>NC_091122.1:70117475-71317475 GCF_040183065.1 Periplaneta americana | reverse complement strand
AATCATGTACAAATTGCCATATACCTAAAGAATTATAAAAAAGATTATAAACAACATTAGCAATAGTAGAAGAGCGTAGAAAAATTTATTAGTAGGAGAAACAGGGTCTCCATATGACGCTCACTGTAGACCACTATTTATTCAAGAAAAAATTTTAACTGTTATAAATTTATATATATTCCTATGTCTAATGACAATTAAGAAAACCCTTAATATTTAACACCCTATAACAGAAGTTCATCACTATAATACAAGGTACAATAGAATTATTGTCTTTCAGTTAGATTAAATAAGTCCAAAAAATGGTTCAAGTCTATTGCTATAACAATGTTTAATAATAAATTACCACAAAAGGCGCAATGATGGAACTTATAGACAATATTAAATCTGTTTTCTATAACTGGTTAATCAATAATCCACTCTATAGTATATGTGAACTCTTTACTCCAATGTAAATTTTTTTCTAAATTCATAAGCTGCATTGCTCTTTATTATTACGATTAGAATTAGTATCGGTTATTATTATTATTATTATTATTATTATTATTATTATTATTATTATTATTATTATTATTATTATTATTTAAGTATTTTGTTTAATTTGTATTGTTGTATTGATCTGTTTTTATAATTTATACCAAATATTATTTCTTGTAATTTAGTGTATTTTGTCTATTGAAGTGGTGGGCAAAATGAACGCAACCCACAAGACAGAATTTAAATGGCAACTATTTACTGTGGGAGGGGTTGCACTCTACAGTGCAGTGACGGATTTACAGATAGTTGCGCCAATACACTCCTTTCTACCATACGTAATTAGAAGAGTTCATTCACGTGATATTTAATTAATCATTTTAAAGCAATTTCTTCGAAATTGGGATTTATATCTGTGTATGCTATTTTCTGTTGTGCAAGGAGATGAGCATCACTTAAGCGGAATCTGTGGTTGGATTCATGAATTTCATTTTAGAAAACAGCTATTAGCACTGGTAGGTTGATAAATACATACCCATTATTTTTTAAGCAAACTGTTTGAGCAGTGGATATGTAGTATTGGATAGCTTCTTAAACATTTTTACCCCAGCAAACCTTCACATTCTGCTTTCAATAAACTACCAGTTTGCAAATCCAGTACCTCTTAACTGCAATTCTGGGATAACATTTTAAATTTTAACACGAAAAGGAGTGACAAAAATATTGAAATCTTTCTCCATCCTTTGAAAATCACTGAATCTGTGTTCTTTGATCTCGTATAAACGGTGATTTATTTTAAGGATGTAATTATATAAGTTCGCGTCCTGAATATTTGTAGATGATCCTAAACATGAGAAATGAAAGAACCGCCTTTCTTGTAAGTGTGATATCCTCTCGATTCAGATGCTTCTGCGAAAGACATTGTATCACTAATGAAGCTCCGAAGTACAGCAGTCCAGTATAATCCGCCACGACATTTCCGTGGGGTGGGGAAGGGGAAGGTAGGAGGTAAGGTTGATGCTTCGCTGAGGTCTGTCGTCACTGCGGCAATCCCGCAGGAATGCCCGCCACTGGTCTATTGCAACAAACTATTCGTCATGACATTAATAAATGATTGAATGATTAATAAACGATTGATTGATATTAAGGGATGTGATGGCGAGATTTATACATTCTGCATTTTTTAAGCTACATCCTTGATTATTATTTATTATTAAAAGAGAAAAATTCAATCCCGCGACAAGTTTCGAACCCAGGACCCTGAACTCTACGCACTGGGTGCTCTACGACTGGGCTACGCTCAATCCACAGTACAGGTTCGAACTCCTGTCATTTGATTTTCTCCCTTTTTGACCAACTTCATATTCGACATATATTATGTCGTCACACAAGAGCGCACTCAACTGAGTGACTGGGCCAGGAACAAACACCTGTGTACTTTTAGACAAATGATCAATATCATGAAATTATTCATTTTTTCCCTACGGAATTCACTATTGTGATTATTATTTTTTAATACTGGAGACAAATTCGAACCCAGGACCCTCAGTTCTACACACTGGGTGCTCAGTTGTACACTCCTCATTGCGTAGAACTGAGGGTGCTTGGCTAGGTTTCCGGCGCCGGGCCGAATTTTTCTCCGTTATTAGTAAATAGTCACAACACAGAATTGTGTAGGAACAAAAATTATTAATAACATCACATAGTACATCCTTGCTCTTTGTACATATTATAATCACGGTGTGACAGATAATTATCTGTGTTTTTCTTGCTGTCATTTATAGTCGCTTTCACATCCCTGACCATA
This sequence comes from Periplaneta americana, assembly GCF_040183065.1. Taxonomy (NCBI): domain Eukaryota; kingdom Metazoa; phylum Arthropoda; class Insecta; order Blattodea; family Blattidae; genus Periplaneta; species Periplaneta americana. Next base: position 71,315,194 of record NC_091122.1, on the reverse strand, counting down.
GCGCGAGTTAATCTTTTTGGATGAAATCCGAAGGCCTGTGTACTATTGTTGAGACTGGTTGTATTGTTGTGAACTAGAAGGCGTCTGTAGATGTATTACTGATTTGTTATGAATATGATTTTGACGATGACTGAGACCTGTGGTATTCAGAGATGCTGTGGCCCGAATTTCCTGCCATTTGAGGGAAAACCCTGAGAAACTTCAACCAGGAAAGTCAACCCGACCGGGAATCGAACCCGGGCCCTCTGCGTAAGAGACCAGCATGCTGATCCCCACACCACAGAGGTGGTCAATTATGTGTGTTAAAGTTTAATTTCTGTGAGTCAAATAGTTTTCGAGGTAATAACAAAAATACGAGTATGTTGAAAAATTTGAATATTTGAAAATGAAATGTGTCGGTCAATTTTTCAGGAAAATATCATTAAATGGCTTTTTGCAACATCAGGTTTTCCTATGTCTCTACTACAAAAAGGTGAATATACGTATAACCGCGCAGTGTAACAATTTCCTGCAACGCACGAAGTGCAGTTTCTCCCACCTTATTACAGTTATTATTATTATTATTATTATTATTATTATTATTATTATTAGTACTGATTAATAGACATATCGGAAACTCTGTTTTCAAATTTCCATCATCGACCAGTTATATTTTCCCCAACGTTCGGCCAATCTTTCATCATAAATAAAGCAAACAAAACAAAAAAATATGTGTCAGAGGTTTCACTCGACCAGCACAAGTGGTGTCTCTTGAGAAATACAAGGAAATCAACCCTTCTGAAGCCATGCTCTACCCTCGCGCACGAGAGGAGCATTACTCGACGTTACAGCATTCACAATAACGGAGTTGATGAAAGTATCTCTCAACCCTGAAACCCCCCTGACTATAATATAACATGTACAAGTTCGTGTTTATATAGCAATATTAGGCTACGCATACCATACGCAAGAGATAAATATTACATAATTGTTGCAAATTTTTGGTTACATATGCAATATATTTCTTTCATACGTTTACGTACTTAAATATTTCTCTACTAAATGACATCGAGATAAATGATCTACCCGTATAACCAAATGTAGAGGAAATTGCACTGTGTGTGTCTCAGTCGAACGATTTGACACGGCACATGTGCGAGACACGGATAAGTGAGCCTGCATTCCATAGATAGGATAGAGCTAGTGAGTAAGTGTAATGGTCGATTCACATTATACGGGACATCAACGTCACGTCACGGACCAGCAGCGTTTGTACAACGCAATTTATATGGTACCGTTCACAGGCAACGTCACGAACCATCTGGGATTCTCGAGGAGAATGTTTTGACGTGACGGAACCTGTACGCGGACGGGTTTTTCTGTTTGACAACTAGACTCTAGCGGCACCGTTAAACGTTAAGATGTCGTAGAACCTATAGAGACAATGAATTGCACTGTAATTTTTAGGATTCATATACAAATGTCTAAGGAAAGCATAGAAAAAAATTTTCAATCAAAATCTTTTTTTGGACAGTGAGAAAAAAATTACTAACTTCGAAGTCACCTGTTCAAAATAGACATTGACACTCTCAAAAGTGATAAGCGACAAACTTTTTTTATTTATCACGATAAATGGGGCGTCAAAGCGAGAGATATCTTTAGAAAGAATGGAAATTACTTTTAAAAGTGGCTGATATTCAAAACCTGTACCGGTTTGCGAGTTGCGACGAGCTTACTGGATAATGCGGGGGTTTGCGTGGCGGACTTTCTTATGCAGAGTGACAACTTTTGTCTGTTAGAACTGCGGATTGTCATAGAAATCATCGCTCTGATTCCAAATTGGTGTTCCAAATATTTCCACTCCTTCAGAGTTTCGAGTTAATGTAATTAAAATATTCCTACTATAGTAACTTATATAAATAACATGTATGTTGATTAAACACTCGTATGGCATAATTTGAAACTGAGAAAAATGAAAAGAAGAAATTATTGTATTACTGTAATTATTATTATTATTATTATTATTATTATTATTATTATTATTATTATTATTATTATTATCATCATCATCATCAGTAGTACTGATTAATAGACATATCGGAAACTCTGTTTTCAAATTTCCATCATCGACCAGTTATATTTTCCCCAACGTTCGGCCAATCTTTCATCATAAATAAAGCAAACAAAACAAAAAAATATGTGTCAGAGGTTTTACTCGACCAGCACAAGTGGTGTCCCATGAGAAATACAAGGAAATCAACCCTTCTGAAGCCATCCTCTGCCCTCGCGCACGAGAGGAGCATTACTCGACGTTACAGAATTCACTATAACGGAGTTGATTAAAGTAAGTATCTCTCAGCCCTGAACCCCCCCTGACTATAATATAACATGTACAAGTTCGTGTTTATATAGCAATATTAGGTAACGCGTACCATACGCAAGAGATAAAAATTATATAATTGTTGCAAATTTTTGGTTACATATGCAATATATTTCTTTCATACGTTTACGTACTTAAATATTTCTCTACTAAATGGCATCGAGATAAATGATCTACCCGTATAATCAAATTAGGAGGAAATTGCACTGTGTGTGTCCCAGTCGAACGATGTGACACGGCACATGCGCGAGACACGGATAAGTGAGCCTGCATTCCATAGATAGGATAGAGCTAGTGAGCAACAGTAATGGTCGATTCACATTATACGGAACATCTACGTCACGTCACGGACCAGCAGCGTTTGTACAACGCATTTTATATGGTAGCGTTCACATAAACAGGAACGTCACGGACTGTCTGTGATTTTCTAGGAGAATGTTTTGACGTGACGGAACCTGTACGTGGATGGTTTTTTTCTGCTCGACAAGTAGACTCTAGCGGCACCGTTAGACATTAACATGTCGTAGAACCTATGAGAGACAATCAATTGCACTGTAAATTTTAGGATTCATATATAAATGTCTAAGGAAAGCATAGAAAAAATTTGCAATCAAAATCTTTTTTGGACAGTGAGAAAAAAATTACTAACTTCGAAGCTACCCGTTCAAAATAGACATTGACACTCTCAAAAGTGATAAGCGAAAAACTTTTTTATTTATCACGTTACATGGGGAGTCAAATCATCGCTCTGCTTTCAAAACTGTTATCAAAATAATAATAATAATAATAATAATAATAATAATAATAATAATAATAATTTACCCTTCAAAGAAATAAATTTCAATTGACTGCCGTGGAGTTGTGGTCTCTGACTTTCAAGTTTTTGAAAAGCCTAACAGATGCCAGGAGATGTTTTCTTTTCAATTCTATTGACTACCCGCCTTTTGAATACAAGCAGTCGACTGCAGAAGCTTTCGTTCAGTGAAAGATTGTTGACCAATATGTTTTTCTTTCTCTTGTGACCGCTCCTAAACAAACATTTTATATTTGAGGTAAGAATTAATATAGCACTATAAAAATGATATATTACTGTAGATCAGCTGCCATCAGCACAGAGCACTATGGGGCTAGCGTCTCTTACCCGCGGAGAACACACTGCACAATGGTGCACTCGTAACTGCTAGCGGATATGCTCTCTACCTCTTCCTGCTGAACGACGGTGCACACGGGACGGCTCCGCTTACCTTTTGTCCATTTCAGCGAGTACTGACGACCACTGCTGTAGATTGTAGTCGGCTGAATCAATGTGTAAGATTTTTTAAACATTGCGGGACAATAACAATGCTACAGGAGCTTTCCCATTTTCGGATTTATTTTCATATTTCTCCTTCCTGGCTCACTCGACCAGTAAGGCCAATGCTAAATTATGAAAATTAATGTTTATGAAAGAAAATAAATCGTGGAAATAATAATAGAAATAAGTTATAGAAAACATCAATTATAATTATAATAAAATAATACGGCACATATTTAACTTAATTACTGCTGTTGTTAGAAATATAAATAATGAGAAATAATTGCGTTATAATTCAATTTGTTCACATTTAATTTTGTATTGACTTTAACTTTCAGTTTATTTTGTTTATAATATATTAATATGTAATATGTATTCATGTAGTTACACAAATGTTTCCTATTAAATATGTCACTTAGGCTCTTTTTCTATGTTGTAATTTCTTGCTTAATCCATATTAAAATAATATACCATGACTTCAGTATTTTTCCAAATATACGTTTGTTTTCTGAGCAGTTAATGAGGATTATTTTAGTATCACGGAATTAAGAAACCACTATCACGGAATTTGGATCCCTGTCACGGATTTAGGAGCCACTGTATAACAATGAAGAATCGTATATTATATACCAAACTTGTGAAACTATTGACACTGAACGTTGTAAAAACTGTAGCTAAAGGTCCAAATAACGTCATTTAGGTGTTATTTGAAAATTTTTATTACAATTTTGGCATAAATATAGACTTCATTAAATATGTTACGGAATTAGGCAACCTTACCCTATATATATACATATATATATACATATATACATATATATACACAACAAATGGCTTTTGGAGAACCCGGAGGTTCATTGCTGCCCTCACAACCCCCCCCCCATCGCTCTCTATCCCGAGCAAGATCAATCCAGTCCAGTGGCGGCTCGTGAGTTTGTGGATTGGGGGAGCTGCAGTAGATTTTGGTACATACAAATTTTACTTCTTGATATCATTACTAATAAGTATAGGACAAAAAATAAATGCACTACATATCGAAAAATCAAAACTTCCCTACTTAGTTGGGAGATGTCTGTGGCATCATTTGCCATAATCGCTGAAAAAAAAAAAAACTAATACCATCGATTTCAGTCTGAATTTCAGATCGGCAGACACTCAACATGCAATCAACCAGTTCATTCTGAATTGTTTTAGAACTACCTTTAAACAGTGGCATGTTCCAAATGATTTTTGAGAAGTTCGTTTAGAAAACTCACGAACTGTAGCAAACCACGAAATACACCAGGGTTCTTCGAATCGTCTTTTCATCATGTCCCCTAAGGGGAAGTTCATACTGGCCACAAAATCAATATTTTTTAAATAATTTCACGATTTTTTCTCATTTCTTGATTATGTTTGAGAATGTTTGTTCTGTTCGCTTCACTTAGTTGCGCAGCAATATTAGTTTCGCCTAACATTGCCAATGAAACAACATTTTTCAGGTCAGACAGCGAAGATTCGTGAATTTTAATTTTTAGGAGCAAATGTCCTAAATCTGTCATACCAATCCTAGTCTTCGCAGTATCACCACTGAGGAGGAGGCGGCGAGGAAAACAAAATACAAATTTATTTTTGTTCACATCCACTTAACCACAAATACTTAGCGTAAATTTCATTGTTATACTTCCTTACATATATGCACTATTTCGGCTGGATGAAGCTTGAATGAGATTTAAGTCGGGTAACGGACGACCATTTAATTTCACTTTATTACATCAGTCTTCTCCGCAAGGGGAAGTTGAGAAAAATAAAATTAATATTCTGTAATTCACACACACTCATGCTTGCACATTTGCACTGGTTAAGTTACGGTACTAAGACGTCACACCAAAGCAACACTCAGATATACTGATATATTAATATTCCCTTTGCTATCAGATTTCTGATCATAGAAAAGTTAATATATTCTTACCTGTCTCCGTGAAGAGGTTTTTAAACGATCATCCAAACTATTCGTAATTTGAAAAGTTGTATAGCAGGAATCGCGTTTCTGTGACTTTTATCTACCTCACAACACACTCTGACACAATGTAAACTCTGCAAGCATACATGCCAAAAAAATTAACTAGTAAACAAGTATTCAAGTTAAATTAACTTTTTAATGAATATCTTCAAATTTAACGACATCTGAACACCCAGTCGCACCTCACAGAACTTGATGTATTTGCACACAGCATGATATAAAAACCAACTGGTTCTATAGCTGTAATCGTCCTTCACAACTGGCTGCAGGACAAATCTTTCCTGAAGTACTTATAAAAGGAAAAGGCCTGACTCTGAAAATGTCCGGCCTTACTTGAGTACAGATAGAAAAATTGCTTAGAATTCGCCACAATGACTCTTTTTACAATTTGAGTTTCGTAAGTTAACCTCAATCTTTATTTATTTTCGGATACATTCTAGTGTTGTCATAAAAATACGGCACATTGTAAGAGTAGGCATATATTACATATTTTGAATTGTACTTTATCTCTGATAAACGCTCCTTGCTTAGAATCTTACTTACATCTGGCGTCGCTAATGGTGGCAGCGCGTTTAGGTGCTGATCCAGAGCTGCGTTCGGGCGAGAGTTTAGTTCCCGTTTGGGCTGATTATCAGGCTGGTTTTCTTTCCGAGGTTTTTAAAAACTGTAAGGTGAATATCAGGTAGTCCTGTATTGAATCCTCGGACTCATCTCTCTAGATCAACTCCGTCGACGCTGAATAATGTAGTACCTAAACAGCATCGTTAAATAATCGACTAAAAATCTAAACCTTTGTTACATGAAGAAATGCAATGCGGTTGTATTTGCACAGATATCTATTGAAGAATTTTGTATGTTCCTCTCTGTCAATTTACTGTTCATTTCTGATCAAAAGGAACCAGTTCAATTCGAGACAATTTTTAAAGATTTGTGGAAAAGTCTTCTGAACGCACTCTGGGTTCCTCAACATTTATTCTATTTTCACCGCCAGTTCTTGCTTCCATACTTACAAATGAATTTTAAGAAACCCACAGATCCATTGCCGCCCTCACATAAGCCCGCCATCGGTCCCTATCCTGTGCAAGATTAATCCAGTCTCTATCATCATATTCCACCTCCCTCAAATCCATTTTAATATTATCCTCCCATGTACGTCTCGGTCTCCCCAAAGGTTTTTTTCACTCCGGTCTTCCAACTAACACTCTATATGCATTTCTGAATACGCCCATACGTGCTATATGCCCTGCTCATCTCAAACGTCTGGATTTAGTGTTCCTAATTATGTCAGGTGAAGAAAATAATGCGTGCAGTTCTGAGTCGTGTAATCTTCTCCATTCTCCTGTAACTTCATCCCTCTTAGCCCCAAATATTTTCCTAAGAACCTTATTCTCAAACATCCTTAATCTCTGTTCCTCTTTCAAAGTGAGAGACAAGTTTCACAACCAAACAGAACAACCGGTAATATAACTGTTTTATAAATTCTAACTTTCAGATTTTTTGACACCAGACTAGATGACAAAAGTTTCTCAACCGAATAATAACAGGATTTTTCATATTTATTCTGCGTTTAATATCCTCCCGAGTGCCATTTATATTTATTACTGTTGCTCCAAGATATTTTGATTTTTCCACCTCTTCGAAGGATAAATGTCAAATTTTTATGTTTCCATTTCGTACAATATTCTCGTCACGAGACATAATCATATACTTTCTCTTTTCGGGATTTACTTCCAATTCTAGCGTTTTATTTGCTTCAAGTAAAATTCCCGTGTTTTCCCTAATGGTTTGTGGATTTTCTCCTAACATATTCACGTCATCCGCATAGACAAGAAGCTGATGTAACCCGTTCAATTCCAAAAGCTTTCTGTTATCCTGAACTTTCCTAATGGCATATTCTAGAGCGAAGTTAAAAAGCCAATTCATATTATTATTCCCTCGCAACATAATTATCATAGATTAGTTTCTATACAGTGGTGATAATCTCAACTGCAGTCACAAGCAAAAAAGAGCAACGTTGGCATTGCAAGTATTGAAACGATCTGCTCTCGCATACTGCACGTATATAGCACAGTCTAGTATGTACAGTCACGAAGCTCAATATGTAGTAAATATGCATCCATAGATAGTTGCTAACCACTAGGATCGCTAATATCGCCTTATTATAGACAATGCACCATAGTACCGGCACAGTCTATTGTTCCTAGCAACCTCACAACTCAAGCTTCGTGACTGTATATACTAGACTGTGTATGTAGTGAGGAGTGCTCTTTCACAAAGAACACGAGTTGGTCACCACTGCTCTATAGCTTAAATACACAGATACAATCATACTTACTAAAGTATCGGCTTCTCGTAGGAAAATAGGGATATAATGATCAAATTTGAAGAATATAGGCTATTTCTGTTCTCACAGTAAAATTCCATAAATCTATTGTTACCTCAATTTCACAACTCCGTAGGCTAAGAAGATGGATTAAAGAAGAAAGTAGGCTATAAAGGAACAAAAGAAAAGTAAAAGAGGAAAAAAGGGGAAGAGAATAAACGACAGCAAATAAAATAATGACTAAGAAAAGCAGGATAGGAAAATGATGACAAGCAAGAAAGGGGTAGAAAAAAATGTGACAAAGAAGAATTAGAGAAAATTTAAGAGAATTGAAATGAAGAAGAATTTGATGAAATAGAAGAACAAAGTGAAGAAAAACGACTGGGAACTGAAGAGGGTAAAGAAGAGGACAAAGAAAGGAAAGGGGAATAAAGAATAAAAAAAAGTTACAAAAGAGCACGGAGCACATGAAGAAAGATAAGAAAGAAAAAGAAGAGAATGAAAGAATATTCCGATTAAGAAGAAATAGGAATAAATGGAAAAGGATTGATTAATGTGTGGAGAGACGAAGAGTAAAACACAGAAAGAGGAAGGAAATAGTAAAAAAGAAGAGCTAGAGGAATGGGAAGTGACGAAGATAAGGCAAAGCAGGAGAAGGATGAAGAAGGATATTGTGATGAAAAATGAAATAGAATTAAGAGGAGGAGGGGAAGACGATTAAAAAGAGAGAGAATATAAGAAAGAAAAGAGGAACAAAGAAAATTTAGAATAAGAAGAAGAAGTAGACGAGAAAGAAGAGACGGAAGAGTATGTGAAAACGGAAGGAAAATAGAATGAAGGAGGAGAAAACGAAAGAAATCTTTGTTTGCCCATTACGAGTAATAAATAAATAATCAAAGTTTGTATACTACTGTAGTGTCGAAATCTGAATTTTCTTTTAAATCGGTTAAAAATATCTGTAGCCAGATATAGTTCAAGAATTTAAATAAATAATCGAATTATTCATATAACATGGAAACGGATAACATCTTATTCCTGGCAGTAACTCAGCAACGCACAACAATTCAATACAACACCAGAGTCTAGTACCTATATACAGTCACGAAGCTTGAGTTGTGAGGGTGCTAGGAACAATTGACTGTGCCGATACTATTTTGCATTGTCTGTAATCAGGCGACTTAGCGATCCTAGTGGTTAGCAACTATCTATGGATGCATATTTACTACGTATTGAGCTTCGTGACTGTATATACTAGACTGTGACAACACACTGCTGTATGCTTTCCACAGCTTTTAACTTTTCCACAATCTCCCACCTGATTAGGGAATAGGAAATCGACCTTCCATCCTGCATCTTCCCACTGTCAGAGTCAGCATGACTCATTGCCTGCATCACTGAACACAAAGATCATCGGCCTTTTAAAAGAAAGCATTGTTTTATGCCACTTACATGGTCGCTATGCCACAACATACCTAACGCCCACACGAGACCTTAGAAATTAATTTTTTTGACATCATACATAGCATTCTTTATTGTATTTGTTATTCTTTTTCTCTTACTCATCGCAACATGTAACAATCCTTCCTTTCGCACACTGAAGTCTGCTTTTCTCACATCCATTCCTTCGCCGTTGTGACTCTCTCAATAGATGAATAATCGCACCTCCTGCCCGCGTAACAAATCAGTCGCCACATGGCGGGGTGTAGCCACTCCGCATGCAAGAAACACTCCACTCCACTCCACAATGCCTTTGTGGATGGTATTCGGCACTTTTAAACTAGTTTCCCAAATAGGAAACGAACCTTACAAGATGGTCTTCCATGTGTCTGTGTCTCAGTTTGCCCTTATCTTGTACAAACATAGCTCGAATTTTACCAAACTACTACTACTTCTTCTTCTTCTTCTTCTTCTTCTTCTTCTTCTTCTTCTTCTTCAATTCATATGCCTGTTCCGCCTGCAAAGTTCTTCCATACATCTCCTTCTGGGTCTACCGATAGATCTTCCTATAGTTCCATATTTCCATATTTGCTTAGGCAGCCTCCCATTCAACATTCTCTCTAGATGTTATTTCCATTTATTTTTATAATCATTTATTTTGTAATTCATACTATAGATGTTTAATTCATGTCGTATGTTTAATTCATTCCTTATACGATCTTGTCTTGTACAACCTTTAACTTGTCGAAAGAATTTCATTTCTGACGCCTGTATTCTACTGTCTTGTTTTCTAGTCGTTGTCCACAGTTCACTCCCATAAATTAATATTGGCGCAGTCGGTATTTTATAAAACTTCAATTTTGTCTCTCTGCGTGTTTTATTTCTGAGGGTTCGATTAACTGTTCCACAGATCAACTGAAACTTATGTAGCTTATAATCTTCATAATAGCCTTTATCATAACTGATATAATTGCCAAGTTAACTAAAATGACCACACATTGATTATTATTAATTACTATTTTTGTCCGTAAAGTTTCGGTGCCTCGGAAAGCTATGTCTCTGTTCTAGAGATGTTCATATTTTATCAAACTTGGTACTCAAAATACCAAGATATGAGAACATTTAAACATAAATAAAGGCTAACTTTACAATATGAAACAAAACTATGAGATGTCCATACATGCATTGAATTTGAATATTTCAAAATGAAATGTGTCGGTCAATTTTTGAGGAAAATATCAGTAAACAGTTTTTTTGCAACATCAGGTTTTCCTATGTCTCTACTACAAAAAGGTAAATATATGTAAAACCGCGCAGTGTAACAATTTCTTGCCACGCACGAAGTGCAGTTTCTCCCATGTTATTACAATTATTATTATTATTATTATTATTATTATTATTATTATTATTATTATTATTATTATTATTATTATCAGTGGTACTGATTAATAGACATATTGGAAACTCTGTTTTCAAATTTCCATCATAGACCAGTTATATTTTCACCAATGTTCAGCCAATCTTTCATCATAAATAAAGCAAACAAAACAAAAAAAATATGTGTCAGAGGTTTTACTCGACCAGCGCAAGTGGTGTCCCATGAGAAATACAAGGAAATCAACCCTTCTGAAGCCATGCTCTACCCTCGCGCACGAGGGGAGCATTACTCGACGTTACAGAATTCACTATAACGGAGTTGATTAAAGTAAGTATCTCTCAGCCCTGAACCCCCCCTGACTATAATATAACATGTACAAGTTCGTGTTTATATAGCAATATTAGGCTACGCGTACTATACACAAGAGATAAAAATTACATAATTGTTGCAAATTTTTGGTTACATATGCAATATATTTCTTTCATACGTTTACGTACTTAAATATGTCTCTACTAAATGACATCGAGATAAATGATCTACCCGTATAACCAAATGTAGAGGAAATTGCACTGTGTATGTCCCAGTCGAACGTATGCGAATTCGATTTCAAACATGTTTACGGTTACTGTTGCCTTACCAATTCTAAGAAAGGTACTGAACAGTGTTACCAAGTCAGCGGTTTTGTAGCTAAATCTGGTTTTTTCAGGGCTATGGTCAGCTACAGAATTTTACCATCAGCTGCTAACTATTTATTTAACGTTTTTTTATGATTCTGGCAGAGGGAAATGATATTTTTAAGCTTTCTTTTGTAAGGATGTTATAATTTTTATATGTACGTGCGAACAACAATGTTAGTTAATCATAAACTAGAATTTAGTACGGTATTATCACACTTTTTTCATTTTGCGTGTATAAAATATCAACGTTTTATGTTAACTCGATATAGTGCAATCACGTCCATTTCCTGCCTCATCCATTGTTGTAGTACAAATAAGGTATGCCGCATTCGTTAAATTCTTAATGTAATGTATGCATTGTTTCTGTTCTGTAAGTGAATTTATGTATTTAATCATAAAAAATAGATCATGAACTGATAATTTTTATTTATGATATATGATACATTATTTAATTTATCATTCCGCATTATAGTTCATGTAATACAGACATACTTAAAACCAGATTCATTATTGGCAGGCACGTCTCCTGCTCAGTGTGAAATCAGATTTCGAAACGACTAGTGTGATTGTGAATGTGATTATTTCCGAAGTTCCAATATAATATTCATGATCTACTTTGTTCAATTTTGAAGATATATTCCCCATACAACTCTGTACGAATATAAAGACGATTCTGCATAGAACATAGAGCCTACAAAGAGATACACAATTACTATAATTTAACCTATATTTATATAAAATTCTTCAGTTGCTAAAACTGTATAGTTTGTATTTCAAATTTCGAAGTGATGTGTTAAGAAAAATCTGGAGTTTTTTTAACTACAGTTTAGCGGGTTTTTGAAGCTTGTGCAGCGGTAAATGGAATTCTGAGTTGGCAACACTGGTACTGAAAGTTTCAGAAGTACAGGCTTACTCAATATGTAGTTAACAGCCTCGTATATGTGACTGGAGTGTTGACAACACAGCGCGCGACTACTTAAGGTTTAATAGGGTGATAGATACTGATAAAGATAACTTAGTTTTGCTAAATATTAAGTTGTCTTTGAGCACGCACAGCGAAAATTAGGCTCACTTATTCTCTATTAAATTACTTAGTCAAAGTGTTTCAGCGGCTGTTCGTAATTGTCCCATTTGTGCGAACGTTTACAGTGTAGAAAAATGTTAATACTTTACAATAATTATGTCAAGCAATTAAAATCTGTATTGTATTTTAATTATAATCTCTACCTAAGGTACGGACAACAGGCAGAAATTTCGTCACAGGTTCCCACTTGAAAGGAACAACACAAGCAATATGAGGAATACTTAATAGGCTCCATTAATCCTATAAGTAATTGGAGAAAACATTCTTCAAATGTCCCTAATAACACTAGTCTGCGATGAAATTCCTGCCTCCAAAGTTTTAATGTTTTTAGGGCATTTTTAGCATGCTAAAATCAAATTCATAGCCAAAACGTTCCTATCACGTACCATTTTTTTTGTTATTTTAATTTTCTTATAATATATTGCGACAATTCATAGCGTAATTATTTAAACTGTAATACTTTAACATATGTAGGTTTAGTATGTTAGGATATGAAAACCAAATGTATTGAACATATTTTTAAGGTGTTTATATTGAAAACCAAGGACACTGGATGTTTCTTAGCAGATAGGGGGTGCAAGCACATAAGGAAGTTAGGGCGAAATAACGTGCAGCCTTGTCATTATTTTTATTTGTGAAAGATAGAAATGTCAGCCACTCCTTGGTGAGAGACTGAACTCAACTCGTCTAGTTTCTCTCACATTTCATTAGTCTGCGTTTCATCTGGAAACGAAACGAAATCAGTTAGAAGCTTTATTGTGGAGTAGAACGTTGAGAGTTTTTAGTTCAGTAAGAAAATATGTAATATGTTGCATCGAGGATGTCTAAATAATCCAGACCATTTTTGTTATATAACTTTGTAGGATTTACACATTGCCTAAGCAGAGGTATATTATTACAGATTTTGTGAAAAAGTCATACCATGCCTATTTTGGAATCAAACTTGGAGACCAAAGTAAAGCTTGGGCACCACATAAAGTATGTAGAGTATGCACTGAAGAACTTCGTCATTTGATCAATTGGAGAAGACCGTCGCTATCTTTTGGAGTACCTATGGTTTGGAGAGAGCAGTCGAACCATAGTAATGACTGCTACTTCTGTTCGTGTGATGTGAAGGGGTACGATTCTAAACATAAACATCAAATCGTGTATTCAGTTGTTCGGTCAGCCATTTTACTTGTGCCTAATGTACAAATCCCTGTGCGACCAGAAAATCTTAAACAAACATAATTCTATTGGTACTGACAACGTGAAATAGGCTTTAAATACTTTTTCTCCGAAGATGATAATCTTGGATATTGCAGTAATGTGAAAGAATTTATGCTAAAACTTGGACTTCCAAACTATGACCTAAGTGAATGGAGACTGTTCACTGATGCTTCCAAGCGAAGTTTAAAGGATTTTCTCCTTCATAACGGAAACATTTTTGGTTCAATGCCCGTTGCCTATTCAGAATCCTCAAAAAATCATACACAATTTTGCAACTGCTGTTATTGCGACTAGACTATAGGAACACAACTGGCAAGTTTGTGATGATTTCAAAGTTCTTATTATGTTGCTGGGTCAACAATCTGGTTTTACCAAATTTCCATGCATTCTTTGCCTGTGGGATAGTAGAGTATGAGTTGATCACTGGACTATGACAGACTGGCCACCTCGACAAAATTTGGAAGTCGGTTGTAAGAATGTTGTGCGCCAAAGCCTTGTGAGTTCTTCTAAAGTTGTGCTGCCATCTCTCCACATCAAGCTTGGCTTAATGAAACAGCTTATAAAAGCTTTAAATAAGGAAGGAGGCTGTTTTAAGTACATATGTGAAAAATTTCCACTACTATCCGAAGCAAATTGAAAGAAGATATATATTTAATGGTCCTGACATAAGAAAACATGTCTGGTGCAGCATTTAAAAACAGTATGGACGAAAAGGAGAAATCAGCATGGATGTTGTTTTGTGAAGTTGTTTTAAAATTTCTTGGCAACAAGGATCCTAATTACCGAAACATTGTGGCTAACATGCTTGAAGTATACAAGAAATTTGGTTGTAACATGAGTATCAAAATTTTCTGTTTTCTCAGCTAGATTATTTCGCCGAAAATCTAGGATTTTTCAGCTAAGAGTACGATGAACGATTTCACAAGGACCTTCGAAAGAAGGTACCAGGGACGCGGGAGCATCAGTATGCTTGGTGATTATTGTTGGGTGTTAAAGCGTGATATACTTGAAGAGAAACATAAAAGAAAGAGGAACAGGAGGACTTTCTCAACTAAGAAGCAAGTGGTGTAATTTTTGTGTGTTACATTGTGCTAATTTATACATCCAATAATGAAGTAAGCAAGACAAAACAAAGCAAAAACACTCTAGTGACATGTATGAATAACCATACACATAATTTCAGCAAGTTGTGTCTTTTAAATATTTTTTTTGAATTTGAAATAAAAAAGTGAAATGAAAAAGTTTGTGATGAAATTCACATAATTACAAAATACATTTAAAGTGATTTTGCAAACAAACCTGACGTGATAGAAGCATACGGATTGAAAATTCGGATTCAGCACATCGACATTATATAAAATCACATTACTTAGTTTAGGCAACAAACACAAACTTGAAATTTGCAGGCTAGTGTAATTTAAGGAACAGGCACAAAATATTTCAAGATATATTTTTCAACATTTCACACGAGATAACAGATTACTTCCCATTTTTCTCATGCTTCTTTACAACTGGCATATATGTTGTTGTTTTTTTTTTAAAGTACTAGGGACCGGACTTATAGGTTTTTACTTCTGAACTCTAAATTTCTTACACTATTTCGTTTATATGCCGTCATTCCATTTTCGACCAATGAAGTGTAATGAAATTTTGAATTCCAACTAATCTCAGTCACATTTTGCGATAATTTTTGCAGCTATATTTTTCGCTATCAATTCATCGCATGGTCGTTCTTTTGTTTAGTCGTTGTCGCCAACTGTTTCCCCGTAAATTGATGATCATGAATACATTAAGATGCAACTACACGATTAAACTTTTCTTTCAACTTGAAAGCAATGAATGTAAGATTGATATTTAATATTAATTAATATATTTACGCAGTGAAGACGACGTTCAAAACGGCGCACAATGTAGACACAAAATCTTCATGCATCTTAATTAAACGTACCTTTTTAATTTGATTCTTTCAATATTCTTTCCAGATTGCACGCATACGCGATTGGAATATTGAACTGTGTAGATGCAGCTTTAGTTCTGTTACACACTACAGCGAGAATGCATTTGTCGAGCTATAAAAAAATGCTTTCGAGTAGCACTGATTGTAAGTAACGGTCGAAATAAGGTACAGCTGGCATTGGTCCTGCTCCCACAAGTAGCCTAACTTAACCTATAATTGTAGCCTATAAAATTTGTATTTTGTGAATGAAATTAAAAAATGTAAGATGTTCAAATTTATGTAACATCATCGCCTATCAAATCCAAAGACCTTGCATAGTAATAATGTCTTTGATCAAACTGCCTTCCGTATGGCGTAATAAAATTCGTGTTTTAATTAGGCATATCTATACAGAGATGGCTTCACTGTGCAGCAATCATGTCTCGCTGTGAATACATAAGCATTGGTATATAGCTGTCCCCACTGTTACTGTTAAATTAAATTATGATTTCAGCAGATAATGAAAATGTATTTATGTTATAATAATAAGAGAAAAGTGCAGTATATGTAATTAACATTGTTAAACTGTATTTCGCTTTTCGCAATTGGCATTACTCAATAATAACATCGAATTTCATTATTGCAGTAATCGATATTCATCTACGAGTATTTCAACTTCACAATGTTTGAATAGGTGAAGTATTTGTTAATATACGATTATTAACATTTTGTGATCGAATTTTAGGAATATATTATTTACATTTTTATTTTATTCACGAAATAGTCCTAATAAATGTCACTCGAGGTCTGAGATTTCCCAGATAAATCCACTCGCTTCGAACGTGGAAATCTCAGACCTCTCGTGACATTACTACAGATACACATTCATGGTCATAAGAGTGTAAATTCTACTGAACCTAAAAAGCCTAAGAAGGTCTCGAAATGCAAGCGAAGAAAATGAAAGCAGCCACTTGTAGCAAAATTCCAAAACTTTTAGTCGGACAGAATTTGAGAATCAAAGCACTGGATGTAGACCGGGAAAAAATTTACGAAAATCAATAATAACAGTAGTGGTCATAAATATTGAAGATGACGGGTTTTATCAATTTGGTACCAAAGCTGGCAAACTGAAGTCATTGTACACTAGGAACCAATTTACATTATGCAAAGAAACTTTTATCAGCATCGAAGAAGTAGGAAAAGAAGACATTAGTGTACGCGAAGTGGCTGTCAAAGCCGAGCAGCCGTTAGAACACATCACTACAACGACAACAACCACCGCACTTCACTCGAGCAGACTGAGCTTCGAGATGTGACGTCCTGAAAAAAACTGTATAACATAGGTTCACTTCAAGCTGTTATTTTAATATTAATATTATTATTCATCTCAACTTAATGCTAATGCCATTAAGCTTTGTAATACTTTGTAATGCAATTTCCTTTGTTAACCGCACAATAGTAGGCTGGAACAGCTTACAGCTTGACCAAGTTAAGTCTGCGAGCCGAGAGGGGAAGTTGGAGGCAGTTCTGTAGTGAAAGGAGGCGGGAACGAGAGGAGACCAGTACAGTCTCATATGACAGCAAAGTTGTCCTACTGCGCTTCAGTTCATAGAGCGGTAACAATTTAAGACGCTTTGAAATAGACTGTACTTCTAATTCTGCTTGACAGTGAGGTTTGGCGTTCTGATTGGCAAGCGTGGAGAAAGTTGCATGAGGGGGGAGGCTGGGAGACAGCATAACTGTTGCCTTTATCTGAAGACAAGGACAACAAATGCGTGCGCTCCATAGTGTATTTTAAACGACGTTCACACGTTGAAATCTGAGCGTCAAGTGACCTATGTGGCAACTGTGTTTTGCCTCTACATTCCTCTACATTCCATCCTGTTATCCCCACTCCCAGACTTGACTTGGTCGAGCTGTACCTGCGGCAATCTTTCAGGTTGGTCCTCTAAAATTCAATACATTTAAGGAAAGGTTGAGAAGATTAGACTGAAAATGTATTTGAAGGTGCAGTGTAATTATTTAAGTTGTGTCATGTAATTAATTGGGTTGATATATAATTAATTAAGTTGATATGTAATTAATTAAGATGATATGTAATTTAGTTGATATGTAAATAAATTAAGGTGATATGTAATTAATTAAGATGATATGTAATTAAGTTGGTTTGTAATTAATTAAGGTGATATGTAATTATTTAAATTGGTAATAGTTGGGTGAAATAGAAGTACTTATAAGTTAGATTTACTTTTGCTTACCGTAGGCGTTATTATAGAATAGTTTTTATTTATAGTCCTAGGTTTATTGCAGTAATTGTAATTATTGTATATTATATATCACTGCCACCGGGTGTATACCCAATTGTATAGTTAATACATACATACATAATAGTTAATACATACATACATACATACATACATACATACATACATACAATTTACGCAGCACAATCCACAATCCAAACAAAGATAGCTAATTGCAATCATGAATGTTCCCAACTTGTCTGATTAAAACACGAGCAAAAAATGAACTACGAAAAATACCTTCTCATTAAGAATTACATCAAGTGTCAATGTTTTATAGTTTTATAGATCTGTTATAATTTTATCCAATTATTGTTCTTGTATTTTAACATATTATGACATAATGACACTTACATAGTGTCCAATTAAACAGATGAATTTGGACATATCTAATCACGAGTATTGCCTATATAACTAGTGTAATCATGATTATTATTGTTGTTTGTTATTTGAATATATTGCATTTAACCTATGTTGTACCAATAATAAGCATGTATATGTGATAACTTCTCATGATCTGATGATGGCATAGCATGCCGAAAACGTTAATCAATAAAATGTAATATAGCTAATAACACTATAAAATATTATATGATAAGCAAATTGACGGTCCCATTTATCCTATACTCACCTCTCATTTGGTTAAAATTCCATAGTTTCATCTAAAGAACAGAAACAAAGTTTTAATTTGTTGTCCAGTGTAATTTGAATTTTTATGTAAGTTTGACTAAGAAAATATTTTAAAATATCGATAAAATAAAATAACAAGTTCAGAGTTATAAAGCTGAGTATTGAATGCTAAGTGGAACGATTCACGTACGTTCGTGGTATTCTCCAACGTCGGTCTAGCTTCAGCCCACATTTCTAAAGCGAAATTTGAATAGTTGTCTGTATAATTTTCAAGAATAAAATCGAACAGTTAATTTAATTTTGAATTGGACAACTGAGACTCGGTAAATCGAAAATAATGCAATGCTCAACGTCTTCAATTTTCAGAAATTCCAGCAGAAATAAATAATGCAATCATTTACTTTCTTGCAATTTAATTACATAGATTACATATAGACAAGGTTTTGAATTTTCCTGTATGGAACGCGGAGATGAAATCGGTACCCAATAGATCTACAACAGAACGAAGATCTCATAGACTGAAGTAAATAATCAAACTGACCAGGCAGTTGGGAGGGAACACCACACATGGTTTAAAAGAAATTACTTACACAGACAATTTCAAGCTGGCAACTGATTATCACTTCACACGTTTAAAAGGAAAAAAATTAACAACTTATACAGACAGACTGTATTTGTTCCTCAAATTACAAGCACCACTCTGAGTCAACGAACGGAAAACATAAGCTATTCCTCAAATTTCGTGTGGTCAAAAGAAACCATTCCTTACACAATAATTTGTATTATGATCAAAAATAAATCGAAAAAATCTAATTCCAACGAAAGTAATTGAGGGGTTAGCTGGAAGAAGGGCGTAATCTGAATTACGGCGTTTATCCGTAAAATGGCTATATGCGTTCTTTGACGGCGTTTCTACCAACCACCACAATATTATACCTCCATTCCCAATAGATTGCAATAGAGAGGTATTATTGAATTGCTTCCGTCTTCCATCTCACTACTGTTGTTCGAGGACCCGCGAAGGTAACTGCAAGGGTGTTCGCGTTGTCTGAAGAATGTTCTGATCTATCCTATATTTCGCCTAATGGAAGCGAATATAACATTTCTGATGTTGAAAGTATCAGTGAAAATGAATTACAAGCGGAAAGGTAGAAAACGGAAACGGTTTAACAAATTATGAAAGAATAATCTATCAGGCGACGACGAAATTACGGCAAAGCTTACACAAATAGGTCAGGAAAAATGGTGAAAGAAATATAGTATTACTATTTATTTTTGTCAAAGGAGAATGAATGTGAGGTACTAATAATATAGGCGTATGCAGTCCTATAAAATGTTAGATCCAGACTAGCACTCAGTCATTTAGGAACGACCATATTTCTGACTGCAACAAAACATTTAAGCCAGTTTTGACAGAAGGAATATGAGATGTCTCCAGACGAACAAGCCATTTACCATTGAGGATTCTGGGAAACTGGAATCAGTAACCAAAAGGATACATTTCTTATGGGATATTTAGAGAGGAGGACCATTAAGCAACGTCAAACAACTGTAAAACTACAGCACCGAGAATGTTCTTGGGTGTACAGTATCATGACTGAGAAGAATTTTTATGCAAGTCCTTTATTCTGTCATTGTTTAAAATATCTAAGAAACGAGTGATAACTGTACAAAATATAGTGAAACTAGGTGATACTGTAATGACAGATATGAGAAGCAAACACTCCAATAGGCCTCACAAGATTCTTGATTTTATGTTAGGTTATTAGATCACTTAAAAGTGTTTCTAAACCTTTTCTAGGTACTTTGAGTTAAAATGATAACGTGAAATAAGTGGGATTAATTATTTTTAATGTTGTGATAACAATTTCGTAAACAAACATATTATATATATATATATATTTTTTTTTGTAGGATATACATTGTAATTATTTTCATTATTGTAGTACAGACTTATATCTAGACTTTCCGATAGAAATATTAGAAATAAAGAAAAGTTAACATTATGGAAGGACGTAATTAAAACAAATTGAAAGCTTCGTTCTCGTACAATGTTTCAACATTAACCATGGAACTCATTGTAATCACAAGAGAACGTATTACCCTACAATATATACGAATAGTGTCATATTCCAGCAAGAGATGCAGGGTACAGATAGTTTTTGTTGATTATCTCAAAACTATGTTTTCTCAGTTACGCCATTCTTCCAGCTAACCCCTCAACTGCTTCAATTGTTTAGCCTTTGTCGTAAAAATGGATAAAGTTTGGGTTCATAAAATCGATTATTATGCACAATTCCACAACAAACAAAAAGCCTAGTATAATCGAACAAGATTAGAGTTCTTGTTCTTTCCCAATGAGTGGTACTTCACTTTTGAATCATTGATCCAAGTGCCCCAATTGTGAGGGACATGCTGAAGTCCTAAGTAGTTTTTTTGCCGCAGTAGGTGTTGCCGTCGGTGTATCATGATAGGGGAACTACATAGTACCGCATAATGACGATTAATGCAGCAATGGTGAAATACCGGTACAGTATGGAATATGAAATACTTGACAACGGATGAAGTTTAAGGGGTTAGGTACAGCTTACAGCAGTAAAATGTTTGGAAATATTAAACATTTTTTTCCTCCATTACTGTATTTTGTGCAATAATGAAAATTGATATGTGTTAAACACTGTCCTGCTGTACGAAGAAAATATTTTTACCATTTAAAAAAATCATATATGTATTACTTTTTCAAAATTCAAAATGGTGGCAGTTTACTGTGCAGCGATGAAGCGTTTCCCTCATAATTCATAAACTTGTTAACTTTTTCATGTTCTCTCCGTTTTATTTTATTTCTGAAACTCATATTTATAACATCATCCTCTTTCAACTACATCCCTTAATAAATAATATTTTTTATTTTGTGTTAGAAAAAAATACTGATATTTGAACATTTCTTTAAATTAATTCATTTTTTATCAGAGAATCTATCAAAGCTAGAGAAGTGATTTTGCATCATGATGTAGATATGGCATGCATAAATACACAGAAAAATTTTCATCACAAAATGTTGTATAGTTTTTCAGTTATGTGGGAAACGCTTCATCACTGCACAGTGAACTCAATTTGGAAAAAAAATATATATATATATATATATATATATATAATTAATTTTTTTAAGTAAACATATTTTTTTATATAGCAAGAGGACAGTGTTTTAAACATACTAATTTTCATTATTGTACAAGATACAGTAATAGAGGAAAAAATGTTGAATATTTCCAAAATTTTACTGCTGTAAGCTGTACCTAACCTCTTAAGAGACCATAAAGAAAACGTGATTATTATACAGGGATTCGGGAGAAGAGTTCGGTACAGATGAAATTAGGTGATAGACGACATTAAGATATATGACTCACATGACAAGACAAAAAAAATAGGCAGAAAATTGGAAAAATTAGAGAAAGTTGTGTTTGCAGCTTTATTAATTTTAATATTATAAAAATGAGTAACATGAAGGTGACACACAATTTTACACGTAACATTACGTCTCAGCTTTACAGCAACTGCCTCTCATGCTTTTTCCTCTCGATATAGGAAGCATACTTAGCCAATTGCGATACTTCTGGGACAGACGACCGGCCTATCCCGGACGTGAGAAGATAGACAACGGAATCATGTTATGAAGGATTCTGGAAATGGGAAGGAAGGAAGGAAGGAAGGAAGGAAGGAAGGAAGGAAGGAACGAGTCGTGGCCTTCATAATTGGTACTATCCCAGCATTCGCTTCTAGAGACTTGGAAAACCACGAGAAATTCAAGTCAGGATATACAGCCCATGGATCAAAACCCGTCTTAATCACTATACCAATTGAGGCGCTAATATGGAAAGGGTTGTAAGTCATAAAAATGAAATTGTACAGAAGAGGCGAAAAATAGCTTTGAGAACACCTGAAAGTATATTTTATTGCAAAAAAAAAAAAAAACTACGTCAGCATTGGAACGAATCGAGTACATCTACTGATCTGCCATTGTTTCCATGCCATTGATACGAGCGCTTACTATTTTTTTCCATGACAAAACGAAAAATGTATAGGAAAGACATTGGGCCACCTAATGAAATAATTCAATATGTAAGAAATGAACGGTGACATTTCATTTTCTGGATTACACAGAAGTGGTGTTCTCTAAAGTGTATATCGTCGTTGTTCCTGCAATAACTCCTATGTGACATATTTATCTATTTTCAGAGTTTTGCTCTATTAAATAACTTAAATAGTGATAAAGCAAATAATGAAGTCTCACAGTCGCTTATGTACGGCTGCCATAGGATGAATAAATGTGTTTTTTCTTCCTACTGAGAACTTTTATAGTTTGCACATAGGAGTTATTGCGGGAACAACGACGATATATCAGTGGGAAAACTCTGAAGAGGCTTTTGAGGTTTAACTCACTTTAAAAATTTGAGTTATAACTGTTAACAGTATAAGTTCATAATAATGATGTATCATAACACTTGGTTTCATTCCGAACTATCCATATAATAAATTCACTATTGGCAGTCATTCCAGGATGGATAGTTCTGTGAGTGGCTCGTGGCACTAGCCACCTTATAGACAGCGCCATTAGCAAGCTTGTTGGAAGGTCGGAGAGGGAATGGTTTATCGATTCGCTGTTAGCCTACAACTCCGTAGAAAAGATAGCTGGCCTCAATACGTATATAATACGCCGCGCTATATTGGTCTTTTGTGAATGCGCTGCATTGTTGAGCGCTAGTTTAATCAAAAGTGTATGCATGTGTATATTGCATACCAATTTTGTGTAAAATTCCTCATATTAAAATAACATTGAAGTCATTATTTGTTAAATTTAAAGAGAAACCGTTTTCAAGTTGGACGTTTGAAACAAAATGTGCTTAAAAAGATAGGAGATCGACACCACAATTGCATATTAATATAGCGGGGGAGGAAAAAAATAGAAAATTTCAATTCTCATTGCATGAGAAAAATTCTTGGATAACAGCGTGGTTTGAGACAAATAAGTTTATATTATTCTGTTTGAGGTGAAAATGAGTAGTTATCATCTTATATGGTCTGTGTAAAAAAAATTGATAGAAAAACCTAGAGACATCAGTGTTAAAGGAGACATCTTCAAAATGAAGAACATTTTCTCTTGTTAGGTAGTGAAAGAATTGAACATGCTATTTCAGAAGGAGCCAAGCTTCAAGAGAAGAAACATAATGAAATTTGAAACAAAATAGTTTTGTAATTGAGAGACTTGTCGAAATTGTTTGCTTTTCAGGTAACCAAGAGTTTGAAGATGAAAGCTCCGACAACAAAAGGAATTACATTGAATTATATTATATAAATCCCACAAGGGTAGCTGCCCTTCAGTAAGGGTTGCCAAAAAGACACAGCATACTGAACAAATAAAAATAAAAATAAACATTTGTGTTATGATTATTATTTTAAAATGGAAGCTACCCTTGGGAAAGTAGGTTTATTCAATAATTTTTAGTAATCAGATAGAATATAAAGAAGTTTAGGTATACTGGTGATTACGTAAAATCTGAACAGAATATTTCATTACGTCTACAGCAATAATTTTCAAAATTTTTAAAGAAATTGCAAAAGACTTAAAACATTCAACAGAGAATTTTGGAATTGTTCCCCTTGCTCCGAACAATAATCCAATCTGTCCTTACGATAATAATACCTAAGGCAGCGGTTCCCAAAGTGTGCTCCGCGGAGCCCCAAGGGCTCCGCGAGTGATTCTCAGGGGCTCCGTCCGCGGCAGTTATGAAGATGACAAACAAATTTCTAGCGAGAAAATGCAAACTACTTCCATGAAGCGAAAATATTTTCTCAGAAAATAGTTTGCGTTTTCTTTCTAGATGGAAGCACTAATAATAGATCTACTCGTTACTGGAACTATCTCGATCTTTCTTTCTTGCCAAGTAGGCCTATTCAATGATTCTCGAAATTTATTTTATGTTTTATAAACCAAGCAGGCAGCGTTTGTTAATTGTGATACGAGGAATCTACAATCTATTGACTGTTAGCCTCAAAAAATATATATACACCTGCATGTTAATTTCATTGCTAAACTTTCGTTGAACTGGAACTGTGGCTTAAGACGGGCTCCGTAATACCCGAGAATCATCAGCTACCAACCAGTGCTCAGTCAAGGAGGGATAACAGCAGCTGTAACCTCACTTTAAAAGAAGATAATGCGAATTCCTTGAGATTGAGTTTGGAATATGCTGAAAATGATCCTACTTCAGAGTCTATGGTGCCTAGTGTAGAAGTACTGAAAGGAATTAAAAAACGAAAATACTGTGATTCATATTTGGACATGAGATTCACGGAGTTTGTTGATGGACGTCCACAGTGTGAGATATGTAACAAAGTTTTGCCCAGTAGTTCTATGTTCCCTGCCAAGCTTAGAAACGGCATTTCAAAACTCATCCTGACTTCAAAAATGAAACTGCAGACTAGGTATTTTAAAAGAAAAACTGACGAAATCCATGCAGTTCAGACAATATTTTTATCTCTTGTAAAAACAAATAACGAAAAAGCACTGGAAGCGTCGTACTTGATTAGTCATGACTTGGCTCTTGCAGGTAAACCTCACTCTCTTTGGAACTCTTATGAAACCACTTTCAGTGAAGGTACTGAAGTGCATGTGAAAGAAAAACCTGCAAACTCGATCTCCAGTGTGCCTTTATCAAATAACACTGTGCGTAATCGAATACAGAATCTATCAAACGATGTTAAAATATCATAATTTCCCGTATCAGTCAAATTAAATTTTCGCTACAAGTTGACGAATCCACGGACGTTGCCGGATTAGCTGTGTTAATGACGTTTGTGCGGTACGAGTTTTCAGGTCCTTTCTTGAAGATAGTTTGTTCTGCAAGCCATTGCCATCCTCCACAAGCGGTACTGAAATTTCATTGAAAACCTTGGGACAATTGCATTGACGTGTGCACAGATAGCGCAAGGGCCATGGTAGGTCCTGTTTCGGCGCTGTTATAAGGATCAAGGAAGTTAAAAAAAACTGCACAAGTAATCACTGTGTACTACACAACATGGTCTCGCAATGAAAAAAATGCCAGCGTTATTAAAGCAAGTACTACGTACACAACGTCGTCAAAATTATCAGCTTTGTTAAGGCACGACCGACCTTTGCAGTGTAGGCTTCTCAGTATTCTGTGCGAAGATATGGGAAATATAGGCCTACACAAGTCATTGTTATTACACATAGAAGTGCGTTGGTTGTCGCGTGATAAAGAATTGTCCCGTTTACTTGAACTTCGAACGGAAGTTTCTTCACTTTTGAATGACAAAACAGTTTGCTAGCAGATTATTTGATTGATCAGGAATGTTTGTGCAAATTATGTTACTTGGCAGACATTTTTTCAAAATTAACTAATTCAACATATCCATACAAGGTAAACGGAAGATTATATTCGATGTCAACGAAAAAAATTGCCGCGCTGAAGAAAAAGATAGCATTCTGCATAGAAAGCGTCGAAATAATGCATTTCATACTTTATAGAAGAAAAGA
The DNA here is from genome assembly GCF_040183065.1 of Periplaneta americana. NCBI lineage: Eukaryota > Metazoa > Arthropoda > Insecta > Blattodea > Blattidae > Periplaneta > Periplaneta americana. The sequence goes on along the minus strand of NC_091122.1, from coordinate 71,289,007 downwards.
ACACAACAATGACTCATTCAAAGCATAAATAAAAGAACACCTTGGCAATTAGCTTCAAAATTTGACACTCAGCAATCGATTCGAAAGAAGTATGAGTGGATTGTAAATCCATTTCCAGTGAAGTCAAAACCAGCAGCTCTCATTGCAGTAGAATATGAGGTCTTTATAAACATGGTTTAAGACAGCCACAGTCAGGCATCATTTAAAAGCAAACCACTTCCGGAATTTTGGGCTCAGTTAAGGGAGGATCTTTTGATAATATTGTAACGTTTTAAACTAAACAACAATGTAACTTTATTATCTCAACAATAGGATTTGCTCTCCACACAGTAACACAGTATTCGTTAGTGCAATCCACTGACGACAATGACAATTTACTTGGACTATTACGAACAATGAACTGTTAATCTTAACTAATATTTACAAAGCACTATTTACAACACAGAACGGTCAGTTCTCAGTTCACAGCTCGTTTGTCTTGGCTAGTTCTTCTAGCTGAGTCACTCGCGTTCACAGAATCTCGAACCCCAGACCTTCAGAGACGATCCGCTGCACTTCGAACTCAGGTCCCCCAACTGCGGTCCACTGCACTCGAACTCCGGGCTTCAGGCTCCACAGTTACGGACACAACTCAAGTCGCGCTCTGGTCTCGAAGCTGGCTTCACTGCTACACAAGACTGGCTTACTGACTGACTGAATCGATGACTGTCCCAAGTTCCTGTGTCTCGAATCGAAAAATCGAAGGAGAAATGGGAGGAAAATTTAAAAGATACGCAATACGCGTCCTTGCAATGGGTTGGGGGCTGTACAAAACTAAATATGTGAGCTCCAAGCCTGTTGGCCACTAGTCTCACTCCGGGTTACGCTGCTCCCCTGAGGGAGCTCTAGAAAATTTTGAAGGGGAAGCCGAAATTGGACGTAACCTCTTAGGTACCACATACGCGGGGGGGGGGACTGACTTTGATCAATTGATCACGGAACGGGGCGAGGAGGAGTTGGCTGGTGTTGCCGTTAGAATAGCAAGACGCCGTCATCTGTTATTCGATGACAAAGCACGTGAAGTTCGTCGGAAGAAGCGCCGTGAAATCTAATCTGCAATTTGAGAGTTCCCTGTCCTTTCAATTTGCGACTTATTGAGTGACCTCGTATATTTAATAGACTATTTATATTATCCGAACTAGGGCATACATCGTTTATAATAAGAGTGGAATATATATGGGGAAGGGCATATAGGTCCGTGGCCCATTTCTTATAGGGCTCATCCCGTGCGTAATTTATACTCACACCACAGTTTCTGGAAAGTACGAGTCCTGATATTTCGTCGCGCTTCCAGATAGCACTCCAGAGAAAGCACTCGAACAATCCGAACCCCTCTCCTCTCCACCGCGATCGCTCTTTCCTCTTTCTTCTCTCCGCAAGCACCAGATGCGCGCGCAACCCGCCCAAAAGACGGACGACTTAGCCTCTCCTCCGTCGGTCGTGAGATCGAATCTCACGTTGCCGTCACAATATTAAGTTCAAAAGTTAAATTTATCTTACTGGCCTTTGATACTACGTATCTCTATGATTCGGTCTTTTCGAGGTACATGGCTTCAAAAACAAAATATCGAGCTTGTTTGGACGCAGAAGACGATATACGTCTTCAAACTCACTTCTGTGACAACGGAAAGTGACAAACTCTGCTGCAAGAAATAGGCGCATTTTTCACATTAACTTCGAGTGTACATGTAACACTGTAACATTTTTTAAATATCTTAACTACTTGTTATATCATTTTGTAGATTTAAATGACATTATCTCCAGTACTTTTTTTACTATTGTTTCCTTTATTAAAATAATAGGGTAAACATTGGTAATTTCGTGGCAGTGGTTATTTCGTGATACTTTTTCTTTGCTCTTTCGTGAACTAACCAATGGTGTTACGAGATTCAAATTTCCACCAAGGGATTGCATATGTTGTCCGGTTTCCAGAAACATACAGCTATGCTTTGTGTGACTATTGTAGCTGCTTCAGTGAGCTTTTATGTTTGGAGAGAGCAAGTTTGCGTCGACTTCTCAGGCGTACAAGTTTTGTGGATGTTTGTAATTACATTACAGGCTTATTACTAAAGGTAAGCATATGATATTTGGTACAATGATTTATTATATATTAATGAAATTTTAGGAAATGTTTTTGGAATTTTAGATATAGCTGTAGTCGACATATAGGCTTAGCTTTACTGATAGAAATCTTAGCTGTTTGAGGCGAAATTTTGTTGAGCATTAAGCGTTACATTTTATACTATTTTAAAAATTGTATTACAATACGAATTTTGGAAATCTGAAGATAAGATGTGATAAAAAAAAGGAAAGGGGGACGCAATAGGTTCAGTGTAACTTCTGTTTAATTTATCACGCTAAGTGCCAATGATAAGTGCTAGATGACTTACTTGCAAGAATTGTGACAGAAGATGAAACATGGCTCCACAATTTTGGACCGGAGACAGAGGCAGACAATGGAGTGGCATCATGCAAATTCACGAGAGAAATAGAAATTCAAAAGTGCACCTTCGGCAGGAGAAGTTATGGCTACTGTGTTTTTCGATTCAGAAGGACTATTGCTTGTGGATATCATGCCACACGGAACCACCATTAATTCTGACGCATATGTGGCAACTCTCAAGAAATTTCAAGCTCGACTGAGTCGAGTTCGGCGACATCGGGAGAAGCAGAATGTTCTGCTATTACACGACAACGCACAGACATGTCAGTCTCAAGACCACAGGCACAGATCAGAAAATTAGGATAGACAACACTGAAACATCCGACTTACAGTCCTGAACTGGCACCGTGCGATTACCATCTCTTCCCTTCGCGGAACGAGGTTAGAAGATGACTCCCTTGTGAACGCTGCTAAAAAGTGACTCAGACGTGTTGGTCCAGACTTTTACTGTGCTGGTCTAAAGGCCCTCGTTCCTAGGTTACGTAAGGCAGTTGAAAGGGACGGGGATTATGTGGAAAAATGACATTTTGTTCCTAAAGGATGAATCTATATTCTGTGAAAATAGGAAAGCTGTAGGATAAAAATATAATTTTTAAACAAATGTTATGCATTACTTTTGGAGTTACCCTAGTAATATAGGCTATTGTAAAGTCCGTAATAAAAGTGTTCACCCTTTCAGGGCAAAAATATCCCTTCTCAATTTCAATTTTTACTTTGATTTCATTCTTATTATGTGTTGATATGTATTTATATGTTTTCTTGCTATGAATATTAGACGGAATTACTATGTTTGAAGTCTTGTGACAATAAATGTGAATTTTATTTGACTTTAATGAATTTTTCCACAATTCTTCTACCTCTCACGAAATTATCAATGTAATATCACAAAATTACCAAGGTTATCACGAAATAACCAACCTTTTAGCTTAAGTTGTAAAAGTGGTTTTTGGCACTTGTTCAAGAACGTGTCCAATCTTTTATGTCTCCAGATTTCTACAGCAAATTATCGTCTTTTAGATGAAAAAATCGGAATAAGGATATATTTACATATTTGCATTTTAAATTAATTTTCATGAAATTATAACGAAATTACCAATGTTTACCCCATATCTTATTATTCATACTTTAATATTACGTATCGTGTGTAATATGCTTCATAGAACATAGACAGATATAACTAAAAGCTAAACATTTCTTGGGGCTCCACGACAAACTTTTGCTTCAAAAAAGGCTCCGTGGCTGAAAAAGTTTGGGAACCGCTGACCTAAGGTATTCAATTGTAGGGTCATAGATGGTCTTCTTTTCTTCATGTATTGCTATGGGTTGTTCAACTGCAGTTTCAAATCGCACGGTGGAATCGATGATAATAATTGCTGTGTCATTTCCTCTGTCAATGGCAATGATGTCAATTCGCCGAGAACTCAACTCTCTAGACAAGAACAGTTTATACGTGATCATTTGCAGTGCTCTTCCAGCTTTAAAGTTACGTCTGTACAAATGGAAACGCATTTTGGAGATGTTAAAAACATAAAATATGTGAAATTGCTAAATCAGAACAGCTTTTTGGATAAGTATTAAATTTTCCTGTTATGAAATTAAATAACTTGCTGTCCAGATATCCATTTTTCAACAAAGAACGATTAGAAAATGAATTTAAAATATTTATGTAGCAGAAGAAAATCAGACATACCCTGCAGACCTCCTGAAATTCATAATCAGCAGTGGTCTTCAAACCATTTATAGAGGTAACACGACTTATCTAGTTGATCTTGGAATTCGCCGTTACTACAGCTTTCTCCGAAAGGAGTATGAGCACATTGAAAAGGATAAAAAATTATCTTCATAATTCAATGAGGAATGAAAGATTCTGAGAACAATCGACGCCTGGACCTGCGGTATAAAAATATAAGGTAAAGAGATTTTCAGCCAACCCAGTATTTACACCTTAGTTTCGCCACTGATATATGTATATATAGAGTGATTCACGAGGAGTTACCGCCATTTTACGGAGCTTATGTCTGGAGACATTTTGAGCAAAACCTGTCATAAAAACATGTGTCATATTCTCAATATTTTCAGAGTTACATTAATTTGAAATTGCTTGTAAAATACCTTTTCTCTTTAGTTTTAAAGGTAAAATGTAAAAGATTAAACTATTCAGAAGTATACTCCGTTTAAATGGTTAGCATTCTGAAGTTAAAAATGTGTTGTTAATTCCTTACTAGCTTTTCTTTTACAATTTTAAACTAAAAATTACATTATTCTTACACATTTATCACAACAATTGTGACAGATCACATGACTTTTAGCAACTTAATTCTTTAGAGTCAAATTTTGCATCATAATGTACAGTCTTAAAGAGTTCACAACAATGACGTGATTTCTAATAATTATGATGAATGTGTAAGAATAATGTAATTTTGCAGTTAAAAATTGAAAAAAGTTTCTGTACGAAGCAACTATGGAATTAACAATTTTTTATGGTGAAGAATGGGTAGAACGGACAAAAATTCTCTCCGGCACCGGGATTCGAACCCGGGTTTTTAGCTCTATGTGCTGACGGTTTATCCACTAAGCACAGAAATATCATATGTACTTCGGTAAATCATAGTAATATGATAAGCGTAAGTAATCACTTCGTGATTCAAGACGGCGCCATGTTCCGTCGGACCCCGGCCACTTAGTCACTCGTAATGAGTGCACCTCTGTATATAGTGTTGGACAGTGTGCCACTGTCACATATTCTGTGACAAAGTTCATGAGGGTAGACCACCAAAGGGGAACACAGAGGTAGAACTTAAATTGAGAAGGATTCAATCCGGCATCGGAATTTGAATTCGTTATGACTTAGTGCATAAAGCGTCAGCACGTACAGCTGAAAATCCGGGTTCGAATCAAATTGCCGGAGAAAATTTTTCTCCGGGGAAAATTTTTCTCCGTTCTACCCATTCTTCACCATATGGTAAAGCAGAATTACTGCATGGAAATACATGTATCTTACGTACTTTGGTATATCATAGTAACACATTTTTAGCTTCAGAATACTAGCCAATTAAAGAAATTATACAGTAGAATCCCGATTATCCGTCACCCTATTAATCGATTTTTGGATTATCCTTCTGGTATTCTCTCCGTTTTTTGTTTCAGAAAAGATATTGAGTACTGCACAATACATTAGTACGTATTTTTTTTTTATAGAGAGTGACATCACAAGCTTTTGTCCTTACACATTATGATCTACTGTTTGAGTGACCTCTTTAATTTCTCTGCGAAACGTCTTCCAGAAGTGCCAAAAGAATACATGTTGTGCTAAATATCGAAAATAATAATAATGATTTATTTTAGCTGGCAGAGTTAAGGCCGTAAGGCCTTCTCTTCCACACAACCAGCAAAAAGTGTATATACATATGCATGAACTTACAAAGAATTCAACAATTTGATTTAGATGAGAGTTGCATGTATACAAGAGTTATTTACGAATTAAACAACAAAATACTATGAACTATTAATTAAACACTGAAATAAACTGGGTAGCAGAATTAAACTAAAATACATAGAATGTTAATATATTTCAAATTATATTAGATAATAGAAAGAGATTATTATGAGACAATTTTGAAAATGCAGCACAATCAGGATGATGTCTAAAGAAAAAAAGCAACAGTGTAGTCAGTAATATTTTAAATCAGTATGATTGGAGTGAAATGCTAATAAGGTTATCTTTTAAGCTGTTCTTAAAGGTGTTTGTTCTCTTGCAGCCCCTAATACTTTGTGACAAGGAATTCCATTGACGCGAGGTGGATATTGTAAAAGATGAGGAATAACAAGATGTTCTATGAAGAGGTATATTTAGCGTGCCACAGATAAGTGATCTGGTATTTACGTCGTGGTTAGAGTATAGATAAGAGAAACGAGACGAAAGGTAATTTGGTGTTGAGGTGTGCAGAATTCGAAAGAGTAAAGACAAAGAGTGTAAAGTTCTGCGTTCTTTAAGTCGGAGCCACGAGAGACTTGCGAAGGACGGTGATATGTGATCATATCGTCGGATGTTGCACACGTATCTGATGCACATATTCTGAGCTCGCTGTAACTTGACTGACAGTTCAGAACTTAGATCACTTAACAAAACGTCACAATAATCGAAGTGCGGCATTACTATGGTTTGTACTAGGGTAAGTTTTAGTTGCTGGGGCAAGAAGTTTCTCAAGCGACTCAAAGAGTGAAAGGAGGAACAGATTTTCTTTATCGTGTCTTTAACTTGAAAATTCCAACTTAGATTATTATCAAAAAAGAAGCCAAGATTTTTTACGACAGATGAATAAGGGATTAGCTTGTTGTTAAGGGTAACAACTGAAAGATTACTGTTATTAAGGGAGTTAACTACACGCTTATGTCCAATAATTATGGCTTGAGTCTTACTTGGGTTAAGTGCGAGTCCGAAATTGGCCGCCCAAGTGGAGACAGTGGCTAGGTCACAATTTAACTTGTCAATCGATTCATTGATCGTATTGGGTCTGGAATGTATGTAAAGTTGTAGGTCGTCGGCATAGAGGTGATATCGGCAATACTGTAAGTTCTTTGATACGTCATTAATGTAGATAGAGAAAAGTAGTGGTCCTAATACGGAGCCCTGCGGCACTCCCGCCTTTGTGTATCGCCATTGGAAGAATTGATTATCAAGTGAAACACACTGTTGGCGGTCCCGTAGGTAGGAGTCCATCCAGCTCAAGGTATTGTCTGATAGGTGCAAAGTTTTCATCCTTGCAAGAAGCAAGTCGATATCAACAGAACCAAAGGCATTGCTGAAATCGAGAAGAGTTAGTGCCGTTACTTCACCCCTATCCATAGCTTCACGGATGTCCTCGGTCACTTTAAGTAGGGCTGTAGTAGTGCATATAATTGAGTGGTTTTGTAAAAGAGTAACTGTGGTTCATCTCACTTCGGAATACGAGATTCGAGTTACAACTGTGCGAGATTTAATAAAATACAAGGATAAAGTGTATAAATTACTCAAATTTATAACAAATGAGACTTACACTTTTGCTACTTGTTCCACAGAAATCCATCATAGAAAATTTCCTTGACCCTAAGAAACCCGTCATTGACATTCATTCATACATAGTGTTCTGTCACTGCAAACCCAGCATTCTCCACAGTTTTCTATTTTCTGTCTTCCTCTTATTCTCCGCATATGATCCATATATCTTAATGCCTTCTATTATTTAATATCTTCTTCTGCCCCGAAATCTTCTCCCGTTGACCATTCCTTCCAGTGTATCCTTCAGTAGGTAGATTCTTCTCAACCAGTTCCTTTTTCTCTTCCTGATCAGTTTCAGCATCATTCTTTCATCACCCACTCTTTCCAACAGAGCTATTATACTTAAAACTTTTCATCCACTACCTAATGTGTTAAATAAAACACATGATCACTGAGGAAATTACGACACTGCATAATGCAATACTTAATTTATTAAAGTCTTCAATGGTTCGGATTATCCGATTTTTTGATTAACCGTTCAGACCATCCCCTTCATGAGCACGGATAATAGGGGTTCGACTGTACTTCTGTATAATTCGTTCTCTAATTGTAATATTATTTTTCCCTTTAAGCTAAAGAAAAAGTATTTTTAAAGAACTATAACCAGTGTAACTCTGAAAATATTGAGAACAGAGCCCTTGTTTATATGACATGTTTTCTCAAAATGTCTTCAGGAATACGCTCCGTCTATGTATGTGTATTTTTTATTTATAAGTCTTAAGTTTGAAATAGATGTAATTAATTTTTAAATCATTTGCAAAATTAGCTAACGGTATTCGTATATATTTAAAAAAAATCGACATTTTAAAATAGTAAACATGATGATACCACAGTCTAGTATATACAGTCACGAAGCTTGAGTTGTTGAGGGTACTAGGAACAACAGACTGTGCCGGTATTATTTCGCATTGTCTGTTATGAAGCGATAGTGGCGATCATAGTGGTTAGCAACTATCTATGGATGCATATTCCCTACGCATTAAGCTTTGTGACTGTATATAGGCCTTCTAGACTGTGATGATACTAAATTAGCGGTTTATTACAAAACCGCAATCAAAACCTTTGCCTTGCATTATAAACCTCCTCACATTTTTTCCTCCATTACTGAGTCTTGTACAGTAATGAAAATTAGGATGTGTAAACCACTGTCCTTCTCCCGCTATATGAAAAAAAAATATTTTTTTGTTTATAAATTTTATATATATATATATATATATATATATATATATATATATTCAAAATTCACTCTGCATTGATGAAGCTTTTCCCTCATATCTCAAAAACTCTACAACATTCCATGATGAAATTTTTTGTTTGTATTTTTGCATGTCATATCTACAATATGATGCAAAATCACTCCTCTACCTTTGATAGATTGTTTGATAAAAAATAAATTCATTTTAAAAAATGATCAAATGTCAGTATTTTCTTCTAATACAAAATAAACAAAAAAAAATATAATTTATTAAGGAATGTATTTGAAAGAGCATGATGCTGTAAACATGAGTTTCAGCAATAAAATAAAAGAGAGAGAACATGAAAAAGTTAACAAGTTTATGAGTTATGAGGGAAACGCTTCATCATTGCACAATGAACTACCACCATTTTGAATTTTGAAAAACAAAATATAAACAATTTCTTTTAAATCGTTAAAATATTTTTTTTTCACATACTAGAAGGACAGTATTTTATACTTACCAATTTTTATTATTGTACAAGATACAGTAATGGAGGAAAAAAATGGTCAATATTTCCAAAAATTTTACTGCTGTAAGCTGTACCTAAGCCCTTAATTTTATGGAACGGAAGCATGTGATGATAATGACTTTTGAAATTTTCTGTTCATTCTGTAAGACGTGATATGGTCGACCACATCTCAACATGATTGCTGCTGCCCTTGGATCGTGTTATTACCGAATTGTGGAACTACGTTTTCTAAAGTCATTAAAAGTCGTTTTCACTAGGAAGTATTTTCAACGGATGCGAGTATATCTGCGTAGCCGAGAGAAACAAATCAGTCACGATTGAATGTGGCAATCCAGAGGTTCAAATACACGGCGGAACACTTCCAACGAACTCGCTAATTCGAAAGGCGTGGCAGACATTTCGAAGAATATGAAACACAGAAATGAACCACTTAACTTATTAGTAACATACGAGGAAAATCTAACCGTTTAAGTAGGAGTGACGTAGGTGGATGAGAGAGCGAGAAAGCAAGCATGGGTGCGGTTAGGGCATAGGGAGGAGGGGGGTCTTCGGCGGGCGAGGGAGCAGAGAGTTCAAGAAGTCCGGGTTCACCTGAAGTTGATGAAGACAAGCTGACAACGAACAGAGGCATGTGCAGGCCAGAGCGAGACGGCGAATGTTACATGCATGAATAGATGAAGAAGAGAAATAAATGGTTGATGGGAACCTGTTCCCACACGACGTACCAAACAGCAGCATCGCAAGAGGAAGAAGAGAAAGAGGGATTGCGAGGTTAAGAGGTTCATCTCATGTTCTTCACGAAGGGAGAATATGGATATTGGGATCAAGGTGCCGGTCAGCCGTGTCTAACTCAAAATTACACACATATCACCATTACGGCTCGGGAAAAGTGTAACCACACTGTTAGAATTAATGAACCATTGACACGCGTCGTACATGGCACGCGAGACGGACGGTTGACAGGTTATCCCAATTGTCTTGTCACTTTTTCAAGGGAGATCATTATAATAATCGTCATCATCAACAGCATCGAGATTTATCCCAGTCGTCTTGTGCAGGCTGATTGCACAGTCTCCCGTTTATTGAGAGGTAGACTTACAACACGCCGTATTTTTGTATTTTGGAATATGTATGGTAAGACTTTCCTGTGTTAAATTTCAACGTACCTCGTTTACATGTTTCGACCTATTTATGGGTCATCTTCAGAACTGGTCGTTGTTGGTCTTAGCGCCACTCGTTCTGTTTCCTGTGAGGGTGTGTTCCTGTGGTATAGTGTAGAGCAGAGGTCTCCAAAAAGCGTATCGTCATTCGTGCTCTCGATGCTGCCCGCCGAACACAGTGTGCTGCAAGGCTATAGCAGGGGGAGAGACTCGTACCCCAACAGATAGAAGCGATCAGTGGGGGATCGCGGCAACAGTTTGCTTATGTTTACAAATAACAACATCAAAAGAATAAGAAATATCATATATTATTTTGACATATTATGAAGCTGGAGCCCCGTCTGTTGCTATTGACACAAGCCATTGCAAATTCAACCTCTTCTGTTCTATGGTGCTTTTCACTGCCGGGAAAAGATCTTCTCCAGTTGTATTTTGTAATTACATCTAGAAGACATTCAGACAGAGTAAAATGTTCATTAACTCCTCGGATGAAAATGGCTAGGTGAGCTTTGTCATTTCTATCTGTGCTTTCGTCCAATGCAAGTGAGTAAGTTACAAACTGGTTAATTGTGGTTTCGACTTCAGATACAATTTCATTTACAGTCTTGAAATTCCTTTTCTGAAATGTAATTGGAAACAATTTAATTTTCTTAAACTTTGACTTTGTTCTGGACACAGTATTTTAGTAACGTCCTGTATGCACGATTTTTTAAATGATGCTTCTGTAAAGGACATCATTGATTTTCCAATATTCCAAGCTAGAACATAGCTAGCAAGAAGTCTTTTTTTTTTTCTTTAATGCTAAGGACACGTGTGTGATTTGTGTTTGTATTTTGTTTTACATTTAACAAAATATTTGTATGCCTACGCATTTCACCTACTATTAAACGAAAAACTATATGTTTGTCATGCGGAACTGAGTGTAAACGTATTGTGATATACCGATAACCAAAATATAAATTATTTTCACATGTCAAACATGCCTGTAATTCTATGATATTCTTTGTGATGAGCAGAATAATGGAGTCGTATTTTGAATTTTAACACACTCTTAAGAATTTTCGAACAAATTAAGCATTTCATATTCTCCCCACTAACACAAAAGAAATTTCTCCTCCTATTCATCCTTGAATGTACTACGTCCATGACTAGAAGACATTGTGAAGCGGTGGAACACTGCGACCAACACAATGATAATAGCAGTCCGCCACTGCTCTTCGTTTTCGTATAGTACAGGTGGGGATGGGTTAGGCGGACCGCGCTCATTACGTACTGGCTTCGGTTCCGTTCAGGGGCTTACTCGCGAGTACGCTTTTGGAGACGTCTGGTGTAGAGTCAAAGAGTGTGTGTGTTTTGAAGTTGAGATGTGTGTTGAGAATTTCGTTGGGGTGTGTTTTTGAAATGGGAAACTTTGGAAAACAGATGTAGGAAAACTAGAATAACATAATTGTATAGAGCACATCTAGGTCAGAAAGCATGGGTAGACATAACGGCTCGGTTAGAAAAGCCAACGTACTATGTTAGGAACGATCATGATTTTAAAATCAAATGTACTATGTTAGGAACGATCATGATTTTAAAATCAAATGTAGGAAACAGAAAAGGACGTAGGTAAATTCTCATTTTTAAATAGAACTATAAATTATTGGAATGACCTAGATGAAGCGGTCTTTGAGGGCTGTCCTTCCTTAAGGAGATTCCAGAGAACTTAAAAAGTTGTGTATAAAGTGCAAATTAAAATTAAGGTGACATTTAACATTTAATTTTTTAAGGTGACATGTATTTTATTTAGCCTGACGAGTTACTCCCTTGGTTTGAATTGTAAATTGTTTAAAAATAGCGTGTAAGAGAGTCTTAGACTAGAAATGTTTAGCTTAAATGTAGTTCTGTTTATAAGTATGCATAAGGGTGTAATTATTTGTCTTATTTGAACTGTTGTATCAGAAGCGAGGTGAGTCAGTGAAGTTATGGTTTTACAGTGCAGTGAATAATTCCGATCAGTGATAATTTATAGCGTCAATGAAATGTGTTCTATAGTGTCAGTGAAATGTGTTGTAGAGTATCAGTGAAATGTGTCCTAAAGTGTCAGTGAAATGCGTCATAGTGCCACTACAGTGAGTGAGATGAGAGTAAAGTGAAAGACTATTGAAACTTATGTAGGGCCTATACGTATGTATGTTGTATTGTAAAATTAGGTTATTTTATGTTTTTTATTAATTGTAATTATTGTGTTAAACTATATTGTGTATTCTTATTGTATTGTGTATATAATTGTATTGTGTATTGTATAATTGTATTGTGTATTGTAATTTTATTGTGTATTGCTTATATTGTGTATACCACTGCCACCGGATGCTTGCCCACTTGCAGTGTAAATAGATACATACATACATACATACATACATACATACATACATAAATACATACATACATACATACATACATACATACATACATACATACATACATACATACATACATACATACATACATACATACATATTGTTCTAGTGTGTTTAGTTTCTGGCTTTTTCGTTGGATATGTAGTATTTCCATGTCTGTGTTGATGTCTCTGTGGGTGTGGTTAGCATTTGTGATGTGTTCTGCATATGTGGAGGTGTTTTGTAATTTTGTTATGGCTGTGATGTGTTCTTTGTAACGTGTTTGAAACAATCTGCCTGTTTGTCCTATGTAGAAGTTGTTGCAGGTGTTACATTTGAGTTTTATACGCCTGTGTGGTTGTATTTGTTTGTTTGTGTTGTTTGTGTGTTGAGATGTTTTTGTAGAGTGTTATTTGTTCTGTATGCAATGTTGTAATTCAAATTCTTGAATGAGGTTGCAATTTTATGTGTGTTTTTGTTTTCGTAAGTTAGTGTGATGTATTTTTTGTGTTCTTGTGTTTGTGGTGTATTCTTATGTTTTTTGTGATTATGTTTTGTCTTACGTATTATGTTGTCTATTATGTTAGGGTTGTATCCGTTTTCTTGTGCTATGTATTTGATTGTGTTTAGCTCTTCTTTGTAATCTTGTTGGTTCATTGGTACGTTGAGTAGTCTGTGTACCATTGTTCGGAATGCAGCTTGTTTGTGTTGTGTGGGGTGGTTGGATATGTTGTGTATGTGTGTTGTTGTTTGTTGTGGGTTTTCTGTATACTTTGAATGTGTGTTTGTTGTCTACTTTTGTTATTGTGATGTCTAGAAAATTTATGGATTTGTTATTTTCAATTTATAATGTGTAGTGTAGCTTTGGGTGTATTTTGTTTATGTGTTGATGTAGGTTTTGGATCTGTCTTTTGTTTCCTTTGTATAGTATTAGTTTGTCATCTACGTATATGTGCGAATGTATTATATTTTCTGCGTGTTTGTTGTTGCCTTTGTTTACTATGTATGTCTGTTCTATGTGGTGTAAGAATATATCTGTTATGACTTTGTATTTTCTTGAACATTTTATTATCAACTATGTTAATTTCCAGTATATTATTCATATATTGAGTGTAGCAGAGTTAAGTAGTTCTTAAACCGGCATCATTGGAACACGCTGTATATTATATCCCCTATTTTATGTAGATGCAAATAGTGCAAGGTATACAAGGTGGAAGTGAAATGACCTTGCAGATTTCTAGAGATAATAGTTTATGTTGTACGTAACAAAAAACTGTAATACCATATTGGTGGGAAGTTCATAGTTTTCTCAGAAAAAATGTTTTCCCAAATGTTTAACACCTTATTCGCTAACTACAGGATTGTTTCCGATCTCTGATAACGAATTTGAATGACATCATGTGAGTCAGGAGTCACACGGCAGCTGAACTGTGGCGCGAAGTAACAGACCAGTAGTGAGTGATCTCATAGAGAGAGTGCACGGCAACTCACAGCAGAAATTTCCAAGAAAACCGAGAGTTTTAGGAGGGGTACGTTACGACCCTTTCCAATGCCAAATACAGTTAAGTGAAAATAAAAGAAGCCTGCAATAAACGAGGTTTCGTTATTTCCAAGAAAGGCATCTTTCGTGCACTTAATAAGATCGGTAAAGCTCGGATGGAATCAATTTGTATCATCTCGTGGGGTGCGGCGACTTGTGACGGGAGGGGGATTTTCTTGCTTTTTCCACTCTGGAATGAATCCCATCCGAGCATTGCTAGTCTTATTAGGTACACACAAAATGCCTTTCTTGGAAATAATGAAACCACGTTTTTTGCAGGCTCCTATGATTTTCACGTAACTGTACTTGGCATCGGAAAGAGTTTAATGTACCCCTCCCAAAAATACTCTATTTTCTTGTGCATTGCTACTGTGATACACCTTGCATTCTGATTATGAAATCACTTACTACTGGTCGCCGCAATTGAACTGTCGGTGTGATTCCTGACGCACATGATGTCATTCACATTCGTTATCGGATATCAGAAACAACACTGTATTGCGAGTTGGATCGTGATTTTGTCCATATCGATAGAAAATCTAATAAAGAATCACTTGTCCCTCAGTCGTATTTCAATAACGTGGGCGATTTTCGTGTAAATTTAATTTAAAAACCACTAATTTCAAGCCACTGAACGATTCATCCACATTGCAACGTTGTAGCTGGAGAAGGGGTGCGAGGCAGTTCACGTACACTTGCTCAAAATGAAAGTGGCGAACACGGTGAGCGTGCACTGTGCAGTACACTACCTTCAACATCCGTGCGCCGCGCCGCTTTAGTTAACTGCATAATACAAGGCGCTGATTTGTGCTACCTCCACAGCATGCTTCGAATCTCCGTAGTGAATTTTTTGTTTTGTCCTGTCTTTTATTTTTTACAACTCCTTATAGTGTAATATAATCAAATGATGTTGCTATGTTAATTCATGTTACCTACAGATAATTACAAAATTGGTGAAAATTTGTGGTTATAATTTCAGGAAATCAGGATATATTTTGTCATCAGAATTATGGTTTTCCTTCTTGTTTACAATTACTACGTTTAGGCCCTGATGATCACGGACTTAGATTAGTATAATAATCATATTCCCTGTAGCAGAACTTGCAAATTAATGATTACTAGACTTCGTTGAATTGCCACACGCAGCATGCAATCAGGTTGCCGATGTACGGTAGTATAGAGGAGGTGAGCGACCGCCCGGTCTCGTAGTATAAGCAGTTCATGTTAAGAGTTGTGACCGGTCCAAATAGATAGAGTAGCTACAGCTAATGTATACCTATGTAAGCACTTGTTTTTCCATCACTGTGGTTGAATAGTCAATTTTTTTTATTGGGTTATTTTACGACGCTGTATCAACATCTATGTTATTTAGCGTCTGAATGATATGAAGGTGATAATGCCTGTGAAATGAGTCCGGGGTCCAGCACCTAAATTTACCCAGATTTGCTCGTATTGGGTTGAGGGAAAACCCCGGAAAAAACCTCAACCAGGTAACTTGCCCCGACCAGGAATCGAACCCGGGCCACCTGGTTTCGCAGCCAGACGCGCTGACCGTTACTACACAGGTGTGGACTGGAATAGTCAAAGCTTAACATTTGTTCAGTGCAGACAAGAATTCTATCAAACATATTACAATGAGAGTGTTGCTGTTCCTAACAATTGCCCCTGGAATACTTTTACCCCCGCAGCCAGTCTTGACCTGTTGGAAAACGTGGTTGGATGCTGTTAATTATTATGGAGAACATTACGGCAAAATAATGGAGATAATTGATGCATTGGATAGCACACAGTTCCGCTGTTGCAGCTATAAAATCATTGCCTTCTGAACAGATATTGGAAGATATTCTGTTCATTGATTCTAATTTTAAAATCGTGTCCAAAAGCATCATCCTATTAGAATCGTCTAAACTACAACTCTCAGAAGCCCTTAATATAGTGGATAAAGTATCACAAACCGTTATCCAAAATAACAATTCATTAATTTCAGAAAAAGTGAAATGTGAGTTGAGAAAGATTATTGCTAAAAATTCTGCCTATTCACAAGTTCGTATTATAAATGATGTACTATCAGGTCATGACAAGACGGCTGAAGTTGGTGTAATAAAAAGTAGTGAATTTCCGTTCTTCAAATATGCACCTATTATATCGTGTGATGTTGAACGTACATTTTCCCAAAATAAAAACTGTTTAAGTGACCATCGGAGGAGGATACTTTGCAGTCACTCAAAATGCACGTAACTCTTCACTGCAATGCACATATTCAAGGATGATGTGAGTACCTATATTACATTAAATTTTAAGAGTTAATATATCTCACTACAAAATAATTGTGTATTTACATGTTCAGATATTTCCTACTTCAATGATCATTCATTATATTTCTTGAATGCAGGATACAGGTTTTATTGTAACCGCAGTATACTGCTCAGTGTTTACATCAGAGGCATACTCCATCCGTTGCACGTCCCCTTCTCATAGTCTATACTGCGTGCGTAGTAAACCTTACGATTCTCGTGACAATTCCACGAAGTCTAATGATTACCAATTATTTAACCGTCAACATATTTACTGAATCTGCCTTAGGCAATAGAGTCCAAAGCAGCAGGGATTAATAAAATAATTAATACAGCATTTTAATATGAAAGCCCCTAAATTGTCATCTTTAGTGTTACTTCCATCTAGCGTCAAAAGTTTCTATTAACACGAAAAAAATAATACAGCGAAAAGTATTCTAAGCATAAAAAATGACGAAAAGCTATTACATTTTCACTGATTCATTTAAAGTGCAAAACAAAGTTTAGCAGTTCCACGAAGATCTGAACTTGCAACCTGACGAACACTTAGCTACCACTACGCTAAGAACACTACTGCAGTAAGAACGGCATTGTAATGAGCAATGGTCGTACTCCACTTGAGAACATACAGTATATAGTGCTTGTGTTACAATATTCACTGTTTAAAACACTGAACGATCTGTTTGTTTTAAATCTCGTATATGAATTATTTTCTCAGAAGATTTTAGTGATTAATAGTTGTGTTCCCCATTATAACTACTAGAAGAATATATGCAATCTTTTGAACAAAGCCTGGCTGTCCCGAGCGCTCACGGACATACTCGATAAGAACTTAGTCTCTCAGAGCCGTCCACTTTCATTTTGACCAAGTGTACGCTGAGTTCGTTGACCTCTTACATCTGTATTACGATATGAGAGAAGGCGTTTAGCGGCGATTTTTCCAGACTGCTGGAACTTCCAACTTAAACTAATTTTCTAATTAACCTTGCAGTTAATCACAAAATATAATATAGGTTTTCTATTCATTTAAGTGTACCCTATCGTTTCTTTCAATCTGTAGGACTATTTCACTTCCATCCTGTATAGTTACTGTTCATTGACAAATAATTAGTATATGCACATGGTTTTAAGAACGATGTGAGGTTACGTTAAAGTGTATTACAGTAATAATGGCTATACTTACTTACCGCCAGAACTTTGAGAAGTAAAGAGGTACGAGCAGGGAGTTCGTGAAAATGGTGAAAGAATTGATTACAACTGAAAGTAATCCCATATTTTATTAAAATGCTGATCCTAAACAAATTACTTTACTACATTCATTCATTACGTTTAAGTTACAATTATTGAAGAATTTATTGCCCATCAATATTTCACAAAAGGTTAGGTTAGGTTAGGTTAGTTTAGGTTAGGTAACGGTGGCTGGGAGGTGGGTTAGGGACGACCCTTTGCACGTCAGCCATACTGAGGTCTCTTGTGCACCCCGAATTTATGGGATGAATGAGGATGAGGTGTACCAGCTCACCGGCCGCATGTGACCTCACCCGCTCACCCAATTGAGGCTTCCTGCCACATCTGCCCTAAGTTCATACCGCCAAGTTGACCAAGAAACAAAGAACCCATTCCAAGGGACTTCCAAGGTGTCGAAGCACCCTTAAATGCACTCTTAAGGAATGAATCCTGGCAGAGATATTGAGGAAGGCTGGGAACCCAGGAATGGTTGCGGAGAGGACGCCCCCCCCCCCGACGTAAGCGGAAGAAGGCATGCGTCTTGACCTGAATATGTCTATTGAATGAGATGAAGAAGATGGATAATATGAAATCTAAATTTTTTTCTATACGGGAGGGGAAGGGAACTGCATAGTGGAAATGAAAATTCCAACCCGTCATTTGCCTAAGTAACTGTAGAAAACCACGAAAAGACCACCGTCAGATTTGTCGTTCCGGGAATAGAACCACGGACATCCCGAATGCGAATATGCCACAATAAAATTATTGTTATATCTGACAAAAAACAGCCATGAAGTAATTTAATGTGCAAAATATTCTTAGATTTGGAAAATTATTTTATGTGCAGTATTAATCTATTGGTATAACTAATTGAAAGGTTCAGAGCCATAGTGGGCCAAGCGCCATTTATAAAAAGCAGAGAAAGCAAGTTAAGTGAATACCATAGTTCAATGAAGATGACATATCATCTAGTTTGAATTTCTACACTTTTATTTTATTTGCTATATGTTTCCATTAAATTATGGTGATAACTTCATTTTAACCCTTGTTTTCTACGGTTTTAGGAAATGGCGCTTGGCCCACTATGGTTCTGAACCCTTCAATTCTAATCATTCAAAGACGACTACCACCACCACCGCCACCACTTCTACTACTACTACTACTACTACTACTACTACTACTACTACTACCACTACCACTTCTATCACTACTACCACCACAACCACCGCCACCACCACCACCACCACCACTGCTTGTATTACCGCTACTACCACCACCATCAATAATAATAATAATAATAATAATAATAATGTATATATTTATTCACACTGCAAATGAGTATATACCCAGTGGCAATGGTAACTAATTACACTCAATAATACAATTATGAATAATAAACACAATTAATAAAAAAATAGAATTAATAACAAATTAATAATTAATACTAATAATAATTAATAATAATACATTAAATAATAATAATCATAATAAGGGTAAGTAGGGACTGAATCCAAAAGTTTTTACCACTACCACTACTACTACTACTAATAATAATAAGTCTAATAATAATAATAATAATAATAATAATAATAATAATAATAAGGGTAAGTAGAGAGTGAAACCAAAATGTTTGTGAAACCAAAAGCTTTGTAAAAAGTTTGTGTAAGTGCATTATTATAAGCTGAGTGCACTCTCAGTAACGTGGACTCCTTTTTAGAGAACTCCGTCACCTCATGCAACACATGAAGCGAATGCTCTCCTAATGCCGACACCCATTACCTGCAACAATTTCTTCAAATTATACAAACGTGACGCTATCTGTACATCGACACCGGTTAGCGTTATTAGACGCCAGCTCAGGTAACACAGTTCCTGTGAAGGGAATGCATTTTGCAGGTCTCCTCCATTATATATTATTATATTCAACCGGCTGGCAAAAATAATATCGCCACGATACTTTCCGATATATCGAACACTTGTTATTCCAAGGTAAAGAAGGTGGAGATTTAGAACCGAATATCTAAGACGTGACTGAAGGAAATTCAAGCAAAAGGGTAAATGCTACAATTTCACAGGACGATTCTTCCCACAGCCTGGGGATTGTTCATACATATATATCACTTTTTCCCCCCATTGAACCAGTGAAATGCTTGGGTGAAAACAAGAAGGAAATTCTATCATTATGCAACGAAATATATGAGAAAGGGGAATGGCCTGAACAATTCGAGAAGATAGTATTGCTGTGTCTCAATGAAACGTACAACATAGTCCGTATAGGTCAGTTTCTGTCAGATGCCTTTCCAATTCACTGTGGGCTAAAGCGAGGAGATGCACTATCACCTTTACTTTTAACTTTGCTCTAGAGCAGTCTTGCGATGGTGACTAATAATTTCGAGCGAGAGCTATTTTATGCTCGCTGCGCGCGCGCGGAGCTCTTTTACCTGTAAACATTGCTAAAGGGTGTACAGATCTTAGAACACAGCGCATCATGACGGAACGGAAGCCCTTAAAGCTTTCAAGGAAGAGTGGAAGATAAAATATTTATGCTTCGAACATTGTGATGAAGTCCAGTGTTTAAATATTTATGCTTCGAACACGGTGATGAAGTCCAGTGTTTGTTGTGTAAAAAACAAAAATATAATTTGCAAAAAGCAACATAAAACGGCTTTATGAGACGCAACATGAAAAAATATAGGCATTATTCAGGAGAAGAGAGAAATAAATTCATTTCGGAATTGACATCGAAGGTAAATTAATTTACATTTGGGTGAGTAGATTCTATCTAGATTCCTTTTATTTCTTTATTTTAAATGTACTGTTGATGTTTTATTTGTTGCTTGTTCCTGGATATTTACTTTTATTAGACTACGTCTTTCTTTAATTTAGAAACAATATTTTATCTTCGATTGCGCTTTAACTTATACTATTACTAAGCTCGAAAAGCTAATTCACTTTTATTCCAATAACTATTTTCAAGATTTTGAGCAAATATGAACTAAACATTTTGAAAACTTTGATGCAAGAAGCTTTTTTAGTAACGTCAATATAAAATACACTTAAAAATATAATTTCAAAACTATTAGACCTAATTGCACCAAATTTTGTACAGATGATATTATTATAGATCTATTGATATAGTATAAATTTCACAAATTTTGACCGAAAATTGTGGAAGTTTTAAAAGTCATACATATCCCCTTAAATGATTGACCCCAAAAATTACGATGGCTCTCAATATCTTAATTTAATCAATTTGTTTTTTCGTGTTACGTGCATCTCACAAATCATTCTAAGAAAACTCATTACATAATCACGACTGGAGAGTAAGGACTACATTTTCACAATCAATATACTCTATTTCAATCGATATTATCATTATTATTTTTTCAACATATACTTAAAAGTACTTAGAGATCACACATGTCGAGCAGGTAGACCCTATTAGTTTCTCCTAACCAATGAAGTGAAGTATTTATATAATAAATAATTGCGTTTGACAATAAAATGATTTACATACAATTAACTTTTCCGATTTCTCTTTTTGTTCATAAAAAAACCCTTCCCTTTGCGATTTGTTTGTATATGTACATGTATATTAAATAACTGAGTAATTAGCCCTATTACATAGCCAGAAATTTAGTAACGCAAGTTATTGTAATAATTGCTGCCTTTATTCGCTGCATGTGCATGTATATCCCTGTGTCTACGTTAAGCCTTGGTTTCTCTGAACCGACGCATGCGACGTGCGAGATGCGAGGCCGCCGCTGCGAACCATCTTCGCAATGACGCTGCGAGGCTTGTGGTCTCTCAGGCTGCGAGATCGCGTGGATCAGTCGCTGAGCGCATGGTGGATCTCGCCACCTGTTTGCTAATGATGAAAGAGGAAGATAATGATGAAGAGGAAATGATCCTGTATTCTTTTTGGTGAAGACAGTGATACCTTCAAGAATAGGAAAAGCGAGGGTGCTTACAATATTCTTGTAAACCGCCATCTGATTGATAGTGAAACAAAATTTAAAAGTTATTTTGGAATCTCAAGAGATCTCTTCTATAGAATTTTGTATTTAATTAACCCATTAAAGCCCAAATTATTTTTATTTAAAAAACTAGAACAATGTATCTTTCAAAAATTTAATCCATAAGATGTCAAGAGTATATTTTGTTTCTTCTGCTGTGCACCAAATAGTTGAATATCACCCTGTCTATAAATAGACCTCTGGGTACTTATGATATCTGCGTATTCATTTGCAATAAAGTAAATATAATTTTTGTATATTTAATGTATTATAACAAGAAATATTTACACCAAATATAAATAAATTTATTCATGACGGTTTTAGTAATTAATGCAACAATACAATGCTGCAGCAATAATGAAACACACTTATTTTAGTAATATCTGTCTTTACCAAGTGTGGTAAGGCTCAAAGCATCTTTGACAGAGCGTTATATCACACTTCTTGCGAAATGTTACTGGTCTCCATTTACACCATTCCATCCGGCAATGTTTCTGAGAGGGTCGATTTACCATGAAATGACCTCTATTATCAAACCTCATATCAAATTTCACTCCTCCAGGTGATGAAATAGGACGCCTCATTCTCTTGCAATTCGAAAACATCTTGAGATATTGAACAGCCAAGTATCATCGGATTCTAAGTAGGTCCAGGGAGTCTCGTCCATGTATTTCTCTGTAGATAATCCAACCATTTACTATATCCATAATCAACTTTCTGACCACTCTTTCCCACGGATTGAAGTGGCATATTTGCCTGCTAACCAGTTATCATGATCCAATCAACCCATGTACTTACTAGAGTTCTCTATGATCTGTGGTCCACACCTGTGGAGTAAAGGTTAGCGCGTCTGGCACGAGACCAGGTGGCCCAGATTCTATTCCCGGTCGGGGCAAGTTACCTCGTTAAGGTTTTTCCGGGGTTTTCCCTCAACCAAATATGAGCAAATGGTGGGTAACTATCGGTGCTGGACCCCGGACTCATTTCACCGGCATTATCACCTTCATTCAGACGCTAAATAACCATAATATATTGATAAAGAGCCGTAAAATAAACTAACCTACATCTTCCGGCTGCGAAACGAATCACGTGAAAGGGCGTTGTAATATTTTCTATTTAGCTTTAATATTGCTGTATGATAGTTCAGCACACGTCAGGGAGGTTTAAACTCGGTTGCTTGATGGGGACATCTGAAAACTTCGACCTAGTTTAAACCTTCCTGAGGTATGAGTGCCGGTTTTTTTTTTTTTACACATTTTCTATAGATTTACGCTTCCCTATGCTATTCTACTACTAGATTCACGGTTATTTGCATCCAGTAGACACTATGTCCCTACTCCATCATCATCGTCATTATCATCACTATCCTCATCATTAATTATCTTGGATTAGGCCTTCTCGTCTGTTCCGCTTCAGACTGAACGCTGATTAAAAGATGGTCTCTCCACCGCTTCCGACTTTTTGCCTGAAAATTTCGAGTATTTGAAAATATCCTCAGACTAGGGCATTAGTCCCTCAATGAGTGAGTTTCGTGGTGGGACTGTTACCTTAAAACCTCTAAACCTGTTTGCTTTTCTATCTAGTTATGACCCCATAGCCAGAGAATTCCGGTTTGTAAGGAACGGACCCACGCTCTCATTCTCTCCCGTTTTCTATAACAATAATAACACTGAACAATAAGAATTTTGCTCCGACTTAAAACAATGTGTTCCTTATGGTTTTGTATGCGCTGAATCTGAAAATGCATCTCTTTCCTTCGTATCACATAAGGGTTTTAAGAGATACTATGATTTCACTTTTCGATAAGCGCTCCCCCAGGAAACGTCTGGCGCGGGTTGGAGGTTGTAAACCAAAACTAAAGCTAATGCATTTTATGAGTTTATAACTTATTTCCGGTTTCTTATGGTTGTTGGCATTTTATTTTGTACTCGTAATAAATTAACAGATATTGGTCCCTTCTATTCAGTAAATTTCAGAACAGTTCAACGTGAGGTATACGCAATGAATAAACAAGGGTGTGGTTTTCAGTATGTAAAAGAAAAGTTTACCAGTTTGAGTGAAGGTAAATTAAAAGAAGGCATTTTCATCGGTTCACAATTTCACAAAGTTATGGCTGACTCTTTGTTTGAGGAAAAACTTCCCATTACAGAAAAATGGCATGACGTGCTTTCAAAGATGTATACTGAAATTTCCTTGGCAATTCTAATGCAGACAACTATATAGAACTTGTTGTGGAAGCCATGTCACGTGCATATAAGAAAGTGGGGTGTAATATGCCTCTTAAAATACCCTTTTTACATTCTCATCTGAATTTCTTTTCTCCCAACCTTGGAGCGGTAAGCGAGGAGCATGGGAAAAGAGTTCATCAAGAAATATCTGAAATGGAAAGACGATAGAAAGGAAGATCATCATCCAGGATGCTTGGGAACTATTGTTGGTTCGTTGTAAAAGAAAGTATCGGGTCTAGTTATAAACAAAAGTGATCCAGAAAATGCGTTTAATGTAAGTTCAAATTTCAAAATTTTTCTCATTATATGCATGAAATATTTTTATTGTTGTTCTGTTTTAAACTATATAACATCATGTTTGTATTCAATAAACATTTTTCAAATATTATGAGGCGTTTTGAATCCCAAGTGTGTTGTCATTTTACCAGAAGCAGTGAAAAATTAAAAACAAGTTTTTCATTAAAAATTAAATTCATTTTCCGCGGAAAATGGTACGTGATGGGGCAATTTGGATTTTGAATTCAGATTTAGGGTACACATAATTATTAGTAATATGTACCTATTTTTGTTTCGGAGCAAGTTAAAATATAAAAATTTGTTCAGTGTAACCACAAATTACACTGCCCCGGGGACCACGACGTGGACGTGAATGGAGGTTTTCCCTACTCAACATATCTAAATTATAATAATTTTATTTTCCCATATACTTCATTATTTTCTTTATTTATCTGTTTATGTGCACTCTCATATTGATCTTCAACTTCTCACTCCCCTTTTTTCGCCTATGACGAAGATAAAACCATTCTACGAAACGTTGTGAATTCATTTACAATTAAGCAATGTAAAAATAATCCAATCTACATCTCTCCTATACAACCCACCATTGTTTCTTCCCTCTAGATGCAAAGCTATTTTCTGAAGCCTCGCAGTGCGCGCCTCGCACAAATTCGGCAGGACGAATCTGTCCGAGGTGACGCAGCGAGACCTCTCTGCGACGCTGCGCAGACGGCGCATCTCGCAGCTGTAGAAACCACTCACTATCTCTAGTGTAGTCCAGATTTGTGCGATGCGGGCCTTACGTCGGTTAAGAAAAACCAACTCCGACCCTGCGTACCATTTTCGCAATGACGCTGAGAAGCGTGTGGTTTCTCATCCTGCGAGTTCGCGTGAATCAGTTGGTGAGCGCTTGTTATGTCCAATGGATTTTACCGTCTTGCTACTTTTGAAAGAATAAGCCAAAATTATCCTGAATTATTAGTGGAGAAGACAGTGATATCTTCATTAGACTATTTGTCAACGCTATATGTATCTAATTCTAATATATTTCTTGTGACGAAATTCGATATATATAAACTGAAGAACGAAGAGAAAGAAGAAAATTTGAAGGAAGTTTTCAAGAGAAAGCCACTAAATTAGAATCCACACCTGAAAATAATAATGAGTACTGGATTCATTTTAAAAAGCTGTAAACCAGGGCTATCAAAGCGCCTGCACTGCGTGCTCTCCAGAACCTGCAAAACACTTCCTTAAGAGCGATGATTGCACTTTATCTTGCTGAAAAGTGAATCTTTTTGGATTTGTAATGCTTGTAGTATGAGCACGTAATACAGGCGATTTAACATCCCTACTGTGAACAGATAACAGATTGGTTTGTTCACTGGCTGAGAAGAAGCTACCTACTGAAAGATGCACTGGAAGGAATTGTGAACGGGAAAAGAAGTTCGGAGCAGAAATAATTATCACATGTTACACAATATAAGATATTTGAAACGTATGTGGAGACTAAGAAGAAGGCATAAAATATGGAAGATTGAATAATGCTAGATTTGCAGTGAAGGATCTGTCGTTGGGACGAACACTGTCAGTGAATTAATACGGTTTTACTGCTACATGAACAGTATTTGCGATCAGTAGACTGTCTTTTTCTACTCTATCTAGGCTATATAATTTCAATTTTTTTCTAGATACGTCAGTATTTTCTTCATATATCCGTTCTTGTGAACCCTCATGTTTGTTTTTCATCTCTTACGTATTTTATATTCCCCTCTTTGCAATCTATTGTTGGTTAGTCAAGTAGAACAGGTATTTGTAACGACTCCGACGAGTAGGCTACCCTTCTTACCTCTTATTTTCTCACCAATCATCGAAAAGTTGTGAATTCCTTTAAATTTAAGGAGTAAAAAAATGTGAATTTACAACTTTTCTTTACCACCCACCATTGTTTCTTCCCTCTAGAACCAAAGCTATTTGCTGAGGCCTCGCAGTGCGCGCTTCGCACAAATCCGGCCGCGCGATTCGTTCCGAGACGACGCTGCGAGGCCTCTCTGCGAACCTCCGGAGATTGCGCACTTCGCAGCCATAGAAACCACTCACTATCTCTCATGTAGTCCACATTTGTGCGAGGCGGGCCTCGCACGTCGCATGCGTCGGTTCAGAAAAACCAAGGCTTTACGACGCTTTGTAGTCGATGCGCTATGCGCTCGTGATGAAGGTCGAGCTCTTCTATCATGATTGGGAGCTAATATCGTCTCATCACTGCTCTAGAGTATGCCATTAGGAAAGTCCAGGATAACAGAGAGGGTTTGGAATTGAACGGGTTACATCAGCTGCTTGTCTATGCTGATGACGTGAATATGTTAGGAGAAAATTCACGAACGATTAGGGAAAATACGGGATTTTACTTGAAGCAAGTAAAGAAATAGGTCTGGACAAAGTATATGATTATGTCTCGTAACCAGAAAATTGTACGAAATGGAAATATAAACATTGGAAATTTATCCTTTGAAGAGGTGGAAAAAATCAAATACCTGGGAGCAACAGTAACAAATATAAATGATACTCGAGAGGAAATTAAACGCAGAATAGATAGGCTTATGGGAAACGCCTGTTATTATTCGGTTGAGCGGCATTTGTCACCTAGTCTGCTGTCAAAATATCTGAAAGTTAAAATTTATAAAATAGTAATATTACTGGTTGTTCTGTATGGTTGTGAAACTTGGACTCACTTTGAGAGAGGAACAGAGATTAAGGGTGTTTGAGAATAAGGTTCTTGGGAAAAAATATTTGGGGCTAAGAGGGATGAAGTTACAGGAGAGTGGAGACAGTTACACATGCAGAACTGCACGCATTGTATTCTTCACCTGACATAATTAGGAACATTAAATCCATTCGTTTGAGATGGGCAGGGCATGTAGCGCATCTAGAAAAGCATATGGAGTGTTAGTTGGGAGACCTGAGGGAAGAAGACATTTGGGGAGGCCGAGACGTAGATGGGAAGATAATATTAAAATGGATTTGAGGGAGGTGGGATATGATGATAGAGACTGCATTAATCTCCCACAGGATAGGGACCTACGGCGGGCTTATGTGAGGGTGGCAATGAACCTCCGGGATCCTTAAAAGCCAGTAAGTAAGTAAGTATTGCTGCCAATTCCAAAGAAAAATAATGCCAAGGAATACAATGACTTCAGGGCTATCAGCCTGCTTTCGCACTCGGCGAAGATTCTCCTGCAAATGCTGAATTGACGTATATATTCGGAGATGGAAGGAGAATCGGAGGAAGAGCAATATGGCTTCAGGAAAGGAAAAGGTACGAGAGATCCAATTGGACTGCCGCGACGAAAAAAAAGAAGTGTATATAGTATTTGTGGACCTGGAAAAGGCTTTGGAAAATTAAGAAATAATGCGTATAGGTGAAAGTTGACGTACGTATTTCAATAACAGATATTAAAGATAACCTTTTTACTTAAATAATACATGTGACTAAAGCTGATAAATTAAAATAATACTACAATGGATAAAGGATTACCAACTGGAATTAGACAAAGGATAAGGCAAAAAAAAAATAGACTACATATATGAACAGGGTTTCAAGTACAGTATAGTACGAAATAGGACGTGAAGCGATAGAGAAAGATGGTAATGTACACTGTATCATTAAATGAAAGTCAGAAGATTCTGCCGTATTGCAAGATCGCATAACTACTCCTACAGCTACTATGTGTGCATTTCGATCTGGCGGCTCCACGTGAAGCAATGGACTGCATTTGCCACATGTACTTATCATAATCCTGGACCAATTACCTCACCTAAAGTCAGCTGGGATAGCCAGAATTAAGAGTGCTTCAGTTCACTGTTTTCAGTTCAGTGACTCGTGCGTCGTTTGTACTTTTGTACCTCTGTACGTGACCTGATCTGGCAGTTGGAAATGCAGAGATACTACTACTACCACTATTACTAACTAGTAAAACTACTACTACTAACTAGTAAAACTACTACTACTAAGTAGTAAAACTACTACTACTACCCAGTGTATTTGATATGATATTTTGTTATATTATAGTTCACAGAAAAACTACTACTACTACTACTACTACTACTACTACTACTACTACTACTACTACTACTAGTATATTTCATGCGATTTTTGCCAAATTATAGTTCACAGAAAAAGTATGACTAACTAGTATAATTACTACAACTACAACTAACAACAACAACAACAACAACAACAACAACTACTACTACTACTACTACTACTACTACTACTACTACTACTACAACTACTACTACAAATACTTCTACTACTACAACTAACTACTACTACTACTACTACTAATACAACAACAACTAACTACTACAACAACAACTAACTACTACTACTACTACTACTACTACTACTACAACTACAACAACAACAACAACAACTACTACTACTACTACTACTACAACTACTACTACAAATACTTCTACTACTACAACTAACTACTACTACTACTACTAATACAACAACAACTAACTACTTGTTGTGTATATCAATTCTCGATGCCCGTGCGTCCTACTTTAAACGGTTCAAACCTACCCGCGCAAATGAGAGTCGCTGCTTTCTCTCTCTCAGAAAGCAGGTTGGCTCGCTTTTTTTTCCCTCTTGTGAGGGAGAAAGCAAAGATCGCGCGGCGACGAGTCACGTTGGCAATAGAAATACCCCCAGGCATTGTGACGTCAATGGCGTCCTCAACCACCATTGTTCCCAGGGGTATAAATATAACGCATCTCCGCGACTTCAGTCACTCGTTCGTCAGATGGCAAAGAGGTAGCTCTAGCGCGACCTCCGTCACTGACAGCAGTCTCCCAACCAGGCCTACGCTATGGTTGTCTTTTGTTCGGACGTGTCTGCACACGGCCACCACTCCGGGAACAGGGAGCCAAGCTGCGCCCCTGTCTCCTGTATTCTTTCCTACACTAGCCTCACTTCTTACGTATTCTAAACTTATTTTATTCTAGTCTCGCTACAAGCCTCATCACCACCTCCAACCCGCACACTTCTCTCCCCTGATCACCCTTATCTCTCACCATCCTGACTTCGACTCCCAGTTCTTATCCCGGCTTGTTCGATTAAACACAACCATCTCCTCAGCCCCCCCTCTAGAGTCGGTAAGTCGCGAGTGCGCTCTGCTGATCCGTCGATGATAGAGGTCACCCTTCCCCGCTCCTGAAGTCGGTAAGTCGCACAGTACGCTGTGTTGATCCTCCGATGCCAGGAGCTTGTTCTCGAAGTCGGTAAGTCGCACAGCACGCTGTGTTGATCCTTCGAACTAGAGAACTAACCTTCTACCTCATTCCATCTCTCTCGTTATCCTACCCCCCACAACACACCTGAGAGCAAGCCGATTTTCCCCAGGCACTCCCGTTACTCCTACCTTCCTCTCACTCAAGTCGCACTTTACTATCACCCATCATAGCTCTCCCCGCATCGAAGCCTCAGGACGAATTTCTAAACCATCAATTTCTATCACGACTCCCCCGTTACCCCTACCACAGAACTAGGAGGGAACCATAGTTACACTTTCACTGTTATTTCTGTAATAAACAATGTTACTTTAAAAACAGTCTTTCCTTTAAACTTCACCACAGTTTCGTATCCCCCACCCACAAACCACAGCCATCTTGTCACGTCACTCCCGTTTCCCCTCCCCACCTCGACAACACGTCGGAGAGCGAAACCACCACGGAGACCGGCGTACGACAATTGGCGCCCAACGTGGGGCCTTATCTCAGTTGGTACTGAGACGAATCCACATACACCCCATAGCTCTTCACTCTTCCGAGAGGAGTAATTTTCTCGGTGGCGCCCAACCATGTTTACACGCACCAGAGACCAGTGCTGCCAACGGGGTTGCCCCGGACGCGGGCAATACTACGTCGACTGCGGCACCTGCCCCACCTTCTACCACGCAGTGTGCCTCGGGCTCGAGGACGAGCCCCAGCTCCGAGAAAGCAACCCGTTCATTTGCGACTGGTGTCGCAAGAAGAAGGATGAAGATAAGATGGAACTCGAGATGCTGCGGAGACTCATGCACAGTCTTCGCCCCGCCGAGGTTCCACAACCACTTGTGCTCTGGTACATTTTTCCATGGATTGGAGCACGAGGATCCGGCCGGCTTCGTCTCCAGATGCCGCGACCTACTTACCGAGGCGCACATAGACCCCTCCCAGTGGTCACGCCTCGTTCAACAGCAGCTGAAGGGACCAGACAGGGACTGGCTACTGCTCTTCAGTGGCATTCCTTTCTCCTGGGAGGAACTGCAACAAGGACTGACTCACCGCTTCGACAGCCCGTCTGTAAGGGCTACTCTCCAAGCTTCTCTCTACGGGAAGCACCAGCGAGAAAACGAGGCTGCTGATCAGTTCATCACGGGACAAATTTTCCTTTATCGGCGACTTTTTCCTAA
Source organism: Periplaneta americana (assembly GCF_040183065.1). NCBI lineage: Eukaryota > Metazoa > Arthropoda > Insecta > Blattodea > Blattidae > Periplaneta > Periplaneta americana. Next base: position 71,258,203 of record NC_091122.1, on the reverse strand, counting down.
TGCCGATCCCAACACGATCATTCCAGTGATCATCGAGCTTCTGCGGCCACAAATTCGGCCGTTTCTCAGACATCCGGTTCCGACAACTACAATGGAACTGATACATCGTGCTGTTCCTCTGGAGGGCGACATCAAGCACACCGCTGCCAAGCATCATTCCACTTCATCATCAAACGCTCCACGGTGCCACTACTGCCCGGGGTACCACTACAATCGGGACTGTCCGGTCCGACAGCAGAGACGCACCGATCCTGCTCGCCACATCCCGATCTCCAGCCCCGTCGCGCAGATGGCCCTAGCTCCCGATGAAGAGGAAACGGTCCCGAGGATTGACATCCGAATGGGAACCCTCGCAGCCACAGCGGTCGTCGACAGTGCCGCCTCCAGAAACATCATCAATGCTGCGAAAGTTCCAAATGGCAGCACCATACGAGCCCGACAGGATGTCATTCATCTTGCCCAACGCGTGCAGACAATGGCAACCCAGGGCGAAGCAGAGATACCCGTCACACTTGCGGGAACAACGAAGCCCATCAACTTCCTCGTCGCACCAGAGCTGCGTGCTGATGCGATTTTAGGGAATACATGGTTGCGAGACATGTCAGCGCAACTAGATTATCGACAAGGACAGCTGAGGTTGGGAAACGGTGCAGTGGTACCGTTGATCAACAATCCCAGAACCGGAGAGGGTACCAAGCCAGAACCACAAAGGGACGCCGCTCCTGGCGGAAGGCAACAGCCACCGCCACCTGTCAAGCCTGTACCCGGAGATCCCGCTAAGGAGGAACGGTACCAGCATCTCTCCGGCCATGTCAGTGGCCCTCCCTCACAGAGCGGACGCAAGGAGGATCCTTTAGCGTCTAGGCCACTAGAGCTCCACATGTTGGAGATAGGAGTCACGAGCGACAGCCACGCCCCCACTGCAGCTGAGGGGATCTGTTGCTCTGAGGAGGTACCACAGGTGGAGGACCCACTTGAAAAGGGAGACCCTGGCAGGTCCCAGACAGTTGTCCAAGACGTCGCTGACACCAGGCACAAAGTTACTCCTCCTACTGCTACAGAAGGGATGCCGGATCCACTCCGAGGCGGCAACCCGACATCAGATGGCCCATATTCCGAGGTCACAAGCAACACCGACATCCCTCGGTACATCCGGTCTCCCGAGACCACAGGGACGACCAACGAGCTCAGCGGTCCAGGATGTTGGCGCGCTGTGACCACCTGCAAGGAGGCGAAACCTTCCCCGCCTAATCCAGACCGACCTGCGGACACACCAACACCATCCCAGACGACGCCGGAGGCTGCTAGGAGCGACGCTGCAGCACCATTGCCGGTGTCGCCTCCACAAAGAAGAAAACGCAGTGGCCAACCTGATCAGATCGCCGTGTACGCGCTCGCGATGTGTGATCAAACCGAACGAGCTATTGATGCGAGTGTAGTGGTGCCGCAAGGCAAACGAAACAAGATTGTTGACACGCGATCGGCGTTCACAAACCATGATCCAAACATACAGACCAAATATGATAAGCACAGATTGGGGCCGAGACCTCCATAGCTTAAGAGACACGGACTCTCGGACTAGGCAACCTTAGCCTTTCAATTTATTGTATTCATTCATTGTATTTTCTCATGTTCAGTGTATTCTTTTGTTTTGTGATACTCCATTTCTGTTCATTGTATTTAATTGTCTTGTTGTAAGGGTTATATTACATAACTTACTAGTAGTACCGCACGGGCAAAAACAGGAGGGGCGATTGTTGTGTATATCAATTCTCGATGCCCGTGCGTCCTACTTTAAACGGTTCAAACCTATCCGCGCAAATGAGAGTCGCTGCTTTCTCTCTCTCAGAAAGCAGGCTGGCTCGCTTTTTTTTCCCTCTTGTGAGGGAGAAAGCAAAGATCGCGCGGCGACGAGTCACGTTGGCAATAGAAATACCCCCAGGCATTGTGACGTCAATGGCGTCCTCAACCACCATTGTTCCCAGGGGTATAAATATAACGCATCTCCGCGACTTCAGTCACTCGTTCGTCAGATGGCAAAGAGGTAGCTCTAGCGCGACCTCCGTCACTGACAGCAGTCTCCCAACCAGGCCTACGCTATGGTTGTCTTTTGTTCGGACGTGTCTGCACACGGCCACCACTCCGGGAACAGGGAGCCAAGCTGCGCCCCTGTCTCCTGTATTCTTTCCTACACTAGCCTCACTTCTTACGTATTCTAAACTTATTTTATTCTAGTCTCGCTACAAGCCTCATCACCACCTCCAACCCGCACACTTCTCTCCCCTGATCACCCTTATCTCTCACCATCCTGACTTCGACTCCCAGTTCTTATCCCGGCTTGTTCGATTAAACACAACCATCTCCTCAGCCCCCCCTCTAGAGTCGGTAAGTCGCGAGTGCGCTCTGTTGATCCGTCGATGATAGAGGTCACCCTTCCCCGCTCCTGAAGTCGGTAAGTCGCACAGTACGCTGTGTTGATCCTCCGATGCCAGGAGCTTGTTCTCGAAGTCGGTAAGTCGCACAGCACGCTGTGTTGATCCTTCGAACTAGAGAACTAACCTTCTACCTCATTCCATCTCTCTCGTTATCCTACCCCCCACAACACACCTGAGAGCAAGCCGATTTTCCCCAGGCACTCCCGTTACTCCTACCTTCCTCTCACTCAAGTCGCACTTTACTATCACCCATCATAACTCTCCCCGCATCGAAGCCTCAGGACGAATTTCTAAACCATCAATTTCTATCACGACTCCCCCGTTACCCCTACCACAGAACTAGGAGGGAACCATAGTTACACTTTCACTGTTATTTCTGTAATAAACAATGTTACTTTAAAAACAGTCTTTCCTTTAAACTTCACCACAGTTTCGTATCCCCCACCCACAAACCACAGCCATCTTGTCACGTCACTCCCGTTTCCCCTCCCCACCTCGACAACACGTCGGAGAGCGAAACCACCACGGAGACCGGCGTACGACATACTACAACAACAACTAACTACTACTACTTCTACTACAACTACAACAACAACTACAACAACAACTACAACAACAACAACAACAACTACTACTACTACTACTACAACAACTACTACTACTACTACTACTACAACAACTACTACTACTGCAACAACTACTACAGCTAACTACTACTACAACAACAACAACAACTACTACTACAACTAACTACTACTACAACTACTAACTTCTACTACTACTACTACTACTACTACTACTACTACTACTACTACCACCACCACTACTACTACAACTAACTACTACCACTACTGCAACAACTAACTACTACTACTACTGCAACAACTAATAACTTCTACTACTACTACTACTACTACCACCACTACCACCACCACCACCACCACCACCACCACCACCACCACCACCACCACCACTACTACTACTACTACAACTAACTACTATTACTACTACAACTACTATTACAACAACAACTACAACTACTACTACAACAACTAAGTACTACTACTACAACTAACTACTGCTACTACTACTACTACTACTACTACTACTACTACTACTACTACTACTACTACTACTACTAAGTACAGACGTGAACAAATTATTAGACTAAAACGTTTTTCTTGGAAACATAACATAATTCGTCACATCAACTATCAGTATAAGACAACAAACACCTTTAAGAACAGCTTAAACGATAACCTTATTAGCATTTCACACCAATCATACTGATTTTAACTATCACTGACTACACTGTTGCTTTTTTCTTTAGACATCATCCTGATTGTGCTGTATTTTCAAAATTGTCTCATAATAATCTCTTTCTATTATATAATATCATTTGAAATATATAGTTACATTCTATGTATTTTAGTTTAATTCTGCTACACAGTTTATTTCAGTGTTTAATTAATAGTTCATAGTATTTTGTTGTTTAATTCGTAAATAACTCTTGTATAGGTACATGTAACTCTCATCTAAATCAAAGAAGGCCTTACGGCCTTAACTCTGCCAGCTAAAATAAATTATTATTATTATTATTATTATTATTATTATTATTATTATTATTATTATAATTCACAGAGTCTCTGTTGTTGTAAATATAACTGTTTACATCTTCTGGTACATTTTTCCAATGCTTAAGTATATTCGTTTCTGACTATGTTGGTACTACTAGTGTTTTAATTATATACTTCTAGAACATATTCTCCCATGGCCTGCAAGAAGACCGGACATGAACGAAATTGAAAATCTGTGATCTATAGGCCTACTGAAGAAGAAAGTGAACAAAAAGAGACTTACAACAAAACATGGACTCATTTAAGCACTGTCTGATATCTGGCTAAATGATGCTGATATTCAAAGAAAGTGTCAAACTTTGGTTTCCAGCATCCCTGACAAAATCAACATGTTAATAAAAAAAATAAGGGAATGTTCACAAAATATTACTAACCTCAAGACTCAATTTTCTGTTCATTATATCTGTGCAAAATACATTTTTGTTCATTACTTCTACCGATAAATACAGCTTCGTTGCACATATAATTATAGTCTAATAATTTGTCCATGTCTGTACTACTACTACTACTACAACAACTACTACTAAGTACTACTACTACTACAACTACAACAACTAACTACTACTACTACTACTACTACTACTACTACTACTACTACTACTACTACTATTACAAACTAACTAACTACTACCACCACGACCACAACCACCACCACCATCACCACTACTACTACTAGTATAACTACTAATGCTGCTACCACTACTAACTAGTATAAGTACTGCTGCTGCTGTTACTACTACTACTACCACCACAACCACAATAACTACAACAAGAACTACAACTACTACAACCACCACAACTACAACTGCAGCTAATAATAATAATAATAATAATAATAATAATAATAATAATAATAATAATATTCGCTACTCATCATCTCATCTCCACCATCATCGACAGCATCTTCTTAATACCAGGAACTGCACCTTTAATTTTCATTCCGCTGAAAAGGAATTAGTCTATAGGCTCTGTAATTTAATTTTCCACATTTTTTGAGGATATCCAACACACTACTACGGATGAATTTGTGGACAATTACTTTTTAATTAGGGCTAGCATAGTCCATTCACAAAATTTGTTTCTGTATTTTTCTACTATACAATATTCTTAAAAATTTTATTAACTTGAATAAATGAGATTACTAATTTTCTCTCGTGTTGTATAGATATACCTAGCAATATATACGATATGTATATCTTAATCAATTGTTATGGCCATTAATGTATAACATTTCATCTGAGTACCTTTTCTTATAGTCTATGTTCCTGAGTTCGAGTTTTATGGTGCCACAATCACAAATATTAATAAAAATCTATGCTCATAGATGCAGTATGTACCAGTCTATGTTCGCTGCAGTTTTACATTAATGGCTATTCGTCTAAAGTAAAGTTTTCCATGGAAACAATGACGCAAGGCGTGGGAATCTGCTGAGGTTTGACGGATTGACCGTCTGCAGGAGGCGAAGGTTTGCGGTGCGAAATGTGAGGCGCGGCACGCGACGTTGCTCTTGTCAAAACGGTCAAATAGCCATATTTTACGAAGGCCATTTATTAGCAGATGATCCTCCTCAAGAGAAGAACAATCTCAGCTAAAAATGCAAGCCGAGGTTAGAAGTCAATGCGGTTTTTCAGTTCCCATGAAGTACGTGTATGTATGCAAACCACCAGAGTTCTCATCTCCTCACATGGCAAGGAAGTAACTCATAATTTCTCGTGGCAAAATGTTCACCACCTCAACCTGTATTTGAAGATCTGGGGTTATGTCACAGACATTAGTCCAGATTTCAATATTATTCCCAATAGCAATTCTTAGGGACAAATTGTATAATCTTTACATTCGAATAAAATGTCAATCAAATAGGTTTCCTAAGAGCATATATGTTTTCACTGATATTCTATCTCTACCCAATAATACCGTATATATCATCAGCTCATTAATCTCCAATTACATTATATATTAAAAATGGCTCCATCTAAACATATTGTTAAAGCACATTATTTTATCTTAAGTAGAGGCAGGGAGATAGACACTTAGGGAAAACACGGAAATTTTACTTGAAGCAAGAACGCAATACGTTGTATTGTATTGTATTTATTAACATTCCATTGTATTCATACATTGCTTACAGCTAGAATATGGAACAAGTCAAAAAACTTAATACTATTATAAAGTCTTAATTTATAGTCACAGTCTAGATCAAATATATACAGACGAGACTTACAATATAGACTACTAGTACAACACAAAGTTTTAGGATCAATTTCATGAAGCGTTATTGAATGTCATGAATTCACCTACAGAAAGAAAGGCGTGAGAAATTAGGTACTTCTTTAATTTGGCCCTAAATAATTTTATGTTTTGAGTTTCATTTTTTATATCGATAGGGAGGCTATTAAAAATTTTACTGCCATATAACGCACTCCTTTTTGATAGCACGATATACTTGCCGATGGAGTATGAAAGTCATTGTTTTGACGTGTACTTACGCTATGAACTGTTGAATTAGTTACAAAGTTTTCACGATTACATACGAGGAAGATTATTAATGAAAAGTTATACTGACAAGGCATGGGCATTATTTGTAGTTTTTTGAAAATAGTCCTACACGATTCCCTAGATTTGGCACCTACTATTATTCTAATTACTCTTTCTTGTAATAGGAGTATATTGTTACTGTAATAGGAATATACTGTTAGGAAGTAAATTCCGAAAAGACAAGTATATGATTATGTGTCGTGACCAGAATATTGTACGAAATGGAACTAAAAAAAATGGAGATTTATCCTTCGAAGAGGTGGAAAATTTCAAATATCTTGGAGCAACAGTAAAAAATATAAATGATACTCGGGGGGAAATTAAACGCAGCAAAAATATGGGAAATGCCTGTTATTATTCGGTTGAGAAGCTTTTGTCATCTAGTCTGCTGTCAAAAAATCGGAAAGTTAGAATTTTTAAAACAGTTATATTACCGGTGGTTCTGTGTGGTTGTGAAGCTTGGACTCTCACTTTGAGAGTGGAACAGAGATTAACGGTGTTTGAGAATAAGGTTCTTAGGAAAATATTTGGGGCTAAAAGGGATGAAGCTACAGGAGAATGGAGACAGTTACACAACGCAGAACTGCACGCATTATATTCTTCACTTGACATAATTAGGAACATTAAATCCAGACGTTAGACATGGGCAGAGCATGTAACACGTATGTGTGAATCCAGAATTGCGTATAGAGTGTTAGTTGGGAGGCCGGAAACAATAAGACCTTTGGGGTGGCCGAGACGTAGATGGGAGGATAATACTAAAATTGATTTGAGGGAGGTGGGATATGATGCTAGGGACTGGATTAATCTTTGTCAGAAAAGGGAGCGATGGCGGGCTTATGTGAGGGCGGCAATGAACCTCCGGGTTCCTTAAAAGTCATAAGTAAGTAGGCTAAGTAAGTAAGAGATAGACATTTAAAAATTGTTTTAGAGAATCCGGAGGTTGATTGCCGCCCTCATATAAGTCCGCCATCAGTGACTATCCTGAACAAGATTAATCCAGTCCCTAGCATCATATTGCACCTCCCTCTGATTCGTTCATAATAGCAAAACGTTAAATTCGCTGAGAGATACGAAATGCAATTAAGAAGTATGAGAGTGACATTTTATGTATTAACGAAGACAATATCGTGTGTAATGTATGTAGGCCTAAAATTGAAATAAAAACCAGAACAACTCAGGTTATATAGAAACATTGCAACAGTACATCGCACAGGAAATGCGTTGAAATGAAATCTGAGGAAATATCATCATCATCATCATCATCATCTTTTAGTTGTGCAGGTCTAATGACATGTGCAACATGAAGCTCAGTACAAATATCCCTCTAAAGAAATTGACTGATCTCCATTTTTAGAGGTTTTCTTCAGAAATTCTCTCGATACAAAAACTGTTTAAGCTTGGACAACTTACGAGAATATATCGTCGTTTACTGCAACGCTGGTAATTGCATCAATGATGACGAGGACTGAACCTTGCAAGGTATGTACTACATTACTACAGTACGCTATTTTTCTTTTCCTTCTGACTGTACGGAGATACAGTAGCATGTTGACGTCATCTGTTTACATTTAAAACCTGTTCAGCCAATGGTCTGAATGGAAAAAATGTAACATATAGTAAAAGTGCATTTACTTTCAACGATAAGTCATCCCGCATCCACTGTCTAATTATAAATAATCCATGTTTTCATAAAAAAATTATAATTCTGTAATTCACTGCTGTCTGAAATATAAATAAACAGAGTGTTAAATAGACATTTGAAGAAGTAAGATTTTATGTAGGTGCTGAGTAGCATGCGAACTTAATACTGACAGTTTGTACTCGTATGTTAACTTTTAAAAGTGGAGCATTTTCTAGTAGCCCTACTAGGCTATATTGACATTTTCAAATGTTAAGGGGTCATGCTGTACGTCTCACTCAGCTCGAATCATTCATTAATCGTAAAATTGAAAGTCATGGGTCACTTTTTTATGGAATACCGCAACAAAAGTTGGCATGTAGCTGAATGTTTCTATGAATGAGCTTTTTGTTACATATGGAGATATCAGATGCATTTGCTAAACTGGTATTAATCGCTTCTACAAACAATTACATGACTAAGCTTAGTATTCCTACTACCAAAAGACTCAAGTTGCGGGTAAATAGTCTATATAGTAGGTGGAACCCAGATGAAGCTGCAGAGAAAGAGACAGACAAACATGTTCTTACTGCATGTTCGTAGAGTACATCCAACCTGAAATAGAAGTAGAGCAACTACTGACTTTATAATCTCGGCGCAACAGCTCGAAGTTGGCCAGGGCCTACCTGCGGGACAAACATTTTTTCTTCATAAAGTATGGGTACAAAGTGCTGACGGAGTTGGGGCTCACTTGGAATATGTTCCTTCGTGTACTTTTCTAGAAATTCTCTAAAGTGTTTATTGTTTAATTTATTAAGCGGTATATTGGCATTGACCATTATGGCACATAGATCCCTGCAAAATATGAATTTCGTATCGTACTCTCTCTAAGTTTGATGGTACTGCTTGTTTTGAGTTACGTTCAACCATATTTCTATGCCTTTTTGTATTGCAGTGTCTTTCAATGCACTGTTTTCTTGTAATTTTTATATCTACTTTGCACAACTTACATGTAATGTAAATTATTATTGGCTCCGAACTCCTGAATTAAGTCCTCCAGCCTTTCACACTTCGAACTTTTTGTCTTCGGGATTTTACCTTGTCACAAATACATATGTTACGTTAAGTAAATAATACAACTTTTGCATTTCACTGGTTTAAAGCACTCACTATGACTATGTTCCGGCTTCAACACAAACTAGAGTGGGCGTGAGTAAGATGCGGTTCTATGTTGTATCAGACGAGACGTATCCCTGGGCTGTGACGTCAGGTACAGTATGAGAGTAGGCAACTGTATTCTAGCTTAGACGTAGCTGAAATACTAAGCTTATACATGACATTATTAGATTACGTGTTGAATACCTACGTAGATTTCACCTTTCCGCCACTAAGTTTTGTTGGATTTCTGTACCATCCGATAAATCAAGCAAAATGAATGGCCCGGATTCATTTCTTTCTTTCTTTCTTTCTTTCTTTCTTTCTTTCTATCTTTCTTTCTTGCTTTCTCCATTTCTTTCCTTCTTTAATAATTAATTCTATCACAATATTCAAACAAATATGAAGTAACTGAAGTGCTGCACACAATACAAACAATTCTATTAACCAGAATAACCTCAATAAAGAGAGGTAAACAAAATAATAAAGAAGCAAACCAGAGATAAAGTATTTGAGAGCTATTAGCTGAAACATACAGCAGAGAAAATAATCCAACTGGAATACATTACACATCACAGCCATAACAAAATTACAAAACACTTCCACATATGCAGAACACATCACAAATGCTAACCACACCTACAGAGACATCAACACAGACATGGAAATTCTACACATCCAACCAAAAGCCAGAAACTAAACACACTAGAACAATATGAAATATACTAACACACAAAAACACACACAATGAAATTCTCAACACACAACTCAATTTCAGAACACACACACTCTGACTCCACATTACACTACACAAACATACCACCACAAGAAGCGAAACAAGAGGCGCCAAGACCAGCAACGGCCAGTTCTGAAGATGACCAATAACAGGTCGAAACTTGTTGACCAGGTACGATAGAATTTAACACGAGAAAGTCATATAATATATATTCCGAAGTGATACAGTGTTAAAAGTTGTGTAATCAAGATGTATACATTAAATATTTTGGACTGTGTAAATAATTGTAAGAAATCACACTTGAGATTATTTTATTACTGTTGATATTATAAATAACGTTATGCTCGACCATGCCGAAATGTAGTACCATACGTGGTGTGTCTAAAAAGTTCGGTGAATGGTGTCATATCTGAACGGCAACTTGGCGCATGTGCTTGCGCATGCGAATGGTTCTTCAGAGACTTGGGGAGAAACGATACACAGCATGCAATGCATGTGACTGGCAGTGTAAACAGACTGCGACCAGTTGAACGTAGTCAGTGTGAGAGGTAGTGTCACAGCGCAATGGAGCAACGTGTAAACATCAAGTTCTGCTACAAATTGGGGAAGACTGCAACGGAGACACATGGAATGTTGGTGCAGATGTACGGGAGGGAAGCCGTGAGCAGAAAATGTGTTTACGAATGGTTTAAACGCTTCCTTGAAGGGAAGGAAACAATTGAGGATGAGCCACGTTCAGGTCGGCCATCGACAAATAGAACCCCAGAAATGATCGAGAAAGTGCGACAAATGCTGGCACAAGATCGGCGACTGACTCTAGAATTGATTGCGGAGGAATTGGACATTAGCAAGGACACGGTGCACACTATCGTCCTCGATGATTTGGGTAAGCGGAAGATCTGCTCCCGATTTGTGCCGCACAAGCTCACAGACGAGCAGAAAGCAAAACGGATGGAAACTTCTCGTGATTTCATTTCCATGTGTGACGAGGATCCATTGCCTCTGAAAACCATCGTCACGGGAGATGAGACCTGGTGCTACCAGTTCGATCCGGAATCAAAACGGCAATGGATGTCATGGTGTTCACCGACTTCCCCGCGACCAAAAAAAAAAAGCCGTCTGCAAAAATCCAAGGTGAAAACACTGTTGATCGCCTTCTTCGACAACAACGGAATTGTCCACAAGGAATTTGTTCCTGCAGGTCAAACTATTAATGCTGCATTTTACCAGTCCGTTTTGAACCGATTGCTACAGCGTATCCGGCGGGTTCGGCCAGAGTTGCACAGACTGGAAAATGGATGCTGCTCTGTGAAATTGCCCCTGCACACTGTGCGATCCGTGAGCGCCAATTCCTGGCTCAGAAGATGGTAACTGTTCTTGAACACACTCCGTACTCCCCTGAGCTGGCTCCTGCGGACTTCTTCCCCGCTAGAAGGCGGCATGAAAAGTGAAAGTTTTGCGGACGTGAATGCCATCAAAGATCGTGTGACAGCCGTTCTGCGATCGATTCCATAGGAGGCCTTTGCTGATAGTTTCCAGAAGCTGTACGAACGTTGTCAAAAGTGTGTTGTAGCGGGTGGCGACTATTTTGAAGGGCAATAAAGAAAATTTGTTTGTATTTTTGTTTTGTTTTCTGATAGCATTCACCGAACATTTCCAATTCCTGGCTCAGAAGAAGGTAACTGTTCTTGAACATCCTCCGTACTCCCCTGATCTGGCTCCTGCGGATTTCTTCCTGTTACCCGCTTGAAGGCGGCCAGATCAGGAGAGTACGGAGGGTGTTCAAGAACAGTTACCATCTTCTGAGCCAGGAATTGGCGCTCACGGATCGCACAGTGTGCAGGGGCATTGTCACAGAGCAGCATCCATTTTCCAGTCTGTGCAACTCTGGCCGAACCCGCCGGATACGCTGTAGCAATCGGTTCAAAACGGACTGGTAAAATGCAGCATTAATGATTTGACCTGCAGGAACAAATTCCTTATGGATGATGCCGTTGTTGTCGAAGAAGGCGATCAACAGTGTTTTCACCTTGGATTTTTGCAGACGGCTTTTTTTTTTTTTGGTCGCGGGGAAGTCGGTGAACACCATGACATCCATTGCCGTTTTGATTCCGGATCGAACTGGTAGCACCAGGTCTCATCTCCCGTGACGATGGTTTTCAGAGGCAATGGATCCTCGTCACACATGGAAATGAAATCACGAGAAGTTTCCATCCGTTTTGCTTTCTGCTCGTCTGTGAGCTTGTGCGGCACAAATCGGGAGCAGATCTTCCGCTTACCCAAATCATCGCGGACGATGGTGTGCATCGTGTCCTTGCTAATGTCCAATTCCTCCGCAATCAATTCTAGAGACAGTCGCCGATCTTGTGCCAGCATTTGTCGCACTTTCTCGATCATTTCTAGGGTTCTGCTTGTCGATGGCCGACCTGAACGTGGCTCATCCTCAATTGTTTCCTTCCCTTCAAGGAAGCGTTTAAACCATTCGTAAACACATTTTCTGCTCACGGCTTCCCTCCCGTACACCTGCACCAACATTCCATGTGTCTCCGTTGCAGTCTTCCCCAATTTGTACCAGACCTTGATGTTTGCACGTTGCTACATTGCGCTATGACACTTCCTCTCACACTGACTACATTCAACTGGTCGCAGTCTGTTTACACTGCCAGTCACATGCATTGCATGCTGTGTATCGTTTCTCCCCAAGTCTCTGAAGAACCATGCGCATGCGCAAGCACATGCGCCAAGTGCCGTTCAGATATGACACCATTCACCGAACTTTTTAGACACACCACGTACACCTGGTAGCAGCCCTTTAATGCACCTCATTAAAGTACACATATTCATTAAAGTTCAGGTGTTCCACCAATCATAAAACATCATTGTAGCAATATGAAAGCGCAAGTATCGATTATTCTCGGATATGCAATTGAAAGACAACTAGTGAAACGTCACGAGACTGGAAATCCAATACTGTCGCAGAAGGTTATGTTCTGTTACTACAATAATTAGCGTTAATTGTAAATGATATTCAAATAAATTAAATTTGTCATCTCGTTTTTCAATGTCTAAATCAATTTCAACGTTATATCAAGATTACTGTTCATTTTACTCTCTAGATTATATCAAGGCCAATGCCATTTCTTTCTCGGAAAAAACCAATACTTTCGCGTCTGCGTACATCTCACAATTTACGAGGTATTGTACAAGATCAGTTCCGCTCCCCAGTCAGATAAGAATAACATGAATACTTATGAATAATTTCAAGTTAGAAAAATGGTCGAGAATAAAAAGTCGTATGAAACTTGCCTATAATGGTAATTAAGACGCTGGTATGAAAATTATGAAACGAGCTTGCGCTCGTTTCATAAACATACTCGCGTCTTAATTACTACCATTATAGGCTCGTTGCATAATGTACTATTACATTTAACATTTTAACCGTACTTTGGATTGCGCTAATCCTGTGTGAAGTAGGAAGGGGAATGTTTTCTTTGGTCAGAAATAGTTCAATTGGACTGTTAAAAGTGAAATGAGTTTCGTCTAAACGTTTTCCTAATATTGTCCACACGAGTTATTCTTTTGGTCCAAATAGCCGATAAATAGTATAAGTAGGACCAAATAGTATGTGCCCAACTTAATGGCATATAACTCAGTGCGAAAGCATTGACGTTGCGTGGTTATGTAACAAACTTAACTGCTTTGGTTCTACCTATTACCACAGTCTAGTATATACAGTCACGAAGTTCAATACGTAGTGAATATGCAACCATAGATAGTTGCTAACCACTAGGATCGCTACTATCGCCTCATCACAGACAATGCGAAATAGTATCGGCACAGTCCATTGATCCTAGTACCCTCAACAACTCAAGCTTCGTGACTGTATATAGGCTACTAGAGTGTGCTATCACTTCAAAAAGTTTGTTTAGTTATGTTTTACTTCACTCTGTACAGGAATTGTCTTCAATGATTATAAAACAATATTTGAATAAGGGCAGTCGAAATGAAGTAAATCTACTTGAAGTAAATATGCCCAACAGTAAATATGACAAAGAATTTCCTTGGATTTAACCATGATCTATATCGTGAGAATATGTATCGTAACATTCACAACTATCTTCGAGCCATTTAAAAACGCTTAAATTATCATGGTTTTCAATAATGATTAGTGAAGTACTGAGCGATAAAATAGTAACAAACAGAAATAAGATAGAAGCAGAATACAATAAAGAATACTTTTATAGATCTTATTGAAATTAAAAGAAGCAACAGTCGTCATCAGCACAATAATTAGAAAGTCACTGCAGGAAGGTTAGGACTTACGGTTTATACCGGTGGAATTTGCACAATCTAGGGGGACAAAAATCAAATTTCGACTTGTTTAGTTAGACATAAGGGAATATGAATTCATGTTCAATATTTGGAAAATAGCTTTTACTGTTTTATCAGCGGCAAGCTATATTTAGAAGGGCATGAACAATGCGTTCTCTTTAACACTTCTCGCTCCTGTTCAGTAGCAGACAGAGAGGCTTACTATGAGAGTGAAAAAGAACCAATTGTTAGTGATTTATTTTGTTGTGAAACATGGAATCTTCTTAGATAGGTACGTTCTCACTACTGTAACTTTAAATTTAAGTTTGTAAAGTATTTTCTTCGTACAGTAGGGTTTAAATATTATAATAAAAAAAATCATTTTTTCAAAGTTCTCCAAATATAATGTGAGTTTTAATATAGTTCGGTCACTTTCGGTTACAACAATTGAAGGGTTCAGAACCACAGTGGGCCAAGCGCCATTTACTAAAACCGTAGAAAACAAGCGTTAAAATGAAGTTATTACCATAATTCAATTGAAACATATAGCAAGTAATATAAAGTATACACATTAAAACTAAATGATATGTCAATCGTCATTAAACTATGGTATTCACTTAACTTTATCCCTTGCTTTCTCCGTTTTTAATAAATGGCGCTTGGCCGACTATGGCTCTGAACCTTTCAATTCTTTTACCATTTAATACAGCATCATTTAGAGTTTTGAATTCTTGCTTTAAAGTTTGCGCGTTCTTGCGCATTTATCAGTAATCGAGTGGTTAGCTGAAAGAAGGGCGTAATTCGAATTACGACGTTTATCCGTAAAATGGCTATATGCGTTCTGTGGCGGCGTTTCTACCAACCACCAAAATATTATGCCTCTAGTCCCAATAGATTGCAATAGAGAGGTATTATTGAATTGCGTCCATATTCCATCTCACTACTGTGGTTCGAGGACCGACGAAGGTAACTGCAAGGGTGTTCGGCGTTGTCTGATGAATGTTCTGGTCTATCCTATCTTTCGCCTAATGGAAGCGAATATAACTTTTCTGATGTTGAAAGTATCAGTGAAAACTTATTTAAAATTTAAAATTATGCAATTTGTTTCTCTTCTCTGTTAGATCTTGCTGACATTTTTATTCATTTCTGAATCCCCTCATTCAAAGTCTCTTTTAGGGAACAGATTTTTAGGACCTAGTCAATTCAAAATGTTAACTCTTATATTAGATGGGATGATAATGCTGATATTTACACATTACTACATTGAAAGAATAAAATATTACATGTACTGAACAATCTCACATAAACATAATTATACATAGCACAAGAAAACTGATACAACCCCAACATAACAGACAACATAATAAGAAAGACAAAACATAATCATAAAAAACATAAGAATAGAATAACAAGAACACAAAAAATACATCACACTAACATACGAAAACAAAAACACACAAGATCGCAGTCTCATTCAAGAAATTAAATTACATCGAATAATACTCTACAAAAACATCTCAACACACAAACGACACAAACAAACAAATACAACCACACAGGCGTATACAAACTCTGCAACAACTTCTACATAGGACAGACAGGCAGATAATTTCAAACATGTTACAAAAAACACATCACAGCCATAACAAAATTACAAAACACTTCCACATATGCAGATCACATCACAAATGCTAACCACACCTACAGAGACATCAACACAGATATGGAAATTCTACACATCCAACCAAAAAGCCAGAAACTAAACACATTAAAACAATATGAAATATACAGACACACAAAAACACATCAAAATGAAATTCTTAATACACAACTCAATTTCAGAACACACACACTCTTTCACTCCACATTACACTACACACACACACACACACACACCCCCACAGGAAACAAAACCAAAGGCGCCAAGACCAGCAACAACCAGTTATGAAGATGGCCGATAGCAGGCTGAAACATGTTAAATATAAAATTTAATACAAGAGACAATACATTTTCCGAAGTGATATAGTGTTAAAAGTTGTGTAATCAAGATGTATAATAATTATGAATTGAAATAGTGCTTTTAATATCAAGAAGGCGAAATAAACTGTTCGAGAGTAAAGTCACACATGGACGTAGCCTATATATACTCTATTATATCCTGTATGAATCATGGCGAACCAGAGAGGAAGTGTAATTGTAGGCACAACAATGGAAAACGTTCATAAGTGTATAGAAATTATCTATACTTCCTACATGAAAGGTGGGGCGTTAAGAAATTAAGCAATCAGAAATTGCAAAAAAAAAAATAAATAAATAAATAAATAAATAAATAAATAAATAAATAAATAAATAAATAAATAAATAAAAGAGCAAGAAAAGAAAATCTAAACGAGGAGACAGAAAGGAGAAACGAAAGAAGGAAATAGAAAGGAAAGGAACACAGTAATGGTTGAATGAGGCGGAAAGAAAGAAGAAGAAGGGAAAAGATAGAAATTAATAAAGCATATCCGGATAGAGAGAAAATATGAGAGTAGATAAAGAGACAAAAAGGGGGGGGGACATGAAAATATTGACAGTAAATTGTAAAGTAAGATGTCAACGCAGAGGCGGCTTTTCAGGTGAACCAAGTGAAGCACAACTTCACCATAAAATAAAAAAAAAAAATTGAAAAAATCACTTTACTTTTACTGTACATCACAATGCGACTGATTTTATTATATTTATGTTTATGTAAGTTCAAAAATCGCGCCGCGCTGAAGAAGTAACATAGCGCCGGTGAATCCACTTCTTACATTGTGACTTTCTGTTTCACTTGCTATGGTTACAGTAGCAACAAGACTCCGATACGTTTAAGTTCTGGGAAGGTGAAGTGAGCTCAATTTTTCTCCTGTTAGCGTTTCACTCAGCTATGGTTACCATGGCAACAAGCCTACACCCCTCGCCCCGCAACAACAGTTAGTATTGTGGCTTTGGACCGTTGCTTACGACATTTGGACAGACGTGAAATAGTAGAGGAAACGAATTCACAACGATCCGGCAATCAACGACAAAGGGACTAATCAGGGTAGCCAACTCTAACAATGAAAATTACAGAAATTTAAAAGCGTAAAATTAATTTCGCCTAAAGAAAGGATATACTAAATGACAAATTTGTAATTTTTTAACTGTTTTGCTAAAGAAGCAAGCACGAGTCTTGAGAAACGTGAAAATATAATGTAAGAAGAATTGAAAAACATGGCTATGGTGTTAGCGTTGTAGGTACTACTGTAGTCTATATACAAAATTAAATTTGCGGCGGTTTCGTGAGCGAGTGTACATAAAGATCCCATTGTGGGCATTGTAATTATTTTCTCTACTGTTTTTATTACATTAGTTATTAGGCTTATTTTAAAGTAAGAATAATATTTGTTCATAAAATCAGTGTGCTTTAAGGATTTAGGACTGTTTAACAAGTTTGTCCGTGGAAGGAAGTTTTTCTTCCACGAATCGCAATAAAAATTATTTGCGTAGTTTCATGTCACAACAAAGACTCTCGTCACTGGCAAATATTTCCATGCAGAAGCAAATTGTGCACAAAATTATGATAAAACAGCCTTTTCTCGACGATGTTACTGATAAATTCGTTGCTATGAACAGGAGCCCACACCTGTGTAGTAACGGTTTGCGCGTCTGGCCGCGAAACCAGGTGGCCCGGGTTCGATTCCCGGTCGGGGCAAGTTACCTGGTTGAGGTTTTTTCCGGGGTTTTCCCTCAACCCAGTATGAGCAAATGCTGGGTAACTCTCTGTGCTGGATCCCGGACTCATTGCATCGGCATTATCACCTTCATCTCATTCAGATGTTAAATAACCTAAGATGTTAACAAAGCGTCGTAAAAATAACCTACTAAAAAAACAGAAGAATTGAACTTGTCTTCAAAAATTGGTATGATTAATTATTATTACCGTCAATTTATGATTACATTATTATTATTATTATTAGGCCACCGGCGTCAATCAGTCGTTTAAGGTGCTTGCCTGCCGCCCTGAAGTAGGTTCGGGCGCGGGTTCGATCCCCGCTTGGGCTGATTACCTGGTTGGGTTTTTCCGAGGTTTTCCTCAGCCTTAAGGTGAATGCCAGGTAATCTATGGCGAATCCTCGGCCTCATCTCGCCAAATACCATCTCGCTATCACCAATCTCATCGATAGTAGTTGATACAGCGTCGTTAAATAACCAACTAAAAATTATCATTATTATTATTATTATTATTATTATTATTATTATTATTGTCAAAGTCATGTATTTTAAAAATATACCGATATTTAATACAAGCTATACTCGTATATAGGCCAATACACTGCTTCACGCACTTTTTACGTCACGAGCCGCCACTGATGTTAAGGAAACGAAAAATAAATTAAACTGAAAATATGAAGATAAATTAAAGCAAAGAAGGACGAACAAAAGAATATCAGATATGAAAATTTACATGGATAGAAAAGGAAATTAGAAAAGAATAGAAGGTTTGTATAAGGTAATAAAAGGAAGAAGGGAAAAAAGATCTATAAAGATGGTCGACAACGAGAAGGAAGAAAATTATGGCTTGAAATTCGATGTCTAATATATTATGGCTACAGCGTTTAAATTAAATTCCAGGTTATCGGTTGCTAATGAAGGAGTGTATGTATTCGAAGATGCTTACTTTGAGTGAATTAAATTTAATGTCCGTGATCACACTGCACGGTTATGCTGACTATTAATCGACTGGCGTACATCCGCACTGATCGTGTAGCGGGGGCCCCGGCTTCACATACAGTTAGACAGAGAGAGAAGTACAAGTTTTAATTGCTTAATAAATATTCATGGTCCCTATACATGTTGTGCATGCGATACCAGATTATTCGGTCTTATAATCACAACATTACTTGTGCGAGAGAGAGGAAAAGATGTATGACTCGATCGCACACATATTCGCACATAGCACTTGTTAATTACAACATCGAGAGCTATGTTTCAAGCTTAACACAATGCGCCTCTAACAACGCTCTCACACATTGCTCCCTAATGGAATGAATATCTTGTGAATTGTAAACAGCCGGCAAAATCTGGGATGTCTTACTTGTACTAACACTTCAAGTGGAGTAGGTACGCTTCTGTCAACTTAATTGTTTGGTAGAACGCGCAAGTTCAAAGTACTGCGTCAAGATCCGACGTTAACCAAGATTCATATCATCATTATTGAGTTCTCAAGGATATATAGGAGTTATTTGCAGAATTTCTATAAGAAATTATGTTCGTCAATTCTTATCCTTCCCATTATTTCATTTATAACGATAGAGTTATAAATTCCTAACAGTGAGTAGTTTCAATATTAATGTAGTAAACGTCACAAGAATTATTTCCTTCGTGTGAAATATTTCACGAGACTAAAATAAAATTCTCATAATAACAGCTAAAATGCCGTGTCTATACTAGTTAATTATTTAAAATGGAGCATGATTATGTCCAGATAAAGGTTTGTTTAATGGTTAATCGTACAGGGGTCATGTCCTTTCCCAAGCGCTTCCAGAAGGACTTTTGTACATAGCAATTTATCCTTCCGGTAGGACAGACTCGTAAACAATATTTTTTCATATGCTGTCCTATTTCTGTAACGTCCTACCGGCAGTACGCAAGTTATGGGCCCTGCTGGTAGTACCCTGTTGTCCTGTAGAAGGACGTAATATTTATTTCGTTTTGTTTTGTTTGTTCATTTATTCATTTATTATATTTATTATTTTGAATACAGCTTACATTAGTTTTATTGACTTTGTAAATATAAAGAGAAAAATAGTAAATTAATAATTCCATTTATTATTTTCAATACAATTGACATTAGTCTTATTAGTAAGATTAGATGATAATGGAATAAATAAAATTTTATTCAAAACATATCAGGGAAGTAAATAATGTACATACACGTGTGAATCATAACATTTTTTTATTTTTATTTTTAATCATTTCGGCCCGTATTCATAGACATTTTTAGCGCGGTCTTCCGGTGGATGATCAGCGTTTTTCGTATTCATAAACCAGTGTTAGCGATAGGATATGATTTTAATTCTGTACAAGCACCCATTGTTTTTAATACTTGCTTGTGAAATAGAACACGAGATTATTTAAAGAAATTTGGAAGTAAATGATTTTAAAATGTTATTTGTATGATTTGACTAAGTCCAATGAATACTAAATTTCCTGAATTATGCAAGAATTCCATTCTGAATGTGAAATGTAAAACAGTCACGTTTAGTTTTGGGACTACACATAACTGCTCTTGGGCCACAAGCAACACAGAAGTAACTAGCTTTTTGTTGTATCTTCCTGATTCTGGAGCAAACAATACATTGCCTCTGGATTCTTATTTTTTCTTGTCGGACTGAAGAATTATTGGGGTTAGAAGAAGTGCCATTGTTGGCTATGTTAGTTATGTCTGAGGCACGAATCCACGTTATTCTGTTATCAATATTCCATTTAACTTTAACAAGTTTCCCACGTACCTTCAATACAGTTCCTTCACACAACTTTCAGACCATGTATCACCAAAAACAGATTTACTCCAAGTGTGATTTTCATCTGCATCAAAGAGAATTGCTTTAGCGAAAACTCGCACACCGTTACTGAAATAATTTGCCATATCTCAGCAAAAATCTCACACCAACTTAATTTTGTTTTGCATTAATAGAGAAAGAAACGCTCTTATCTATGGTCTAGGTGAACATTCTCTCGACAGGACAGGACATTCTACATTATCACTTGAACTTGGTAGGACGATGAGGACATACTGTCCTGCTGGTAGGACACTGTACGATTAATCGTTAATAATGTAATTGAGAAAAAAATTAAAGAAACATTTGATATTATCAAAACTTCTTCATTTATGTCCGAGTTTATATTTCCTTAAATATGATTACATAATTACTCTAGTCCAGTAAATCAGTCAAGTCTGTTACACCATTCTGTTCATATCGATACACATTTGAAAAAGAAATCACAGATGTCAGCACAAGCCAAAATGATGCACAAAGAACCATTTTTATTGTACTGCTATGTTCACCCATTTTGATTTGGCGAGTTTTTGTGTCATACTCTTGCTTTATTTTTTAGTCTAAGCGTGCATTTTTACTCTGTCAGATCTGTTTGTGTTGTGCTTTCCACACATAAGAACATATAAAGTCAAGATCAAGAGGACATAATAGTACACATGTGCAATAGTTAAGTTGCTATTTTGAAGATTTTTAAGCAAAAAAATCTTACATTAGCACATGCTTATGTTTGCTTTGTCATGTCTGTTACCTGTCAGATCTGTTACATCATTCAAAACAGTGCCTTAATTTTTTCTAATTATCTATCATTAAAGAAACTAAGGCTCAAATATCTCCATCTCAAGGGCAATCTACCAAGATAATTGTTACTGAAAGAATGGTTTTCTGTTAGTTACTGAAGTAGTTATTATCTTTATATTAGGTAACGGAATTGATATTAAGATATTTAAATATTTGTTCATTTTTGATCTGAAGTTAGTTCTGTTACTATTCTAAGACCTATGCACTGTTTAAAAAATATCTAATATAAAAAATAAAGGAATTCTATTTCTATAAAAGATCCACTGTCTTGTCCTGTAACACACCCGACATTTAGCAGTGCCATCAAAGATTCATTGATACTTGTAGAGAATGCTGTAAAGCAAGGTGAGTTACAGTGGCTGATTACTATAGCAGAGACACTGCATTATATTAACACATGCAGAATATGCACTAAATAGAACTTTAATTTTGACGTTCTCAATCGTCCATTTGTTATACACATTTTGCAAATGACCCAGGCTACTGTTGACCTGTCCTGACATCAGAATTTGTTTTTCAGTCCCTTCATTGGTCGGTCCTCTTCTCATCTTCCATTTGGAATACATTTCAATATTAATTTTGTCAATCTTGATCTGGACATTCAGTTTCACTACACATGTGTAATTCAATTCATATTGTGGCTGTTTCTAAAATGGGATTTTCTTCAAATTCTTGAAAAATTTCTTCACTTGTCTTAAAATATGACCAAACGTATTCTATTGTTCTTTACACAGAAAGGCCTGGGCGTTATTAACTTGATTGAGTTACTGCAGACTACTTCTTAACTCCCATTCCATCTTCCCCGACAGAGACAGTTATGTTTCGGACCGATACGAATACACAGGTAGACAAGCATTGCTGAGTGACGGATTGTAAAAGGCAGACATCATAGCGTTCGACTGTCACTGGTCGCCTAAAATGCATCATTGATGAACTGCGTTTGTTTCTAAAGCGCTGGGCCCAGGGCTGGGCTAGAGTGTTATTGCAAGAAATTTTCTCACCATTTGGGAGATGCCACAAAGGACAAAGAATAATTTAAGCACAAAAATTTAATAACAAATTCATTGAACCAACGATTTTGTTTTGAAAAATTAAATTGCTACAAATAAAGAGCTGTAAATATACATTTACATTAGTAGAAATATTCAGTTTTAGAGGGAGATAGGTATTACGAAAACGTGAAAGAGCTCATGAACATAGTTTCATTTCGAATATAGGCGATGCTTTAGTACAGCAATTGCTATGTACTTTCAAAACATCTGAAGCAAAATCCTGAAAACTTTATTCCTGTATTCTCTCGTATTATTTGAGCCTGAAGAAGTTAATAATACATAATTAATAAAATGTTTAAATTTTTTGAAATTGTACTGCCAATGCCTTTTAGTTCTCGTGAGAAACCAAACTTTCAAACTTTCTGGTGTAGTGGTTAAATATAGGCTATATATAGCCTAGATAAGGCCCATATATACATATATATATATATATATATGTATAAACAATCAAGTAGCTCTACCTTTCAGTGTATAATAATCCGTTCCCCAGTCTTTATTTAATTACTAGGCCCTTATTGAAAGGCTAGGAATTTTATTTTCATATGTTTCAGATCAAGTGTGCAATCTCAAGTAAAAAGATATTAAAGCCATGTTTTATGTTTCTTAGATATGCAAATTTATTTGAGAATTGTTTTTTCTATTTACATAACCAAAGGTAATATCATATAATAGAACCAGAACATTTTGATAACTAAGGTAATGTTCTGTTTTGTCTTTTTGTCTCGTTTAAACATTTATGTTTTTTATTTCAATGATGTATGTTATTCAAAGCTACGAAATCTTTCCACGCCGAACAAATGCTATTTCGAGAATGACGAGCGAGACTCGAAGCGCACGAGAATGACGAGACGAGACTCGAAGCGTACGTGAATGACGAGCGAGACTCGAAGCGCACGGGAATGACGAGACGAGACTTGAAGCGCACGAGAATGACGAGACGAGACTCGAAGCGTACGTGAATGACGAGCGAGACTCGAAGAGCACGGGAATGACGAGACGAGACTCGAAGCGCACGAGAATGACGAGACGAGACTCGAAGCGTACGTGAATGACGAGCGAGACTCGAAGCGCACGGGAATGACGAGACGAGACTCGAAGCGTACGTGAATGACGAGCGAGACTCGAAGCGCACGAGAATGACGAGACGAGACTCGACAGATAAATGCAGCGAACACAACGAGCGAGAGCGACAGTTAGTTTTGTTCATCTCTGCTATATATATAATTTTATATATATTTGTGTAATAATTTTGTTGTTAATTAATAGTATTTTGCTCAATTTTGGTTTTTGCTTCGTAAGGCCATTACTACAGATTTTGCTGTTGAAATCTTAAAACATAATCTTTTGGAATTTTCTTCAATTTGTGATTTATAATCTGCAAATTATCTTCTGAATCTCATATGAGTTGATCAAGATATATTTATTTATGAATATAAATTTTAATTACATGTAAATTATATTATGATAATTTTGCAAGTTAAAGTAAATCATATTCCACAATCTTAGTACAATGGCCTTAACTGGACCTCGAATCTTGAAGCTATTGTCTATTTTCTTCCTTTAAGAATAAACGTCGTGTAACTATATATTTTCACGTTTCATGGAAAACCTTCAATCTTAATGCAGTTCAATAGTACTCTTAAATGCACTACATAGGTCTTCAGTGAGAATTCTGAACATTTATATCCTAAAAAGTCTCATTTTAATAATCATAAATACAGCCCTGAAGTTAGGCAAAATGTCTTTCTTAATAGAGTAGATATACGAAAGAGCTGAGTAGAGAAAAACATGTTTCCGCACATTTCGGGATGGTAGGGCCAGTTTTTATTTTGTTCTTTTTTAATACCTATTTTAGCTTCCGTTGCCTACTTTAAGGTTTAACTCCTTATTTTGCTTATTTTATGCTTCTGGTGGATATTTTCTACGATTATATATAAAGTAGGGGAGAGTAGGGTATTATCGAACATCGAGTAATACCGGACGGTGCGTTTCTTTCATCTATCACAGATGGTAGTACCTGAATGACATGGTTACGTTTCTGTGATGTCGCATACAGAAACGTAACCATGTCATTCAGTTACTACCATCTGGTGGGAGATGAAAGAAACTCACTGTCCGATATTACCCGATGTCCGATACTACCCAACTCTCCCCTAATTAGTACAAGGAAACATTGTACGAATTCCGAATATACTGAAAACGTGACGGGAACCAATATTTTATTTTACATCCCTACCATCATATGAGTATGACATGAAAGACAGAATTGACACAAAATTTTGAAATTTCTTTTAAGATTTAAAGAGGGAGTAATTCCGATGTCGCAGCCCAGAAAGGAACCGCAGATATTTGTACGACGAGCTTACATACCGTTAAGAGAATTAGAAGGAACGCTGGAACGTGTCTGAGGTCTGAAAGAGAAATCTTTTGAGCAAACTAAGGCGACTTTGTTCTACTTAGGCTAATTATTAATATTAAATGTTTGGATACTTTTCGAGGGCACGCAGTAGCATCGCGGTTAAGGCGTAATGTTGCAAACAAGAATGTCGAGGATTTCTTACAGAATTAAATACCATGTGTGTCTTCTTAGGAGGCAAAGGCGACAGGCAAGCATTATTGATATTCCTACTGCCATTAGTACCGACTGTCGTATAGGAGAGAGCCTTACCTCCTTGACTTGAATTTGTTTTATTTGTAGCATGGAAACCAGAGTGCTGCATTGGAGTTAAATCGCTCGCTTGAACTCGGTCAAATGTCGCACCCTCGAGTGAGGTAAGATCGGTCGTTATACGCTCGTAATAAATAGAAGCGCAATACAAGGTCATCTCACCGACATATATTATCATCAGGGAAAGGATTTATATGTAAATACATATTTACTTATAAAGCTAATATAATTTATATTTTGCATTATCTTTATGTTTCACAATGTGTAGGGTTGAAAAATCCTACTTTTATTTTCCATATTTTTCCATATTTTAGAGTTTAGTACATATTTTCGTTAATTTCCATATATTTTCCATATTTCATATAAAACAGTCCATATTATATTAGGTTTAACAATAAAACAAAACAAAATTCCATTAACTTTTAAAAATACATTTCAACAATAGAGATTTAAACACATGTTCAGTAATCCCTTTAACATCAGAGTTATTTGAAAATTAGCAGTCCTATCAACAATGGGAAAGTAAGTTACAAAACTGTATTAATTTAATTTAAAATTTTTAACAGACTTCAGTTGTGCAGCTCAACAGTTAAATGCCAGTCAGAGTACACATAGGTTCAGTTTTGTAAATCATACTATAAAGACGGTAAATATGCCAAAAGTACGTCATTCAGTCAATTTAAAATCAAAACTAACAAGTTACATTTCAGAATTTAAAGAAGATGGTTTATCAACTGACAATAAAATATTATTTTGTAATTTGTGTCAGTGTGCAGTATCATCTACACAAAAGTTCCTGGTGCAACAACACATTACAACTAGTAAACATCAGGCCAACAAACAACTAAATTCCAAGCAGAGACAATTGTTTTTAACACAACCAACAACATCGAATGTAAGATCTGAGTTTAACATCGACCTGTGCCGTTCTCTCATCTCTGCTGATATTCCTCTCTACAAACTAAAGAATAAGGTCTTCAGGGAATTCCTTGAAAAATATACTCAACATACAATCCCGGATGAGTCAACACTTAGGAAGACGTATGCTCCATCCATCTACGATGAGACAATACAGAAGATAAGAGATGAAATTAAAGATAGTTCAATTTGGGTTTCCATTGATGAGACTCCCGACAAAGAAGGTAGACTTGTTGGTAATGTAGTTATCGGTTTGTTAAGTGAACAATATTCTGAACGAATTCTTTTACATTGTGATGTTCTAGAAAAGTGCAATAACAAAACTATAGTTAAACTGTTCAACGAAGCTATGGGTATCCTGTGGCCAAAGGGTATTATGTACGATAATGTGTTATTCTTTATTAGCGATGCTGCCCCTTATATGGTCAAAGCTGGACAAGCATTATCTGTTGTATATCCTAAATTGACTCATTTTACTTGTGTGGCGCATGCATTTCATCGTGTGGCAGAAGTGGTCAGAGACAATTTCCCTAAAGTAGATTTGTTGATTTCATCAGTGAAAAAAGTATTTCTCAAAGCTCCCAGTAGAGTTAACGTGTTGAAAGAAATGTACCCTGAAATTCCATTGCCACCAAAGCCAATTGTAACTAGATGGGGTACATGGCTAGAAGCAGTTGAATATTATGCCGAACATATAGACTCTATTAACAATGTTCTCCTTGCATTGGACTCTGAAGATGCAGTCTCAATTGATACTGCGAAAACAGTTACCTGTGACATAAGTGTGAAGAATGACTTAGCTCACATTCAGCATACATTTTCATGCATCATAAAAACGCTTAAAAGTCTCCAAAATAGGCACCTTTCACTATCTGAAAGTTTTGAAATTATAAATAGTACTGTGGAACAACTGAATCGTGGTAGAGGTAAAGTTGCAGATGCAGTAAGAGCTAAGGTGGACACTGTACTTTCAAAAAACCCTGGATATGAAGAACTACAAAAGGTTGTTGCTGTGATGAGTGGTGAATCAACAGTGAAGATTAACTTGGACTTATCCCCAGCAGACATTGTGAAATTGAATTATGTACCAGTTACTTCTTGTGACGTCGAACGCTCTTTTAGTCAGTATAAATCTATCCTCAGAGACAATAGAAGAAGATTCACTTTTCAGCACTTGAAAGAAATGTTTGTAACCTATTGTTATGGTAACAGACAATAAAAATTGTGTTTTCTTGAAACTACATTGGAAGATAAGGTACGTCCATTATATTTTTTGTTTAGTTTGATTAAAATGTACCAATATTTAACGTACATAGTCATTTTTTTATAATTTTAAGTCCATATTTAATTCCATATTTTGGTAAAAATCCATATTTAATTCCATATTTTGGTAAAAATAACTACATATATATTTACATATTTCATATATTTTTAGTCCATATAAATCCGTTCCCTGATTATCATGTATGGAAGGCGACAGATAAGATACACATATATTTTGCTCACACGCTAAAAATAAGGCTTTATTTTCTGCGTTTAGTGGAACAGTCTGATGGAACGTACCAAAACAATAACATGGTTATAAATAAAATAGTATGAAAAACGTCGATATATAGTTATTATTGCTAATTAATAATTATTCAATATTTGATTTACCACATATATAATATGATAGGTCCATACATAGTGTTCCGCCTATATACTGCGACAATGTAGAAACGTTTTACAAAATATTATTGATATAGCAGTAGATTAGTAACAATATTAGCACAGAGATAACGTCACAGAAAATATAACAAAACGAATAATCATGCTGCACAACTGTTACAGACGCAAAGATTGATACATTAATAAAATTATTAGAGATTATTATTATTACTAGGAAACTTGATACGGTTCTTGCATTATCGAGATTGTGTTCTCCGTTTATAATAATTGCATTTAAATCCAATAACATCTATGTGGAAAAAACAGAATCACTTCTGTGTGAGAAAAAAAAATTACCTACAACATTTATATTACATTTTAAAGCAAGTTTTGTAGTTGTACTATGGAGGGGTTAGTTAAACACAGCAAAGTTTTGAAATGATAAACATCTATGATGTTACTACACAGTTCATCACTGTAACAAGAACGAATGTCTAACGCTCGGCTTATACAGTTCGAGGATTTATCGCTCGCGACAATTTTACCCATCATGCATGTGCGCTACCTATCGGATTATGCTATGAACTACTTGCCGCTCGAGCGAAAACGTCCGATGCAGACCTCTGATGGAAACGGTATGTTCCCGGACATGGATTCATATTCAAAACGTTACACAGTGTGTAATTTCAAGCAGCTAGCCGGCCAAAAATCAATTTTCACATCCCATCTTTAATTCTAAATTCTTATATAGACGTGTTTATAACACTCCAAAGTATACTATCCAAGTGTAGACAGATGCTTACATCTGTTAGGGGACTCTCACAACAGAGCGAAAGTTGCATGTCTGCGATAAGATCATTTACGCTGCAGAGGCGGGCGCGCAGTTTGTATTTGGATGATGCAAAGTGAGGAAGTTAATATAATATTTTTCTTTAATATGCAGTGTGGATATATTATAAGAAGGTATATACTTACAAATAAACTAATTCTTTTGCTAAAAATTATTATCTTATTGTCTAGAATAAGTGTCTGAATATACATGTGCAGAGAGTCAAAGTTCTATCTTATTACATTACTTTGAGTTGAATTTTAAAAGGTGTAGCCCTCTATCACCTCGGTAAAATTTTGTGGAGATACTCATTATGCTTTTCTAAGCAAGACGTCGTGATTTTTTTCTGCAACCAGATGCAGACAGAAAAACTATTAATTATTTTCAGACACCATGCGCTCCGTAATCCGGAGAGCTGTTTTCCAGGTATGGAACAATAGCGAGAAAAAAGTGAAATTCTCAAATATAATTGAACATTTTGGTCTCAAAGATTACTCTGAAAACATTTTACAGTCAATAAAAAAGTTAATTAACTTTCTATGGTCGAAAATTCGATTACGGTGGGAAAAATATAACATGAATGAGAAAATTTTCTTAAAATATAATGTGCTATGTTTGAACCAAGATGCAAAGCCTGAGAACAAAATATATAATACTTTGAAATCTACTATAAAACAATTCCAATTTGAGTCTGCCCGTCCAAGCATTCGGGGACGTCCACGTAAACTTTTCGGAGAACTGAGCGAAAGATCAAAACGGAAAAAATTTAGTCCACTTTTTAAAGAAAGATCACCAGAAGAAAATCTTTCTGCTGCCCATATGAGTTTTAGAACTTCTGGGAAAAGAGATGCGGCCAATATTGTAGGAGAGCTTTTACTTGCATCACTTCAACGTGCGACAAAATCGAGAAAAAAACGTGAAAATTGATTTTGCAGGAACAACCAACAATTGTCACCTAATAAGGTTCTCGCTTTGATTACTGATTTACAGTTGACCTCTAATCAATATAAGGAATTAAGGAAAATGCAAAATCTTTTAAAAGTTAATTTAAATCCACCGTTTCATTTATTGCGAAACATTGAAGATAGGATAGGTTCAGGCAGGAAAGGGGACTACCTTGTTGACATGATAAAACAAAGCAGTCGCAATAAAAACGATGTAAATATCGCAAGAATATTTTTCAGGGAGGTTTCCACTTTTGCATATATTACGGGAATAGATGGAAATTTAATAAGTCGTTTACACTCTATCAGAAGCCTTTTTCTTGAGGTTTTGCAATACTGATGAACGGGCACTTGACATGTATGCACGGAAGACAAGGGAATTATGTTTATGCTTGCAGAAATAGTATTATATGCCTACAACCCTTTACAAACTCTTGGCTCATGGACAGAAGGTCACATAACACTATTATACCTACTGGCAAACTATCTGAGGAAGCCCAGGAAACGAGGAACAAATACTATATTAGACTTCTCAGAGAAGTCTTCGCAAGAAAAACATCAAGAAAGACACAAATACCGATCTTTTACTGAGGCTACTTATTTCTTTGGACACTTACATCACCAGCTTAAAGAAATTAAAAAGAGAAAATCGCTGTCGATTTTAATAGTAGTGCTGCTGTTCTCTCCGAGCCTCTATTACTCGGTGCTGCCGAAGGAAAGACTAGCAGCGTGGATACAGATTCAGATGGGGATGCATCTGACGTCTGAACGAATAAGATATGTAGCAATATTCCTTCGTCTTACGCTTTCAATTTTAAGCGCATTCCACATTATGAACATTAATTTATTTTTTCACTCAAATCGATTTTTTTTTGCAATATTACTAATTTTATTTTCAGTAAAAATAGTTGTTATTTTCATTTTCATTATTGAAAACTTATCTACTTCAATAATTGAAGTTACATACCAAATTTTATGAAAATTGAGCGATTAGTTTTCGAGAAATGATTTTTGGCCGGCTAGACTCGCTAAATTACACACTGTGCGTTATCTACTCAATTCCCTCTGTAAGCTGAAACAGATCTTGGTACAGACTCTGGAGATGCTTTATTTTGACTATTGCGACGTTTTCTATAGTGACCTTAATTCATAATGCTTGTGTCCGTTTCATTTTTAACAGCCGTCGCTATGATCATGTTTCCGAGTATTTCTTACAATTATCTTGACTTCGTTTACGAGAGAGACGTTCAGTCCTTGCTTTACAGCATTCTCTACAATTATCACACTGTTTGCTGTAGCCTATCAGTTTCTAAATAATTCCACACCTATTTACCTAGTTCCTCGCTTCACACTTTCAGCATCCCATCACAACCGTGATACACGTTCACAGCATAGCCTTGCTCTATCAATACCATAATATATCATGAAACATATCTCTGCTTCCTTCACAAAACACACAGCCCGTTCCTGGAATTGTCACAGGAAATCAGGAGTAGTCGGAATCTAAAATCTTTTAAGTACACTCTACTTAGAAATGCTTTTATTGAACAGAACGGGAATCTTGCAAAAGTTTCTAAATAATTTTCTTTATACGAGCAAGTTTCCCCCCCCTCCTCATTTTTCTTTTTCCTTATGTTTTATTATTTTGATATTTTACATAATCGTTTGTATCTGTCCTACAGTACGTTTAGACTATTTAACTTTTTTTTCTAATAACCCACATGTAATCTCCTATTAGTATACAGGGTGTTAAAATATCCAATATTTTAATAGGTCCTAGTATGCATCAATACAAGAAAATAATATCTAATAAAAATAGGTCCTACAACACATACTTTCTGAGTTCTGAACACTTGTACAAATGAGGTGCTCAAAGTGACGGCCATTCATGGCAATGCATTCCTCTGCCCTTCGGCGTAAGGAATTACGCACTCTTTGAAATTGATCTGGTTATTCTTGATAACCAAAATTCTAGGGGACTTAGGTTTGGGGACCGAACAGGCCAAGGTGTGGGGCCTCCTCGATCAATACAGCGGTCCTGAAACGTCAGCGTCAGGTGTTCACGCACATTGCGGAGAAATGTGCATGAATCACATCTGTAGTCTTTGCTGACATGGCACATATTCCAGCAAGGTAGGCAATACGTTAATAAGAAAGTCTTGATAACGACCCCCAGTTAATCTCTTTGGTAGTACCCTAGATCATACTACTAGATTCAAAAAGTTCCCGGAATTTTACTACCATTTTTCGTATTAATATATAACAAGGGATATTATACATTTGTTTTGTTGGTAACATTCATGATGTCATTTCCTTAAAGTTTGTTGATAATGGCAATTATTGGTTTTGAGTTGTAGGCAATTGTTTATCATAGTGTTTTGTTTGTTCGTCGCATTTTGTAATTATGTCCACAGAGCAAAGTACAAACATCAAGTTCTGTGTTTTGCTGGGGACATGATCAGTATGGCTGATGAAGATGGTGATTTCTTAAACAAAATGAAACTGGTGCTACTTGTACGACCCAGTCCCTAAACGACAGTCATCTGAGTGGAAATCGAAAACATCTCCTCGGAAGCAAAAATTTCCTAGGCACACTTCCAAAGGCAAAGTTATTTTAAATGTTATGTTTTATTTAACGACGCTCGCAACTGCAGAGGTTATATCAGCATCGCCGGATGTGCCGGAATTTTGTCACTCAGGAGTTCTTTCACATGCCAGTAAATCTACTGACATGAGCCTGTCGCATTTAAGCACACTTAAAGCAAAGTTATGTTGGAAGTTTTCTTCGACTCTCAGGGTCTCATGCACCATGAGTTCATTCCAGAAGGTCGTACTGTAACGAAAGAATTGTACGTAGAAACCCTCCGTCGCCTCTGGGACGCAGTGAGAAGGAAACGTCCAGAAAAGTGGGTAGAAAAAAACTGGTTCCTTATGCATGTGACAATACACCTGCTCATCGCGCAATTATTGTAAAGAATTTTCTTGCCAGGCACAACATAACTGCTTTGGATCACCCACCATACTCTCCTGATCTCTCACCACCTGATTACTTTCTGTTTCCCCGTCTGAAAAGTCATCTGAAAGGACGGAGATTCAATGCTGAAGAGGTTATCGCAAACGCGACGAGAGCACTAAGACGGGTTTCACAAAATGGCTTCCAGGCCTGCTTCCAGGAACTCTACACGCGTTGCCAAAAGTGTGTAGTTGCGGAAGGCAACTATTTTGAAGGGAATTCTGTAGAATAGTGTTTAAGGTACGTTGTTTCTATGATGCTAACAAATTCCGGGAACTTTTTGAACCTAGTATGTATATGTAACAGATAACTCATCGCTATGTTAAAATCTGCAGCACTTTGAAGAGAATAACCGCCAGGATCGCCACCCGTCCGCCGTAAACGAACACGAGATGGCAGTACAGTCGCTAATGCAATTCAAATGGGAATTATGACGTGACTCCTTATGTAACAACTAGATGGCAGCGTAGTAAACCTGACAAAAGTTGTTAACCTCAAAGCTTATAAGGTCGACCTATCTGGGTATATATGATCTAGGGTAGCACGTATGGCCCTTAATATATCGTCAAGAACGCCTGCCCATATGCTGTTTGAGAATCAGTGTTGATGCCTTATTTCTTCAACTGCATGAGAATTTTCATTAGCCTACACATGCTGATTACGAAAATTCACAACACCATCTCTGCTGAACACCGCTCATATCTGAAACGAAACTTTTGTTTCCAGTATTTCTTGCGACGTATTAGTATTCCATCAACTACGGTATGGTAATCTGGTAGTCTGCTGTATTGTAGGACAGAAAAATGCATTGTCATAAATGGACGTCAAATTGAGCACATCCTATGAACAAGTGTTCAGATCTCAGAAAGTATGTGTTGTAGGACCCATGTTTATTAGACATTTTTTTCTTCTTTTGATGCAACTATCACCTCGTAAAATATTGGATACTTTTTTAACACCCTGTACAATTGCATATTCTATATCAAGTGAATTTATCATCTAATTTTTTCTATTCCCATTAAGCACTCCATGCGTCTCTTATTGGTATAACATACGTAATCGTCGAATTTATCTCGAACAGTTTATATCTTATAAATTGTAGGTATATATTCCCCTTTTAATATGTAACTGATGTATTAATTATATGTAATTCTCTACTTTATTTTATGTAATCTCTAAGGTATCTTATGTTTTGTATTCTATTTGTGTATTTCATGTTACACGATTGTTTCCGATCTCTGATAACGAATTTGAATGACGTCATGTGCGTCAGGAGTCACACGACAGCTGAACTGTGGCGCGACCAGTACTGAGTGATCTCATAGTCAGAGTGCACGACGACTCACAGCAGAAATTCCCAAGAAAAGCGAGCCTTTTTGGGATGAGTACATTACGAACCTTTCCAATGCCAAGTACAGTTAAGTGAAAATAAAAGAAGCCTGAAGTCAACGAGATTTCGTTATTTCCAAGGCATCTTCTGTGTACTTAATAAGATTGGTAAAGCTGGAATGGAATTAATTTGATCATCTCTTGGAGTGCGGCGACTTGGACGGGGGATGGATTTGCTTGCTTTTTACACTCTGGAATTAATCCCATCCGAGCTTTGCCAGTCTTATTAGGTACACACAAGATGCTTTTCTTGGAAATAACGAAACCACGTTTTTTGCAAGCTTCTATGATTTTCACGTAACTGTACTTGGCATCGAACAGGGTTGCTGTGTACCCCTTTCAAAAAGACTGGATTTTCTTGGCAATTTCTGCTGTGAGTCGCCGTACACTGTATGAGATCACTCACTACTGGTCTGTTACCTCGCGCCACAGTTCAGTTGTCGTGTGACTCCTGACGCACATGATATCATTCACATTCGTTATCAGAGATCGGAAACAACCCTGTATTTTATGTCTTTACCACTGAAAAATTTTATCACTTTCAGTATAAATCTCTAATAATCTAATTTGAATTTGTGACGTGCATCTACACCAATTACGATCATCGGTTTTTAATTGAGGACCGTTTTTGCAAAACTTGCTAACTGAAAAAAATAAATGTTACAGGAGAGACAAAACACGATAGTAAGCAAGTTTTGCTGTATGTCTCACTTATAGCAGAAAGCAAGCTTTGAAAAAAACGATCACACTTTGACACACTACAAAGAAGAGAAATAACACAATTTTACTAAGACGCCTTGAACATCATGTAGAGGCCTGCTTTATGATAACGAATCCACCAAAATCTCAATTTTGCAAATTTTGCAGTTAGCAAGTTTTTCAAAAACGGTCCTCAATTACTCTTAGGTTTCTTATGCAGTGTTACTGCTAGGATTATTGGTAACCTTCTCACTATTGTACGAAATATAGCACATTTAAGTTTTTCAGTGATTGGTATGCTCTCTATAATGCTATGGCATTCGATGAAAGTTCATCTAGTCCCTCCTTACCTTATTGGTATTCTACGATAATATTATCATTCCTCTTCTATTTTAAAGATTTCTAATAATTTTGGTATAAAATTTACTTACTCTACTGTAACTAAATAGAAATTAAATAATGATAAATTAAAGAAAAAATGTAGAGCTCCAAAAAGGTCATTTACTTACCTAAACTGAATTGAAATTGCAAAATTGAAATGTCTTCTGCATGACATAAGACGGGAAGACAATAACACATAACAAACAATGGACTAGTATTCTAAAAGCGCGAAGTTATTTGGATTACGTAAATACACTTTGTTCTGTATTCTGAAACAACTTAGAAGGCAATAAAAGCAAATAGCTGAATAAGCTACTTGAAGCACGGCGCAAACCGTTCCACTTGGTTTGTCAATGACCCGGCCACATAAAACTACATTTCATCTGGTTGTTGACACGAGACAAGAGTGAAGCGAATCTGTAGGCACCACAATAGATTTACGACCGCAAAAAGTGAAATCTTTGAATGCGTTTCCCTTTTCTTTTTATCCTTAATTGGCTGCATTTTGTAATTGACAAGGTCGCCGATTTTATAATTCGGAACGATGACGTACAATTTTATTGTTACATCGGCTAACGGTGCCACTCATTAACTTGATCTTAACTAAATCGGCGCCTCACGATTCGAGAGGCTCTCAAGACAGTGACAATATTTGTCTATTACCACGAAGTAAGCAGAGAAAGGGTCAGCCCCACTGTTGTGACATTCTTGTGTTTCCTCTGCATTAAGTACTGATCTGGTTTAGTCTAGAGCCAGGATAGCTTTCGTAATGCAGGACACGATAACAAGAGGTGTCACTTGTAAATCACTCGAACAAAGCATTCCTATTCAAAACTCTACACTACTACCATATAAAGATTCTGGATTGTCACATTTAGCTTTTCGGAAGAATGTTTGAACTTATTCCACTGATTATGTACCAATTCTTAATACTGCAGACTCTACATTGAACCTTAACGAAACTCTGTAACCACTGAGTCCTTACCCCGTATTTTATTGTTTCCTATACTTATGTCGTATAATATATATATATAGGGTGTTTCCGAGGTGGTGTCATAAACTTTCAGGGATGATGGCGGAGAGCACATATATCAATTTCAGATAA
Organism: Periplaneta americana; assembly: GCF_040183065.1. Classification (NCBI taxonomy): domain Eukaryota; kingdom Metazoa; phylum Arthropoda; class Insecta; order Blattodea; family Blattidae; genus Periplaneta; species Periplaneta americana. Next base: position 71,221,767 of record NC_091122.1, on the reverse strand, counting down.
GGAACCATAGTCCGGAAATGACCGAATCGAAAGTTTATAAGCAAAAATAGTTGTGTGAAAATGGAATTGTAATTTGGCATCACGTGCCCTCCTTCCCTTAACTTTTGGAACAGTCGTGGAAAAATGATATGGGCCGGATGTCTCCTACGTGGGTACTTGTGCCGATACAATATGTGACCTTTTCTACTGTTCCCATTGGCTCATCCGTACTCGAAAATCAATTCTGCATATTCCCCTCTCGTGTACTCCTCCATTTCACTAGGACTGATCGGCTGGAAACTGCAACTTGTACACATACACTGCTGTCTACAGACGTGCATATCAGGACCGACCATGTCCGTTACACATTACGCTATCTGCATTGCTTTAGTATAGTTTCCTGTCCCCATCCCTCAGACAGCGCTTTGAATGGAATACTGTAAGTAGACAACGTAAACAACGTCAGATGAATACAGTTTGTGTAAGATGTACAGATAAATACATATAAATAAGGTGTACAGAGGAATAAAATTATTTCATTTCCACAGAACTATTTTTGCTTGTAACTTTCGACTCGGTCATTTCCTTATCTCAAATTGATACATGTGTCCTTCGCCATCATCCCTGAAAGTTTGTAACCCCACATCGGAAACACCCTGTATATACTTATCTTATGTCCTCTGATTGAGGTTCTGGCTGATATACACAACTATTATCAGGCAGTAGGCCTACACCTCACTTGACGATGTGTTTCAGAGGAAGAACAATTGGACGGAGTTACGCAATAAGAGACCAAGCGCCAAAAACCTGTTTCGAGATATTGGCCATTGAAATAAATCTATTTTTTATAAAACATTTTATTCAAGAAGTATTATAACATTCATACTATTACAAAAATGGCATAAATAATACGAAAAAACGCTAACCGGTATTTGATAAGCGACCACCAGTTGAATTAATATTTCAGAGCAAAATAAATTAATTTTATGCAATAAACGAGTTTTTTATTATAAATAGCAGCAAAATTCAGATGTCGCATTGTTGATTTTTCCCGAGTTAAATTAGCCTGCCATCAACAGATTTGTGCAAATATCTCTCTCTCTCTCTCTTTTTTTTTTCAAACTGTCGGTTGGTCTATTATTGCCTAACTCCGTCCAATTGTTTGCATGGATTTGAAGTTTGACTAGTGTAATATGTAACTAGTGGATGACGTATGCAATGGAGAGGAAAAGGAACTGGCCACCATACCCCATTATCTTCCGGCCTAATTGCCTCATAAGTGGTGCCTTATTTGGGTTCAGACTTGTGGGGTTCAGACCTGTCTTCGGACAGTTGGCTAAACAACAACAATATTGTATCTTATCGTAGTATAGGAGTAGATCCTTCGAAGAGGTTGAAAAATTCAAATATCTTGGAGCAACAATAACAAATATAAATGACACTTGGGAGGAAATTAAACGCAGAATAAATATGGGAAGTGCGTGTTATTATTCGGTTGAGAAGCTTTTGTCTTCTAGTCTGCTGTCAACAAATGTGAAAGTTAGAATTTATAAACAGTTATATTACCGGTTCTTATTTATGGTTGTGAAACTTGGACTCTCACTTTGAGAGAGGAACAGAGATTAAGGGTGTTTGAGAAGAAGGTTCTTAGGAAAATATTTGGGGCTAAGAGGGATGAAGTTTTATTTTATTTTAAATCCACCACCAACAGAAGCAGGCTTCCAATTACAGGTGGCTTACACAGGTGTATACACAAAATACATAATAAGAGAGAAAAAAAAAACAAAACAAACAACAGAAACGAAAGAAAGAAAATACATAATGGTAATAGATGCTAGAATATAATGTTACAGTTAATATAGTGCCAAATGTCAATATAATGATGCAAAATTATTTAAAAACTTGAGTAAAAACATTATAATACACTTCTTCATAATTTAAATATCTAAGGAAATACAATGCTTTTTAATATTGTATGAAATTTTTCAATTGTTAAACTGAAATCCAATTGAGAATCACAGTTTAAAGACAGAGAGTTGTAAGTATTACACATAACAAACAATGGAGAGTTCTCGAAGAAAACAGTTCTAGGAATAGGAATAATAAAAGGTTGCCTATGACGTAATTCTGTTCTTTTTACATTGAACTGGAGGGATTTAAGAAAATCACAGTTATTCAATATACCATTAACAGTCTTATAGAGTAAAATTTGGCTATTTATTAATCGTCGAGATTTTAAAGTTTTATAATTAAATTAAAAAAGTAACTGATTATATGAAATTTGCTTGTCATAAGACGATACGTGATGTTTTTTAAAATATAAATAACGTAAAAATCTTTTCTGTATCCTTTCTATTTGCATCTGATGGGACTGGAACTGAGGTGACCATATTACAGACGCATACTCTAGCTTACGTCCAACCATAGTTTTATAGAGAGTATCAATAGTATTTATAATTTTTAAATCTTTTGTATTTCTGATTATAAATCCTAATTTTCTATATGCATCAATTACCACGTGATTTAAGTGCATTTTAAAACATGAGTTGTGTGTAAAATAAATACCCAAATCCTTAAATGATTCTACTCTAGGTAACTTCACACCATTAATTTCATACGAATTTTGAGCAACTGTCTTATTTTTAGAATATGTCATAAAGCAACATTTATTAAGATTTAACAGAAGAAAATTATCGATACTCCATCTATATAGTCTGTCCAAATCATGCTGTAGATCAAAAACGTCTTGTTGTTTGTCAATGACTTTATACAATTTAACATAATCAGCATATAGTAAACATTTAGTGTGCAAAATCTGTTTAGGAAAGTCATTGATATAAAGTAAAAAGAACAAGGGACCAAGATTAGATCCTTGGGGTACACCTGAAGTTACTGTGAATGGTTTTGATTTTACTTGATTGGATGAAACATACTGCTGCCTGTTTGTAAGATATGATGTTATTAACTGTAAATATGAATAAGATAATCCAAAACTTGAAAGTTTATTAATTAAAATTTTATGGCCAATTTTATCTAACGCTTTGGAAAAATCTAGGTATATCACGTCTAAATTTCTGCGATTATGTAATGTATTAAATGCCTTTTGTGTAAAATTAATTAGATTTGTTGTGGTAGACCTATGGGTGTAAAATCCATGCTGATTTATATCAATTGCACTATAAACATGTTGAAAAATTCGTGTATATAGAATCTGCTCAAATACCTTGGACGGAGCACAAACTATTGCAATGGGTCTATAATTTTCAATTTTACTATTGTCACCAGATTTAAACACAGGGCAAACCTTTGTTAATTTCCACATTTTCGGAAAAGTTTTTGTTTTTAAAATTAAATTATACAACAAACATAAAGGATACATAAGTACTTCGAAACAAGCTTTCAATATATAAGGAGGTAAATGATCTGGGCCACAAGATTTTTTAGGCTTTAATTTTTTTATAGCAGTCACATATTATTCTTGACTAGTTATAGGCTCAGTTGTTAATGGATAATTAATATAATCCGGTATTACCGTATTTTCTTTTTGAAGGTTGTGTGATATATTTATAGAGTAAACCGAACTAAAGTAATCAGCAAACGCTTCCGAAATAGAATCATTACTATAAAAAATGTGATCTTGCCTGGTCATTAACTTTGCTGTGATATTTTTGCTAGTTCTCCTATTTTTTATATGGTTCCAAAATACTTTAGAGTCGTTTTTAAAAGTATTATCTATCTCAATAACATAACTATGATACGCATCATTTATCACAGTTTTAACTCTCTTTCTAATTTGTTTAAATTGTTCTTTATTATACTGAGATAAATGCATCCTTCTCCTGAAATATTCTTTCAACTTGAGATTATTTATAATTTCTTTTGTAAAGCAGGATGGATATTTCTTTTTAGCTGAAACTCTTTTCTTTGGAACTGTAGAATCCATTACAGAATATAGTAATGAGTAAAAGTAATCCGTAGCAACATCAATATCAGTAAACTGTGATAACAATTGCCAGTTAACATTGGAAAACAATTTATACAATTCTAGGAAGTGAGCTTTCTGGAAATTATACACATCGAGTATAACTCTGTTTAACAAACAATTTTTGTCTCTTTAATGATATATTAACATTTAAGGCAGGGTGATAACTATCAACAAATATAAGAGGAGAATCATCTTGTAATGCACAGGCAATTCTATGGAAATTAGTAAGAATCAAGTCAAGCGTTTTTCCATTAGAATTTACAATATTATTTATAGATTGTAAGTCATGCATAGAAAGAAAATGTGACAAAGCTCTGTAACAAGGTCCAACACATAAAAGATTATAATTTGTGCCTGTAATTAGAGGCAAATTGAAGTTCCCTGCGATTAATAAATGCTTATTTTGGAGATTTGTATTATTTTCAAAAACCCTATAATGACAAATAATTTTCTAAATTTGAGCCAGGCGTAAAATACACTCCAATAATAATATATACCTGGCCATGAATAATTGTTTGAGTACATAATGCTTCAATATCACCAAATGGTAAATTGACACTTTTTGAAGCTACGTCCGACGAAATCGCAATGAGGACTCCACCACCTCTTCTGTTCTATCACAACGATAAACATTATAATTAGAATTAAACAATTCTGTGTTATATACCCCATGATGTAGCCATGTTTCAGTCAATACTATAATTTTATGTGAAATTAAAAGACTATTTAAATATAAATCAGTTGTCTTTGTGTTGAGACCTCTCACATTTTGATAGTAAATAGTAAAAGATCTACTATTAATGCTCATAATATGCTTAAAAGAGGTTTAAAATAATTGAAAAATTGTAAAATTCTATAGATATTAAGCTAACTTAGCTACATCATCTATTGTTTTCAAAATCTGAATATTTCTATCCCCTTCTTGTCTCTTGAGTTTAATATTACCAGCATTATCAACCCATAGGTAGGCAAAATTTTTAAGTTTCTTCAACTTTCTAGCTTCACTGTAAATGTGCCTACGCAAACGTGTGAGACTGTGATTTATATATAAGTTATATTATATTGTCATTATTAGAAAAGCCCACCTGACTAGCTTTCCGGTTACGCTTAACTTTACGCCTGTGAATAAATTGATCCTTGTCCATTCGTCGGACGAACTTAACAATTACTGCAGCAGATGGTTGACCGGGCGACTTTCCTAATCGATGACAAGAATCTATCATTTGAGGCTGAATTTCCATGTCCATTGCACATCCAATATTCTTTACTATTTCCAACAGGTTTTCATTAGCCATTTCAGGAATTCCATGTATTTCAATTGAATTTCGGCGTCCATATTGCTCCAAATCGTCTAACTGAGCTTTCGTTTCCTCTAGATTATTTTTTAGTAGCATGTTCTCTTTTTTTAAACCATCAATGGATTCTAAGCATGTTTTAATGCTTTCAGCTTGTTGTTTGATTAGTCGTGAATTTTCATCCAACTTCCCATGGACCAGATCAAGTGATTTCCCTAACTCCTGCTCAGTCTCTTTATTAATTCTTTCCAGGGTAGAATACTTATTGGCAAACTCGGTTTCAATTCTCTTCAGAAGGTTATATATATCCAGAATGGATGGTACATTTGTATGTAGCTCAATAGGCGAACTCTCCTTCTTCTGTCCAGCGCAATATTTACATACCCAGACTTCATTTTTAGCATGAAAAATGTCAGTATCAGTTTTATTTAATGGAATACATTTATCATGGAACCAGTTTTTATATTCACTACACTGAATTTTGACACTATCATCCCGTTTAGTTATAGCTTTTGAACATTCATAGCATCGACTCATTGTTGTAAACGATAGATCGAAAGATGAGATGTGGAAATACTCCTTCACGTTAATATGACTGCTTTATATGGTGACAATTTTAATTGTTGATGTTTCGAGAAAAATTCACACAATTTAGGGGCATATAGTAAATTGCACTAATTATTAAGTTCACATTTCACTCACACGAGTACTCCGTTATTTCAGCAAACAAACACACTTACCAAATATTTTATAAATCTCATCAAGCAGATTTAAAAAAACACAAATTTATCGGAGCTACTTCTCCACACAACTTCAGCCTACCATTACAGGAGAATCGGGAAAGTTACACAACGCAAAACTGCACGCATTGTTTTATTCACCTGACATAATTAGGAACATTAAATCCAGACGTTTGAGATGGGCAGGGCATGTAAAACGTATGGGCGAATCCAGAAAGGCATAGTGTGTTAGTTGGGAGGCCAGAGGGAAAAAGACCTTTGGGGAGGCCGAGACGTAGATGGGAAGATAATATTAAAATGGATTTGAGGGAGGTGGGATATGATGATAGAGACTGGATTAATCTTGCACAGGATAGGGACCGATGGCGGGCTTATGTGAGGCGGCAATGAACTTGCGGATTCCTTAAAAGCCATTTGTAAGTGAGTGTAGGAGTAGTGTTATATTTTTAATATCGAATCATAATACATCTTATCGTAATGCAACGTATTTTATCGTAATATATCGCATGGCAATGTATCATGTTATATCGTACCGCATTCTTTCCGTTACCACTGTTACTACAGCACTTTACATTCCATCGCATCGTATTACATTACATCACTTCTCATTACACCAATTCAAGCCACATCACTACGGGGCGGATTTTAGCATATTTGCATTTTTAATTCCTTAGTTGCAAGTCATATGCTACTAATTTATAAATCCGTTTCAAGTCATAATGTATATTTACATAGGTTGGATAAAAAGTTATGACAACACTGCTGTCACATGACGATGGTGCGTTCGAGAGCTGCCAGCTGTGTGGACATGAACAAGGGCTGTTAGATGAGATAGTACAGCCAGCGGCCATAGTACTCTGTCAATCTACTGCAGTGTGTAGAACGTTGACTTTCATAGGGATAGTGCGAGCGCCCTAAGACCACGTTTACAAAACTAGAGCAACGTTCCTTGATCAAAATTGAAGTGACACGAGGTCGTAGTGCACAAGAATGTTTTCAGGGACTGCGTGAAGCATGTGCCAATGCAGCGTTGCCATATCGCACAGTGCAGTGGCACGATGAGTTAAAGCGTTCCGGGAAGGCAGGGATGCCGTTCAGGACAACCTCCGTACAGGACAACACAGTTCAACTCCTTGCTCCCCTGTTGGATGCTGATCGCCGATGGACTGCGCGTGAGTTAGCAGCGGAAGTAGGAGTATGTCACCAAACTGTGCTCCACATTCTGCACGACATTCTGGGTTACCTCAAAATTGCAGCGCGTTGGATACCCCATGAAATTTCGGAGGTGCAACAATGGCACCGCTATGCAGTCGCACAGGCCTTGCTGGACCGATACCGAAGGGAAGGTGACGACTTTCTTGAACGAATCGTCGCTATGGACGAAACCTGGGCTCGCTCGTACGAACCAAACTTGAAACGCCAATGAAATGAATGGAAGCATCCAGGTTCTCCTCGTCCGAAGAAAGTGCGCCCTACACAAAGTGTTGTGAAGGTGATGTTCATTGTGGCATATGACATTGATGGGATAATACTGCACCACGCTGTACCTCCAAGGCAGACGGTAAACGCGGACTACTACTGTAGGTTCCTGCAACACCACCGTCGTCCAGCCCTCAGGAGAAAACGATGAAACTTTGTGGTAAAGAATCCCATCATTCTTCATGACAATGAAAGGAGTCACGTCGCTGCTGCTGTCAAGGACCTCTTGCGTCGCTGACAATGGGAGATTCTGGAACAGCTACCATACTCACCCGATATTAGTCCATGCTATTACAATCTCTTTTCCAAAATGAAAGAACCACCGAGAGGGACCCGGTGCAATACCAGAGATGAACTTATCCGTGCTATAGAGCGGTCAATACGGAACATCAACAAAGATGGACGCGCTGTGGTGTACGACGCCTTCAAAATATTTGGGAAAAAGTAATAAATAAGGGGGGCGACTATATTGAAGGTACGTAAATGTTGCAACCCTGTGAATAAAGTCATGTCAGAAATATCGAACTGTTGCCATTACTTTTTATCCTTTTGTATTAATATTTAAGGCATTAATGTTTATTTCAGCTTATGGAATGAATCCTGGCAGAGATATTGCGTAAGGCTTTGAATCCAGAGACAGTTTCGGGAAAGACGTCCTTCCTGCAAGCGGATGAATACATGCGTCATGACCTGAATATGTCTATGGAATGAGATGATGAAGATGAAGATGAATATGATATGAAATCTAAATTCTTTTTCTACCGGAGAGAGGAAGGGAAATGGACCGTGGTAATGACAATTGCAACCCGGCATTTGCCTAAGTAACTGTGGAAAACCACGGAAAAACCACAGTCAGGTTGGTCGGTCCGGGGATTTGAGCCGCGGACCTCTCGAATACGAGTCCTATGTATGTACAGTGAGTAACACTGTAATGACATAAAAATTATCGCATGCATTTTTACATGAATAAGGATGTCGCTCTCAGCTCTATAACATGAATTTCTTACAAAAATTTCAAAGAGGAAACTGATGTTCTACATGGCCCCTTTTAATGTAGGATTCTTTAACAGTTAATTTTGACAAGGTACTATATATTTTACAGATACTTATCTTGAAATAGCATTGGTAGATTCTTTTTTTACATTATTAAGAACTATATATTTGCATACAAAAGCTAAATTGATAAGAACCTTGGTTTAACAATTGGGTTATTAGCGTAGTTGAGTTTTGTTTCCATTAGCAAGTAAAACTAGATAGACAATCACGGCACAATGTAGACAGATTAGGTAACCTATATTGCCTAGGGATTACCCAAAACAGGATGCCTGCGTCGAGATTACTCCCTCCACGAGTAGTAGGAATAAAGAAGCTCTCACTGCGAATCCAGTTAGTCTGCTTCAGAGACATCTTATATTCGCGGACATCACAATATCGAAATCTGCTTCAGGTACACGGATCAATGCCTTTATCCGTAATGGAATGTCTGCTTAATACACTAAAAATTTCTGACAAAGTATTTCGAATTTATAGAGTCTTTGGGAAAGGAGGATAATTTAATTCACGTTTATAGATTTGAAGAAGAATATTATCTCTATGTGGCGCCACTCTTTATTTCTAATAAATAATAATAATAATAATAATAATAATAATAATAATAATAATAATAATAATAATAATAATCCGTGGAGCTACAGCCTGTGAAGGGTCCAGACCGACCAGCCGGCTGCTGGCCTCACGCCCACATGCGGAAGCAGAAGTGGACGATCATGCAACCAGGATGGAGGTATCGTGTGGTTAGCACGATGATCCTCCCCACCGTTATAGCTGGCATTCGCAATCGGATTTCGCTACCTATCGTAGCTCCAAAGTGCATCACGATGCTGGGTAGGCACCGGTCCCATACACTGGCCGAAATTTCATGATAACATTTCTTCCCCCATGAGGACTCGAACCAGCGCGCATTCCGTAACGCGAGTCCTAGGCAGGATGCCTTAGACCACGACGCCACGGCGCGGGACAGTAATTATTTTTAGGGTTTTAAAAATACCATTTTAGGTTTTTGGAATAGGTGAAATAGGGGTTTTTTTAGGTTTTAAATCTATCTGTGAAAGGAGTCGCAAAAACTGCCTAATCATTAAAAAGGTATCCTTACAGTTATTCTTAAAATATAAATATATATGAAGACATTATTACAAAAACAACCCTTATTAAAATTGCTATTTTTCAGGAAAAAATCAAACTAAAATAAAACATGTCAGCTGTTTCCGTACAACTGGTGTTTATCCTTGTGGCTATTGCACCTGACATAGATCATTTTTGGAGTCTATAAACATTTGAAATAGTAGAAAATATGTCCGTAACTTAATTTCATTAAAGGGCTGTTTTTGTAATAATGTCTTCATATTGTTATTAAAGCACCATGGGCCACGAAACTGCCCTTACAAAAATTTATAAGATTTGAAATATTTGCTCCTTCCCTTTTAACATTACTTGTAGTTTGAATAAATTATTGTAACAACCAACATTTTATCTAATATAATTTGCATTGATATAACTACATAAATTTAAATTTTCAATAGATAAAAGCTATAGTAGGCCTACACACACAACTTCTGAATTAAATTTGTTCAAACTTGATCAAGAATTATTTTCAGAAGTAACAAACAAACAAAACAACATTATTTATTGGTACTGTTCCTGGTTGCAATATATCACCAAATACTTTTCAAGATTCTCGACTGAGAAATTTTTTCTATTGTCTCTCAAGATACATTTGAATGACCAAAAAAAAGTTTTCACATGGGTGCAAATTTCATCGCTGCCACTGTAGTAGGTACCCACGGTAACCGAAAAATGAAGCTTTCCCTCTTAAGAATGGAGCACACATTTTTCTTTTCTTCAAACTCTTGATTCCTCTGCAACAATTTCTTCAGTTTTAATGTGACGGTTTCACCCATGGGTCCTGGTACTTGTTTCTGTAGAAGCGAGTCAATGACACCAATTGCATCTTTCGTTGTAGCGATGAAGATTCCAAGTACTCAATATATTTTGGAAGGTCACTGAAATGTGTCTTGAGGAAAATAAGGAAGTCACATAGGTTGTTACTGCTAAGTACAGATTTTGTCTTAGAGATTGAGGCAGTCTCTTCCACGTCGAGAGTGTCCTCCCTCTCTCCCTCCCTCTTCCTCCCCTCCCCCCACTCGTTAGGTAGATATTTCTCTGGACAAAAGAAACTCAATGTACTATAACGCAGTAAATACAAGATATTGCTTACCAACAATGATTTAAATTTTTTTTAAGGTACTAAGGTCGAATTTAGATTTTTTTAGGTTCAACAGAATTCACATATACGACTCCTGATAATGATTCGGAAAAGTACTGAAGAAATTAGAAGTTCAGAAGCAAGGGAAAACATATGTAAAAACCTTCAAATCAGGTCCACTCTCATTACAATAGTGACTAAGACGAGAATTACTAGTTTGTTTCAATAGATCTAAGTGCTGAAGTTCTTTTGTATCTCATAATTGCTGGTGTCAACATGTATAATTACTTTAATATTATTCGTAACATAATTTACACTACACAATGCTATTCTGCATCTCCATTTGCAGTTTGACTTAATAGGAATATTGTTGATGATAGTTACAGAGAACAAAACAACTGAACAGAAACAATCGACATTCTTTTTAACAAATATTACTGTAAGACATTCTGTACCTTGAACCCTGCCAGAGACAGGAAAATCCAATGTTTCAAAGCTACGCATCGACCTAAATTGTTGATTACACTGCGTAACAAAATTTAACTTTTTTTTTTTTTTTGCGCTGGACATATGATACATATTTTCTATATAATTTGAGCCTCCTGAATACGAATATGACAATAAAGAACAGTTGTTGGTTACGGTTTTTGAGAAATTTTCGAATTTATATCTATTAAAATACTGCTTTATATAATGACAATAAGGTTAAATATTTACTGTTCACAAGATTACAGCTTTCGTTTTCTGCATTTTCTTATACTGGTCATCGGGTAAATCACGATATGAAGTTCAACAATAGACTGCTACGATATTGGTACTCCACTGTCCTTGGTATCTCTTTTTCCATAGTTGAAATTTCTTGATGAAAGCGCTCATCATGTTCATCACTGAAATCGTCACAATTCTCGGGGAAAAAAACCAAGATGGAAGCGAAGGAAGTGAATTTTCAGGCACATGTTACAACCCATAGTTTCATACGCCAACAGTAAATTTTACACTAACTTAGTTCTTCATAGTTCTCACTTCTACAGTTACGCAGAAAATTTAATGCAACCTCCTTAAATGCAATCCAGGCGGCTTTCTCTTTTCCTTCCAACAAAGATTCGAAGTGATTGTCCTTCATTATTTCTCTAATTTGTGGTCCGTTGAAAACTCCGTCTTTTATTTTCGAGTCACTAATAGCAGGAAACTTTTCATGGATATGTTTAAATGCTTCAGTTTTATGATTAATCCCTTTAACAAAATTCTTTTTTAATAATAACTTAATGTGTGAAGGGGGTAAAATTACTTTACTTTGAGATACAAGGGGTTGATGTATAATATTTTTCTTCCTTGACTCTTGTGATTGTAGTTTTATTTTATAATTCTTATTTTGAGCGCGACTGTCCAATTCGCTCAGAAAACAGCAACATTTTGTGTAGCCTAATTGCATTCCAAGAAGCAATGCTACAACCTTCAAATCCGCACATCTAAACCATTCATAATTTGAATATTATTATTATAGCACTCTTTAAAGAAATACACGTTTTACACAGAATACTAACACGGAAATCTCCTAGTAAACTGAAGGGAATCCATATAGCGAATCTGTTTCTACCAATCCAAATGGAATCGAAAAGGGCAATAAAACAATTTTCGCTGCTAGAAGTCGTTTTGACAAGACGGTCTATTACAAAATATAAACTACAGTAATGTCATTAAAGCTTACACTGAAAAAATACACATCTCAAGTAAAATCAGGTAAACTCAAGCAAATTCATACCGCGAACCTGTTTCTACCCCTCCAAATAGACTCGTAAAACGGCAATAAAATAATTTCCGTTTCTACAAGTGCTTCTAACATGGTGGCATATTTATATTTATTTTAGTAGGTTATTTTACGACGCTTTATCAACATCTTAGGTTATTTAGCGTCTGAATGAGATGAAGGTGATAATGCCGGTGAAATGAGTCCGGGGTCCAGCACCGAAAGTTACCCAGCAGGCATATTTATACTAATATTGTTTTTCCGTAATGGGTCGTCAAATTTGTAAAACAGAGTAATTACACACGAAATACGGTGATTTTTTAAATAGAATTCATATAAAATGAATTAAATTGTGCATCTCGAAAACTGAACTGATGGAACATTTTCATTGCTATTTTTTAATTCAGGAGGTCAAAATTAGTAAGAATTTGTTAGTTTTATGTCTGGCGCAAAATGACTGTAGTCCAGTGTTACAAGACAGAGCCAAATATTCCGTATTATATTTTTAACAAATTAGGACATGTCCAACTGTAGTATTTATTTTTGAGTAGGCTAATATCACGTAAATCTTGTGTTTAGTTTCTCCTGTGATTGTATATTCGATGCAAAACAGTAGTTATTTTGACTAATGTCTAAAATTTATAATAATGTGAATCAATGTGTCAATTAACGGTACTTTTTTCTTATCTATCTTCTAACGGCTTAGTAGTCTATACATGCATGCTGTTGTACTTAACTTATCCATCATTCATCAGCCAGTTACAATAAATGCATAAAGACAAATCTTATGAAAAAAAATTGGGGAGGAGGTAATGCGGCCTCGTCTGTGACTCAAGCGCCAACTCGCTGATCTTCCATCCAGGCGGTCCTGTTTCGATCCTTGGCAAGGTCGTGATGGAATTTGTGATGGACAAAGCATAGGCTACATAGCACAGGATGCTTTTTCAAGGTATCCCCGTTCCCCTCTAGCATTCCACCAATACTCTCCACTTCTCCTCATTTCATTTATCATCTGAAATAGTTACAAATAGGCTGTACTGAAAATTTTGGGTTAGCACGAGTTTGCGCTCGCGATATAAGAAGGGCTTAGGGCTCCGGACCCTAGGGCTTATCAGGTACCTACTCGCCTAAGGATGGGACGTGGCTCTATCAGGGCTGAGGCAGGAAGAACCACCTATCAGCATCGTATTAACATAAACCATTCCGCCCAATTTCCGCATTTGAACAATCATGACAAATATAGAGCGTACAATAGACGAAAACAAGCCTAAGGGCACTTCCCGGATCCAGCTTCCGAGAAGACTAATACACACATTTGTAAGTAGAACACATGACATTGTCTCATTATCCTTCGACGTCAGCACATAACGCGCAGTCTCTATAAAAACTGTCTGCGTCATTATATAATGAGCGGAATACTTCAGATAGCTTAGAAGTTTAGGTATCACAAATCATAATTTTGGTACAAATAACATTTTATTAATTCAACATTTGACATTTTAAATATATTCACTAATGTGTTACTGAATGGATTAATTTATTTCAATTTAAGCATTGAAATTAAATTAATTACATATTGAAAATATCCCCTGTACGCTATGACAGTAGCTAAGGAGCAAAACGAACTACTTTTATTTAACAATCTCTATTAAACACGAATGTGTACAGTAGTGGCAAAAAAAAAAAACCGGACCGACCCTTGTAGCTGATTTCAGAGCCTTGTTCACTCCAGAGCACGATAGACTGGAAACTAAGACTTTCGTGGTTCGAATCCTGCTTAGGAAGGAAACTTTTTTTTGTTCCTTATTCAAATTTATTTCCCAATACTTTTCGATTGCAGCGATATTTTACTACTTAATTAACTTATTATTCCCAGAACATGAATTTTACGAACAATTGAAAAGTATTGGGAATAAATTTGAATAAGGAACAAAAAAGTTAGAATTTATAAAACAGTTATATTACCGGTTGTTCTTTATGGTTGTGAAACTTGGACTCTCACTTTGAGAGAGGAACATAGGTTAAGGGTGTTTTAGAATAAGGTGCTTAGGAAAATATTTGGGGCTAAGAGGGATGAAGTAACAGGAGACTGTAGAAAGTTACACAACACAGAACTGCAATCATTGTATTCTTCACCTGACATAATTAGGATCATTAAATCCAGACGTTTGAGGTGGGCAGGGCATTATGGGCGAATTCAGAAATGCATATAGAGTGTTAGTTGGGAGGCCGGAGAGAAAAAGACCTTTGGGGAGGCCGAGACGTAGATGGGAAGATAATATTAAAATGGATTTGAGGGAGGTGGGATATGATGATAGAGACGGGATTAATCTTGCTCAGGATAGGGACCAATGGCGAGCTTATGTGAGGGCGGCAATGAACCTCCGGGTTTCTTAAAAGCCAGTAAGTAAGTAAGTAATTAAGTAAGTAAGGAACAAAAAAAAAAGTTTCCTTCCCAGGCAGAATTCGAACCACGAAAGTCTTAGTTACCAGTCTATCGTGCTCTGGAGTGAACAAGGCACTGAAATCAGCTACAAGGGCCGGTCCGGTTTTTTTTGCCACTACTGTACATATTTATCTTCGGTCATTTAAAAAATATCCAAATGTTCTGTTTGGAATAATTTACATTATTAAACAATGAATATATATATATATATATATATATATATATATATATATATATATATATATTACATTATCAAGTTTCGATCTGTGTGTATCCTTGGGCCAATCATCAACATGCACAAAAATAAAAGGTGAACAGATCATATTTAATAAGCATAGTTCAGGTGATGAACACGCCTTTGGCACTGAGAAGTACAGCATTATCAAAATTAAGAAAGCGGTTTCACCCACTTATATTTTCAATGCCAGATTTTATAATCTTCGATCAGTGTAGGTTTATCCGGAACCGGGCAGTTCCGGCTCTCTTCCAATCTCATAAAGATACGGCTGAAGAATATGTATGAGAGGCCGGCCGGCCGCTCTGATGGCAATCTGACGCGATGCTGCGGCCAGTATGGCACATCGCTATCCTCAAGGTTTCTCTAAACTTACAGCCTGCCGAATCCCACACCGTTAACAGGATCTGAAATGTATATTTCCATCCGAAGTAGCCACTATAATATCTTATCTTCATGTACGAGTAATTATTGTTTTCACATGCACAAAAAATAAGTACTGCATTGCCAAATTATTATTATGATTTCAAAATTTGTATACGTATGCCTTTCTCTTTATTGCTTTCCCGACATCTGTGTGTACTGTAGATAGGTCAGCTTATGTTACTTTCAACAACTGCATATATATCATATCATATCATATATCATATCATATCATATCATATCATATCATATCATATCATATCATATCATATCATATCATATATCATCACACCACACCACATCATATCATACATCATATCATATAATATGTTATCATATCATATCATATCATATCATATATCATATCATATCATATCATATCATATCATATATTATATCATATGTTATCATATAATATCTTATCATATGTATCACATCATATATCATGCTATCACATATCATATCATATCATATCATATCATATCATATCATATCATATCACATCACATCATACCACAATACATCATATCATATCATATCATATCATATCATATCATATCATATCATATCATATCATATCATATCATATCATATAGACTACCATATAATATCTTATCATATGTATCACATCATATATCACACCATATCACATCACATCACATCACATCATATATCATATCATATTATATATCACATCACGTCACATCATTTATCATCCAAATTACTTTTAGAAAACCCGATGGTACTCTGCTGTTCTCACATAAGCCCGCCATCGGTCCATATCCTGAGTAAGATTAATACAGTCCCTAGCATAATATCCTACTTCCCTAAAATTCATTGTAATATTATCCTCCCGTCTATGTCTCGGTCTCCCAAAAGGTCTTTTTTTCCCCTCTGGTCTCTCAACTAACACTCTATATGCATTTCTGGATTCACCCAAATGTGTTACATGCCCTGCCCATCTCAAACATCTGGATTTAATGTTCCTACTGATACATCATATCATGTCATATATCATATATCATATCATATCATACGGTACCATGTCAATCATATCACATCATATATCATATCATATCATATATCATACCATATCATATCATAACATATCATATCATAATATTATTAATATATAATATGTAATAACAATATATTATATTAATATATAATAATATAAAATATCTAATATTGTTAGAGTTTTTCATACCAGTCTCTAGAACGCAGAGAATTGGATCGACAAAGAAATATATGGAATTACTAAGAGCACTTTCATGAACGTTAGCAGAATAGGACGCAGTAGACATATTACGGAATCGTTTATATTGATCAGTAATGTTTACTTTTCTTCTTTTACTTTCCACCTGTTTTAAGGACAAGTAAATGATCAGATATTTACGAAGCTCCTATATACAATGTATCAAGGGCATGCTCACTCATTTGTTGGTGAGAACAAGTATGTTTGTATTATAGTAATAAATAATGAAATTACAGTATAAGGAGTACTGAATAAGAAATTCCAAGAATATCTACTCTGCTAAGGGTATAGTAGGCCTATTTGGTCACCTCATATTGAAGCTTCTTGTTAGAAGAAATTGCACATCTTCGACTTTTCACACCAGAGACCAATGTTGAAACTCACAATCAGAAAAATTCAACTTGTATTTATAGTGTGCTCGGGACATTCTTCTTTCCTCTAAGATGATTTCACCATACGTTACTCACCCGTCTTCAACAGCCCCGTGACTTGTCTAGTACAAAGTGGGGGTCTTATATCTGACCATACACTTCAAGTGAAAACAGATTAGGAGGAAAAGAACTCGGAGTCGCAGTTATTTGATTGCGAGTCCCCTACATTATGAGTTATTACATTAATTTGAGGCCTGCAAATAAAGAATGGATTTGACATCTCTTTCTAGTAGAGGCGGAGTAAAGAAATGCCGGACTTTCGGCTATTTCGTTACTGCATTTTGTTTGCATTACTATTATTTAGCGCCTCAGACGACTGAGTTACCCGGTGGCTCACATTAGTACTTATTCGAATACAGTCCACCACATGTTATGTTGTGGGCAGGTCATTGGTCCATAATTTGTTTGAAGTGCCTATTAACGGAACAACTTATCTGGAAAAATGTTTTTGAACTTGATTATTACCCCAATTGACTGAAAACTCAGTTATGGATCGGGTATGGTTTCAGCACGACCATGTACTGTCCAATTTGCTGCTATTTGTTCGTGACTTCCTAAACGACAACTTCTCAGGAAGGTGGAGTGGTCTGGATTTGTAACATCACTTTCACCATTAGCACGGCCTCCACGAAGTCCTGATCTGACCACACCGGACAACAGCATTTGAGGATACTTGAAAGAGACAGTGGTTGCAAATCGCTATGAAACTAACGATGAACTAAGAGTTGCTGTGAGAGCCACCTTCGTAAACATAACATCATCGATATTACATAAGATTTCGCAAACCACCCGCAGAGCTACAATGGCAACGAAAATCAAACATAGTAGTTAGATCTATAGGTAAGTAGGAGTAAGGTGACTTATGCCCACCATATATAAAATAGATAGTACATTGTGTTTTTACTGTTGTATATAAAGTTTAGATCAGTCAGTAGTATTACAGTTCTCTAGGCAATTAATTCAATTTTAAGCATCAGTCTATTTTATAGAAAACTTGTGATATAAAACCATGCCTAGTGCCCTGTTAGGTACAGGTGCTCTGAACTGCTGTTTGTTTATCTTCTACATGTACTAGAATGCCCATCAAATCTGCGCAGTAATACTATTATACCTTGTATTTCACAATGCAATGTCAAGGTGGTCAGACGTCTATAGAGCTTAGAAAATTAATACTTTTTCATTATCAAGAAGGGAAATCTTTACGTGAGATTGGTACAATAGTAAACCGCAGTCACTCAAAGATGAAAATAAATGTAATATACTTGCATCAGATAGAAAAGTCTGTGTCTGGAGAAATCCTAGGGAGGAACTTAAATAAGAAATGTCTCAGAACCATAATAAAACATGGAGGTGGGTCTGTGATGATATAGGGGTGTATGAGGGCTCCCGTTGTTGGAAAACTGCACTTCATAGATGGCACTATGGATGAAGATATGTATTCGGACATTCTAAGGGAAAACTTGCAGCCAAGTGGAGAAAAATTGGGCATTCAGGATTGTTTCGCATTTTAGCATAACGCCTATAAAGTACTACGCATGTGGTTGCTCTATAATTGCTCTCATGTACTGGACACACCTCCACATTCTCCATGACATAAGTATAATTGAAAATTTGTGGAGTTTGATGAAAGAGAATATCCGGAAATATCATATATTCAACAGAAAATACATTAAGAATGCTCTCCAAATAGAATGGAACAATACTGAACCTTCCTTCTTTGAATAGCTTGTCCGTTCCATCCCAAATAGGCAGAGCAATATTAAACCAAATATATAGTATTGTCATCAAAATGTCTTAGATATCAAAAGTAAAGACTGCACAATTTTCATTGTGAGCACAAAAGTGACTAAGACAATTGTTTATTTTTCTTTCATTTATATTTTATGTTATATTGGCATTGTTTATGTACAAAATATGTACTGTATTATGTAAACCTAGATTTTAACTCCAACCGTAAACAAATCACTTGTTACATAAAGAATTATAAAATTATGGATGTACCATTTTCACCCCTCACTGTTCATGTTCATGTTTTTGAAACAAGCAGCGGCCATGTTTGCTTATGATTTCAGTGCAACAACTATGTCCTTGTACTTTGTAACTATCAATAGAATATGTAATACTTACTTACAAATGGCTTTTAAGGAACCCGCAGATTCATTGCCACCCTCACATAAGCTCGCCATTGGTCCCTATCCAGTCTCTATCAACAGATCCCACCTCCCTCAAATCTATTTTAATATTATCCTCCCATCTACGTCTCGGCATCCCCAAAGGTATTTTTCCTCCAGTCTCTCAACTAACATTCTATAAGCATTTCTGGATTCGCCCATACGTGCTACATGCTCTGTCCATCTCAAAATCTGGATTTAATGTTCCTAATTATGTCAGAAGAATGCAATGCGTACAGTTCTGCCTTGTGTAACTTTCTCCATTCTCCTGTAATTTCATCCCTCTTAGACCCAAATATCTTTCTAAGAACCTTATTCTCAAACACCCTTAATCTCTGTTCCTCTCTCAAAGTGAGAGTCCAAGTTTCACAATCATACAGAACATTTTTATTATGTTATTTTACGACGCTGTATCAACATCTCAGGTTCCATACAGAAACGGTAATATAAATGTTTTATAAATTGTAACTTTAAGATTTTTTGACAACAGACTAGATCACAAAAGCTTCTCAAGCGAATAACAAGCGTATCCCATATTTATTCTGCGTTTAATCTCCTCCTGAGTGTCATTTATATTTGAGCCGTTCAGAGTAGAAGTGGTGTAAGTCAAAAATGGGTAATGAGGGTTGAAGTAAATATTCTGTAAAATAAAGCGCAAATTAGCAATTAATATTCAATTTATTTAAACTATTAATAGTCAGTGGATAGCACGAAGGACATATTAATTGCTACTTTACGCTGTATTTTACAGAATTTTTACATTAAACCTCATTATCCAATTTTGACTTACACCACTTCTGCTCTGAACGGCTCATTTGTTTCTGTTGATGCAAGATATTTGAATTTTTCAACCTCTTCGAAGGTTAAATCTCCAGTTTTTATATTTCCATTTCGTACAATATTCTGATCACGAGACATAACCATATACTTTGTATTTTCGGGATTTACTTCCAAACCTATCGGTTTACTTGCTTCCAGTAAAATTCCCGTGTTTTCCCTAATTGTTTGTGAAAGTTCTCCTAACATATTCACGTCATCCGCATAGACAAGAAGCTGATGTAACCCGTTCAATTCCAAACCCTGTCCGTTATACTGAACTTTCCTAATGGCATATTCTAGAGCGAAGTTATAAAGTAAAGGTGATAGTGCATCTCCTTGCTTTAGCCCACAGTGAATTGGAAAAGCATCAGATAGAAATTGACCTGTACGGACTATGTTGTAAGTTTCACTGAGGCACATAATAATAATAATAATAATAATAATAATAATAATAATAATAATAATAATAATACAATAACTGCTATTTTAAGCTTTGTTCACCGAATAAATTCGCACCGTCTGTGGTAGGTTACAGCGAACAGTTCTGATCAGCACATGGTGAACTTAACAATCGTCATCAGTAAACAACTCAACTTTCAAAATACATATGTATCTCCTCAAACAATTTTATTCTCCTATCGGTATGTGAAAGTGATTAGACAGTTTGGAAGCGCATCCACCTGTCACAAGCTGCTTGCCGATGAAGGAAGCATGCCGGCCGGGCGGCGCGGCGAGTCTGGAGGAAGTGATGTGGTGTGGGAAACATAGACGGAGCCCTGCAGCATCACAGCCTTCGGAGTACGAGCATGTCACGTCAAGGTTAATTACATCTAGAGTAGGTCGCATGGATTATATAGTTCATCTATTATTTCACAGTATACGTTTTTCACCTTTGTTATTTAATGCCGTGTTCTACAGTTTCCCTACAAAGCGCCAGGATGTTAGCAGACCCGGATGCTTCGCAAGTAGGAATATCCTTTCTTCTTATCACGTCCCGTGAGGTAAGATTCCGCTACCCTCTATGAGTACGTCTAGGGGAATGCGAGGCCGTACACTTTATCCCTCTTTGGCAGTCGTGTCGCACTAACAGGAACTAAGCCTCGAAATCCGGTCAGCTCACATGGGAATGTTATTTTCGCCTCTTCTTTTACTTCGACTAATTTTCAAAGCACTGTTGACCTTTTAAAGATGCGTTAATCATATCCTTGTAGGAGCTTTAATGACTGCCACACCTTTCACTGGACCCGATATCTTACAGTATATGGGTTCATAGATTCAGGGTCCATTAATTTTTGGTGGAATAAATTTTAAATGTAGCTTTCATAATGAGAAAGTAAAATTGTATCCCCAAACGCATCATAGAACTTTAGGGGTTAGGTACAGCTTACAGCGGTAAAATTTTGGAAATAATCAACATTTTTTTTCTCCATTATTGTATCTTGTACAATAATGAAAATTAGTATGTGTAAAACACTGTCCTTCTGCTATATGAAAAAACTATTATATACTCTTTTTTTTTTTTTTTTTTTCAAAATTCATTTCACTGTTCAGTGATGAAACGTTTCCCACATAATTAAAAAACTATCCAACATTCCGTGATGAAAATTTTTGTGTGTATTTATGCATATCTACAATATGGTGCAAGATCACTTCTCTACCTTTGATAGATTGCCTGATAAAAAATAAACTCACTTTAAGAAACGGTCAAATATCAGTATTTTCTTCCAACACAAAATAAAAAAAAATGTTATTTATTAAAGAATGTAGTTGAAAGAGCATGATATTGTAAACATGAGTTTCAGCAATAAAATAAAAGAGAGAGAACACGAAAAAGGTAAGTTTATGAGTTATGAGGGAAACGCTTCATCACTGCACAGTAAACTGCCACCATTTTGAATTTTGAAAAAAAAAATATATATATATATAATTTTTTTAATCGTATTTTTTTTTCTTTTAGTAGAAAGACAGTGTTTTACGCATACCAATTTTCATTATTATACAAGATACTGTAATGGGGAAAAAATGTTGAATAGTTCCACAAATTTTACTGCTCTAAGCTGTACCTAATCCCTTAAAAGGAAACACTGTGTCCGGAATTAAAATGAAAGGAAATACATACATACATACATACATACATACATACATACATACATACATACATACATACATACATACATACATACATACATACATACATACATACATACATACGTGTTCTGCTCATGGGAAAGTCTTTCACTCCAAACCCAGCATTCTCCAATCTTTCCTATTTTCTGTGTTCTTCTTAGTCTCCAGATATGATCTACATATGTTAATGTCGTCTATCATCTGATTTATTGTGCCCCGAACTCTTTTCCCCTTCACCATTCCTTCCAGAGCATCCTTCAGTATGCAGTTTCTTCTCAGCCAGTGACCCAAACAAAACCTTTTTCTGGTCAGTTTCAGCATCATTCTTTCTTCACCCACTCTTTCTATCATAACTTCATTTCTTATTCTGCTCTACTGCCTCATTTAGAATTCGCAAGTTTACCTTCCTTATTTTTCTTGCGACAACCATGCTCTTCGTCTTGTTTGCATTTATCTTCATCCCATACTGCTCACAGCTGTCATTTAGCTTCAGTAGCATATCCCTTAGTATGGTCTCCTCTTCTGCTAACAACCCCATATCAGCAGCAAATCTTATGCACTTTATACTTCATTCACCTACTTTTACAGCTGACGACAGCGTTTTTGGCGTGTGTTCTAGAGTATAATGCCCAGTTTGTGAGCATGTTGCTAGTGCAGATGAGAATGGTACCACTTCCTATACACGTCACGTCAGCCATTTGCCAAACACAGTTGTCAGACTGATTGCGGCAAAGGTAAAACACTTGTGCTTAACGTTGCCATTACTTATTTCACACGCCAAAAACGTTGATGCGGGCTTGTACCCGTCTCATGTTCTGAAAACTGTTCTGCACCAAATCCTTCAAGTAGATGCTGAACAGGATATGTGAGAAAGGGCATCCTTGTCGTCCTTCTCTCCCCATTTCATTTCCTGCAGACATTTCTTCTCCTATTATGACTTTGGCTCGTTATGAAAGGTAAAGGAAACTCTATATTAAAGATTCGATATTATTCCGTTATCAACTTTAGATAACAGGTGTCAGAGCAGAAACAATTGAAAAGTCCTCTGATATAAAAAAAAAAGAATATAACTACAAAGTAAACCGTAGAACCTGGATTTCCATGCATTATAAAATCTTAAAGCATGTGTTATGCCCTAGGGCTTAAGAACCACTGTAGCATGATTTCCTGTGCGGTATTAAATTTGAAACAGTCCAGCAACAGTGTCAGCAGAATACATGTCCTTAAGCAGACGCGGAATGCAATCCCAGCTTGTAAAGAAAAGAGATGTTTAGCCAGCGTTGTAGAGTTATGTCGCGCGTGCAGCAAATCACTGATTACGATAAAAGTATTCTTACGCCACGAATCACTGCTGGATTAATCGCATTGGTCCAGTGGAACAAAGCATGCATTGGTTAAATTAAATCACGCATTGTTCGAACTCTTTTCTTACGTGTAGTCTCATTAAAGCGACTTATCACTGTATTGCACTGAATCGAATTAATTGTAACAGATATTTGATTAAAACGACATCTTTAAGCAGATTATAATCAAAAGGGGTTTAAAGCCCATCTTACTTGGTGGATAGCGTGGTTGGTACCCCGGACGGGAAACCTATAAGAGAAGATAAAAGTGATGGTGAGAAGATTGGCAGCAGACAGTGATACAGTCAGTGATAGAGTATAAGGAAGAAATAAGTCGAAGGCAGGGTCGTAATGGCGTCAGCTCCGACAAGAGATATACCATGTAAGTAACTCGTTATTTATATTGTATATCATCGTTGTTCCTGCAATAACAACTCCTATGTGCAAAATATGAAATTTTTCAGTAGGAAGAAAAAGCATTTATTCATCCTATGTCAGCCGTACATAGGAGACTGTGAATTCTTACATTTTCGAAAAAAAGAAATATTGTTACATAAAGAAGATTTTATTATTTGCTGTATCACTATTTAAGTTATTAGTAGAGCAAAAATCTGAAAATCGATAAATATGTTACATAGGCGTTATTGCAGGAACGACGACGATATATTTAATAAATCAAGTATAGTTTCATTCACAACTGATTCAGTTTAGAATATAAGTTCAGTAACCATGTAGTTTTCCTATAATATCATGAGAGGCCCAGCTCTTTCAGTAAAATCATTTCTTTTCCATTATAAATACAGGCACAACATTTTAGTTTTACTAACATTTCTAATATTAACCTGGCTATACCTTTGAATCAACGGTTGAGAACCGAAAACGCCGTTCACTACCCTTCCACGACTGGAGTTCGAGGATACTGGCGTAATATACAAACAAATCACTTTACTAGGTATAGGAGAGAAGAAAAGTAGTTCATCCATTTACGTAAACTAAGAAATATCACGCTTTTGAGTTTGAAAATTTTCATTAGGTTCTTCTTTAATCAAAATGAAGTACAATATTAACAATGAGTGTTTTTACGCACGAATTGAGCTGTCCATGCGGACATATTCATTATGCAGTGTAAATTATACTGTCTACAGCACATTAGCGTACAATATAAAGAATAAAGTTAAATTGAAAAATAATCATAATATGGATATTTAAACACATTTTATTAAATGGTGGCCGTTCATTTCGATACAAGCTTCAGTTCTTTTGTGCATATTATCGCTCTATTGACTATTGTACTTAATTCCAATTACCAGTTTCGTCTTTCGTATTAGTAACTCATGTTGAAATAATTCTGTACCTACTCTATAAAAGAGTACCTTATGTACTGTAAATTAAATCTTCACTTCTGCCCGATCCGAAAAGATAAAATTACTCAGACATGCTATCTACTGTCCGTCCGAGTGGTTTTGTCGCAGGGTCGTAGAAAGGGGAGAATCACGTGACAGTCAATTACTTAACGAAGCCCTTTTATTCAAGTTATTTTAAACAGTTGTATAATATTACGTAGACGTCCAATTCCTAACAGAAAAGAACTAAGACAGCCCAGCCACTAGCCTTTACAAAGGGGCGAGCATAATCGGGTGGGGGAAATCGGGATGCGACGTAGGCAAATGGACGACAGTACCTGTGCGAAAATATGATTCAATATTGAAAGCTCTTTCGTCACTGGAAAATGCGAACAGATTTCTGGAACGTACTGTACTCACTAACTCAGTACTGTTTACAATGACCGCAAAGCTACTACGACTGTATATGCGGCCTTGGTTCTGTGCGGAGAACGGTTGAACTTCATTAGTATGAGGGGTGGGAATGAAGTACATTAAGAAACTCAGGTACAATAAAAATTGAAGTAAAAATAAAATGATGTCCCTGTATAATGGTGGCGTCAGAAATCCTGATAAGTGTGAGCGGGAGTCGAACGCAGTAGTCATTTGATCAACAAGTCATCCGACTTAAGTTGTCGCTCACAACATATGCATGCATTCATGGACCATAACATTACAAAAAATGCACAATGAAGCGAGAAAACATTAAAAATATGCACTATCAAAATTGAGTTCTACATTATGTTACATATTTATTTTATTTTGAGACAACGTACTACAAATAATTTCTTAACATTTTCTTCACTTAAGCTCATGTGTTTATCTGAAACACGTTCTTGAACACAGGAAAGATCTTTCTACGCCAAAAGAAGTGACAGATGCATACTTCTTCATTTCGATGTAATGTCCATGTTCCTTCCCCATACAATGCCACACTCCACACAAAGCACTTCACAAGTCTCTTCCTTAGGTCTTTTTCCAGAGGTCCGCAGAAGATCCTTCTTCTTCTATTTAAAGCATCCTTTGTTCATGTTTGCAGTTTCTCTTGGGAAGGATAGACCTAAATGCGGTAACATCCCGTTGCTTTCCGCACACCACTATCTCTTTCGCATCTTATTAAATTCCAGGGGGCCCAAGCGTGGAATGAGGAGAGTGGATTTGACTAATTGGGCCCTCCGGACTTCACCGAAAGTCACGGCAAGGGTTAAATATTAATTCTATCAGGATGTTCGACCCTATCAGAGATCGGGAAATCTCAATTAGCCTTTGCCCCTCGCATCCTGGACTAGCTTCTACGAATCATCAGAAAATCTTAGAGTGTGATTGGGCCAATTTTTCCGAAAATGTTTCCACACTTCTGCCCTCGTAGCTCAGCGGACGAACGTCGGAATTTAGATGTCAACGTCTCAGGTTCAATTCCTCGTTACTCCTTTTCATTTTATTGTGGTTCAAGATAGTATAATGTAATAATCAGGGAAAGGATTTATATGTAAATACATATTTACTTATAAAGCTAATATAATTTATATTTTGCATTATCTTTATGTTTCACAATGTGTAGGGTTGAAAAATCCTACTTTTATTTTCCATATTTTTCCATATTTTAGAGTTTAGTACATATTTTCGTTAATTTCCATATATTTTCCATATTTCATATAAAACAGTCCATATTATATTAGGTTTAACAATAAAACAAAACAAAATTCCATTAACTTTTAAAAATACATTTCAACAATAGAGATTTAAACACATGTTCAGTAATCCCTTTAACATCAGAGTTATTTGAAAATTAGCAGTCCTATCAACAATGGGAAAGTAAGTTACAAAACTGTATTAATTTAATTTAAAATTTTTAACAGACTTCAGTTGTGCAGCTCAACAGTTAAATGCCAGTCAGAGTACACATAGGTTCAGTTTTGTAAATCATACTATAAAGACGGTAAATATGCCAAAAGTACGTCATTCAGTCAATTTAAAATCAAAACTAACAAGTTACATTTCAGAATTTAAAGAAGATGGTTTATCAACTGACAATAAAATATTATTTTGTAATTTGTGTCAGTGTGCAGTATCATCTACACAAAAGTTCCTGGTGCAACAACACATTACAACTAGTAAACATCAGGCCAACAAACAACTAAATTCCAAGCAGAGACAATTGTTTTTAACACAACCAACAACATCGAATGTAAGATCTGAGTTTAACATCGACCTGTGCCGTTCTCTCATCTCTGCTGATATTCCTCTCTACAAACTAAAGAATAAGGTCTTCAGGGAATTCCTTGAAAAATATACTCAACATACAATCCCGGATGAGTCAACACTTAGGAAGACGTATGCTCCATCCATGTACGATGAGACAATACAGAAGATAAGAGATGAAATTAAAGATAGTTCAATTTGGGTTTCCATTGATGAGACTCCCGACAAAGAAGGTAGACTTGTTGGTAATGTAGTTATCGGTTTGTTAAGTGAACAATATTCTGAACGAATTCTTTTACATTGTGATGTTCTAGAAAAGTGCAATAACAAAACTATAGTTAAACTGTTCAACGAAGCTATGGGTATCCTGTGGCCAAAGGGTATTATGTACGATAATGTGTTATTCTTTATTAGCGATGCTGCCCCTTATATGGTCAAAGCTGGACAAGCATTATCTGTTGTATATCCTAAATTGACTCATTTTACTTGTGTGGCGCATGCATTTCATCGTGTGGCAGAAGTGGTCAGAGACAATTTTCCTAAAGTAGATTTGTTGATTTCATCAGTGAAAAAAGTATTTCTCAAAGCTCCCAGTAGAGTTAACGTGTTGAAAGAAATGTACCCTGAAATTCCATTGCCACCAAAGCCAATTTTAACTAGATGGGGTACATGGCTAGAAGCAGTTGAATATTATGCCGAACATATAGACTCTATTAACAATGTTCTCCTTGCATTGGACTCTGAAGATGCAGTCTCAATTGATACTGCGAAAACAGTTACCTGTGACATAAGTGTGAAGAATGACTTAGCTCACATTCAGCATACATTTTCATGCATCATAAAAACGCTCAAAAGTCTCCAAAATAGGCACCTTTCACTATCTGAAAGTTTTGAAATTATAAATAGTACTGTGGAACAACTGAATCGTGGTAGAGGTAAAGTTGCAGATGCAGTAAGAGCTAAGGTGGACACTGTACTTTCAAAAAACCCTGGATATGAAGAACTACAAAAGGTTGTTGCTGTGATGAGTGGTGAATCAACAGTGAAGATTAACTTGGACTTATCCCCAGCAGACATTGTGAAATTGAATTATGTACCAGTTACTTCTTGTGACGTCGAACGCTCTTTTAGTCAGTATAAATCTATCCTCAGAGACAATAGAAGAAGATTCACTTTTCAGCACTTGAAAGAAATGTTTGTAACCTATTGTTATGGTAACAGACAATAAAAATTGTGTTTTGTTGAAACTACATTGGAAGATAAGGTACGTCCATTATATTTTTTGTTTAGTTTGATTAAAATGTACCAATATTTAACGTACATAGTCATTTTTTTATAATTTTAAGTCCATATTTAATTCCATATTTTGGTAAAAATCCATATTTAATTCCATATTTTGGTAAAAATAACTACATATATATTTACATATTTCATATATTTTTAGTCCATATAAATCCGTTCCCTGGTAATAATACAAAAAGAAAAACTAATAGCAGTATTATGCAACTGGATTTTTCCAAGCCTAATATTAAATTTATGTTATTTATATCGCTAAAGAACGATTACAATATAAATAACTTGAATATTATTTATACAGTATAACTGAAGAATGATAACACAATATAAATGATAAATATCGGTTTGTTTAATTAATATAAGATATTATATAATACGTATTTAATTATCTAAATAAAATAACCTATTTTACAAAGGAAGATGTTTATTTGTGTTATAATAATTACTTACATAAAATACATATTATTTATATTGCGAAAGAACAATAACAATATAAATAACTTGAATATTATTTTATAATGCTAATGAAGGTAAACAGAATATAGGGTAAATGATAACTTGAATATTATTTATATCGCTAAAGAACGATAACAATATAAAAAACGTGAATATTATTCATATCGGAATTTCACAGATTTATTACAGATGTATTTAAGAAATTGTAGAAGAATAGTAATTAGTAACAGTGTCCTATTTATTCTTCTTGGAGCCAAATTTGTAAAAGTGTGGTTACTATGTTGAAGTGTATGTGTTGCAACGGATGCTTGATTTGTTATGTATGTGAGTCAGTTATGGGATGCTTGATGTCGTCGCAATGTCGTAATTATAGTTTGATTGTGTCTGTGTGACTATTGTGTATTAATTTATGATGTATGGTACGGAAAGCTGCATATTTGTGTTATAGAAGTGTTACGTATGTGTGTTGTTAATGTTTTTGTATGTTTCAAATTGATACCTGATATTTGTTTTGCAATCGCAATGCCTAATTTACGGATTGTTTATGTTTTGTTTACATCGCGTAAGCTAATTTAATTTTATTTCCATTTCTCTTTATGCTTATCTTTTTTTGTGTATAAAACTATAGCCCTAACATACATATGTAAAATAGGGCTAACCCCCATTGGAGATACAATAATAATTATTATTATTCATATCGTTATAAAACGATAACAGAATACAAATGATGACTTGAATTTTATTCATATCTCTAAAGAACGATAACAAAATATAAATAACGTGAAATCCATCAAGAACGATAACTGGATATAAATGATAATTTGAATATCATTTACATCGCTAAAGAACGATTAAAAAATAAAATGAAAACTTGAAGAAGGCCCGAACCCAGAACCTTTGAATCATTAAACAAGCACTGTACCGCTGATCTGCGAGGAGCAGATATGGAACACTTTCATAGTTCCGGAACTGCTTGTACAAGCACATGCATCGTGTAACATAGCCGCGACCAGAAGTGGACTTTGAAAATATTCGCTGTTCACGAGTGCGGCCACTTTTTTTTTTTGACAGCTGTACATAAAAAATTCGTAACACATATTCTGTAGCATAATAATAATTATGTTAACAGGAAGTAAAATAAATAATTTTATTATAAATACTTTGCAGCAATGATGTGGACGGAGTATACAAACTGTTTAGGGCCGTGAGTTTAAAATGATTTGGAAACCATCTGTTGTTGTTGCAATCCCTCCTAGGAAATGCATGTCGTGTTGTGTTGTGGGCCCGACGCTATAGTGGCGCATATCGTGGTAGTCCTGCCAAATGTCAGATCAGAAGAATCCCAAACTAAGGTAACCTTAGAAAACAATAAGAGCGAAACTAGCCTTGAGAAATGTAGAATCGTGCACCTATAGATACTCTAAAGGGGTGTTTATAAACATGCCAATGCAAGGTGTAACGCAAAAAGACCTTAAAAATTGAATAAAACATGCATCAGCCTCTAAGTAGTTACTTGTCGGCTTCTTGGATCACACATACTTGGCGGGGCTTAAGTGTTTCTACACTTCTCTTTAGTATAAGCATCAACATTCATTAGACTGTAATACTAGGTTATGTTGGCAGGTAGTCGAACTAGGTGACAGAAAATACAAATGTAGTTACATTGTCATTTATATAACAATGGGAAAAACATTATATAATATTATAGCATAATCAAAATATCACAATTGTAGATAATATACATACTGTACTGGGTTATCCAAAAAGATGTTACCACTTATATGGTACTACATGGTATAGGTATCCAACAAGGAAAACTCAGTGCGCAGAAACCAGCGGGCGTGACTGTCTCGCGCAGATGACGTATGCTCCCGTTCCCAGCATGCTCTCGCGCCTACTGCAGAGGAGTAAGAGGGGTATAACATGCGCGACGGGAGAAGTCCCAGTTGAGTTTTGCTTGTAGGATACCTTATAGTACATAATTTTGTCCACACCTGTGGAGTAACGGTCAGCGCGTCTGGCCGCAAAACCAGGTGGCCCGGGTTTGAATCCCGGTCGGAGCAAGTTACCTGGTTGATGTTTTTTCCGGGGTTTCCCCTCAATCCAATACGAGCAAATGCTGGGTAACTTTCGGTGCTGGATCCTGGACTCATTTCACCGGAGTGGACGTCCAAGAAGTGTTCTAACGGAAGAGATCATCATAAATGTTCAAGGCACAATGATTAGAGCCCAGCAAAGTCAAGTACGAGATTGGGATTGGAAACCGGAATCACGCGGACAAGTGCCTTAAGAATTCTCCACCTCGATCTAGGAATGAAGCCGTACCACATTCAAATGATGCAGGCTCTTTCTGACTCTGATATAATCGCTCGTGTACGAGCTGCAGAAGTGTTATTAGCAATGATACACATAGGTCCAAATGTTGTCGGATGAAGCCACATTTCATGTCAGCGGCAACGTGAATAAACACAATTGCAGCTTTTGAAGTACAGACAATCCCCATGAACTCATAGGGCACACACGATCCTCTCCGAAAGTTAACGTTTGGTGCGGTATTTCGAAGTTTGGGGTACAGTAAAAGCTGTATAATACGACCACTGCTCCTTCCATGAAAAACTGGTCTTTCAGAAGGGTGATCTCCCAATAGTGGGGAGTTATTTTACACAAATAATGGGTTACAACGTTTCTATGTTAATCAAATGAAAACGTGGAAAATATTGCTAATAAAAAAAGCTTAAAAATCAGAACTATATTTCTTATTTTACGTTATTTTTCCAATTTTCTCCTTTGATTCCCCTTCATAAAATCATAAATTGAACTCTGCTTAACTTTTTCACATTTCCTTTTTACTATCTTATTTTCGAAACTATCCTTTAACATACTGAGAAGTTCATTTATAGTTTCTCGATTCATACAGTCTTTCAGTGGTGCCGATTGTTGAATTAACTCAATATTACAATAAGGCTTGTTCTAGTCACATTTTTTTCAGATTAAAATTCTCTCTTGACTTCAACCTCGTCATCGGTGGTTGATCACCGGATTTTTTTATTAGGTACCAGGAAGAAGAAATAAATTAGTGCAATGTAATAACAAAACGAAAAGTAAAACCGTCATACGGCATGAGAAATCTTACCTTTCAAGAAACTGTTAAACAGTGGTGCAAATAACCCTTTGTCATACCTCGGAGGCCGTTTACAAGCGATCATTGTACCTTTTTCGTAGCAATCCCCAACATTCCTTAAGGGATTACGGACAGAGATGGCATTCAGCGTGAATACAATATCACTTAACAACGTTGCCAAACATTATTTTAGCTTTTAGTACTGTACGAATTTCTTGGAATTCATTTAGGCTACAATAACGTAATAAAATACTAAATTGTAACTTTTTAAAATGCAGTATGGTCTTTTAAAAGTGTTGAAATTAAGGAAATGGCTATTCAATCACTGGTCGGTGGTCGGGGAGAGAGGTGGTCTCTTGAAAGGCGTGTGATTTACACTGGTTTTATGGATTTTTAATTCGGTTCTTTAAAAAAATCCGGCTTTAGAAGCAGTGGTCTCTCAATAGGGGTGGTCTTTCAGACAGGTTTTACTGTACTTGAGCCACATTTTTTTCAATGGTGAGAATGTAACGGGACAGTCTTACCTAGATAAGTTGCACAATTTTGTTGTTGATAATCTTTCCCTCCATATCTTAACATCAGGTTACTTCCAGCAAGATGGTGCACCACCACATTTTCCCTTAATGGTTGAGACATTACCTGGATGAAACATTTGGTAGAGGCTGGATTGGACGAGGTGGACCTTTGGCTTGGCCAGCACGGTCGCCAGATTTGACTCAATGTGATTTCTGGCTATGGGGAATGGTGAAAGAACGCGTGTATGCGACAAAACCTACTGACATTGATGACCTTAAAGAACGCATACAAACAATTGTCCGCTCTATACCTACGGAAATGTGTGAAAGAGCTATGGTCTGTATGGTGAAAAGACTTCGCACATGCATTGAGAACGAAGGAGTACAGGTCGAAGTAGTGCACTAGCTTCATTGGACTTGTGTATTCTACATGGTGTGTTATTTCATTTGGACTTGTATACATAGTGTTATTCAAATAAAAGTAAATCCCATCTAAGTGGTAACATCTTTTTAGACAATTCTGTATATATACATACATATACAGGATGAATTGTAAACAATGTCATTAATTCTGGTGGATGATTCATTTAGTAAAGGGCAAAAAAGTCAAATACCATTTTGCTATATTTTGCATAGTTTTATAGAAAAATGCGCATTTTAAAATATATGAATTACGAGATCATATATAATGCTGTGTAATCAGCAGGGAGTGCACATAGGGCCGTGTTACTCTGAATAATCCCTTCACCTGGGTTGTTATGAACATGGCATTTGAAGGTCATTGCCATGTACATGGTTTCTAATCTCGTAAGAATAAATACAGATGATATACCGTTTAATGTTTGTGTTTAATTTGTGTTAGAGCGGAGAATGAACACAGCTCATTTCACGTTAAATAAAATCTAGGAAATTTTAAAATATACTCTACAACCTAACTTTAGTTAAATGTTCAGAAAATATAATTAGATATGCTTATTTCAAAATAAATTGAAAAGTTTAAGACATATTTTTACTCTCCCATTTCAATTGAATATTCTAGAGAACGTAAACAATAATGATGGTTATGTCAAGTTATAAAACAAAATTTTAAAACATTTGAAACTATAAAGGAAAAAGGAAAAAAAAACGTTTATTTTACTTTAAACTAACTAAATTAAAATATCATTTTTAAACTCTTCGATTTAATTTTAATTAAATATTCGGTGAAAAAAGACAACAAGGAAACCTTATGTTATGTTATAGATATCTGATTAGTGATTCAACAAATCTCCATTTTTCGTATTACAAGCATTTTCTTCAGCCAATTAGAAATAGTTCCCGCCCACTTCATTTTTTTAAATATTAACCGGTAAACTTCCATATAAGAAATAAAATTTTCCTTAAAAGCAATTGTGTGCGTTACGTTTAAATTTCTCTTTGTCTCATCCATCTCTCGCATTACGCGAGCTGCAGCTCTCCAGCATGCAATAACCTTTAGCCGAGTACAGAGTTGTCAGAGTTTCAAAAATTTCTTTGTAGAACGAAAAGTTAGATTTGTTGGTATCAAATTCCTGCACAATTAATTAACATAACTAAAATTCTTTCAATCATTTATCATCATAATACACTGCTCTCTTAAGTTGACTGAGCATATCGGCAATTTCATTCATTCATTTATTTACTTATTTATTTACTTACTTATTTACTTACTTACTTATTTATTTATTTATTTATTTATTTATTTATTTAATACTTTACACTTGAGATACATTAGGCATTGCAGCCCGAAAGAGCAGAAGCTCGTGCTCGGGCGCAGTTCAGATCAGTTATACAAAATAGGCCTATATCACAAAATTAAGAGAGTTCATTGAGCACAATAACATTAATAAATGGTAAAATAATACAGCATGTAATAACAGGGTCTATATACAAATAGAAAATACAAAAGTACATAAATATTAGAGTAACAATTTTTAACTCAATTAGCTTAAACAATTAAATAATTAATCTGATTTGTTTCTTAAATCTGTGTGTGTTAAGTGTACTTAGCTCAGGGTAAGCTCTAATTAATTCATTATATATTTTGGGTCCAAAACTTCTGCAGTGTTTAATCCAGCAGTTGTGTGGCATTTCGGAGTATTTAGAAAGAAACTGTAATTTTGCCAGGTATGGTATTCGTGAGGATCAAATTTAAATTTATAGTGATTTTTATGGAAGTAAATCAGCAATGTTTGTTTATAAATTTGTTCTAGATTTGATACACCAAATTCCTGAAAAATTAATTTTGTTGGGTAATCAAAAGGCTTATATAGAAAAATTTTGATAATTCTTTTTTGGAGCAAATTTAAAGGATGGAGAGTCGATTTTGCCATTCCTCCCCAACCTAATATACCATACTGAATTATTGATTGAAACAGAGCTAAGTACACAGTACGCAGAACATAAACAGGTAAATAAGAACGTAGAATGGAAAATTTGGGAATTGTTTTACGCAATCTGTTACACAGGAAGGAGATATCCTTGTCCCATAATGAATTAATAGTTTTCAGAAAAATACGCTATGAAATATTTCATACATAATAATTTTTTTTCTCGAAAAATAAGTAAAAATGAGCAAAATTATAGTAAACTTTTTGTTTGAAATATCTCAATATCTCTTCTACCTTTTTGTGTAAAGGTAGAACTTAAACTGAGGAGATTCGATCAGGCATCGGAGCTGGAATCCGGTGTGGCTTAGTGGATAAAGCGCCAGCACGTAGAGCTGAAAACCCAGGTTCGAGTCCCGCTGCCGGAATGAATTTTTCTCTGTTCTATCCATTCTTCATCATAGAAAATTTTAAGCTATGTTTTCAATTTTTTCTTGCATTTGTCTGAATCTGGAGCTGTATTTTAATAGGTCACTTGTTTTCCACAGAATTTAATTCGCCCGCAGTGAAAACTTACCTGTTAGTAAAACTACGAAGACATAAGTGTCAGATTCATCAGAAATGCTCACAAATTTGACCACATTACACTCTCGTTCAAATATTTATCCTGGCTGCAACTTAGTAACCGTAGAACACTTCATTCGCTGTCTCTTCTGTTTCGAGTTCTCCACACTTCTACTCCAAATTATCTTCGTTCCCGGTTTAACTACTTATTCTCCAATCACAATCTAAACACCAGGTCACAGGAGAGCCAAATCCTAGCTATTCTTGCCCACAGAACATCCCACTATTCATCCTCTTTTACTGTCTCAGTCCCCCGTGAATGGAATTCTCTACCTCAGGAAATTAGGGGCTGCCAGACAATAACCACTTTCAAGAAAAGGCTAACCGATTTCTTACGGGCGCAGTCAAATTGAAGTTATAATTGTGATCGAGTTTAATAATTTAATTTAATTTAGGTATGATTATCATTACTATTATTAATTATTATTATTATTATTATTATTATTATTATTATTATTATTATTATTATTCTCGTTGCCAAACTTTCAGAATGGCCCCGAGGTTCACTCAGCCTCCTATAAAATTGAGTACCGGGTCTTTCCCGAGGATAAAAGGCGGTCAGAGCGTGGTGCCGACCACACCACCTCATTCTAGTGCCGAGGTCATGGAAAGCATGGGGCTCTACCTCAATGCCCCCCAAGTGCCTTCATGGCATGTTACGGTGATACCTTTACCTTTTACCTTTATTATTATTATTATTATTATTATTATTATTATTATTATTATTATTATTATTATTATTATTATTATTTTATTGGTATTGTGAAGATGAAAAGAATTGTCATTGTATTATATTAATTACGTATTATATTGTCTTGTATTGTAGTACTGCATTGCTTTGAATTGTATTGTATTAATTATGTTATACTCATAGCATTGTAGTAATTTTCTATCATACTGGTTGAGTGGAAAAGAAGGCCGAATGGCCTTAACTCTGCCAGTTAAAATAAACCATTATTATTAATATTATTATTATTATTATTATTATTATTATTATTATTATTATTATTATTATTATTATAAGTACGCAAATGATAAGGTGTGATGATTTTTCTATTGCGCAATACCAGATTTTTTTTTTAGATCACCCAAGCTACTATTCTATTACATTATTTCAGAAGAAAAATGTAATAAATTTGCCGAGCGGTAACGTAAGTCACTTTAGCACAGATTTGCTGATTGAACGTGAGTTGGATCAAGCTGTAAGGAATGTTCCGAGGAACAGAGCAGAAATGCATTTATAATACCTTAAAAAACTAATGAAAGCTAACTAACCTAACCTTTTGCATTTCGAAAGTGAGACCAAGGTTCCATTGGGCATGACCCTGTTCCGTCGTCACCGCGCTGTTTCTTGTTATTAACAGGGATTAGAAGGAAGTTCGTGATCCCTTCAGCGAGGCAGTAGAAATATTAAGTGCACGAATTCTGTGATCAATCTGTTACATTTCGCAACTGCATTCATCCTATTAGCTGACTGACTGATTGTCTTTTGCTGCTAGTAACAAAGACTCATTCCTCAGATAGGAGCGAAGTTTAAAGGATACCACAAAACGGGAAACTATGACATAAAAGTCAAGGCGAATTGGTAGGCTCCTTTTACTTCTGTGTGAAGTGGTATTTAGTCTTGGGAACTGAAATATCGACATCAATAATCAAGTGACAGCCGACCTCGGTGGTGAAGCGGTTACCGTATTTGCATTTCAATCTTAGTATCATCCACATTATGGACTTTGAGGTAGATAAAAACCTAACCACTTGCTGTTTCTACAAAATAAATCCAGTGACCTCTTCTAGTAGATTAAATCAGTGGCGACTCGTGATATTTTTTTATGTAGGATATAAGATTGACGACTGATGACCAAGACAGAAACTAATATTAGTAATATAATATTATTAATAATAATAATAATAATAATAATAATAATAATAATAATAATAATAGTTATTCCAGGGAACGGATTTATATGGACTAAAAATATATGAAATATGTAAATATATATGTAGTTATTTTTACCAAAATATGGAATTAAATATGGATTTTTACCAAAATATGGAATTAAATATGGACTTAAAATTATAAAAAAATGACTATGTACGTTAAATATTGGTACATTTTAATCAAACTAAACAAAAAATATAATGGACGTACCTTATCTTCCAATGTAGTTTCAACAAAACACAATTTTTATTGTCTGTTACCATAACAATAGGTTACAAACATTTCTTTCAAGTGCTGAAAAGTGAATCTTCTTCTATTGTCTCTGAGGATAGATTTATACTGACTAAAAGAGCGTTCGACGTCACAAGAAGTAACTGGTACATAATTCAATTTCACAATGTCTGCTGGGGATAAGTCCAAGTTAATCTTCACTGTTGATTCACCACTCATCACAGCAACAACCTTTTGTAGTTCTTCATATCCAGGGTTTTTTGAAAGTACAGTGTCCACCTTAGCTCTTACTGCATCTGCAACTTTACCTCTACCACGATTCAGTTGTTCCACAGTACTATTTATAATTTCAAAACTTTCAGATAGTGAAAGGTGCCTATTTTGGAGACTTTTGAGCGTTTTTATGATGCATGAAAATGTATGCTGAATGTGAGCTAAGTCATTCTTCACACTTATGTCACAGGTAACTGTTTTCGCAGTATCAATTGAGACTGCATCTTCAGAGTCCAATGCAAGGAGAACATTGTTAATAGAGTCTATATGTTCGGCATAATATTCAACTGCTTCTAGCCATGTACCCCATCTAGTTAAAATTGGCTTTGGTGGCAATGGAATTTCAGGGTACATTTCTTTCAACACGTTAACTCTACTGGGAGCTTTGAGAAATACTTTTTTCACTGATGAAATCAACAAATCTACTTTAGGGAAATTGTCTCTGACCACTTCTGCCACACGATGAAATGCATGCGCCACACAAGTAAAATGAGTCAATTTAGGATATACAACAGATAATGCTTGTCCAGCTTTGACCATATAAGGGGCAGCATCGCTAATAAAGAATAACACATTATCGTACATAATACCCTTTGGCCACAGGATACCCATAGCTTCGTTGAACAGTTTAACTATAGTTTTGTTATTGCACTTTTCTAGAACATCACAATGTAAAAGAATTCGTTCAGAATATTGTTCACTTAACAAACCGATAACTACATTACCAACAAGTCTACCTTCTTTGTCGGGAGTCTCATCAATGGAAACCCAAATTGAACTATCTTTAATTTCATCTCTTATCTTCTGTATTGTCTCATCGTAGATGGATGGAGCATACGTCTTCCTAAGTGTTGACTCATCCGGGATTGTATGTTGAGTATATTTTTCAAGGAATTCCCTGAAGACCTTATTCTTTAGTTTGTAGAGAGGAATATCAGCAGAGATGAGAGAACGGCACAGGTCGATGTTAAACTCAGATCTTACATTCGATGTTGTTGGTTGTGTTAAAAACAATTGTCTCTGCTTGGAATTTAGTTGTTTGTTGGCCTGATGTTTACTAGTTGTAATGTGTTGTTGCACCAGGAACTTTTGTGTAGATGATACTGCACACTGACACAAATTACAAAATAATATTTTATTGTCAGTTGATAAACCATCTTCTTTAAATTCTGAAATGTAACTTGCTAGTTTTGATTTTAAATTGACTGAATGACGTACTTTTGGCATATTTACCGTCTTTATAGTATGATTTACAAAACTGAACCTATGTGTACTCTGACTGGCATTTAACTGTTGAGCTGCACAACTGAAGTCTGTTAAAAATTTTAAATTAAATTAATACAGTTTTGTAACTTACTTTCCCATTGTTGATAGGACTGCTAATTTTCAAATAACTCTGATGTTAAAGGGATTACTGAACATGTGTTTAAATCTCTATTGTTGAAATGTATTTTTAAAAGTTAATGGAATTTTGTTTTGTTTTATTGTTAAACCTAATATAATATGGACTGTTTTATATGAAATATGGAAAATATATGGAAATTAACGAAAATATGTACTAAACTCTAAAATATGGAAAAATATGGAAAATAAAAGTAGGATTTTTCAACCCTACACATTGTGAAACATAAAGATAATGCAAAATATAAATTATATTAGCTTTATAAGTAAATATGTATTTACATATAAATCCTTTCCCTGGTAATAACGATAATGATAATGATAATAATAATAATAATAATAATAATAATAATAATAATAATAATAATAATAATAATAATAGAGCATGAAAAATCAATATAAGTAGGCCTATATTAGTTTTTCATTCTGGAACTGGCAATTTATTTGTAGTGAAGTTTGATTCTCCTCTCCTTTTTAGTTGAGAAGATGCCTTCTAAGCCATTGCACTGCCCGTTATTTATCGATCTCCGTCGTCGTTTGCGCAATTAATTTCTTGCTATAGTTAAATTCTTCTAAATGATCAAATACAACTTTAGATATTCTTTCGGCTGTCCTGTCATCTGAAAGCCCTGTTAATTCTTGTATTTATTATAGTTTATTTTATTTATCTTTAGGTAAATTTGTTTTTATTCATTTCATTTTTTATATTATATCATTTTAAATTATTTATTATTTCGTTTATTCTATTTTTAAATTGACCAATGAACTGCATTTAAGAAGGCTACAAGGGTACTTGAAAATTCTTATTGTGGTAGTCTCTGAGAGGGTCTCCATCACCCAGAAAGAAGGGTCGTAGTATTAGGATACGCGGTCATCCTTAAACGCTGTTAAACTCAAGCCATACCCCTCTCTCCGCATCCTTCCCTTCACTGCTAGGAAAAACCGTTTGCTGTAAGATATTTGGATGGTTCCTCGGAAATTATTTCTGAGCTGTGCAGTGGCGACAACTCACAACAGAAAGTGGAAGCTTAAGGGAAATTATTACGTCGGGACGCATTGAAAATCTGTAATTAAAATGTTTTATATCCTCAGCGACACGA
This sequence comes from Periplaneta americana, assembly GCF_040183065.1. Taxonomy (NCBI): domain Eukaryota; kingdom Metazoa; phylum Arthropoda; class Insecta; order Blattodea; family Blattidae; genus Periplaneta; species Periplaneta americana. Next base: position 71,181,145 of record NC_091122.1, on the reverse strand, counting down.
AATGAAACTGTAGGATCATCCTCATATCCTTCATGGAGGAATCGCCACTGGGTTAAATGCACGTACGCATGCGTTCATTTTTAAAGGTTAATGAAGGCGTAAATCTACTTCCTTCAGGCTCTCCAGTACTCTATCACTAACTCTTGGCATGAGATTTCAACGTAATAGTTTTGGAGGCTTCTGGTTGAAAAGAGTCGGAACATGTCGATTCGAAAATTATACTGGTCTATAAAATAATATACAGTAAAACTTGTCTGAAAGACCACCCCTATTGAGAGACCACTCCACTTAGAACCGATTTTTTTAAAGAACCGAATTAAAAATCCAGAAAACCAATGCAAATCACACCCCTTTTAAGAGACCATCTCTCTCCCCGACCACTGACCAGTGATTGAATAGCCATTTCCTTAATTTTACCCCTTTTAAAAGACCATACTCTGTTTTTAAAATTTACAATTTAGTATTTTATTACATTAATGTAGCCTAAATAAATTCGAAGAAATTCATACAGTACTAGAAGTTAAAATGATGTTTACAATGTTGTTAAGTTATACCTTATTCACGTTGAATGTCCATCTCTGCCCTTAATCCCTTAAGGAATGTTGGGAATTGCGACGAAAAAGGTACAATAACCACTTGCAAATGGCCTCCGAGTATGACAAAGGGTTATTTGCACCGCTATTTAACATTTTCTTGAAAGATAAGATTTCTCATGCTGTATGACAGTTTTACTTTTCGTTTTGTACATTAGAAATAAAATCGTTACTTGTTAATTACAGTGCAATAATTTATTTTTTCTTCCTCCTACCTATTAGAAAAATCCGCTGATCAACCCACAGATGACGAGGTTGAAGTCAAGAGAGAATTTCAATCTGAAAAAAATGTGACTAGAACAAGCCTTATGTAATACTGAGTTAATTCAACAATCGGCACCACTGAAAGGCTGTATGAATCGAGAACATACAAATGAACTTCTTAACATATTAAGGAATAGTTTTGAAAATGAGGCTGTAAAAAGGAAATGTGAAAAAGCTAAGCAGAGTTCAATTTTTGATTTTATGAAGGAGAATCGAAGGAGAAAATAAAAAAAATAACGTAAAATAAGACATAAAGTTCTGATTTCAAGCTTTTATTGTTAGCAATATTTTCCACGCTTTTATTTGATTAACCTAGAAACGTTTTAACCCATTATTTGTGTAAAATAACTCCCCCCATTGAGAGACCACCCCTCGAAAGAACAATTTTTCATTGAACCAGCAGTGGTCGTTTAATACATTTTTTTACTGTATGTACTGTACTATACCCGCCAACGCAACTCGTATGACTTAGCCAAATGCAATATGCATATTTACTCGAGGGCAGTCAGTAAGTGCAATGATTTCGTTGCAAAGTGTGATTCTTTAATTGTCAAATATAATAATTTTATTATTAATTAATACCACTGTTATATTCATGTGGCCGAAATTAACTGTTAATTTAAATCCCTTGATATAGCCTACTGTACAATTGAGAAATTAAGAAAAAGCAAAGCAATACTGTAACTGACTATGCGTCAAAACATGATAAACGAACGGTGTCATATAAATTATTGCATACACTGTCTCTGTATGATTTACAGTTATATACTGTCATGTTATGCACAATTCATTTAATGCAATTTCATAAATATTAATTATTCCTGTTTGGACAATTTGTGGGTGCATATTTTTACTGGATAACTTTAAATTTTATACCCTTTTCTACTCAGACTTTAACCAAGTAATTTTATAATAATTAATTTGTTTTAGGTTTTCATTTTTTATTTTTTGCACTCTAAAAATTTCATGATAAATTTATTATTTCAGGCATATTTCACACGTACCAGTAAAATATTACTATTATGAACTAATTTTCGTTTAAAATGATAGAGGTTGCAGTCCATTATTTTACACTATTTGTCGTATAAAATATAAAGAAGAATTAAATTAAATAAAAAGATCATTAGTTGTAACTTGGCTTAATAAATTAAAGTAAATTACAGATTGAATTAAAGAAATAGGAAAATGAACAGACATTTCTGAAATATGGCTCATAGAAATAGATTTAATTGTAATAAAAATAAATGAATCAGTGCAATAATGTTAACTTAAATAGGACCATCAAAAAATAATTTAAATACGTCAATTGTGTGTCCCATCTATTGGTACTGCAAGATAGGTTGTTAGTTGAATTCCCTTTAAGGGGCGATATACAGGTTTGAGCATTAAAAATTAGAGAAATTAAATATTATTTTCTCAGCAACTAATGACTCTTTCACTTTGAAATAATAAATGCTCAGTATTCACTGACTTTGCAATTATAGACTATTTTCAGATTTACTAAACGTTTCACCATTATGAGTAATTATCATAACAAGCAAGTGAGTGTTTTTGTGCACTGGTGTGCCGTTTTTATGTTAATGTCCACAAATGTGAATGCTTCTGAGGAATTCTTTTTTCTATTTATTCATGAATGTCAAGTGAACAATATGAACTACAATCTTTCAAATGTCTACAGTAGAAGTATTTTTTTTATTAATTTCTTATGAGAAATTAATTGTTTAATGTTGTTAGATAAAAAAATTAATAAACTATAAATGTTACAGCAATAATTGTAATTCATCTTGTTCACAAGTGCGAAAGACAGTTGCATGTAAAATTTTACTGAGGTATCTTAAAATCGTACTGAGTTAACACAAAAACTATTTTGAACAATACATGTTACGGGAAATGAGCGTTAAATATGCCTTATATGTGGAGAGCTAAATAAGCGCACTCTCGCACTTTTATAGTCATATATCCACCAAAATATTGTACATATCGTACAAATTCCTTCACTGACATAAAAATAAATGTCCAATCCTTAAAAAAAAATTATTTAATAATGACTTATTTTTACACTCAAATATGTATATCCCCTTTTAAACCCACAAGAACAAAAATGAGCAGTTTAACTCCGGCTCCATGCAGTTTAGGACATTAGAACAGAACGCGTGGAGAATATTGTGTTCTTATCGCCTATGTCATTAGTGGTGCCTATGCTTTGTGGGTATTTGTTCAAGAAATAGTGACCTGTCAGTACCCCTCCATCATCGTATAGAGAAATAATATATGAAGGCACATGGGATAAAGGGACTCATTGCATTTTTTCCAGATATTGCGATATTGGCACCATATGGACATTATCATGAGGCCTTTCATTTGAGTAAGTCAAACTAGAAAGAAGGAGCTCCTTGTGAGAAATAAATGCCATCTGAAATCTTCCCGCACAGGCGAAGAATACGCTTATTGCCCTAATTAAAAAGTTATTTTAAAAAATAGTCTCTTTTTCCCGTGTACCCTTCATAGCTGCTCCAAAAATTAAAATTGAAATAAGAAACAACTAAAACTTTGCGAAAAAAAATGTTAATATTCTGGACTTTAGTGTTCACCTGGTATTACGGCAGATTAACAATAGACTATACGTTACAAGAGCGGTATGTTGACGTTTTCATGTTCGAGGAAAAGATTGAAAAAGCGAAACGTAGTTGAGCTTTTTTAATTTCCGAAAACATGAAAACAAACATACCGCTCGTGTATCGTACATTATTTTGTGCGAAGATCGTTTATTACATACCTGAAAGACGAATTTCTAATTAGTTGCAATGAAATCTCCATGTTGGTTTCTGTTTAATGACGGCAACTTTGGAATACCAAAATATCTATCTTCAACATTGTTGCTATAAAATGTTTCCTGTGTTTACTATACTCCAGCAGGCCGCGATATACGTCTGTCTTTTTTTCCCCCCAAGTCTATAAATGCGAACTTAAAACGAACGGTAAGGTTATGTAATGATTTATTTTTCATTTTAATATTTTAACAATATTATTTATATAACATATTGCAGTAATAACATCGGCATCTGGAATCTTGTTGATTTTTTCACGGCTTCCTTAATGTTACTTGCATTAGGAATACAATAACTTTTGTGCAATTTAGGTGAAATTACAGTGATAAGTTTCCAATTTATAATTATTAGTATGTTAAACGTCTCTAAAAATAATATGTTAAAAGCCTAAAGCCGTAAAATAAATGTGGCGCTTAAGCGGTAAGAAGAGGGAAATTGTTATGTGTGTTACGTTGGGAATACCGAATGTGGTATTTCACACTTACCGTGTATTGGTTTTGTGCGGAAAACAAGCAAATACGCACGATCTCGCACAAAATATATTATATATTGTGTTAAAATTTTAATGGTAGTGCAATGTATAAAGGGAATAGTATATATTTTATTATTTGTATCTCATTTTAGATGTGAGTAGACAGATGTGGGATTTAAAAATAAGAACATACGAGAGTGAATGGACAGGGAAAAAAATCAGGCTATATCCTGAATGTGGTCAGCTTTTATTGTTGGTAGTGCTGATGATCGATCAAAATATTTAATCGATTAACTATCTGAATTTAATCGATTAATCGAGTTTTGTCGAGCTGAAAAAATGTTTTAATATACTGTAATATACAATTATTGTCAAATTTAACTTGTGTTCGGTATAAGCATAACTATTAAATTAATGTTGTATATATGTATATATTGTATCGTTACATTACCAAACAACTATTTTAATTACTTAGTAACATATGAGCTTATAATTTATAGTGTCAATTTCTCCGGGAATTTTTGAGACAAACATAAATAACAAAAAGTTTGAAGACTCACCTAGTTAATACTGCTTCATCCATGATTTTAAACATGTGAGTGAATTCCCATGCTCCGAATTAAGTGCCGCTCTACGTTTAGTAACAATGTTTCCTGCATCACTAAACACGAAAAAAAAAAATTTTCTGTCAAGCACTTCTCCACGATCGTTCAATTTAAATCCAAACGTTTCACCGAGTTTACCTCTCAAATTCTCATATGACATAATGGAGATTACACTTTACACAAAACACAGAAACCTGATTTTTTTCTTTATCAAACTAAACTCACAACCTTCATATACAAACTCAATACGGAAACTGCAACTGCAAAACTACAGCGGTCGAAACAGAAGACTGGCCCCTATTGTAATCGAATTACCAGATTTTAAAAAGAGAAGAAAATAGCTACGCTCACTTGCACACAGTGTAGACATGGCTATTTTATAAGGGATGCGGGGGACGAATCCCAGAAAAGTATGTATTTCATATAACAGGAAGATGAGCAGACAACAAGCTGGAAGTTTTCTTGGAAAACCATAAAACTTAGTAAGGGTTTCGCATTGTGTTTCACCTTTCAATAGAGGTAGACTAGGTCACTGTCCTCATATTTCCATCTCTTTCTGAAGTGTTTGTGCAAAAATTTTCCCTACTTTACCTGGTTTGCAGTTAGAAAATAACAGTAGACCCTACTCTTGTGCTTTTAAGTAAGCAATTTCCGAGAGAGAAATATTGTCGGAATTTTTAGTATGAATTTGTATTAACAAAATAATAATTAATATCAACTACAACCGATTAATTTTAATCGACTCGATTATTCGATTAAATACTTTTGATCGATTAATCTTACAACAGAAATTAATCGATTAGATTAATCGATTAAATCCCACAACACTATTAGTCTTAAAGTTAGTAGATAAAATAGACTCCGATGTTGGTACGTGTAGCACTCATTGTGATTTACATAAAAAAAGGAAAAAATATGCTCAAATATAATACAGTAATACTGAGAGTTCGTGAAAAAATGATAATGCAGCAATGTAGAAATTAGAACATCTGAACAGATCGATAGCTCCTGAAGAAAAGAAAACTCAATTAAAAGAAGTTCGAGCGAAATTTGGTAACGGAATTATGTATGTAACGAATACACAGTTTGGAATAAATCAACATTTCAGATGGACAAAAATGCCACCGGGAGACTGAAATCAGAACCACTTTCCATAAGCTTTGCTCGTTTATCAACGCCATCAGCCACGAATGGAACAAACACATCGTTAAACAAAACTATATTCAAATGGCAAGAGTTATCTCGCCTTGCCAATCCCAGACGTGCTGCGCAGCTAACTGCTGTTACCTTCCTTTCCCATGGTATGGTCTACTAGTGCCTCCATATGGTTGCCACTAATAGATATCACGTTTAGTGTATATATCCCAGATCGAAAAAGGTGGTGACGCACATTCGTCGTGCTCTGCAGTATTGTAATTTGGTATTTAAATCGCAGAGACGTGAAACAATTGCTTATGCCACCCATGCTTTCACACTCATGATTTACGGGGCGACAATAAGACTCATCCGTTATCTAAGGATGACCCTTGACATTACAATTTTATTTATCAAAAAACTGTATTTTCTTGTTCCTCGATGCCCTTCTCCTTCACGAATCGACCTTGCGTCTGTTTATCCCAGCTTTCGTCATATTTAAATCTCCTGATTACACGGCGATGTGCCTGCCCTTTCTCGCTTTGCCACGTTTCAAGTTTCCTAGCTTTTGCTTAATTCCTCTTTCATGATTATCGTTCTCTCACCATCTCGAACAGCAATGAGGCAGGTGATATTAATAAACTAGACCGACCATGAGATCTCACACTCGTTACTACAGTATATAACCTTTACCGTAATCTTACAATTGAAAGCTTTGAATTCACGTTGCGCCACCAATATCTCAACTCTAAAAATTACGTATGATGTTAAGTAGGAGGCAGAAGTAGGGTGACCAAACGTACTCTTCTGTCCGGATATGTCCTCCTTTTTAGACCTTTGTCCGGAGTCCGGGCGGATTTAAAACAATCAATAAACGTCCTCCTTTTCGTAACTTGCATGCCTGACATTATGAAATTATCTGATTTGACCGCCTTTTTCAAGTAATTTGCCTGTAGGTGGCAGCAGCATAGACTGAATATACTCTTTGCTAACGATCATGACTCTCTCTTACAAAGTAATATTAAATTCACATTTTGTGCTGTCTTTTGTATGTATTTTGATAATAATTATTATAGTTCCCTTGGCTTTCATAAGTTGTTAACTGTTAAATCATTTTATGCTCGACCATGCCGAAATATAGTAATTATACACCTGGTAGCAGCCCTTTTTATGAACCTCATTAAAGTACACCTATTCATTAAAGTTCAGGAGTTCCACCAATCAGAAAATACCATTGTAACAATATGAAAGCGCAAGTATCGATTATTCTCGGAAATGCAATCGAAAGACAACTAGCGCGAGATTAGAGAATATTAAACTCAATCGAAAAAAACAACACACAAATTAACATCAATTCACCGTCATCTTCCAGCCTTTCACAAAGCACATTTTCACAAATTCATTTCACCAATTGCCGGAAAAAATCAATATGGTCGAGCATAAAAAGTTGTATGAAACTTGACTAGGTAATTAAGACGCTCGCATGAAAATTATGAAACTCGCTAGCGCTCGTTTCATGAACATACTCGCGTCTTAATTACTACCATTATAGGCTCGTTGCATAATTTACTATTATATTGTTAAGTTTTATTTGAGAGAGGAACATAGGGTAAGGCTGTTTGAGAATAAGGTGCTTAGGAAAATATCTGGGACTAAGAGGGATGAAGTAACAGGAGACTGAAGAAAGTTACACAACACAGAACTGCAAGCATTGTGTTCTTCACAAACATAATTAGGAACATTAAATCCAGACGTTTGAGTGGGCAGGGCATATAGCACGTATGGGCGAATCCAGCAATGCATATAGAGTGTTAGTTGGGAGGCCGGAAAGAAAAATTTCTTTAGGGAGGCCGAGAGGTAGATGGGAAGATAATATTAAAATGGATTTGAGGGAGGTGGGATATGATGGTAGAGACTGGATTAAGCTTGCTCACGGTAGGGACCAATGGCGGGCTTATGTGAGGGCGGCAATGAACCTCCGGGTTCCTTAAAAGTAATTTGTAAGTAAGTAATTATGTTAGGTGAAGAATAGAATGGGTGCAGTTCTGTGTTGTGTAATTTTCTCCAGTGTCCTGTAACTTCTCAATCCCTCTTAGTCCCAGATATTTTCCTAAGCACCTTATTCTCAAAAATCCTTAGCCTCTGTTCTTCTCTCAAAGTGAGAGTCCGAGTTTCACAATCATACAGAACAGCCGACAATGTAAATGTTTTATAAAGTGTAACTTTCAGTTTTTTTTAAGTAGACTAGATTACAAAAGCTTTTCAACCGAATAATAGCAGACATTTCCTATGTTATTCCGTGTTTAATTTTGTCCCAAGTGTCATTTGTATTAATTTTTCACAGAAAATATAACTCTCAAAATATTACTTCTAACTTTGACTTACTATAGAGGTTTTCAAAATTATGGAATGACGCGGGGCAACAGTGGAATGAAAATTATATAGAGGGAGGAAATTGGATAACTGGAAAAAGATTTTTACAAAAGTTTATTGTATTATGAAGCAATAAAATTGATGGGCTCAGTGGAAAAAGGGCCCATGTCACGAAAGCTAAATTTTATAGAATAAGCATTTATTCCACTGAGATTTTCTCTCTCCAAGTCAAGAAGATGCATTTATAAAATATGCTTACCATGTTCGGTAGACACATGCCACAAGACTAGAAGTTCATAAAAGAGGTCCTAGATGGCAAGATCTGTCGAATTATAGAAGAAATTTAAAATCAACAGGAATGTGGCATGGGCCTCTTTTCCACTGGGTCCTCAGTGCTCCCTTTTTTGTACGGAAAGGGGACCCGAAGGCTTCCACTGCAGCCTGAGGCTTATTGTGCTTAGACTGAAAATGGGCTGGAAAAATTGTTTTACAAAATTTTCCTACTCGATTAAAATTATGAATAAGTAATTGTTAATTTAGAGTGTTTGACACTAATTATATAACAGTTTTACTCGGAGGTAATTGAATCCGAATTCGAGTGTTCATATCCCGTGGAGAATGATGTTTGAAGTTTCTATCGAAAGGATATAAAAGTATGGATGTCCCGTATCACAGATTTATCCTACTGGACGTTAAATATCCCAGTACCTAAATGAAATTGTCCCACGCAAAATTTATCGGGAACTGCCCGTTCTTTTACTAATTTCCCTTCTTTATTGACAGTTGTCTCTGCACTAGATCGCATATATGATGATGAAGATCTTGATTCCATCTCTTCCTGGTCTCAACAATTTGGGCTTAACCTAAACGCATGTAAATCACAGGCTATTTTGTTCGCGAACCGTAGATTAATTCCTGAAGTCAACGACCTGAATATTCCACCTGTGAAACTGGATAAAACAATCATCCCGTTTAGCTCTACCGTAAAAAATCTCGGAGTGCATTTCGAATCTAATCTTAGTTGGGATACGCATATTAAATATACATGTAAGAAGGCATTCTCTATTCTCCATTCACTAAAAAGATTGTATCATTACCCATCTAAATTAAAACAGACGCTGGTACAGACACTCATTCTACCTCACTTCGATTATTGCGACGTTTTGTTCAGTGATCTCAGGATTGATTCCGCCCAGAAACTACAGCGTGTTCATAACGCGTGCGTCCGCTTCATTTGTAATGATCGATACTATGATCATATCTCACCTTCTTTCGAGAAGTTATCATGGCTTAGGTTACATGAGAGGAGAAATCTGCACTCACTTTCTCTCCTATATCGAATTATGCACACTTCATCCCCCTATTATTTATTCGCTCGTTTTCATACTCTTTCTCGCTATCATAATATTAATACTCGAGCACAACGCGATAACACGCTAGAAATTCCACTTCACACATCATCTCTGTATTCCTCATCTTTCACTGTTGCTACCTCTCGTCACTGGAACTCTCTGCCGCCTGAAGTCAAGGGCTGCCGAACATTGAAATCTTTCAAATCCAAGTTAGAAAATTATCTTATGACGAGTTCCAAACTAACTTACTATTATGACAAGTGTTGTATTGCATGTTTCCACGTATTCACATTTTTTTTATGTTCTAGTGATATTTAACTTATTTTATATTTTTGTTCTCATATTTTCCGATAATGGTATATCTCTAATGTGATAAGTTGAGCTATATATAAACATAATTTTCCTTACTGTGTATACGTAAAAATATTGTATTCATTGTATGCTTTGTACTGCACTATTGTATTACTACTATTAGTATTATTATTGCTATTAGGCCTGTTATTATTATTATTTTATTTATTATTATTATTAATATTATTATTATCATTATTATTATCATTACTATTCTTATTTATTATTATTATTATTATTATTATCAATAATTCTTATTTTTTTATACTTTGGAGGCCTCATTTATTTTTGACCTGCTGATCACATTTTATTATGCTTTTTTCTTTCTTTCTGTATGTTATATATTATGTCTGATTTCTTCTTACTTGTTGTTTACATTTTATTATTATTATCTTATTCAGTTTTGTGTGTACTTTGTAAATTTGTAGTGTTTCTATAACGCAGTTTTTACTCCTGGTTGAGTGTTAGAGAAGGCCGTATGGCCTTAACTCTGCCAGGTTAAATAAATCATTATTATTATTATTATATATATATATATATATATATATAATATATATATATATATATAGAGAGAGAGAGAGAGAGAGAGAGAGAGAGAGAGAGAGAGAGAGAGAGAGAGAGAGGGTGGAAGTCAAATAACATTTCAGATTGAAAGGGACGAAAGGCTACATGTAAATGAATAGGAAATATATATTAATTTTGTGATTAAATGCACGGTTAATTAGAAAATTAAGTTTGAAGTTTTAGCAGTCCGGCAACATCGTCACTATACACTCTACTCCGGTACGTAAGCTGCTATATGCCAAGACGTTACCACTCACTACCTTCGTGCAATGGCTTGAATTTAGATGTTTTCAAAATGAAATATGCAAGAAAATTGTGCACGCTATTGAAATACGCCACATAAATAAATGATTCTTTATTAGATTTCCTATCGATATGGACAAAACTCAAGACCCTACTCGCAATAGTTAGCGAATAAGAGACTGTTAAACATTTAGGAAAAAGCATTTTTTTTTTTCTGAAAAAACTATAACTTTCCACGAACATGATGAGATAGGCACCGTGCAAGGGTCTGGAAATCGTACTGGTGGCGCCGTGCAGTGTCTCAATTCCTAATTAACTACAGGCTAGCATTCATTCACTAGTTATGTGTGATATAGAAATTACATGCGGCTTTCTGCAGATAAAAAGTTGTAATATTAATAAGAATAGGTTCGTTCATTCATAGTATTCTGACCAAGGACAGGTCTTTCACTGCAAACCCAGCATTCTCCAGTTTTTACGTATTTAATAGACGCAGTGGAAAGTTCAGTACTTTTAGAGGAGTGTAAAAATGTAACTGAAATATCAATGTAGTTGTTTGGCATTTAAATCAGATTTCAGACCATTGAATGAGGCGGAATAGTCATATTACGAAAACATTGATATACTTACATTTGATGTCATGACGTGTGTAATATTTATATGTGTATAGTGTCTCTATAAATTACGTATTTTAATGTGATTTAATTCTAGAAGTAGTCTTTTTTATGTTATGTTTTATTTAACGAGTAGTTTCTACTTCTTCAGCTGTTTATCTGTTATCATGCAGATACGGTAAAGTAACAACAATGATCCCTTTATCGGAGAGGTTTGTTTTTATTCCGGGAAAACCTGACTTCATCACCACCTTCTAATAGAGTAAATAATCCGCAATCAACTGTTATGAATGTGTCACTCGATCTGCCACCGTAGCATTTAGATTTGAAGGCCACCATTTGATCCACGTTACGTGGCGTTTCACTTTAACTTCAGTACAGTCAGTTGTCACTCTGCATTTTGAGTAGTGTACTTTCTTTGCAATATTGCGGGCATTGTTTCCTGAATACTTTTTCTGCTAGGCCAAAACACAAAACTACAGTAACCAACAGCAATAAAGTGGTGGTAAAAATACATCATAATTATAGTTGTCCGATGAACTCCGAACATCACCCTCATAGCAGAATACGATAATTCAGTTTTCAATTTAATTTGAAAATATGAGTAGACGATTTTCTTCACTAATCTTACTGTATGATTGTGTTTCAATTGGCAGCAATTTTAACAATATAGTCAAAACCACAAAATGTCACTCCCACTAAGTCTGGTAGTTCTGTCTCATCTCTTTTTGAAGAATAATCTTGGAAACTTTGCATTTCATTAAACATATAATCTGTTCCTGAACTCTTGCCATAACATTTCTTATGTGACTTCAGTTCGGGACGTAATGGAATAGACACTTGAGTAGACAATTCTCACAATTCAATTGTGAAAGAAAAACCAAAATCACTCAGAATGGCTTCATTTACTTCTGCCTGTATGGCTGGGTATTTCATTTTTCGAAATAACACTTGTTGAGCATTCACCTTCCATAATACTTAAATTTTCATCTTTTCTTCTCCTTTTTGCGTCTCTTTCATACCTTTTCTAATCTAGTTGAGATGAGGCAACCTTTTTCTTTAATCTGTTGGAAAAATACTGGGAACAGTATGTTAGTTTTGGGAGTGTCCTGCTCTCTGTCCCAATAAAATGAATACCGCAAATTCTTATTGCGAGTGTTGGTTCCCAAGGTGAACCATTAGCACTTGAAGTCAAGAATTAAATATCGATATGAATACGTTTAAAAATAAATATATATTATTGTTTCTAATATTATACATTATATATATATATATATATATATATATATATATATATATATGTAAAGAACTCGGCAATTATGTACTATGTTTTTTTTTTTAAATATAATAGCATATACAGCATTGGAATTGAAATTACAAATTCCCGTCGTTGTTAACTTAATGATTATTTACAAACATAATATAACATATACATTCTATTTTTTACATTAATATATAATAATACTATGATTATTTACAAGCAGTGCAGCCTACTTACTTTCGTCTGCGCTTGGATCCACAATTATTAACGTCGTTCCGCTTCAGTTTTCTGTTTTGGAAATGAATATTCCTATAAGAATTACTGCACCCAAGAACACAGTAATTTGTGTTACCTTTCCGCTTTTTAGGATTATCCATTCTAATCATTTAACCTGAGACGTTAAAGTACATTCATACGCTTCAAGCATAACTCTATCGCTGCTGTCCTGCAGTTAGTAACAACAGTCGCCACCAGAGGAGCTTGCACGGTGCCTATAGTTTTTTGTTACATTTAACATGAGCTATTCGCTCTGAAAATCTGCAAGGGTATTTCACTTCCATCCTGTATACAGATAATTTATTCATTCAGTGTTCTGCCCAAGGGCAGGTCTTTCACTGCAAACCCTGCATTCTTCAATCCTTCCTATTTTCTGCCTTCCTCTTTGTCTCGTCATATGATCCATATTTCCTAATGTTGTCTATCATCTGATATATTCCTCTGCCCCGAACTTTTCTCCCGTTCACAATTCCTTTCAGTGCATCTTTCAGTAAGGTGTTTCTTCTCACCCAGTGACCCAACCAATTTCTTTTTTTCTTCCCGATCAGTATACAGGATGATTCACAAGGATTTACCGTCCTTTACGGAGCTTATTTCCGATAACATTCTGAGCAAAAAATGTTCATATAGACATGGGTCATATTCTCAATATTTACAGAGTTACGTTTCGATATTGGAACGCATTGCTGTGAACGCGTGATCTTGGTCAGCGTGCAGTCAGCAGCCAGCGCGAACGCTACGGAAATCAAAGATAGCCGTATGCAGTTACGTAGAGCGACGAGTGCCGTTCACAAGCGTGCGGCCAAGTGTACTCAAGCGGAAGGCGACATTTTTTAAAATGTGTTGTAAACTACCCAAGACTGTAAATTAGAATGCAAAATTGAACTGCAAATAATTAAGTCGGTGCAAGTGGTGTGATTTGTAATAATTGTTGTGATAAGTGCGTAAGAATAATGTAATTTTATAACTTAGTTAAAAATAGAAAAAGATGTCTGTACGAAGCAACTAAGGAGTTTACAGCACATTTTTAGTTTCATAATACTTGCCAATTAAAGCAATGATACTTCTGAATGGTTCTTTCTCTATTTGTATTATTCTTTTACCTTCAAACTAAAAAAAAAACCTATTTTACAAACAACTTTAAATTAGTGTAACTCTGAAAATATTGAGAATAGGAATTATGTTTGTATGACATTTTTTGCTTAAAATGTCTTCAGAAATAGGCTCCGTAAAGGACGGTAAATCCTCGTCAATCACTATGTATACAGAATGTCCCGTTTACCTTGTGCACCTATAACTTTTTTTGTTTGGATAGGTATTGGAATTTTTGTTTTTGAGTGTTATGTTAGAACGAGGGGCTAACATGAGTGTGGAGATTTGGTGTATGTAACTGGATCATGGTACAAGATATACGTGACGTCATCAATTTTTCAAATAGCACTGCATACTTTAATCAAGTTACATTGATTACACGCATTAAGGAGAGTTCAAAAATGTATCACATAGTCACCTTCCTAGTCAATAACAACAAAACGAAACAAAAACGTACTTCCAATGTGATAATGTTATGCTTTGAGAGTCACAGATGATGTTCAAAATGGTGATCATTTACATTAATACACATTCGAAGGCGTATGACAATCCGGCATGTTGCTGGCTGAATGGACACATAAGCCTGTCGAATGCGTTGCTGCATATAGTCTGGTATTGTCAGAATGTTTTGGTACACACTGTCCTTTACAGTGCCCCACAGGAAGAAGTCGAGTGGCGACAGGTCCGGAGAACATGCAGGCCACTGTACGTGGATTGTGGCGTTGGCAGTTGTGGTTTGTTTACATGTTAAGACAGCAAACACACAACATATGGCGTGTACGGACGTCAGTCGTCTTCCGTTTTGTGTAAGTTAATACACAAGATGAACGGGGCACCACAACAAACGGCACATTCTGATGGCATTCATTTTGTATTTTGTTGTTGTTACTGATTGGGAAGGTGACATTATGATACATTTTTGAACTCGTCTTAACTTCTTCCCTTACTATATATTTTACCAATTTTGTAAAAAAAATCATATTTTTTTTATTTTTGTATAGAGGTCATTTAATACTACAGAATCACTGTACATCACTAATTTTCTTGCATACCTAAAAAATCACTATAAAAGAGACATAATTCATACCTGAATTTTTATCCAGAGTTATCTCGTTCACCTTGATTCCAGCTCTGGTAGTTGTCCCACTTTGATTTTCTTCTGAACTATTTACCAATTTATGTTTTTTTATGGATTAATTTATGAGGTACAATACCACTGCTGTAATCAATGCATTAAATATTGCTTGTGTGATAGACTCGAAAGCAGGGTATTACGCACAGTGGCACATTGCATTCCGGACAGTAGTATCTGCTCGTGTCGAATTTGTTTGTATTTTGATCTCTCGCAATACTACACATGAAATCCTGTCTGGTTGGGTTGTTCTTCTTGAGAGTTCGCGGAATTACTTCTGGGTAATATCTACCTGTAAGCCGAGGTGTGTTGGGCGATTTTCCTGGCCATCCTGCCTTGAGTGATAGGACATTCGGTGTGTATTTTTCGAAAATCTTACGAATTACCACCATTCGATAGTCAAAGTGTGTTTTCCTGCCTTCAGATATCGTATAGGCCTACCAAAGGTAGGAATCCCACCACCAGATGTAGCAATATCACTAACTTCTGTAGCCATCTAGTCAGGAAAGGGTTAATGAAATGATGGAAACGTATATATTCTGAATAATAATCCTTAGCAGCGAAAATGGGACTCAGACGAGTTAACTCGGGTTAATAAATTTTGACGAAGTTAGCCACCCGAGTTAACAGGTAAGTGGTTAATATGTGCAATCAATGTAACATGTTTAAAGTATGCAGTGCTATTTGAAAAATTGATGACGTCACATGTATTTTCTACCATAATGTAGTTACATGCGCCAAATCTCTAGGCCTACACTCATGTTAGTCCCTCGTTGTAATATAACTCTCAAAAACAAACATTCCAATATTTAACCAAACAAAAAAGTTATAACAGTTGCACAAGACAAATGGGAGATCCTGTATAGATATATAAGAGGGAAAAGGCAAAAAATATATCTAGAAAATTTACGTGCAATTGCAATGCATCGGGAATTGAAGAGTGGAAGAGTCGATCAAATAATTAAAATTACAACTGTAATAAGAGTCAAAATATGTTACGCTGAAATTCATATTTTCCCATCAGACGCCGAGTAGGATGTCTGAGCCGGATATGAAGTTTTACTTGTAAAAGCCATAGTATCATAGAAATTCACTAGCCGTAATTCTCTTCAAAACTAATATTACTTCCCGTCGTTTTTTCCTTTCACATCAGTTTGTTTAAAGCGCATTCAGATAATAGGATGATAAATCACAAGATCGGTATAATTTCACGAGAAGTATACCTGTACAATAATAAGCATGTTACAGCTCCCAGAAGGTGTCATCATTATTGATGCCGTCACTAATTTACTCAGCGTCGTACGTAATCACGAAGCGGTTTGTTCACCGCAAATATTTCGTTACGTAAGATTAACAAGAATCCGGTAACATGTCTTCTGTGGGATACTTAATTAGTCATAATCGTTAAAGGAAATTGCTTCATGTTGTTAACCGCAGTATACATAGTGTATCTGTTGCAGATTATACGGAAAAATCTTTATCACTACTTATCTACTGTAATGCATTGCCTTCCGTGACTCTAGGTTTAGGCTGTAAAAATTTGCAACTACGTAATATTTCAAAATAAAGTTTTAGAAATAAATACAGGGTGTTAAAAAGTATCCAATATTGTCGGAGGTGATAGTATGCTTCAAATGTTTTAAAATGCACTTAAATCGCGTGGTAATTGATGCATATAGAAAATTAAGATTTATAATCAGAAATACAAAAGAATTAAATAGTACATTATGTAACGAGCCTATAATGAAGGTAATTAAGAAGTGAGTATGGATATTTATGAAACGAGCGCAAGCGAGTTTCATAATTTTCATACGAGGTTCTTAATTACCATTATAGGCGAGTTTCATACGACTTTTTATGCTCGACCATATTTCTAACTTGATATTATTAATTTTATTGTATCTGACCTGGAGCAATGTCCCGTATGTTGTGAGATGTGCGCAGACGCGAAAGTTTTTCCGAGGAACAGATGTCCACATTGACCTTGCTAGGCCATAAGAACCTACAGAGATAACAATGAAATAAAATTAGACATTGAAAAACGAGATGATAAATTGAATTTATTTGATTATTTACAATTAACGCTAATTATTATAGTAACAGAACATAACCTTCTGCGACAGTATTGGATTTCCAGCCTCCGTGACTTTTCGCTAATTCTCTTTCGATTGCATATCCGAGAATAATCGATACTTCCGGTTTTATAACGGTAGAAAGCTGACCTGTCATTGGCTGAACAGCTGTAACCTGAGTCGTCATTGGCTGAAAGACCTGACCTTTAATGAGTAGGTGTACTTTAATGACATGCATTAAAGGTCTGCTACCAGGTGTATAATTACTACATTTCGGCACGGTCCAGCATAAAAATATAAATACTATTGATACTCTATATAAAACTCTAGTTAGAAGTAAGCTAGAGTATGCGTCTGTAATATGGTCACCTCAGTTCCAGTCCCATCAGATGCAAATAGAAAGGATACAGAAAAGATTTTTACGTTATTTATATTTTAAAAAACATCACATGTCATTTCTGTTTCCTTGAAGAGGAAACAGAAATGACATGTGATGTCGGCAGGCCACGGATGAGATGGTCGGATCAGTTTTCTTGAAGACGGAACGAGCCACAAGGCTTATGCCATGATGAAGATGATGATGATGATGATCACATGTCATCTTATGACAAGCAAATTTCATATAATCAGTTGCTTTTTAAATTTAATTATAAAACTTTAATATCTCGACGATTAATAAATAGCCAAATTTTACTCTATAAGACTGTTAACGGTATATTGAATAACTGTGCTTTTCTTAAATTCCTTCAGTTCAATGTAAAAAGAACATAATTACGTCATAGGCAACCTTTTATTATTCCTATTCCTAGAACTGTTTTCTTCAAGAACTCTCCATTGTTTGTCATTTGTAATACTTACAACTCTCTGTCTTTAAACAACTGTGATTCTCAATTGGATTTCAGTTTAACAATTGAAAAATTGCATACAATATTAAAAAGAATTGTATTTCCTTAGATATTTAAATTATGAAGAAGTGTATTATAATGTTTTTACTCTCGTTTTTAAATAATTTTGCATCATTATATTGAAATTTGGCACTGTATTAACTGTAATATTATATTATAGCATCTATTACCATTATGTATTTTCTTTCTTTCGTTTGTGTTGTTTGTTTTGTTGTTTTTTTCTCTTATTATGTATTTTGTGTATATACTCTATGTAAGCCTGCTTCTGTTGGTGGTGGATTTAAAATAAAATAAATTTAAAAAATAATCAAAATAAGGAAAAAGTCTAATAAACATGGATCCTACAACACATACTTTCTGCAATCTGAACTTGTTCACAGGAGGTGCTCAATGTGACGTCCATTTATGGCAATGCATTCCTCGCCCTACAATAAAGCAGACTACCAGATAATTATCCTGGCATGGAGTACTGATACGTCGCAAGGAATACTGAAAACAAAAGTTTGGTAGTGGTTATGAGCGGGGTTCAGCACAGATGGTGTTGTGAATTTTCGTAATCATTATTTGTGGGCTGATGAAAATTCCCATGCAGTTGAAGAAATAACGCATCAGCACCGATTCTCAATCAACTTATGGGCAGCCGTTCTTGGTGATTAAGGCAGTGGTTCCCAACCGGTTTGTCGCGACCAGCCCCATGGAGTGCGTCGCGAAATTTTGGAATTGAAAAATAAATTTACACCGCATTTTTTTATTTACTACGAAGTCTTTGATATGGTACATTTTATTTTGAAACAGACTTTACCAATGAAATGTGAACACCTGCAACAATGCTCAGTTTAATTTTTCTGCCTGGCGATAATTCGAATAAAACTGAACACCTGCAACAATGCTTAGTAATTCGGTTACTCTTCCCACTTAGTAATAAACAGAGTTTAGAATCGCCAGAACATATTGGTCAGTTTCAGTAGGTAAAATTCATGTTCTGGGAATAATAAGTTAATTTATAGTCCCGTCGCTCTAATTTCCGGCAGCCAATCGCGTTGCAGGTCGGCTACATTTAAACGTGTGCGTCTTGTGATTCGCTGATTCATTTCTTAAGGCTTGATAAATGCTTAATATAATGGCCCGCCATTTTAGCTCTTTCGTTGGCGTTCGCAGAACGCCCACGAAGACGTTACTTGCCGCTCAATTATTTCCTGAATTACATTGCGTTTGATTTATTATCATAGGAGCTACGACATGATAATGTTTAACGGTTTGGCAAATAGATTCCTCGTAAGGTAGCTCGGCAACGTAAGAACAAAAATGGCGAACGATACTAACCTACCTAGACTTTATAGAGCCTTCACTTTCTAAGACGTAAGCAAAGAGGCGGAGTCACGCCGGAAATAACAGCGTCGGGACTATAGTAAAATATCGCTGCAATCGAAAAGTAGCCTATTGGGAATAAAATTGAATAAGGAACAAAAAAAAAAAGTTTCCTTCCCAGGTAGAATTCGAACCACGAAAGTCTAGTTACCTGTCTATCGTGCTCTGGAGTGAACAAGGCTCTGAAATCAGCTACAAGGGTCGGTCCGGTTTTTTTTTTTTTGCCACTACTGTACAAGAGTGGCATAGAGAGTGGTCAGTTACCAACAACGGCAAAATTACAAAATCATTCTTCCCCAGTGTTAGAGATAGACTGTCAGTAAATCTAAAATTAACACTAATTTAACTACTTTCCTGTCTGGTCATAGAAAACTGAAAGAGTACTTCCATAGATTTAAAATAACTGATAATTCAAATTGTTCATGTAAGAAAGATATAGAATCAGTAAATCACCTTTTGTGGGATTGTGAACTGCTAAGTACCAAAAGACAGGCTTTACGGAGAGATGTGATAAAAATAGTGGAAAATGGCCGATAACAAATGATGAACTAATGAGAAGACACCTTAGAAGCTTTGTTAGATATATAGCATTAATTGATCTGGACACACTATCTTCTTCTTCTTCTTCTTCTTCTGCCTGACAAGTGTTAGGCCACAAGGTCTGTTACGGTCTCACATAAAATTTTCACGCCATCTCTTAGCAGGACGACCCACAGATCTTTGGTCATGTGGTACATAATCATAAATTGCCTTTGGGAGTCTACTGTTACTCATTCTTTCCAAATGATGTTTCCAATTAGACTGATATTGAACAATGTAATCTAAATCTGGTTGAGTTTTTGATTCCTATAAAATTTCACAATTTCTTTTTTGATCCCATTTAGTATAGCCCGCTGTTCTTCGCATGAACCGCATTTCACAAGCCGTTATTCTGCTTTTATCTGCTTTCCTCAGTGACCATGCTTCGCTGCCATAGCTGAGCATCGGTCGTGCCAGTGTTGTGGAGACGTATGCGGGTGTGTTTCTGAACCAAGGATAGTTTCATCACACTATTTATAATGCCCATAGCTCTTGTGTATTTATTAATTTTCTGTGATATGTCCAATTCTTCAAAAATGGAAAGATTGTAACCTAAATATGGGAAACTATTATATCTTTCTAATATTTTATTATCGAGACAAATTTTACTTTTTATTGGGTATTTCCCACAGAATGCCATAATTTTTGTTTTATCTGCTGAAATTTCCATATTGTATGTGGCTGCTACTTGCTGCAAATTATATATTGACCTTTGGAGGTCGTCTTCTGAAAGTGCTAATAATACCAAATCATCTGCAAAGAGAATTGAATCCAATTTAAGGTGTCTGTTAATTTGTATATATCCATGGCGAGTTTGCTTCCACTCTTTAATTATTCGGTTCATATAAATAATAAAGAGAATGGGTGATAATCCAAATCCTTGTCTTACACCAGTATTGATGGGTGTCCAAGATGATAGCTTACCATCTTGTTTAATTGCTATTTTATTTTGGTTATATATGTTATGAATATTGTGGATAAACTGTTGTGGAACATTGTCGTCTACTAAAATTTGTAATAACCTTGATCTGTCTACTTTATCAAAGGCTTTCTTGAAATCCACAAAAGCCATATGTGTCTCGATATTAAATTCTTTGTGTTTTTCTAATAATAGTTTCACTGTAAAATATCCATCTGCGCACTGGACACACTATAATTGATCAAATTACAGATACTTTTAATATCCTAAACTAATCTAAGAAATACAACAGTTTGTAAAGTAAAATCTACAGCGCAGGAGTAAGAATTTATAGCATGTAATATTATATATTGTAATGGGGCATGCCGAGGAATAGAATATTGAAAAACACATACACACGTGTGTCAGAGTCTAGTCAGAATTGTAATTGAACAATCGATTAGGTAAGTAATGTTTTACTTGCTACAGATGCAATGGCACTAGAAGCAGGTGTACTGTCTGAAACAGGGATGTCAAAACTCTGCACATTGTGCACGAGTCTCTGTGCGATGTGCACTTTCTATTCCCCTACCTGGAGGGAGAGAATCGCCTTAGAGGGGAACGCGGCAGGGCTATAGAGACCTACAACAGCATATCAGCTTTTGTTTCAGTAACTCAGTTTCAGTAATGGTACACATTTGGCTGTCTGTGAATGAGTTATGATAAATAAAGTGAGGAGTTCACAGATAACGAAGAAGGGAAGTTATTAATCATATAACATAATTGTTATAATGTTTTCCTCAGTCAACAATAATTATTTTAAAATGAAAGGTTTTGATCAGCCCATGTCGAGGCAATAGTGTTGTGACAGTTTAGATCAGATTAGTAAAGTTAATCAGTACTATCACCGCAAAACGAATTTGACATTGGCGTTATTTCAGAATCTGTACTAACACAGTCATCAAAGATTAGACGACTTACGACTTTCATTTCATAAGCTGGTAAGTGATAATACAGTGAGGAATAAATTTAAGGCTCTTGAGGTTGTAAGGAGCGAAGAAAGCAACTATTTGCAAGGCGGAAAAATTTTCTGGAAAAATATATAATGGCAAATTTTCCGTCTCACGTCACTATATTATGCTAATATACTTACATTAATAAATCTTTAAACCTGACAAATAGAATATCGTCGCTTCACAGCTTGTGAACTACACTTTTAATTTCTTTCAGTAACGCTTCCAACTTGTCGATACTTTCTTTCAACGTTTTCTAAATAAACTATATGTGATTTTAAATTCTAAGCTTAATTTATATAATTTATTAATATTAATGTTAATTTATATTGACATACAGTAAGGAAATTATTTCAGTGTAAAAACTTCACTTGTCCTACTGCATGTAATTAATTGGGAGTATATTTTCTTTAACATTTGTGTACCAATGGTCCCAATAAATAATAATGCTTGACGAACAATGAAAGAATTGGGTCTATTATTTAAATTAATTAGTACGTACTAGGCCTATGTAAAATGAAATACTGTGTTCGCTTTTTGTTTTTTCGAAATTACTGCAATATTCTTTTTCTTCAAATACTATATAAAAATCATTTTAATAAATTATGCTTTACAAACCACTACTTTGTCAAGTGTGAGTAAGCCTAAAGTTTTTTGTATTACAATTGTCAAACATAGACACTGATAATAACCGTGTTTTATTCCTTCTGCTAAGTGTATTTATAATGTCCACATGCCTATTTAATCCAACCCTAGAAGCGCAGAATAGATTATTGTACACCCCTCCAGCTAAGAACTGGTAAGAGCAACGCTTGAATGATGCAGTCCGCACAGACCGGCGATCCGCGCACGTAACTGCACATTCAGAGTTTGATTTCTAACATGCCTGGTCTAGAAGTAAGGGGAAGAAATACAAGACTTTTTCTATTGTTATATGCAGACTTCTTGGCCAAGCTTCATCGATAGTGGAAAATTGACGTATTTTCGTAGTATCACCTATGGATTACGTTTTGTCAAATTCTGTTCAGATATGTGGACGTTATTAGAGAGAGAGAGAGAGAGAGAGACACACACACAAATCAGTTCGTTTCATTTCGCGGAAACATAACTAATATTATTTCTCATAGATTTCACTTATCAGTCTTGCTTCATAACATTCTTCCAGATGAAAAAGTCTGTAAAACTTTTTGTAATTCTGAAGGACAACGATATAAATCCATCAGAAAAACGCTGTAGCAAATACAGGCAATATAATAACCCTATTAATCAGTCAAGTGAATAGACAATAGCGAAAACATTTGCAACATAAATACTCATAACTCCAGAAATGACAACTTAACGGCTGTAAATTTCATAAACTGGTTTGTGAAAACCGACTTCATTCTGTAAAAAATGTGTTCCAGCATAGCTGAGCTTGATTGGAGGAGTCGGCGGAATAACAAGAGAACGAGATGCCGCGATCGGGATTATTTGTGTGCATACAGCATGTTCTCATATCACTCCTGTCATCTCATATGTGGTTCGGATTCCACAGCTACCTTGTGCATCGCCGTGGCCGAAAGGCGGAGCTGGCAATCTGATTCCATTCGGAGCACGGGGTCATCATTTAAAATGCCGCACTCCAAGTCCACAGCGATACCAGGAGAGACCCGATTTAGCAGGGCTTGTTTCCGTTACTCTGTGCTCCCGAGAAAGCTATTCATGTCGCCAGTTATGCAGTTCCCGTTCTTGCATCCGCCAATCCGTCCGACCAACTGATTGTCTTTAGATCATCTGTCCATCCGCCCATCGGTCATCTATTGATTTAAACACATAGCTACAGATCTAAGAATACTTATCAATCAAATCAATAATCAATGTAACATAATATGAAAGATTAAATTTAATAAGTCAACCACTCAAACAAATAATCACTAAATCAAACAATGCATCAGTAATGAAATAACAAATTAAAGAACCTATCTTACAGTCATTTAATTTGTCAGTCACTTTTTCTGCGATTGGTGTCTGCTGGCGCGATTGTTTTTCTTCCCGGCTGATTCCATGGTTGGTTTTTTTCTGAGGTTTTCCTCAACCGTAGGGGCGAATTTCAGGTAATCTAAGACGAATACTTGTCCTCATCTCGCCAAATACCATCCCGCTATCACCAATCTCATCGGCGCCAAATAAAGTAGTAGTTGATACAGAGCCGTTAAATAACCAAGTAAAAGAAAAGAACTAATTTCGCATCCTAGATAAATGTATTCATTTTTAATGTTCTAGTACGAAATAAATAACTGTACACAGAGTGTCCAAAAAGTTAGGAATATTACTCATAACTTCTTAAATTTTAATTTTACAGAAAATATAGTTTTATTCAAAAGCTATTGGAGATAAACCATACAATATGATACCAGTGTTCGAAAAGAAGTTAGTTATTCAGGCTTACGTTAATAAGCACATCTTCTCTTTACTGCGGATGCAGTGTTAATATTAATATCAATCATTTTAGTATTTATAAGCATAATCTATTCCAAACAATTAAAATTGCTCAAATAGTAATTGCCACCCAATTGTTTTCACTGCAAATATATCTCGATATAATGCAGCTTGTAACATAAATGTTTCCTGGCAGCCATGATTCACGCTGTAACAGGATGTTAAGGATTTAACTGTGGGAATAGGGTGTGTTAATTTAACAGTGGATTTAACATAATATTAGCAGTAACAACAGTTGATGAAACATCTCTTCTGTTAAGTTTACTGTTAAACTGCCTTAACGACATGTTAAATATTTAACACAAGTAGGTGAAACTGGGCCTAAGTTCACTGTCACAGTATGCCTGAATAACTTTTTTCGAACATTGGTATCTTATTGTATGGTTTAGCTACAACAGTTTTTGTATAAAACATTCTTTTTTTTTTTTTTTTTTTTTTTTTTTGTGAAATTAAAATTTAAGAAGTTATGAGTAATAATCCTTACTTTTTGAACACACTGTATGTTCTGGTCAGTTAGATAAGAAAACTTTTATTTCCATTTTAATTATTTCAATATTCATGCAGAAATCCCACGAAGTGTAGAAATTACTTGCTGTAGCTTGTCTTGAGATTAAGTCGTTATAACATAATCGTTTAGATAGAACAGAGGTGTTAAAATAAATTATATTGCATAATCACGTAAAGCTTCTAAATACTGTTCATAATTTGAAAGGGATCTTCTTCAGTTATTCAGTGTAATTGCAATGCCACGACGTGTCACGATTTTCAGTTTCTCTTGCAATACAGAAGTTTAACACGCTTTCAATTACTTCATTTTCACGCGGAAAGTCTGCGTTTCTCAGACGTTAATATGTTCAGAGCGTAGTAGTAACACGTCTTGTTCACCTGGAGTGGACATTGACACCAACACGGTGTCCTTCTTAGCACTTGCGTTCCTCGTGTTGCAAGGTACAGGATCTTTCCACATCTGCCAGTATTTCTAATCAGGGTTATCTGTTATTCTGGCCAGCACTCGCTTTTGTTGTGCCTTCCTTTCCCTTTCTATCACACTCGACGCTGTGGCATAACAATATTCGCTACTCGAGAACCTTGCTGATCATCGTCGTTTCTGTCGCTTCATCTGATAAAGAGTGGACCAAGGCGCCTATAAGAATATCCGCTCCCGCCTGTTGCATGTCGTGCTGTCAGGAGGTGGTAAACCTGTCACATATTCGCTTCGGCTTCCTAACGCTAATTTATAATTAATTCTAGAATCAATGCCACTAATTGAACGACACGTTCCTGAACTCTCAGGGCCATATTCATAGACATTCTTAGAGCGGGCTTCTACACCTTTTCCAGTTGTATTTCAGAAAATATCAATTGTATTTCGGAATTTATCAAATGTATTTCAGATTACTCAATTGTATTTCAGAAATTATCAATTGTATATCAGATATGTCAATTGTATTTCAGATGGTATCAAATGTATTTCAGATTTGTCAATAGTATTTCAGATGGTATCAAAATATGTATTTCAGATGGTATCAAATGTATTTCAGATTTGTCAATTGTATTTCAGAAAATATCAATTATATTTCAAAACTTACGGTTGGCACCTTATTCTCCAATATTAAATCCAATAGAGATCATTTGGTGTAAAGTGAAGACGTACGTAAAAAGCCATCTTGGAATTCCTGACGCCATGGCTCCTGGTGTTGTAGGTTAATTTACCTACTGTACTGTAGGCAGTAAAATTGATGAAGTAACACACAAAATATTGTTGGTGGTGATTGTGCTCGTGCAGTACAACACAGTACAATTCATCATGCTGCAGATTTAGCTATGGAGAATATGCTTGTCAGACGCTAAAATGCAATAAAGTTGAGGATTCTTTAAATTAATTTTCCATTTTTTTAAATATATGTTAAAATTTCAAGTAGGTCTACGTTTGTTATTTTGTGAACTAAAAGTGACTACGTAATCTTAAATGCATTGCTTATTTTCTGAAATACATTTGATACCATCTGAAATACAATTGACAAATCTGAAATACAACTGATACCATCTGAAACACAATTGACAAATCTGAAATACAATTGATAATTTCTGAAATACAATTGACTAATCTGAAATACATTTGATAATTTCTTAATTACAACTGGAAAAGGTGTAGTGGATGATAAGCGAACTAACGTTTTTCGTATTCATAAACCAGTGTTAGCGATACGATATGATATGATATGATATGATATGATATGATATGATATGATATGATATGATATGATATGATATGATATATCATATATGTGATATGAATCCTGTACAAGTAATCAGTCGATAGCCGGGTCTAGTTTAGCACGCTCGTAGTGCGGGCTAGCGAAATGTCTATGAATAGCACCCAGTGAAACTGATTATATTTACATCGTTTGTATAGTGCAGTAATGTCAAAGTAAGCGCACTTTTCTGACCTTGATGTAGTCCGTGGGCATTAAGCGCTAGGTGTGGAAGGAGGAAGGATTATGTATATGAATAAGCAGCCTGTCGGATTAAGGTAATAATGGTCTACAAACTTCAATCGGAGCGTGAAATTTTATGTCGTTATTTTTATATGGCTTCTTTCTGTTTGACATTTTCTATATTGTCTTCAAAACAAAAGTACTAACACCAATTTCTTAATATTGTAATTTTGTTTTAAACTTTAATAACATAATCAAGAGTAAAGAAAGAATCATCATCATCATCATCATCATCAATAGCAGTCTTGGATTAGGCCTCGTGGCCTGTTCCGCTTCCAGAAGAAAGTTGGTCTTTCCATCTCTTTCCGATGTCTCGTTTTCCATGAGGTGTATAGTCCAATAGTCTCTTGTATAACGTATTGTTGGGCATTCTTAATGCATGTTCATACCAGTTGGGGTAAGATTCTATAGTATCCGTAATGGCGGTGATATTCAATTCTGCTCGGATGTCAGCGTTCCTTTTATGGTCGTAAAGAGTATATCCTGCAAGAGGTCTTATCAATCGCACTTCAGCAGCAGCCATTTTTCGAAGTTGCCCTTTCGTTAATGATCATGTCTATCATCCATATAATAATGCCGGGACTGCCCATGTCTATCATCCATATAATAATGCCGGGACTGCCATAACTTTATAGAATTTCAAAATTGTTTCTGGTCGAACTTTCTTTAATAGAGTAGATTAATTATTCTTAGCAGTTGCTGAAATTTGGCTAGATTAATATCTACCTCTCTGGAGTTTATATAAGAAAGATTGCAGCCAAGATAGTTAACGTGTTGACTTGTTCTATACAATTATTATTGATTGCAATTTTGGATAAAAAAGGAATATTCACATAAATTCCATAGTACCTACAACTATACTGTCCTAAGTGAATGAAACAGATCATTCATAAAGAAAGTAATATTCCAAAAAAAAGAGATTGAGTATGACATGGTAAGCTGAAATTGATATTGATAGTAGGCCTATCTTTAGCCTTATGAAAGTAATCAATAAACGAATCAAAACAATATTATAGTACAAAGCAAAGTTACCTAGGTATATGTTTTAACTGTAAGTAATATTACATAACAAAACTCTATCGCATTATGCTTTTAAGGTGATATTGGTACTCAACTTCGTATCATCAGAATATTAAATTATTTTCTCGAAATCTGCTGAAACTATAGAGCTGACGTTTTCACAACACATGGGCACATATCTTTTGTTTATGATGTAACAGTAGTTGCTTTATTAATTCATTTCCTTACAAACATTTCCATGCGAATATTTTCAAAATTTTTAATACACTATCTTCAGTAATACGTATTTACGACATATTAGATTTACGTAAACATTGTTTCAGCACCTGTAAGGCTACTAAATAAACATAACTGAAATTTTCACTTTTCTGTAGGAAAGTTTAGGAAATATTCCTTTTGAATAAAAAAAACAAGCTTGTGAAAAACGAGCATTAAAATTAAAACTTACAATTCTTATAATGCACTTATACTTCTCAGACAAATCTAAAAATTAACATGGATACAATTTTAATAAATTCTCTTCCCTTTATCCATTGAATCAGTGCTGGCCATCCCTGTATATAGCTCGACCAAGAGGCATATGCTACCTCTTTCGTCTGTCTCTTTCCTTTCTGCTGTAAAGCGCTCAGGCTCTCCTAACCTCTAAAGCGCGCGCTTGCGCCTATGGACATCAGTTGACATGACTGGTGTAGCGGTTACCAAATTTGCTTTAGTATAGAAGTATAGCGGGTTCAATCAGGTGAAGAACGATGGACCTTAAGGCGCAATTCATACAGAGAAGACGTAGACAGGACGTGGCTTAGACGTCGGCGCGAACATTACGTGAGCAAAGCACACTGAAAAGTGAAAAACCCTTGCGACAGTTGCGCGTAATACTGCTTTCGTAATGTCTTCTTCAGACGATGAGGATGCCCTGGCTCTCGTACTACAACTGGCTAATATTAAAAAAAATATAAGATTTTGTGTGCACTCTTATTGGTTAAAAAAAAGGAAGAATGTAGGTATGGTAAAGCTTGCTCGCTCACTCACTCACTTATTCACTTATGCAGTCACTTATGCACTTATGCATTTATTGAGCTTTTATTTATTTATCCTGGTAGAGTGTAGACCATGAGGTCTTCTCTTCCACACTACCAGAAGAGAAATATACATTGAAACAATAAAACGTAAAGTAAGTAAAGTAAATCCATGGCGCTACAGACCAAAAAGGGCTAAGACCGACCAGCCGGCTGCTGGCCTCACATCCACATGCCGAAGCAGAGGTGGACGATCATCCAACCAGAAGTTCACACCTGTGGAGTAACGGTTAGCGCGTCTAGCCGCGAAACCAGTTACCTGGTTGAGGTTTTTTCCGGGGTTTTCCCTCAACCCGATACGAGCAAATGCTGGGTAACTTTCGGTGTTGGACCCCGGACTCATTTCACCGGCATTATCACCTTCATCTCATTCAAACGCTAAATAACCAAAGCTGTTGATAAAGCGTCGTAAAATAACCTACTAAAATAAAAAAAATTAACCAGAATGGAGGTATCGTGTGGTTAGCATGATGGTCCCCCCTAGCCGTTATATCAGGTTTACGAAGTCGGATTTTCGCTACCTATCGTAGCTCCCCAAGTGCATCACGATGCTGGGTGGGCACCGGTTCTATACACTGGCCGAAATTTCGTGAGAAAATATCTTCCCCCATGAGGACTCGAACCAGCGCGCATTCCGTAAAGGTTGACGCTCACTGGCACGAACCGACCGAAACGGAACAAACCGGAAATATTCTGCGAGAGACGTATGCATGTATTTTAAACGGCAAACGCTCACTTGTCCGAACGGAAGCAACCGGCTGCCGGTCCTGACGGACAGGGTTCTCGCGACACGACTCTAGCGGAATTTCCGATGACGATCGTCAGCATTCGTATGTCTTCGCTGGTCTTCGGAGAAAAGTGTGTTGGCTGTTCTCAATAGTTTCCCACTCAACATGTGCTGGTGCGTTGTCCAGATAGATTATTCTTAAAATGGGTGATGAAAAGTTAATTTTAACAGTGCTAATCGTGCTTCTGTGCTGATTGGCCTTCGAAATGTGATGTTTCCCTTCATTATTTCAGGTGCTAATAACAGATGAAGTTTTAAACATTTTTCTTCGCTCATACGAAAGTACTAAAAAAACCATTACTCGATCTTTACACAAATGTGGGCAAAGATGGTTAAATTAATCAAAACACTTTTTTATATTGTTATGACTAGAGCCTGGATTGTATGTAATTACATATTCCGTTCCTACATATGTAGCTGTAAGGAAAGCTAAAAAATCCGCGAATCGTATTAAATTTAAATTTAAATATACAGAATAAAGAATATAATTACAAACAAACAAGACAAATAGAAATAAAATAATACAATCAATATAAAAAAGGAGATACAGTAGTATTAACAAATTTGAGACCGAATGAGCAGCGCTCGTGTTCGGTCGCAGTTCAGATATAATATTAATAGGCCTATAAGACAATAAAAATAAAATAAAATAGGAAATAAAATTAAAATTACAGTTACAGAAATTATATAATACAATATTAATATAAGAGAAATATAGAAAAAATAAATAAAAATAAATAAGTAAAATAAAATAGGAACTAAAATTTAAATTACAGCGACAATGGAATTATATAATATAATATTAACACTAGAGAAGAATAATATCGCACGTGAAAAGTAGGACAATATATATATTTCAAAATTATAGAATACAAAATATAATATAGGTTGATTAATTCATACACATAGGCTATAAATTTATTTAATCAAATTGAAGATATTAACACGTTTCTAATTTTCTTGTTATATGTTAGTGGATACATGTTAGAAGTTCTGGGTGTAATTTAGTTAAAGCATTGTACAACCGAGGGCCAAAATTAATGCTATGCTTTAGACCAGCAGATGTGAGACATTTAGTTTCTATTAATGTTGAATTAATATTTCGTCTTGTGTCATGATTATGTGTCTGTAATACAAACTTATTATGATTTTTATGATAAAATTTTAACAGCGTATACTTATAAATTTGTTCAATATTAAATACATTAAATTCAGAATAAATTAATTTAGTTGGATAATCGAAACGTTTCTTCAAACAAATTTTAATTATTCGTTTTTGTAGTAAATTTAACGAACTAAGATTAATGTTTTTACTTCCACCCCAAACAATTATACCATATTGAATGGTAGACTGAATAATGGCCAAATAAACATTTCGTAGAACTCTAATGGGTAAGTAGCATCTAAGTTTAACGAAAGGGATCATTATTCCGAAGTTTTAAATGTTTTTACATATTTTGGTGCATAACAAATGTTTTGGCATATATTATATATTTTTAAATATTTTGAAGGATATTGTATATTGTGAAGTTGTAACCATCTTTAATGTCACATCATTTGCTGCTTTCATTCTGCTGACGGCAACATATAACTATCCATGACTGAAGACGCATCTAAATAAATAAATTCCTAATTCATCAAAATGTTTGCTCTTGTGATTTATTTATAGTCATTGCATTTCCGTTTAAATGAGAAGGGAAGGTTAGTGTTAGTTATTATTAAATCAATTCTCGGTAGAAAAATCGTCTGACCTCTAGCTTCCCCTGTTAATATTTCTAGTTTCAACAGATTGTCAAACATTCCTCTTACAACCATTCTAACACCATTAACCAGTCCAAAACCCATATTCATATAGTTCTACCACGTTTTCTTGGTCGACCAGCTACACTCATATTAATTAACTAATAAAGAAGAACTAAATTCACAACACTATTAGTACAGTATTTAAGTAACACCAGATAAAACACACACGCATACTGAAACGAGAAAAAAAAATACGTGACAATTTTATTGGAAGATGAACCAACCATTATTATGGAGGTCTCGAAAAGTATGATATTATGACGTCAACATCTCGCATATACAGAAGGCTTCGACAACTACAATTCTTATCGTTTTAAGGAAAATCGATGTTTTATTGTTTAAAATTTCATTATTGAACCATAGCCTTTCCTATACACAAAGTCCCACATTACTGACACCATTCATGACCTTCCAAAAAACCTAACACAGCTGTATTAATAACTCAAATGAAGATAAAGTACATTTAAAGCCAGTACGTGAATCACGCACAATACTACGAAATAAACTTCAATATGTCCTGCACTCATAATAATGAACTAATAAAAAAAGAACTAAATTAACGTAACAACACTTATTTTTTTAGTAACACCAGATAAAAAACACACACGATCACCTCTGTGGTGTAAAGGTCGGCATGCTGGTCTCTTACGCAGAGAGCCCGGAATCGATTCCCGGTCGGGTTGAATTTCCTGGTTGAGGCTTTTTCAGGGTTTTCCCTCAACCGTAAGGCAAATGCCAGGAAATTCGGGCCACAACATCCCTGAATATCACCGGCCTCGTTCATCACCTAAATCATATTCATAACAAATCAGTAATACATATACAATCGCCATCTAGTTCACAACAATGGAAGCAGTCTCAATAATAGCACATAGGCCTTCGGATTTCACACAGAAGATTAACTCGCGATATGACCAAAGATGTTAAAGCGAGTATAAATAACAGCGAAAAGAAAAAAAAAAAACACGTATACTGAAACACACAAAAAAAAAATACGTGAC
Organism: Periplaneta americana; assembly: GCF_040183065.1. Taxonomy (NCBI): domain Eukaryota; kingdom Metazoa; phylum Arthropoda; class Insecta; order Blattodea; family Blattidae; genus Periplaneta; species Periplaneta americana. The sequence continues at coordinate 71,148,493 of NC_091122.1, read as the reverse complement.
AGTTGAAAGACGAACAAACCATTATTATCGAAGTCTCGAAAAGCATGATATTATGACGTCAACATCTGATATATACAGAAGGCTTCGATAACTACATTTCTGATCATAGGCCTATTAGGGAAACTCGATGTTTTATTGTTTGAAATTTAATTATTTGTACCATAGCGTTTCCTATAGACAAAACCTCACATAAACTGATATCATTCATGACCTTCAAAAAAACTAACACAGCTGTATTAATAACTCAAATGGTTATAAAGTAGGTAGGCTACATTTAAATTTGAAGCCAGTACATGAATCACGGCCCTCTGCACAATACTACGAAATGACTGCAATATGTCCTAAGGTATACGCTTTGCTGCGATAGACGCACATATTATTTTAAAATTCAAAGCTTTTTATGAACTTTGCTACAAACTATTTAGGTTTTCCCTAAATATTAATATTATTAGCTTTCGATTGAGACATCACACGACCTCACAGGATGTAGTTTTCATAAAATTTTCGGCCACAATTCAAATTAAATACATAGATCGTTGTCATGCACATTAAGGGTAAATGTGCGTGAACGACTACAAGTATTATCAGAAAATAAAGGCAGTAAACTTCTAAAATTTTATAAAGAAATGAACTCACAATTGGAAAAAGATTACAAGGTACCATAACATGACTTATTAGAACTTAAATAACTGATAAAAGTATAAAAAAGGTTGCTAATAATATTTTTTTGAATTCACTTTTTACTTTAAATTAAGTTTTCGAAAATTTGAAAATTTTCACTCATTTTATTTCATAACTCCACAATCATTAGAGATAGAATTCTGAAATTCTGTACACTGATTTAACATGAATTTATGCAAACGGTAGACTACAATAATGCCCATTTGTTTGAAAATAGAACAATTAGATCACAAAACATTATGTAAATTTTAATATAATTTATGTAGGACAAATAAAAAAATTAACTGTATTAAAATAAAGAACTCTACATGTCTGAGAGTAATCTACTTTTCAGAAATAAGTGTTTATTATATGCAAGAAAAAATATTAAAGATGTCAGAGAGACCATAACAATGTTCTGGTTATCAAATGATGTAACTGCAGAATTTTTTTTGTTTCTTTTTTTCATACTTTAATAAAACCGGTTTGAAAAATATTATTAGTACCGGTAACCTTTTTTATACTTTTATCAGATATTTAAGTTCTAATAAGTCTTGTTGTGGTACCTTGTAATTTTTGTCCAATGAGTTCATCTTCTTATCAAATTTTAGAAATTCAGAGCCTGCATTTTCTGATAATATTTGTGGTTGTTCACTTACATATATATGCTCTTAAGGAGCTTACATACTGTATGGAGAAATATTGACTAAACATGATACATGATTAATTACAATTTATATCCTATTTCCACTTTATACTAGGACTAAATGATAATTTACACAAACATATAGAATAATCTATAAAATTTGGCTAACGCTCACAAATCAATTCCATGTAAAAGTATGTAATCTTAATTCTTAATTTAAATTGATTAACTGTTCGGCAATCCCTGACTTGACGAGGTAAGGTGTTCCATAGGGGACAAACTGACACTGTGAAAGAGGATGAATAGAAAGAGATACGGTGACGAGGAATAGATAATGAAGTCTGATGTTAATTCCGCAAAGTTGTAAGATATTCAAAGCGAGTTCTCAAATATTTTGGAGTAGAAGCTGTGATGAAAGAATTGAACATGTATCCCGATCGTTTCCAGAATTTTTATATAATGTCCCACCAATGTTTCTGTACCGTATTAACGGTTAGCGCGTCTGGCCGCCCAGGTTAGATTCCCGATCGGGGCAAGTTACCTGCTTAAGGTTTTTTCCGGGATTTTCCCTCCACCGAATATGAGTAAATGCTGGGTAACTTTCGGTGATGGACTCCGGACTCATTTCACCGGTATTATCACCTTCATTTCATTCAGACGCTAAATAACCTAAGATGTTGATAAAGCGTCGTAAAATAACCTACTAAAATAAAAAAAATAAAATATACCATATTAAACCATCTCTTCACAAAATTGAATATCAAATTCAAAATCGTCGCGAATTTTCTTTTACAGTCAGACGCTACGTGTCGCTTTGAAGGGCCACTCGTGACTCGAAAGAGGCGAAGCGCTGACTTCGAAGTGGCGTGCCCCCATCCCATCCTCTCTGTGTGCATTGATACATTTGTTTACATAGGAGAGAATCGTAAATTCATCATGCCTCCACCCGATGTCCGAGCCACGTCTTCTCTGTGTGAATTGCGCCTAAGAATGAACAATGTTGGAGTGCGATCCATCAAGTAGATTTACTTAATGTGAAAAATTCACTTGTCCATTAATACACAAGAATAAAGGGAAAATACAGATTGCTACTATTCCGTTCCCAGACAACAATTGTAGCGATTTCTAGTACAGAAGAATGTTCTGGTTGGGTGGCTTTAGAAGGTTTGGGCCCCGGCCGGGTCCGTATACTTAGGCACGCTTTGGTCCATTTTGCGCGATGTGAGGTAACCTAGGTGGAATTCCTGAATTCCACGCTGAGAGGTGAACCATCCTGCCTCAGCACCTGATAGAGCCACGTCCCGTTTTGCGAACGAGTAGCCTGGTAAACCCCAGAAGCCCGGAGCCCCAAGCCCTTCCTGGTCATACGACTCTGACGGGTGGGCCATACTGTCTCAATCCCTGATAAGAGCCAGTTCCGTTGACCGCTATGGAGTAACGGTTAACCGCCAAAATCAAACTGTTATTACACGAAAAATATATAAAATTGACAGAATGTGACGGATTCACACTTTTAGAACTGCACTTCCGGTTTAAAAGAAAGTGTGCTTCAGGTCAATAAATACTCAGCTAATTAAATAATCAAACATCATCGAGAAAAAACTGACGTTTTTTTAAACTAGATAGTTCAAGCTTTCAGATAACATAAAAATAATAGAATTACATTTTTTAAGGAAAATTACAAATTAAGGGTAAATGAGTACCGTAACCTAGACAGTTTTATTTTATTTTTATTTTATTAGGTTATTTTACGACGCTATATCAACATCTAGGTTATTTAGAGTCTGAATGAAATGGAGGTGATAATGCCGGTGAAATGAGTCCGGGGTCAAGCACTGAAAGTTACCCAGCATTTACTCGTATTGGGTTGAGGGAAAACCCCGGAAAAAGCCTCAACCAGGTAACTTGCCCGAGATTCGAACCCGAGCCACCTGGTTTCGCGGGCAGACGCGCTGACTGTTACTCCACAGGTATGGACCAGATTGTTTTATCCACTCTCAAATTTACAGGATGTTGAAAAGAAGTACCCAGAAGAAAAAAAATGTCTAATAAACATGGGTCCTACAACACATACTTTCTGAATCTGAACACTTGTTCATAGAAGGTGCTCAATGTGACGTCCATTCATGGCAATGCATTCCTCTGCCCTTCGGCGTAAGGAATCACGCACTCTTTGAAATTGACCTGGTTGTTCTTGATAACCAAAGGTCTAGAGGATTTAGATTTGAGGAACGAGCAGGCCAAGGTGTGGGGCCTCCCCAATCAATCCAGTGGTCCTGAGATGTCAGCGTCAGGTGTTCACGCTCATTGCGGAAAAAATGTGCTGGTGAGCCATCATGCATGAACCACATCTGTAGTCTTTGCTGACATGGCACATACTCCAGCAAGGTAGGCAATATGTTAATAAAAGATCCTGATAACGAGCCCAAGTTAATCTCTATCGCCAAGAACGCCTGCCCATACGTTGATTGAGAATCGGTCCTGATGCCTTGTTTCTTCAACTGCATGGAAATTTTCATCAGCCCACACATGCGTATTACAAAAATTCACAACACATCTCTGCTGAACCCCGCTCATATCCGCAACCACACTTTTCTTTTCAGTATTCCTTGCGACGTATCAGTATTCCATGCCAGGGGTGTCAACTACGGTATGATTATCTAGTAGCCTGCTGTACTGTAGGGCAGAAAAATGCATTGCCATGAATGGACGTCACATTGAGCATCTCCAATGAACAAGTGTTCAGATCTCAGAAAGTATGTGTTGCAGGACCCATGTTTATTAGACTTTTTTTTCTTGTTTTGATGCATACTATCACCTCCTAAATATTGGATACTTTTTAACACTCTGTATTTCAGTTTGTCAGTAATCAAAACCTTCTGTCTGGAATCTTGCTTGCTACGTAAGGTCAGTACAAGTTGGTAGGAAATGCAAATAAAAGTAGCTCTGTTAGATATGAACGTGTTCTCAATCCAACCATGTGGAAGAGAATGGCTGTTATATAGCCTTTATTTTATTTGGGACTTCGATACACATAAGGTGATGATAGCTGTCAATGTGGAAGACATATGGATTTCCTAGTAATTTCACCCTACTAAAGTAGTTGATGTCATATCCATTGAACACGTGTACCACGCCACTGTTGTTTTTCAAACATTTTTGTCACGTTCCATACAAATGGTTCACAATTTACAAGCTTTATAGAGTGCGCCTTGTTTTTATAACTAGCCGTTTACTTGTTGGTTTTACTGTTAGAGCACGGGGCTGGAATCTTAATGGCTTGGAGCACATGTTCAGCAGGAGATCAAGAACTTATGAGTTATGCTGTCGTTAATACATTCTGTCCCGGAATTTAGAGATGCGTACTTTTCATCGCCTCAATTTTCTTCTACTCGGCCTCACCTACAATTCGCGTCCCTGCTTTGTAACTACAGAAGGAATGCAGGCATCACAACGTTAGAATAACAAAAGGGGTTGGCAAGAATGGAATAACTGTTTTATGTGTTAATTCGTCCAAAATTTATAATGTAAACCTATGATAATTAACAATTCTATATAGACGCATATTCATTATTTCAATATTTTTATTACAGGCAGAATAAATACAAGAACTATTGTAAGATTTGAAGTATCTCTTTCAATAACTTGACACTTGTACGCATTTGCATTATCCCCGGCTGAAGAAAATTGTTTTACGGTGAAACAGATTACGAAAAGTTCATGATACAATAGAGCGTCTCGTTTAGATACAGTGAAAACGTAAACAAAGTGCAGTTAACGTGTGGGGGGGGGGAGGGGAGGACGAGCCCTACGATAAGCACGAGAGATGCACAAGGTTTTAGTTACAACATTCATGGCGGAGCATTAGGCCTAATTGAAATTATATTTTCCAAAAACACAAAACAAAAGAACACAAATTGCATAACGTTATCATCAGGCTTCGAGACTTGGGACCCGATAAAATAAGTTTACTGTGCATGTACTATAGGTTGTTGACTCGCTGCAGGTAGTGAAAGGTAGAGATGTGTTGAGGTAACAACGTTGTTATTTAGAATAGAGTACTGTAGTATGGGGAAACACACACATATGTACATTCTGAACGTAAATATACATTACACAATGACAATGTCAAATGAATGTGAAAAGCATTTATTCTCCTGTCTTTTATAAGCATTTGTGTTTAATTATACACAGTGTTAAGGGTGGAAATAAACATGTAGCAATTTTAATTTCCTCATTTATCCTATTGGTCGTCTTTAGGAAGCGCAGTTACAATACCGAATTGCAATGTACTACAAGATACATTTTCAGCGTCCCAAACATAAATCTTTTTCGGCTACCTGCCAAACACAGTTTGTACTGTGAAAAGCTGCGCTCTACGTCGCGTGGAGACAGTCCTTTATTCTCGGGTGACTCTATGTCCACTAATTTGCTGTTTATATTACACAGTGATCCATATCCGTTATTTTTACATAAAATTGATTTCTACTTCTACAGTATTTTACACGTTCAGTAACCGGTGTACTTGGTGTCTCATTTATTCTCTGTGTAATTTCCTCAATTAATTCGAGGGCTTCTGGCATCTCTCGTGTAATCCTTTCAGACACAGTTTGTATGAAAACCAAATTATTCGTCAGAACCTTCAAATCCAGAGCGTTTTCCTTTGCGTGTTTGTTGGCATTCATTCTACAGTACCCCCACCCACTGTACGCTTTACCACTATACTCAGTACGCCGTTATGCGGATTTCCTACTGAACTTCTCTATCGGGTCCGAAGTCTCGAAGCCTGGTTATCATATACACATTTTAACACACAAGCAATTGTAACGTTGAAATAATTCAATATTACAAATCAATTTTTGCTATTCATATGATGTTGCTTTCAAGCAGCATTTTTTACGGTCATGAATTTCGTTCTCTAAATAAATTGAACTTTGAGAAGAAATAGTTTTGTTCAGGAAATAGTATTGTCACTTCAGACCAATATTTTCCAGTCTTTGATATTCTTCCGACCGACGGTCGACCGTGATGTTTTGGGCGTTTGCTTTCTGTGGAGCCAAGACACGCGGCAGGCAGAGCGGGCAACCGACCGAATGGATATCAGTGACTCTCGGTCGGCGTTCTTAATGAAATGCAGAGCTCTAAATTGTACCAATGAGTGTGAAGGGGATGAAAAGTAAAAGAAAGACACCTGTATATTCTATGCCTGTATACTACGGAAACCTAACTAAGCATCACAAAGACATCTCCTACGTTTGCCAATCGCATACACTTAGTGTATAAGCTCTCAAGCGAAAGGTATAATTTTTTTGAACAAACGTGTGCCACCCATGAACAGTTAAAAGACTAACTAATAAGGTGTCACATTACAGTCTACTATATACAGTCACGAAGCTTGAGTTTTGAGGGTGCTAGAAACAATAGACTGTGACGGTACTATTTTGCATTGCCTGTAATGAGGCGATATTAGCGATCCTAGTGGTGAGCAACTATCTAATGTTTGCATATTTGCTTCGCGACTGTATGTACTAGACTGTGGTCACATGTTGGTCTATTTCTTCCATGAAAAATTAACATTAAACTTCAAAATTATTGCTCTTAATGCAAGGGTAGTTTTTAAATTGGCAGTAATCAATTTTATTCACATTCTTGAGTAGATTATAAAAATCGGTCATGGATTGCGATGAGGATAAGACGTAAATATAATGCTGCTTAGCGTATCGGGGAAAAAATGAGGCTAATAAAACAATAATTGACACTATGATCCACTCATGCTCACAAACAACTGTTCTAATATCTTACCTACTATATCTCCTATAATGACTTCATTCCTCTTACGCCCGCCTGGTAGGACGATCATGTAGCGGCGTCCTTGGCACGCGAATGACGTCACTTGAAGACGCAACTCTCTCAGAATATTATAATATTCGGAAACCACAGAAGTCTCCATCTTCATGATTGTAACAATATTATGGCCACCGGCGCGGCGTAGCTCAGTCGACTGGAGCGCTTGAATGCCGGTCCGGAGTTGCGCTCGGGAGTGGGTTCGATTCTCGCTTGGGCTGATTACCTGGTTGGATTTTTTCCGAGGTTTTCCCCAACCATAAGGCGAATGTCAGGCAATCTATGACGAATCCTCGGCCTCATCTCGCTATCACCAATCTTATCGACGCTAAAAGCAGTGTAGTTGATACAGCGTCGTTAAATAGTGTCTTGTGAGATATCAATTCTTTCCTGTGTCGAGAAATATCTGTACGCCACGAAAGAGTCGGTAAATTTTTCTTTCAACGGCGAACTTCCTTCGTTCTTAATCATTTGCTATCATGTTTCTCTATTTAGGGATGCGAGCCAAACATTTTGGTTCATATGCCTTTTTCTTTAAGATTCTTACGGTACAACATGAGAGATAATCTATGTGGAATCAGTATTGTTTAGTCACCTGTCCGAAAGCAGATCTGATCCTCACAAGTGATACAAGGCATCAATTATGAGGCAGCTAGGCCAGGAGATAATAGGGTAGGTTTGGTCAGTTCCTTTCCCTCTCCATTGTATACATCGCCGATTAGCTACATATTACACTAATCAGACTTCAGAAACATACAAAGAACTGTTCTTCTTCTGTAACATACCGTCAAGTGAGATGTACTGACTGATAATAGAACACTCAGGGTATGACTAATATGATGATGATGATGATAATGATAATGATAATGATGATGATGATGATGATTACTATTATTATTACTTACTTACAAACGGTTTTTAAGGAACCCGCAGGTTCACTGCCGCCCTCACTTAAGCCCGCCATAGGTCCCTATCCTGTGCAATATTAATCCAATCTCTAGCATCATATCCCTCCTCCCTCAAATCCATTTTAATATTATCCTCACACCTACGTCTCGGCCTCCTAAAAAATCTTTTTCCCCTCAGACCTCCCAACTAACAATCTACATGCATTTATGAATTCGCCCATACGTGCTACATACTCTGCCCATCTCAAACGTCTGGATTTAATGTTCCTAATTACGTCAGGTGAAGAATACAATGCGTGCAGTTCTGCGTTGTGGAACTTTCTCCATTCTCCTGTAACTCCATCCCTCTTGGCCCCAAATTTTTTCCTAAGAACCTTATTCTCAAACACCCTTAATCTCTGTTCCTCTCTCAAAGTGAGAGTTCAAGTTTCACAACCATAACGAACAACCGGTAATATAACTGTTTTATAAATTCTAACTTTCAGATTTTTTGACAGCAGACTGGATGATAAAAGCTTCTCAACCGAATAATAACAGGCATTTCCCATATTTATTCTGTGTTTAATTTCCTCCCGAGTATCATTTATATTTGTTATTGTTGCTCCCAGGTATCTGAATTTTTCCACCTCTTCAAAGGATAAATTTCCAATATTTATATTTCCATTTCGTACAATATTCTCGTCACGAGACTATCATATACTTTGTCTTTCACGGATTTACTTCCAAACCTATTATTATTATTATTATTATTATTATTATTATTATTATTATTATTATTATTATTACAGGGTTGTTTCCGATCTCTGATAACGAATTTGAATGACATAATGTGCGTCAGGAGTCACACGACAGCTGAACTGTGGTGCGAGGTGACAGACCAGTAGTGAGTGATCTCAAAGTCAGAGTGCACGGCGACTCACAGCAGAAATTGCCGAGAAAATTGAGCCTTCTCTGGAGGGGTACATAACAACCCTTTCCGATGTCAAGTACAGTTAAGTGGTAATAAAAAAGCCTGCAATAAACGAGATTTCATTATTTCCAAGAAATGCATCTTCTATGTACTTAATAAAATTGGTAAAGCTCGAATGGAATTTATTTGTATCATCTCGTGGGGTGCGGCGACTTGTGACGGGGGTGGATTTTCTTGTTTTTTCCACTCTGGAATTAATCTCATCCGAGCTTTGCCAGTCTTATTAGGTACAGCTGTCAAAAAAAAAAAAAAAGTGGCCGCACTCGTGAACAGCGAATATTTTCAAAGTCCACTTCGGGTCGCGGCGATGTTACACGATGCATGTGCTTGTACAAGCAGTTCTGGAACTATGGAAGTATTCCATATCTGCTCTTCGCAGACCAGCGGTAGATTGCTTGTTTAATGATTCAAAGGTTGTGGGTTCGCGCCTTCTTCAAGTTTTCATTTTATTTTTTAATCGTTCTTTAGCGATGTAAATGATATTCAAATTATCATTTATATCCAGTTATCGTTCTTGATGGATATCACGTTATTTATATTTTGTTATCGTTCTTTAGGGATATGAATAAAATTCAAGTCATCATTTGTATTCTGTTATCGTTTTATAACGATATGAATAATAATAATAATAATAATAATAATAATAATAATAATAATAATAATAATTATTATTATTATTATTATTATTATTATTATTATTCTTGTATCTCCAGTGGGAGGTTAGCCCTATTTTACATATGTATGTTAGGGCTATAGTTTTATACACAAAACAGATAAGCATAAAGAGAAATGGAAAAGAAAATTAAATTAGCTTACGCGATGTAAACAAAACATAAACAATCCGTAAATTAGGCATTGCGATTGCAAAACAAATATCAGTTATCAATTTGAAACACACAAAAACATTAACAACACACATACGTAACACTTCTATAACACAAATATGCAGCTTTCCGTACCATACATAATAAATTAATACACAATAGTCACACAAACACAATCAAACTATAATTACGACATTGCGACGACATCAAGCATCCCATAACTGACTCACATACATAACAAATCAAGCATCCGTTGCAACACATACACTTCAACATAGTAACCACACTTTTAAAAGTTACAAATTTGGCTCCAAGAAGAATAAATAGGACACTGTTACTAATTACTATTCTTCTACAATTTCTTAAATACATCTGTAATAAATCTGTGAAATTCCGATATGAATAATATTCACGTTTTTTATATTGTTATCGTTCTTTAGCGATATAAATAATATTCAAGTTATCATTTGCCCTATATTCTGTTTACCTTCATTAGCATTATAAAATAATATTCAAGTTATTTATATTGTTATTGTTCTTTCGCAATATAAATAATCTGTATTTTAGGCCTATGTAGGTAATTATTATAACAAAAATAAACATCTTTCTTTGTAAAATAGGTTACTTTATTTAGATAATTAAACACGTATTATATAATATCTTATATTAATTTAACCAAACCAATATTTATCATTTATATTGTGTTATCATTCTTTAGTGATACTGTATAAATAATATTCAAGTTATTTATATTGTAATCGTTCTTTAGCGATATAAATAACATAAATTTAATATTAGGTTTGGAAAAATCCAGTTGCATAATACTGCTATTAGTTTTTCTTTTTGTATTATTACATTATACTATCTTGAACCACAATAAAATGAAAAGGAGTAACGAGGAATTGAACCTGAGACGTTGACATCTAAATTCCGACGTTCGTCCGCTGAGCTACGAGGACAAAAGTGTGGAAACATTTTCGGAAAAATTGGCCCAATCACACTCTAAGATTTTCTGATGATTCGTAGAAGCTAGTCCAGGATGCGGGGGGCAAAGGCTAATTGAGATTTCCCGATCTCTGATAGGGTCAAACATCCTGATAGAATTAATATTTAACCCTTGCCGTGACTTTCGGTGAAGTCCGGAGGGCCCAATTAGTCAAATCCACTCTCCTCATCTCCACGCTTGGGCCCCCTGGAATTTAATAAGATGCGAAAGAGATAGTGGTGTGCGGAAAGCAACGGGATGTTACCGCATTTAGGCCTATCCTTCCCAAGAAAAACTGCAAACATGAAGAAAGGAAGCTTTAAATAGAAGAAGTATCTTCTGCGGACCTATGGAAAAAGAACTAAGGAAGAGACTAGTGAAGTGCTTTGTGTGGAGTGTGGCATTGTATGGGGAAGGAACATGGACATTACGACGAAATGAAGAGAAACGAATTGAAGCATTTGAAATGTGGATGTGGAGAAGAACGGTGCGTGTGAAGTGGACAGATAGAATAAGAAATAAAATTGTTTTTGAAAAAGTGAGTGAAGAAAGAATGATGCTGAAACTGATTAGAAAGATAAAAAGTAACTGGTTGGGTCTCTGGTTGAAAAGAATAATAGACGACATTAGGATATGTGGATCATATGCGGAGACTAAGAGGAAGGCAGAAAATAGGAAAGATTGGAGATTGCTGGGTTTGCAATGAAAGACCTGCCCATGGACAGAACACTTATGTATGTATGTTCAGAATGCCTGGAATATCGTGTCTAAAAACAGTCGCTATTTGCATAGACTAGTCAATTCCATGCCCACTCGACTGCAAGATGATCGAGATAAGAGGAAGATAGACTAAATATTGAATTATGGCTTTTTGTTTTGTTTTTTGAACGCTTAATTGTTTGAATGTTTTAAGGCCGACGCCAGTAAATTTGTTTTGTTTATGCCACGAAAGATATTTTATTGAGAATAAAATCTTTTTTCTTTCCATTTGCAGCCAAAATATCATAATGATAAAGTCATGGCATAATATATTAATGAACCTGATGTTAATTACTAAAATAATCGTAAAAGAAAAAGGAGCCATTATGTATAGTTTGTCTCTCTCAAAAACAGAACAAAAAAGAACATAAAAAGCACGTGGTTGTAGTCGAACGCAGGACCTCATGAATAAGAGGCCTGAACGCTACCATTATGCTATCGATAACACACAGAATACTTCAATTATAACTGTAGATATCTGGCAACGTGGTCCAACAACATGTAACATTGCCTGTCTCCGAATTGTAGCGAAGATACCCGAAGGGAACTTTGTTCCAGGAGAGCGGCCACTTTTTCTTTTGACAGCTGTACATACAAGATGCCTTTCTTGGAAATAACGAAACAACGTTTTTTGCAGGCTCCTATGATTTTCACGTAACAGTACTTGGCATCGGAAAGGGTTGTTATGTATCCCTCCCAAAAAGGGTCGATTTTCTTGGGAATTTCTGCTGTGAGTCGCCGTGCACTCTGATTATGAAATCACTTACTACTGGTCTGTCACCTCTCGCCGCATTTTAACTGTCGGTGTGATTCCTGACGCACATGACGGCATTCAAATTCGTTATCAGAGATCGGAAACAATCTTGTATTATTAAAGGGAAATCATAGAATGTTGACAGGAGAAATGGTCATACGAAAACGCTTGCCCCAACCACAATTTCGAGATGAACTTACCGGAATCTGAACACGAGCCTCCGGCGTGGAGAGTCTAATCATCCGACTAATGGCACGCTGTCAAAAGAAAGAGTTGAGGAAATATTGAATATATTACCTAGACTACTATTATAAATTACAGAAGAACTTCGGAAGAATTAAAACAAAGAAAATAATAATAATAATAATAATAATAATAATAATAATAATAATAATAATAATAATCATAATCATTATCATCATAATAATAATAGGACAATGTCATTGTCTTCTTCTCTCTCATTGGCGCGGCTGCGAATTCTCGACAAGAACGAAGTATCAGTTAAAACATAACTTAGTTAAGTTCAAAGGAGTTGAACTGCTCAGAATTGCAGGTTGCGCATGAAATAATTTACAAACTTATTTAAGTGTCGGTAGTTAATAACATTCAACGGTGTTACAATAATTATAATAGTACGAAAGGAGTCTAAAGTAATGACGTCATTGCATAGGCAGTTCAGAAGCAAGTTTTCAATTTAAAAAGCTGCAAGTTAATTTATAAATCGGATAACGTCACCCTGAATTGAAGCAACGAAACAAGTTATTTTATTTTTATTTTTATTTTATTAGTGAAAAAGAAGTAAAATTTAAGCCAAATGTGGAACTAACGTCCGATTTATGAAGAATAAAAATGCACGGTTTCTGTAAAAACATATTATATGCATCGGAAGAATCTTTCAGTTTATTGATAGGGGCCACCGGCGTGGCTCAGTCGGTTAAGGCGCTTTCCTGCCGGTCTGAAGTTGCGCTCGGGCGCGGTTTCGATCCTCTTTTGAGCTGATTACCTGGTTGGGCTTTTCCGAGGTTTTCCCCAACGGTAAGCTAAGGTGAATGTCAGGTAATCCGTGGCGAATCCTCGGCATCATCTCGCTGTTACCAATCTCATCGACGCTAAATAACTTAGTAGTTGATACAGCGTTGTTAAATAATCAACAACAAAAATATATTGGTAGGGTGCTTCTGGTTACAAAAATACCAAATCATATGAAGATTAAGTTTCAAATAATCAGTCACAGCAAATTTATAATCCTTTGCACTTAAAGTGCAAAAAAGAAAAGATTTAAGGTTCAGTTATTGTAAATACATGCTTTACATACTTATGCACTCTTTAATTCGTAAAATAGCACAGGATTATGTTCAAAATTTATATCACTTTTCCATTGGTATTTTTGCAGTGTTACTAATTGCCTTTTATTAAATTCTTCACATTAATGAGTTCATTAAAGATTACTTTACTCAATATATAAGCTATTTTAAAAATAGATGAGTTGAACAAATGCCAGATAATTTAAACAAAAATAAAATAAAATAAAAAAATGCTAAGATCTGTTGAGTAAGGAACTCGAACCTGTCGAAGGAACTAACATCGCCTATTGCACAGGCCTTAAAGGGTAAAGCACGCGTATACATTTTGGTAAAATTGTTGACAAACATACATACTCTAAAGTAATTTATTAATTATTAAAAATTAAAATACACTTAAAGAGTAAAATGTGAGAGAAACAATTTCGCTAGACCTCGCTACGAGCGTGCTAAACTAGGCCCGGCTATCGACAGGTTACTTGTACAGGATTCATATCATATCATATCGCTAACACTGGTTTATGAATACGAAAAACGTTAGTTCGCTGATCATCCACCGGAAGCCCGCGCTAAGAATGTCTATGAATACGGTCCTTAATTTGTATGACTTGAGGCTTTTCCGTAGTTTGATGTGGAATTTCTCTTCTCGTGTTCTCAGTCACGTGAGTTTGACAGTTGCTTCCAAGCTTTCGATGACTAGCTCACCTGGCTGAGAATCCGAGAAGAGTTATTCAACATTAAATTTGTTGGAACTGAGAATTGTTTTGCATGATTCCTTCACTAACGTCTTTTTTAACTTTGAGACGTAATATTATAATTGAGTAATTGAACTACAAGAAAAGAAGTAGTTGAATTTAAGCAACAGTAAATTATTTATTTACTTATTTATTTATTCATTTCATTATTTATTTATTTACTTTTAATTAATTAATTTACTTATTTATTTATTCATTCATTCTGATCTAGTTAAGGCCATCAGACCTTCTCTTCCACATCACCAGAAACACAAATAATAAAAAAAATCACATTATAAACCAACTAAGGCCACACAAAATTATGCATAAGTTACAGTTATACAAACTTTAAATGAGTGATCACGTATCATAATTAATTATTATATCCTAATTAACTAACGAACATAAGAAACTTGCAATTTCAATGTAGAGTAAAAAAACACAAATCAACACTTCTAGCAATACCTAAAAAAGATTAAATAAGACAAAATTTTCTAATTTAATTTTGAATTGTGATAATGTCCGGCAGTTCCTGACGTCATTAGGTAACGAATTCCAGAGGCGAGTTATTTCTACACTATAGGAGGATGATTGTAAAGATGTTCTAATAGCGGAAGGGATAAGATGACGAATCAGCTGACGGCGGGAAGAGTAGGTCATAGAAAACAGATCAAAAAGGTGGTTAAGGATAAAAAAAAACAAAACGTCCGGAGTGGACAAGGAGGGGAAGTAAAGAATATTTGCATAGTTCATCTACTTGTGAGGGGAAGAAAGGAACCGTAGAACTACAGTCTACGAAGTTGTTGCTTAAGGGGGGGGGGAAGTGATAAAAGAGTGGCAAAAGACGTAGAAACAATTGAGTGAGTGTTCAAGCAGTAATAATAACTATCAAAATACAGTGAAACTTCCCTTAACGAACACTTCCCAATAGCGGACATTTTAAAATTGCCCTGCAAAATAACATTGGCCCTTATGATAAAATTCTTCAAAATAGCGGACATTCTCAATAACGGACGCGGACACTGAAATGTATCTCCCAACAACAATTAAAACTTCCAAATAACGGACAGCGTGAAAGAAACAAAGAAAAAGATGGTTGTAAATTAAACGGAATTCTTTGCAACAAACATTTGAACGTTCTTGTACTTTATTGAAAGTAAGAGCACAGTTGTTAGTTGTGATACTGTACGTGAGCAGTCCGTACTTTCTTAGTTTGTCAAGTTGGGTGTTCGGAAGTACAGTCACATTAAAAATGTCACAAAAACGTAAACGTTTGTCACTAAAAGAGAAAGTGGATATTGTAAAGCATAGTGAGAAAGAGAAATTAAGTGTTCGTGACCTGGCCACAAAGTTTAATGTGGGAAAAACTCAGGTTAGTGAAATTTTGAAAAACAATGATGTTATTTTAAAATCATACACTGAGAATGCAATTCTAGATTTCTTTGTGTGAGGTGAAGTGATACAGTGACTGATGTTTATTTCATTTAGAAAACATTTACTGATACGATTTCTCTCGGGATGAATACTGTAAACAATCTCACTGTCTACTGTACTGTACTGTAACATATAGTGGTGAATATGTATGAGAAATTTTAATGTACTGTATACATAGTAACGATTTTCTAAATAGCGGACACTTCTCAATAACGGACATTTAATTTTTCCCCGGCGATGTCCGCTATTGGGAAGTGTCACTGTAATCGGAGGAAAAATGTATGAACGAATAAGTGAATTAGTGTCCAGAGAAACAATAGATGATAAAGGAGGCTATTAGAGGAAATTGGAAGTGTTTGTTAACAGAAATTGGTAGTGAAATGTTACTAATATTGGAAGTGCCAACTAAGTTAGCGTACAATCAGAGAAATTGAAATGATAGGAAGAGAGGAAGAATTTAAATATAAGTTTACAAATGAAGGTTGTATTGACTTACAAAAATAGTGCCCAACGGAAAATTTATCAGGTGAAAGTGAACAAACGAACATGTGATTCAGTGACTAATAGAGAAATAGGGGATAAGAGTGATGACAGAAGTGAGGAGAGGTAGAAATGATTGTAAATTAGAGATGAAAGTGAATGATTATGATTAAGAGTAGTGTTAGTAAACGTTAGTTTAAAATTAGGGAAATTTTAGAGAATAGAAAGTCCTTCAATATAAGTAAACCATAAAAGTGGTGAGGTGTTCTTTAGATAGAAGGAAAAATTTTAAGGTGAGAGTTAGAGAGCAAATTGAGGGTATGTATTATAGTAATAGGGATACCAAAGGTAAAATAAGATAACTGTACACGTCGATGAAAGTTTGTATGTGTTATTGTAATTAGAATGTGGTGGGGAGCACGAATACAGAGATGTGGTGGCGACCCATTACTAAGTAAGAGCTGTAGAAATAAATATATCATATCATATCATATCATATCATATCATATCATATCATATCATATCATATCATATCATATCATATCATATCATATCATATCATATATCATATCGTATCGTATATCAAATCATATCATATCATATATCGTATCATATATCATATCGTATCATATATCGTATCGTATCATATCATATCATATCATATCATATCGTATCATATCATATATCATATCATATCATATCATACATCATATCGTATCATATATCGTATCATATCATATCATATCATGTCATGTCATATCATACCATATATCATAAAGACGTTCTGTGATGAGGGATAGAAATAAGTGCTTGATGCCGGATTTGAAGAGTTGCAAGAAAATGAAAGCGCGATAACAGATAATTCGGAGTAGAAGAATGCACTTACGTTAATCACAAATCGCACAAGATCTACCATAATTTGAACACGCACACTTCAAGTCAGCTGTCAGTAACTAAGCTCAAAGTGAGCCTATTGAACACAATGGATCTTGATGTAGTTCAGAATTTCTCACATTGCATGTACCGATGTTGCGTTATAGCGGTCTGTGGGAAGACTTATTTCTCCGTCCTTGACCTGGTGGGAGGGACGTTCTAGTGAACGGACATTGATTAAAAATGATTGATGATTATAATTTATGAAACCATCCGTAAATGTACTAACTCCACCGAAGAATTAAAATTCATCATCACCATCAACATCAGGGATTAAATCTCGTAAGTCTCGTTCCGGTGTCATGAATTACAATTGTATCCACCTACTCTTTGGTCTGCCAAAATTTTTTATAGCCTTAGGTTTATAATTTAATATTAATTTCGGAATGCTGTATTCCTTCATTCGAGCAACATGTTCCTTCACTTACGCTATTGTTGTATTTCTCTTGATTTGAAGGCGTTGAGTTCTCTAATAAAATCCTCGTTTTTCTTCTTGTCCAGTAGAATATGCTTATGTTCGGCAGAATTTCTTAAAAACCGCATTTCTGCTGTCTTATGTATATAATTTCTTTAGTCATTCTTCGTTAATAAGATAAACGGGAGCAAGCGGAACTCATACATTTAATAGTTCAACTTTGACACTTAATAACATGCTGAATTGAAATTAAAATTCGTATAAAATTTGAACAGGTGACCATCAATACCTTACCGAACTATGCTTAAAAAAAATCGAAAGACACATAGAATGATAAATTTATATTTTGGGAATTTAATACAATGCAAATATATAGAAAAAAGTCTAATCGTTGGATAGGACGTGCTGGAGTAAGGGACAGATGTTTCATGACATGGCCACAAGATCACCCGATATGACTGCATGTGACTTTTTTCTATGGGGTAACTAAAGGACCGTGTATTTGTACCGCCTTTGCCACGTGATTTAGAGGAACTAAAAACCAGAATTCGAGAAGCTGCCGCCACGGTCACAGAGGATATGTTGAAAAGGGTATGGGAAGAGTTTGATTAACGTTTGGACATCTGCAGAGTCACTCGTGGTTCACACATTGAATCTATGTAAGGTGTAAAATGAACTTTGAGAGTTTGACTTTAAACTGATATGTGTTTGAAAGTCCTATCATTAGTAGTTTTTGTGTAATAAAATATTGAAAGTGTTATCGGACTTTTGATATGCTCTTATATACGTACTATTTATTAAGTCAACAGTTATCACACAAGGAGTGCACTCAATTCAGTGAGTTGGCGGCCGGGACTCAAACAGTATATGCAATATTAGGTGAATAATCTATGTAGAGATTAATTTTTTATCCTAATCTGTATGGTTAACATTTGTTGTTAATGGAGAAAAATTCGCTCCGGCGCCAAGGATCTAACCCGCCTCTCCCAGTTCTACGCACTGGGTGCTCTATCGATCCTCGGCGCCGGAACGAATTTTTCTCCGTTAATAACAAATAGTGACCATCACAGACAAAAAAATAAATCTCTAAATAGATTCCTATTTAAAGTAAGAAATGTTTAGACCAGGATAGTTAAAGCAGTTCACGTGTTCTATTGACTTTCCACATAAAATTATTTTCGCTCTTAATATTTGCGATCCTATAAATGCTATTGACTGGTACACAGTAATTAGGTACAAGCTATAATCCTTGCATAAGTCGTAAGAGTTTAGTCCATGACAATTCAATAAGGATCGAGACATATACCAGCATCTGAAAGAAGGAACGTCAATCACTTCTCGTAAGTTTAGCGGTCTTACACAAAACGCTGGAGCAGTAGAAAATAAAAAATTGGAGCACAGGAATTATTTAGAAACAAATAAAATTAAAATCGCTATTGTAAACCTACCACCATCTTCGCCCTTCCTATATGTTTCGTATTACCAATTATAAAATTTACCGCACCAACTGACTATAGAGTTCCTGGACAAGACCGCGTTGTCAGGGGAGGAGGACAGCAGGCTTGGTGGAGAAATGAAGTCGTCAACACGAACAGCAGCACCCACAGCTTCCGAGATTGAAAGCGACCGCAATTTCTTTGCATATAAATAATGAGACGGTTCATTTTATTGCGGCCTATAATCCTCTCGGTACCCTACCCACCAATGATATACATGTACATTAGAGCGTCTCGTTTAGGCACAGTGAAAATGTAAACAAAGTACAGGTAACGTGTGGGTGAAGGACGAGCCGTACGATAAACACGAGGGATGCACAAGGTTTTAATTACAATATTTATGACGGAGCATTAATTGACATCATATTTTCCAAAAACATAAAAACAAAAGAACACAGATTGGATAATGTTATCATATACAGATTTTAACAAACGAGCAATTGCAACGTTGAAATAATTCAATATAACAAATCAAATTTTGCTACTTATATGGTGTTGCTTTGAAGCAGCATTTTTTACGGTCATTCTCTGTATGACTAACATAATATCAACTTCTTCTGTGACCGAATTAACAAAATCACAGTACTGTAATTATGTTTAGGAAATAGGTTATCACTTCAGGCCATATACTGTAGACGAATCACTTAGTCACTCGAAATGAATGCACCTCTGCACATAGTGCGTTGGACATTGTGCCACTGTCACATATTTGTAACACAGTGCATGAGGGTTGGCCACTAAAGGGAAACTAAGAGGTGAAACTTAAACAGAGATGATTCAATCCGGCATCGGAACTGGAATCCGGTGTGGCTTAGTCGATGAAGCGTCAGCGCATAGAGCTGAAAACCCAGGTTTCAGTCCGTTTTACTTCTTGGTTCCACTAGAAAACTGTATTACAGTGTAATACTGCAACAATGATACACTTAAAAAATAGTAAACTCAATCAACAGTAAAATAAAAAAAAAACTTTATATCTTCTGAAACAGACTACAGCCAATATGTATGTTTAATTTGACCAGAGACCACCGACTAACTTTCGAGCAATCTAACTTTCAGCTGAGCTGTCAATCATAGGGCCATGGCTATGGCAAATGCCATCTATGATTTACTTTGATATGCCTGACCTAGAGAGACAGACCTTAGTTCGTTGACCTCTTACGAGAAGAAAGACCATTGTGCTGGCGGCGATGTTGCCAGTGTGCTGAAACTTCCAATTTAATTTTATAATTAACCTTGAATTTAATCACAAAATGTACTCGTAATATATAGATTTTCTATTCATTTACGTGTACCCTAACGTCCCTTTCAAGCTGCAGGGTTATTTCTCTTCCACCCTGTATATTATTATTATTATTATTATTATTATTATCATTACTATTATTTATATAAAATATTCACGATATAAAACGATACATTATCTTTACTTTTCGTTTCGGACTTAAATGTTCGGCACAGCCGCCACTGCCTTTAACAAAAGCCTGAGGGCACAGATTGTAAAATGGCTGTACGTCTGATTTTACTGCTGATTTGGCCAACTCGTCAGCTCTTTCATTTTCCAGGACACCCATATGTCCTCGAGCCCACGATAGACTTATGTGCCTGGAAAAACTGCCACAGAGATTGAG
Organism: Periplaneta americana; assembly: GCF_040183065.1. NCBI lineage: Eukaryota > Metazoa > Arthropoda > Insecta > Blattodea > Blattidae > Periplaneta > Periplaneta americana. The sequence goes on along the minus strand of NC_091122.1, from coordinate 71,127,725 downwards.
CTGGTTTTGTACTTGTTTACGGATTGCATATGTACAACTGAATAATGTATAGGCCTATAGCTGTTCGCATTCCACTATGCAAACGAGAAAGAGAAATGCTGTATCAAGTGAAACAACGCTTCTAGAAAGATGCGCTGCTTGTTCCTTTCAACTTCCTGATGATTTTATCAACCTCAACTGAACACTGTTCGTATTTTCATTATTGTACGGTCAGATTACATAACTCACTACGACCGTAGTAAATACATACGCGTATTTCGTGGAATCAGAAAAATTGTGCATTTATAGTTGAGGTTATTTCCTAGTAATAAACGTGGATGACATTGGTTTCGCACATTCGTTCGCCTTCAAGTACAAGCAAAGAGACAAACCAACGGGATGGACGCTCTTTAAATACCTTTTAACGGTTCATCTCGCGTCCTTGACTCAAAACGGTTGTCGGATGCAGCTCGTGTACGTACCAACACTTTGACAGACTCTTCAAATAGTATACAGCAGTCGTTGACAAATGTTACACACGCTTAGAGGAATGGAGCAAACGTGTAGGTTGTCGGGCAGGCATGTGTGTGCTTATGGATGGGACAGCAAGTATTTGTAAATTTTTGAAGTGACTAATAGCACTCATTTGCCTACAGTTAATGAACCGGTCTTTAAAAAATTCCGAAGCTATGTTAACTATTACAATCTGCAGTATTAGGAGATTTTATTACCCTCTCGGAAAACAAAATGTCCTGCGGTGTTTCATTCCTTTGGTAAGAAATTAATTTAATCATAGAAGTGAACCCACTTGAACATTAATGGGATATTATTATGATGTAGCATAGAATACAATTAACTGAAATACAATTATTATTATTATTATTATTATTATTATTATTATTATTATTATTATTGAATGGATAGAAAAGAGTGGAGAACGAGAATAAGACTTTAAAGGTGCTATACATAGACATTTCGCTAACCCGCGCTACGAGCGTGTTGAATTATCCCCGGCTATCGACAGATTACTTGTACAGGATTCATATCATATATCATATCATATCATATCGCCAAAAATGGTTTATGAATACGAAAAACGTTAGTTTGCTTATTATTCACCGGAAGCCCGCGCTAAGAATGTCTATGAATATGGCCCTAAGACTTTAGGCACAAGAAGATGAGTAAACATTAAAATTTGTATATAAATAAATAAATAAATAAATAAATAAACAAATAATTTATTATTATTATTATTATTATTATTATTACTATTATTTAGTTTCTGTCAGATGCGTTTCCAATTCACTGTGGGCTAAAGCAAGGAGATGCACTATCACCTTTACTTTTTAACTTCGCTCTAGAGTATGCCATTAGGAAAGTTAAGGATAACACAGAGGGTTTCGAATTGAACGGGTTACATCAGCTGCTTGTCTATGCGGATGACGTGAATATGTTAGGGGAAAATCCACAAACGATTAGGAAAAACACGGGAATTTTACTGGAACCAAGTAAACAGATAGGTTTGGAAGTAAATCCCGAAAAGATAAAGTATATGATTATGTTTCGTGACGAGAATATTGTACGAAACGGAAATATAAAAATTGTAAATTTTTCTTTTCAAGAGGTGGAGAAGTTCAAATATCTTAGAGCAACAGTAACAAATATAAATGATACTCGGGAGGAAATTAAACACAGAATAAATATGGGAAATGCTTCTTATTATTCGGTTGAGAAGCTTTTGTCATCTAGTCTGCTGTCAAAAAATCTGAACGTTAGAATTTATAAAACAGTTATATTACCGGTTCTTCTGTATGGTTGTGAAACTTGGACTCTCGCTTTGAGAGAGGAACAGAGATTAAGGGTGTTTGAGAATAAGGTTCTTAGGAAAATATTTGGGGCTAAGAGGGATGAAGTTACAGGAGAACGGAGAAAGTTACACAACGCAGAGCTGCACGCATTCTATTCTTCACCTGACATAATTAGGAACATTAAATCCAGACGTTTGAGATGGGCAGGGCATGTAACACGTATGGGCGAATCCAGAAATGCATATAGAGTGTTAGTTGGAAGGCCGGAGGGAAAAAGACCTTTGGGGAGGCCGAGACGTAGATGGATTTAAGGGAGGTGGGATATGATGATAGAGACTGGATAATCTTGCTCGATAGCGATCAATGGTGGGCTTATGTGAGGGCGGCAATGAACCTCCGGGTTCCTTAAAAGCCAATAAGTAAGTATTATTATTATTATTATTATTATTATTATTATTATTATTATTATTATTGAATGGATAGAAAAGAATGGAAAACAATCAATTCAATTCAATCGTTTATTAATGTCATGAGCAACAGGTTGTTGCAATAGACATAATAGTACATTATGCAACGAGCCTATAATGGTAGTACTTAAGACGCGAGTATGTTTATGAAACGAGCGCAAGCGAGTTTCATAATTTTCATACGAGAGTCTTAATTACCATTATAGGCAAGTTTCATACGACTTTTTATGCTCGTCCATATTTCTAACTTGAAATTATTCATAACTATTCATGTTATTCTTATCTGACTGGGGAGCGGAACTGACCTTGTGCAATATCTCGTAAATTTTGAAATGTGCGCAGACGCGAAAATATTGATTTTTTCCCAGAAACAAATGTCATTGACCTTGATATAATCTAGAGAGTAAAATAAACATTAATCTTGATAGAACCTTGAAATTGATTTAGACATTGAAAAACGAGATGACAAATTGAATTTATTTGAATATTATTTACAATTAACGCTAATTATTATAGTAACAGTACGTAACCTTCTGCGACAGTGTTGGATTTCCAGCCTCCGTGACGTTTCGCTAGTTGTCTTTCGGTTGCATATCCGAGAATAATCTATACTTGCGCTTTCATATTGCTACAATGGTGTTTTCTGATTGGTGGAACACCTGAACTTTAATGAATAGGTGTACTTTAATGAGGTCCATTAAAGGGCTGCTACCAGGTGTATAATTACTACATTTCGGCATGGTCGAGCATAAAATAATATTTGACATAAAATATACAAAATATGAATACAATACAAATGAAATACAATACTAGTAATAATAATAACAATAACCAATACTAATAATAGTCGTAATAATGAAGAGCAATGCAGCTTATAAATTTAGAATACATTTACAGTGTAGTCAAGAAATTCACTAATACTATAGAATGGATGGTTGATTAACCAGTTATACAAAACAGATTTAAATTGTATATAACTTGTATCATGTGCCTTTTGTGGTAACTTATTAAACATTGTTATAGCAATAGAATTGAACCATTTTTTGGACTTACTTAATGTAACTCTAGGTTCTGAAAGACAATAATTGTACCTTGTATTATAGTGATGAACTTTTGTTTTAGGGTGATAAGTATTAAGGTTTTTCTTAATTTTCATTAGGCATTGGAATATATATAAATTTATAACACTTAACATTTTTTCTTGAATAAATAGTAGTCTACGTGAACGTCTTATGCAGACCCTGTTAAAATGCGTAGAATGACAATCTTGGATATGCTACTGCTATTTCCCCAAATGTAAATACCATATGATAATGTACTATTGAAAAAGGCGTAATAAGAATTTAAGAGGTAGAATTTTGGTATTAAAGGTTTTAAATGTCTTAATAAGTAAATTACTTTTGACTGCGTAATAGGCCTAATTAAGAAATTAATATCTTCATCCCACGCTAGTTTAGAATCCAATATGAGACTAAGCCTATCACTTTAGGCAGAAGAAGATGACATGTAAATATTAAAAATCTGTATATATAAATAATAATAATAATAATAATAATAATAATAATAATAATAATTACAATAATAATAATAATAATTTGTTATTATTATTTATTTTTTTAAGATGTTATGTCTAGGAAGGGAGGATATTAAACGCAGAATAAATATGGCAAATGCCTGCTCTTATTCGGTTGAGAAGCTTTTATCGCTCAGACTGCTCTCAAAAAGCTGAACGTTAGAATTTATAAAACAGTTATGTTACCGGTTATTCTGTATGCTTGTGAAACTTGGACTCTCATTTTGAGAGAGCAACAGAGGTTAAGGCTGTTTGAGAATAAGGTGCATAGGAAAATATTTGGGGCTAAGAGGGATGAAGTTACAGGAGAATGGAGAAAGTTACACAACACAGAACTGCACGCATCGTATTATTCACCTGATATAATTAGGAACATTAAATCCAGACGTTTGAGATGGGCAGGGCATGTAGCACGTATGGGCGAATCCAGAAATGCATAAAGAGTGTTAGTTGGAAGGTTGGAGGGAAAAAGACCTTTGGGGAGGTCGAGACGTAGATGGGAGGATAATATAGAAATGGATTTGAGGGAGGTGGGATATGATTATAGAGACTTGATTAATCTTGCTCAGGATAGGGACCGATGGCGGGCTTATGTGATGGCGGCAATGAACCTGCGGGTTCCTTAAAAGCCATAAGTAAGTAAGTTATACCTAGTATAATTTAATTTCATTACATAGGCTAGCACCAATTTTTTATGCAAATATTAACTGAGAGCTACATTACAAAATTCATGACATTCATTGTTCTAAGACTGAACGGTTCATTGCATCCATAAAGAATTTTATCATTAAATACACCATTATGTAAAACCTTAGATATGAAATCATAATTTCTATAGTCTTCCTCAATAACTGAATATTTCTCCAAGGTAATTTTTAAAAATAGTAAGTAGCGAATGCAATATTTAATATCACACTCAGGTCTCTAGGGTAGAGTAGCATAAAAGCACCATTTCCTAAATGGCACCACTGCTAGTTTAAAACAAGTTACTGTAGTAGTGGGGCATTTAGTCGTAGACTATTGTTACAATCTACCATATGAACTTCCACCATGTCGCTCAGGCGGATGTATATTTAGCTAACATTTTGTAACTAAATAACGGATTTGTATGCAAAGGAATCCATAATCTTAAGATGTTATTGGTTTAAAGAAATATTAAAGAACATTTAACTTAGTAGGATTTTCGAACATGTGGTGATTATAGGCTAGAATGAAGAAAATAATAACTTATGACGTAGATTCTCAATTCGCACCACTTTGTAGGTGCCTAATTCGCAACGGTGCGATATGAGCAACTGTAGCAATTTTAGCCGTACAAAAGAAGTCCCCAAAAATTTTAACTGAACGAGGAATGCATTAGGTGGGTGCAATATCAAGTGGTGAAAAGGATGTTAATACAACAAGTGTGTGTTGTACAAGCGCATCAGATATTTTGTCCCACCTATGATAATTTTTATACGTCAAACAGTGCATCCTACATCATCAGCTAGTGCTCCTCCAGGATCGTTATTTGTTTGCTCTGAGTTAGTTACATCAACAGTGAACTACTGTATTTGTCGAAGAGTCAAACATTTTATTTGCCACTCAAACCTGCCATAGAAAAAAGTGCTGCTTCTATATGTCCACCTACATGACCCATTCTAAAAATTTAGAGGCTAGTTTATCTCGGGAAAATTGTGTGCACCTGTTTCAGCTTCCTCGTCATAATACTCATAGGTCAAGCCTTTAGATATTTCTATGTTCAAACCATTTCAGACAGCCATATCATGAAGCAGTTCTTAGGTGGCTTCGAGATAATCGCGGAGAAAAGGTGACGCAATTTACGGTCTGAACTGCCTGATGAAGCACATGGCAAATGTGTAACAAAAAAAACTCATTCAGGAAGTTTAAATGTTAGGTAATATATGCTTTCAATAAACTTGTAATTTGCATGTATTACATTATTCATATTACTGTAAATACTGTTCAATATGTTCAATATTAAAAGCTTTCCTTCATCCTGTTCCCTGCAGATAAAGAGGTGCGATTTAAGAAAATAGGAAACTAGTTGCCTAAGTGGCACCACTGACAAGTGTTTCGAAAATGTCATTCTAATTAAAAAATATTAAATAAAATTCAATTATTCCTTTTTACATGAAATATAAATGTTCTGGGAATGTACCTCTGTAAAGGAATGTAGAAAATAAAAACAGTATTATTCAATAAAAATTATAAATGCTAAAGTGGTGCGATATAGGCAACCTTACCCTATATAGGCTACCATATGATACCTGAAAGCAGTAAAATTGCCAAAAATCTACACAAAAGTGAGAAAGTATTGCCATGTAATGCAATAGAATAATATTTAAACCAGACATCTTCAATTGTTGCGTAAATATAATAATTTCCTCCGTAATTCACGTCACAATAGTGCACTCCTTGAGAGAGCATCTTCAATCTGAGCAGCTCTATTTCGACACACGTAGGCAGCCTCAAAGCGAGTGGTGTGATGACTGGAGGCTTCGCTTAATTGCGGTGAGAGCACTCCCATTACTACCGCGACACGATACATTAGAATGCCGACTTATAAAATGTTACTTTTCCTCCGCTAAAATGGTATATAGTGGTAATAAATAAAACTATTATCCTAACACGTTTTACTCCTGGAAGAAGGAATTCAGTAAATTACATCTCCCATTTCTTATTGTCAGTGAGCCAGCTGCTGGAAACACGAAATTTTCCTCGATTTATAACAAAAGTTACGTCATCGTTGTCTTCGCTTTCTGCCGGACGGTCATTAGTTCTCCCATGTCACAACAGCAGCATTCACAGTGACATCGCCCGCCCCCACAGACACGAAACAAGGTCCTTTATCCTCGACTTCTCAGTTCAAAAATTATTTCAGAGGATACATTTCTCTGTGCGTAACATAAATTTTCTATGTGTGTGTATATTTTATTAAGCCGTGTTTTATTGCTGCATGCTCCATTGCACTAAAAGTGTGCCATACTACAGTCCATACAAAACTAGAAAGATATTGACAGTTCAGAGGCTTCAAAGCATCACCATGGCAACCGCTCAAATTATCCAATCAGAAACCATGACAATATGCCGACGTTGCCGACTGTTTCGCTGTGAGCACGTGTTAGCCAGTTGCCATGGATAAATATATAATAGGATGCGAACCTTACTGAGTTTCTCGTAACACATACTAGAGGCGCTGTTGTAGAAATTGATCTTGCTGCCATCTGTTTGTGGGAGGGACGTTATTACATCTAGCAGCGCAACAAGTAGCGAAAAGAGTACTTACTCCATGCATTTAGCAGCGCACCTAGTGACGAAAATGTTAAACTGTGCAGAAAGTATTCAATCTCATCATCCTCGATATTCAAAACTAACCCAATTTAAATTAAAACATTTACAGTTTTATTCCTCACAGCATAATCTACTGAAAATTCTTACCGGAGCCAACAGGAAGATAAAAGAGACGATGTGTTTTCACTACCCGATTAAAATATAACCAGATAGAGACAAAAAATTAAGCAAAAGGTTAGATAATTGGGATTGTATTCTTTGGCTATTTATTGTACAGCACAATGGAAAAGTCTGCAAGAACTACTTAGATAGTTCAATTTATTATATTACTATTACTTTACAATACATTCAACAACACTATTTTTACAACGTCCATAAACATCACTGTTTAACATACGCTGCTTATACACACACGTATCACTTTATGTTCACTTATTAGCAAGTTTCAGTCCGCCATCTCGGGTTCTCGGCTCCTCGACTCTCCCGTACAGCAATATCTCGAACGGATAAATAGAGAACTCTGGGTAATGTACCCAACACGTAGTTCTAATGTTCACCACCTACGACGTTGGGCGCTGATCACCTTATTCCAGACCTCCAAATCCAGATGGTGCTGACCGCAGTTTCGCATCCTATTATATATTTATCCATGCAGTTGCTTTGTTCGGAAGTGTTGAATCTTCGTTACTGTGTTACAGAAAGTATTGGTGTTTTGTCAAGGATATTGTTTTCGTAGATATTTTGTAGTTGATGAAGGTAGAATTAGTTTGAGTTTAGTTTTAAATTTAATTTAGTTGCGAGTATATTATAGTGTCCGTGTGTTTCACTTATACAGGGACATCATTTTATTTTTACAAACATTTCTACTATTAACCTGGCTATACCTTTGATCAACGATTAAGAACCGGAAACACCGTTGCTACCCCCTTCCACGACTAGAGTTCGATGATACTGGCGTAATATACAAACAAATCACTTTACTAGGTATAGGAGGGAAGAACAGTAGTAGTTCATCCATTTACGTAAACTACGAAATATCGCGATTTTGAGTTTGATAATTTTCATTAGGTTTTTGTTTAAACAAAATACAGTACAGTATTAACAATGAGTGTTTTTACTCACGAACTGAGTTTTTCCTGCAGACGTATTCATTATGCAGTGTATATTATACTATCTACAGCACATTAGCGTACATTATAGAGAATGAAGTTAAATTCAAAAATAATAATCATAATATGGATATTTAAAAACATTTTTGAAAATGGTGGTCGTTCATTTCGATACAAGCTTCAGTTCTAATGTGCATATTATCGCACTATAGACTATTGTACGGAATTCCAATTACCAGGTTCGTACTTCGCATCAGTAACTCATTTGAAATAATTCTGTACCTACTATATAAAAGAGACCTTACGTACTGTAAATTCAATCTTCACTTCTGCCCGATCCGAAAAGATAAAATTACTCAGACATGCTATCTACTGTCCGTCCAAGTTGTTACGTCGCAGCGTCCTAAAAAAGGAGGAAATCACGCGACAGTTAATTACTTAACGAGACCCTTTCATTTAAGTTATTTTAAACAATTGTATAGGTATAATATTACGTAGACGTCCAATTCCTAACAGAAATTAATGTTCTCAAGACAGAGCTAAGATAGCCCAGCCACTAGCATTCACAGAGAGGCGAACAGAAGCAGGTGGGGGAAACAGGGATTCGACGTATGCAAATGGAAAATGATGCAATATTGAAAGCTCTTTCGTCACTGGAAAATGCGAACATATTTTTGGAACGTACTGTTTACTACAACCGTAAGGCTACTATGACTGTATATGCGATCTTGGATCTGTGTGGAGGTCGGTTGAACTTCATTAGTAGAAGGGGGTGGGAGTGAAATACATTCAAAAACTCAGGTAGCCTACAATAAAAATTGAAGTAAAAATTAAATGATGTCCCTGTACAATGTCGCAAGGCATCACTGCTGCAGTAAGCGGCACAAAACGAACCATGGGCTCAGAGGGAGAAAGGAGTACTACAGGGGACAACAAGAGGTCTAGGAGTATCGGAAAAGGTGCTTTTCTTACAAGTCAAGCGAGTGAAATGGTTTGTAATCTGCGGGACTATTTCAAGGAAGAAGAGACAATGGCGGGTCTCTTATTTCTGTACAACAGATGGTAAATAGTACTGCAAAGGATCTCAAAATAGAAAATAACACCATCATTAAAATAGGAAAGGTGAAATATAAATTGAATGAGCCAGAGGATGGACCTTACCGACTTGAAACCCCGGGAAAGAAAAGAAAGTGGAAGAGCGAGTGACAAATTTAGATGCCTTTCAGGAGGATGCAATCCGACAGCATGTATATTTATATTACCGACGAAAGGAGTAACCTATTTTAAAAAAGCTGCAAACTTCGCTTCGAGATACAGATCTTTTCCAGTGTTTCTTCCCTGCACACTGTCTTAAAGAATTTAGGTTTCTATTATAAAAAAATCAATGGTCGTTAGGTATTAATGGAGAAAACTTATCGCTTACACACTATGTACCATACTCGCATTCATTCATAGTTTATTATTATTATTATTATTATTATTATTATTATTATTATTATTACCGTATTATTATTATTATTATTATTATTATTATTATTATTATTATTATTATTATTATTATATTAATCTGATCAAAGACTCCGTATAATACAAATACAAATATATGAGTTTACGATTTCGTGTCAACTGCTTAGTTCCGACAGGACAGATAGGTGGCGCAAAGACCCGCACTGCACTACCGCACCATTTCACAACGTCGGTCCCTTCCCGTGTGTGCGAGAGAGAACTGTAAATACCTTTCTAGCAGCGGCGGATTTTCAGGGGAGGCAAGGGAGGCCGAGCCTCCCCTAATATTTTACCAGAACACAATATGGCAGTAATCATTTCAGCTGAATTAAGATCACAGACAAGTTACAGAAAATGACGAACATTTTTCCTTTTATATTAATTTTACTATTCACTACGACTAAGATGCAAGTTACGTAAAGTCGACTACATTCAGTTGGTGATGCCCGCTCGCTATACTGTAGATAGTACAAATAATTCGTACTGAAAAATAACAGATAGCGCTGTAACCTGTATAGTCGACATCTAGCAGCCTGCTGTGTCTATGCGAGAGGAGTCGGCTACATGACGCTACTCCCCGGTAACCATGACAACAGCAGTTCAACCAATAAGATGGCTGGTTAGAGGAGTGTTTAAACTTGACTAGAACTCGCGAAGGGAGCCGATTTGGAGACGTCCTACCCACCGCTGACAACTGTACTGCTTATAGTCACGGCTAGTTTCGGCTGTATTGGGAAACTCTCTCTCTTTCTCTCTTCTTGGTTTTAGAAAATTGAGTCACGTGTTGTTAGTTTTCTCTCCCTGCGTAAAAGTTTTCATTTATGTTGTTAGATTTTTCCCTTGTTTACGGGTGTTCCTGTTATTTTATTCTTTTGTGTTACAAGATGTACTTACTTATACAGTATTTTGAATATATCGAGAGTTTAGAAACAAATGCAGATTTGTCTCCAGCTTCTTCTAGTAGCAGTTGTTCAGTATGTTGTGACCAATTTGATCGGTCTGCGAATAAAGAGGAACGTCGAGTTAATTTGCTGTAAAATTAGACTATGTAATAGTAATGAGCAAACCCCGGATTCTTAGGTTCGAATCAATTTTGTTGCTATCTCGTTACTCTCGAAATATTGTTTTTCTTGTTCGGTTTATGTAGCAAAGAGTAACATTTTTAAATGTAATATGACCTAAAAAGACCTAATTCGTAGGTTAGGACTTAGTGTCCTAAAGAATAGCAATCTTTACCAAGCCGTTGTAATATATTAACAGTATGTTGTTTATTTTTATTTTTTTCCCGTAAAATCATATAAATTCCTAAACATAAGATTAAAATCCTAAAACATAAATTGGAAAACCTAATTTTAATTTCTTAAAATCTATCAATTCTGCGCTTGGTAATGAGGTACGTCACATGACTTATATTTTTATATTCTCAACATTCACGTCTTGGCCTCCTCAACTTTCAAACCCACCGTCCGCTACTGCTTTCTAGTTTTGTATAGACTGTACATGCATTAGTATTTTATATTTACATAATTACAAACGATTTATACATTTCTTACCACATCAGTTTATATTATTGCGATGTACCGAAGTACATATGATATTTCCGTGCAGGAATTCTGCGTTATCATATGATGAAGGATCGGTGGAGAGGAGAAAAATTATTTCCGACACCGGAATTCGAACCCGGGTTTTCAGCTCTACGTGCTTTACCCACTAAGCCACACCGGATCCCAATTCCGATGCTGGATTGAATCCTCTCAGTTTAAGCTTCAACTTTTAGTTGCCTTCATCATATTATGATAACGCAGAATTTCTGCACGGAAATATCATATGTACTTCGGTACATCGCAATAATATGATATGCGTATATAATCACTAAGGGTGCTATTCATAGCCATTTCGCTAGCCCGCGCTACGAGCGTGCTAAACTAGCCCCGGCTATCGACTGGTTACTTGTACGGGATTCATATCATATCGCTAACACTGGTTTATGAATAAGAAAAACGTTAGTTCGCTGATCATCCACCGGAAGCCCGCGCTAAGAATGTCTATGAATATGGCCCTGAGTGATTTAAGACGGCGCTTATTGCGTCGGATCCCGGCCACTTAGTCGCTCGTAATGAGTGCACCTCTGCACATTAGTGTGTTGAACATTGTGCCCCGGTCACATATCTGTAACAGTGCATGAGGGTTGGTCACTAAAGGGAAACTAAGGGGTGGAACTTAAACTGAGAGGATTCAATCCGACATCAGAATTGGAAACCGGTGTGGCTTAGTGGATAGAGCGTCAGCACGTAGAGCTGAAAACCCGGGTTTGAATCTCGGTGCCGGAGAGAATTCTTCTCCGCTCCACCGATCCAAACACTCGTGATGCCACACTTCAACTACTGCGATATTATATTAAGTAACCTAAATGCAAATTTGAGCAGCAGGCTACAACGTGTGCATAATGCGTGCGCCCGTTATATTTGTAATATTCGTAAGTATGATCATGTTTCCCCGTCTTTCCAAATTCTGTCTTGGCTAAGGCTAAGCGTTCGACGAGACCTGCATTCTCTTGTTCTCTTATTTCAAATTCTGCGCACCGCTACCCGAATCTACTTGGCTTCTCGTTTTCAAAATTTATCCGCATATCATCAGCTAGGTACAAGATCTCATCATAACAATTTACTCATTATACCCTACCATAAGACATCTTTATATTCTCCATCTTATACAGTTTCAGTTGCTAGAAATTGGAACTCGCTACCGAGTGATGTAAGGGGGTTTTGGACAATAACTTCATTTAGATCAAAATTACATAAATTCTTACTTAACAAATTAATTGCTGATTAATATTTATTAAATATAACGAAACTAACATCTGTCCTTACTTATTATTATCATTAATTTCTCTAAATAGATTTAGAAAACTTCTAATGGCAATTACATTAATATTCTCATTATAGAAATATATTTTAGATTTATATAGGCCTATATATATTTTTTTTCTCTCCCTGTAACATAGTTCTAGTATGCTTATATTAAATTAATTTTCATCATTTTACTAGCTATTTCAAATCTAAAATTAATTATAATTGATTGAATTAAATTAGTTCAAAAATTAAGTTACTACTTTACCTTATAGGTTTATCTCAATTTAAGTAAATATGTAGTCTACTAATCGTTAAAACTTAACTGAAGAATATTGCTGGAGAACCTTTTAAGTGTAGTGTAAATATTCGTAATTTAAATATGTATTGTATTGATTAAGGCTGGTTGAGTGGAAGAGAAGGCCTTATGGCCTTAACTCTGCCAGCGAAAATAAAACATTATTATTATTATTATTATTATTATTATTATTATTATTATTATTCTCCACATCAATTTATGCTTTTCTTTGTCTTGTATTCTAATTCTATCACATATTAGGTTGTAAAACGTCGAAGTTTATGCTGTGCACAAATTTCAGGAATTGTGTTTTAAATGTTTTTATTAGTTCACTATTCTCTATTGGCCATTGTCCACTCAATCTCACTACATTTTTGCGAAAGTCTTCTCTCTCACTAAGTTTTCTGCACTCCCATACGATGTATTGCATTGTTTGTAAACTTTCCATACACATGCGATCTTTACGATCTTAAATCGGTGAAAATAGTCTCAGAATTTACCACGTCCTGTTAGTATTGCTGTTAAATTGTGGCTGATTGGTAGTTTGGTCTTCAGTCGCTGCCGTACTGTTCTGAAGTATTTTTTGTGATTCCTCCATTATTTGTTGCTTGCCATTCTGCTTCCCATAGTTGTTCACTAGTTTCCTTTAATTTTTTTGTCACTGTACTTTTCCGTATGGCGCTGTACTCCACTGGAAGATCTTTGCCATTCGCTGCATCTTTGGCCAGTCGATCTGCTGTTTCATTCCCAACATTGCCGGCGTGAGCCTTAACCCACGCGAAATGAATTGTCCAGTCTTTCATCTGGAGAGCGGCTATATTTTCTCTCATTTGTTCGCTGGATATGATTCCTGATTAGGTCTAATATTACTTGGCTATCAGTGTGGATCGAAGCTGTTTTTTTTTCTTTTGGGATCAAATCGGTTATCCTTTCTATTTGTTCAAGGGCTTTTAGGATAGCAAACTGCTTCGGCTATCTTTAAGTTGATAAGCCTCTGTACTCTTATTATATTGGCATTGTGTTTCCTTCTTAATGCTTCAATCCAGACTGGAATCCCGTATGAAAGAGCCGGTAGGATCGCTCCTTTACATATTATTTTGGTTACGTCTGATCTTAATCACCAATTTATTTTAGCTGATCTAGATAGCGCCTGTATCAATTTTGAGCATTTCTCGGTTACATACTCTTATGTGATGGTCAAAGCGAAGTCTCTTATCGAAGATTACTCAGAGATATTTCAACTTCTCTGCTTCTTCCAATCTCTTTATATATATATATATATATATATATATATATATATATATATATATATAGCAAGTTGTTGAGCAATAGATTTGCTTCTCGTTATTAGCATGCATTTTGATTTCTGTTCATTGAACAGTATCTTATTGTTTGTAGCCCATGTATGATTGTATGTATGTATGTAAGCCACCGGAGTGGCTCAGTCGGTTAAGGCGTTTGGATGCCGATTTTAAGTTGCGCTCGGGCGCGGGTTCGATCCCCGCTTGGGCTGATTACCTGGTTTGGTTTTTTCCGAGGTTTTCCCCAAGCATAAGGTGAATGCCAGGTAATCTATGGAGAATCCTCGACCTCATCTCGCTATCACCAATTTCATCGACGCTAAATAACCTAGTAGTTGATACAGCGTCGTTAAATAACCAACTAAAAAATGAATGTGTGTACGTACGTAAATTTTGTAAATTCTGGTTCATTTAACGACGCTCGCAACTGCCGAGTTTATATCAGCGTCGCCGATGTGCCGAAATTTTGTCCCGCAGTATTTCTTTTACATGTCAATAAGCCTACTGACATGAGCCTGTCGCATTTAAGCACAGTGAAATGCCATTGACCGAGGCCGGGATCGAATCCGCAACCTGGAGCACAGAAGGCCAGCGCTATACAGACTGCGATACCCATGTCGACTGTATGCATGCATGTACATATATGTATGTATGTATGTACTTGTATGTATGTAGGTGTATGTACGTATGTAGCTACCTTCCAGTATGTCCATATGTACATGAATACAAATGTTGTGGCTTTTGTATGGAATAATCAATGTTATACATCGCAATTCTCATATTTCGCAGAGGCAATAAAATTATATTAAAATACCATAAGGGTGAGTAATTTTATTGGATTCTGACGCTTACATTATTGAATGTTGTTTTGACGGTACTTTAAGCTCCTATTTTGCGCGACAACTAAAAAGAGGTCAGGAGGACACTTATTACTTTAAATTATCATAATTCAATGCGCAAACATGAACACTCTAATGTGGAGCGACTGCTATTCGTCTACAGTTAACACTTTGTCGTTGATGGAAAGTGACTGCAATAATTAGCTTAGTTGACTGTGATAAGGAAACGAACGTAGGTGTTTACTTTGGCGAATGCGTTGCATTGAATAGCTTAGCTTTACATGGGAGCGACAGTGGGAATTCCGCGAATGTTACAGGTAGACCTATTTGTTCGTCTTTAATCTTAGCCTGAGCTTTCTTATGTGGTGACCAGGAGTTGTGTCATCTTAAGTCTCCATAGTTCTTCCCAGTGCTCCTCTTGTGTAAGGCTGATAGATAATAATTCAATAACGTTCATTTAGGTGCACCATTCACAGCAGATGAGACGATGAAATGGTGATACTGTAGCATAATAAGTTTACTATGAAGCTTTTGTGCGCAGGAAAGAAGAAAAATAAAGAAGAAAAAGAAGAAAGTAAAACAGTTTAGAGACAATAATCACTGAAGGTAGAAAAATTAATACCCCCTAGATAAAGCAAAGCGAAGTAAATAATAATTTATTCAAAGAGAGACTTTATGAATGAAATAGATAAGCATTTGAATAATTTATATACGTCACTATAGGTACGTTAACAGAAAACCACAATTCCAGTCATACAAAGTTTGTGTGCACTCAAAGTTGAGTTTCTGCCTCATTGTCAGCCCACTTGTGTTGTGTGGATATAAAGGGAAAAATTGGAACGGTGTCGGGTGTAGTTCCTGGGTAGCTCAGTCGGTAGAGCATTCGTATTCTAAGCGAAGGGTCTCGGGATCGATACCCGGCTCCGGAACAATTTTTGTCTTGAAATTATCCAAGTCTGCTTCACAGGGAGCTTTACCTGAATGCCAGATTTGCATAAGATAAGCAACTGATTAAAAAAGGAATAAAACATTATGGATGTGTAAATAAATGACAAAAATATTCACAGAGTAGAAGATATGACATAAATGGAAGAAATAGAAAAAAATGGATAGAGAAGTGAAGAAAACGATAATACGTAATTGAAACACAGGCAGAATTGGAGACATAGTATGTAAAAGGGAAATAAGAAATGCATCAAGATGAACATGAAATAATGTTTTGTGTGTGTGTGTGTGTGTGTGTGTGTATGTATGTATGCATGCATGTATGTACGAATGCCTGTATGTATGTACGAATGCATGCATGTATGTACGAATGCATGCATGTATGTACGAATGCATGCATGTATGTATGTATGTATGTATGTATGTATGTATGTATGTATGTATGTATGTATGTATGTATTTTTTAATCCTTTTTTACAAGCATGTTCCATTACAAAAATGCAATACTACATGCTAATAGACTACACATTACAATATTGCTAACTCTTCCGAATACAATGTATACACATTATTGCTAGCCTATTCTACTTTCCCTAAATTTACTATTTACAACATGTTAACATCTATGCTACTGTTGAATCTTTTAAATACTTTGTACAATACTATTTTAGTACCTATTCCTTTTTTTTCTATTTACAGATAAAAAATCAATACTATTGCTAATCATTTTAATAACTAAGTTTAGAAATATACTATTTAACAAATTAACCTACTTTCCCTAAATTTACTATTTACAACGTGTTAACATCTATGCTACTGTTGAATCTTTTAAATAATTATAAACACTATTTTAGAGCCTATTCTGTTTTTCTGTTTACATATTAAAAAAATCTATACTATTGCTAATACTTTTAAAAACTATGTTTAGAAGAATGCTATTTAAAAAATTAACCTATTTTCCTTAAATTTATTATTTACATACATTGTAAAACACTATTTTAGAGCCTGTTCTGTTTTTCTATTTACAAATTAAAAAAAAAACAATGAATACTATTGTTAATCCTTTTACAATCTATGTTTAGAAGTATACTACTCGTATTTAACAAATTAACCTATTTTCCTTAAATTTACTATTTACAACTTATCAACATTGTTGAATCTTTTAAATACATTATACAACACTATTTTTGAGCCTATTCTGTTTTTCTGTTTACAAATTAAAAAAAAAATAAATAAAATATATACTATTGTTAATACTTTTAAAAACTAGCCTAGAAGAATACTATTTAACAAATTAACCTATTTTACTTGAATTTACTATTTACAATATGTCAAAATTAATAGTTTTTGTGAACTTTATGAATGGTTTTGTATATTTATTCACTAAGTCACAATTGCTCATCGGCCAGTGGCCGCCGGCGTTAATCACACTTTTCTTGAGGCTTAGTATTTGTATGTATGTATGTATGTATGTATGTATGTATGTATGTATGTATGTATGTATGTATGTATGTATGTATGTATGTATGTATGTATGTATGTATGTATGTATGTAAGAAAGAATGATTAAAAATTGAATAAATAGGAGACTGTGTATGATTTAATTAATGATTAAAAAAAACTTTAAAGGTAGATAAATGAATGAGAGAATTAAAGAAAGCTTAATTAATAGATTATAGGAAGTGTTCAAAAAGAAAGATGAAAATATGAAGGGAGGTGGGAAGAAAAAAATCACGAAAGTAATAATTAAGATTAGTGAAATATTTTAAAGTCTTTAAGGAACGTATGATAATCTATTTTTATTTTTAAACAAGTTGAACGAAAGATACAAGTCACTTCCGTTAACAAAGTTCAAAGAAAGATGGCAGTTTATTCTTCTCGGGTATTCAGCTTAATGTAAATGTGTAGGCCTACAGTATACTATAGATTACAATGCAGATTGCAGGACGTCCTAAGCTAATTGACGTCTTATCTTTCGTATCATATTCGGTATAGGCGAAGCTATGTTTTCTGAGAATGATATAAGAAAAGGACAGCGTTTGTTCACATTTTCTCCTCAGATTCGTCTTGTTTTAATCTTATCATAGAACGTAGTAAGAACGTCGTCCAAGTCAAATATACATTATTTGCAATTAACAGACTATAGGGTACACAGCATTGGCGTGCCTTACATGGAAGGCAAGGGAAACAATTTCATAAAGCGAAAAAGAATAAATACATTGTAGAAATTATACTTTAATCGTGAGATCTACGAATTCTCTAATCTTAAAATGTCATAAAATTCTTTCTCTGAGCACCTGTCCTGGCCAATGCGGATTCGTTATTCTTAGCTAGAGGCGCCAATACTGGTCGATACGGATTCGTTATTCATATTCTTAGCTTGAGGCGCCTATAGTGGCCGATACGGATTCATTATCAATATTCTAAGCTTGAGGCGCCTATACTGGCCGATACGGATTCGTTATTCATATTCTTAGCTTGAGGCGCCTATAGTGGCCAGTGCGGATTCGTTTATTTCCGTTCAGTGATTTTGCTGTTAGAGGAGAATTGCTTTGGTCTTCAAATATATTTAGGTGTGTTGACTGCTATAAGTTTTGTATTATATATAAAAATTTGTGTTATTGCTTCAATCACATAAAATTGCACAGCACGCCACTGGTACAGACTGCATTAATCGTTTAAATAATTACGCTAATACGAATAAAAGAGACAAAGGGTAGATAGTGACAGAAAGAAAGGACGAAAGAAAATAGTTTGAAACAGAGCAATAAATAATCAAATAACTGGGATTGATAACGGATGAAAGATCTTTATATCTCATCCCGATCAGACTACCAGAGCAAACATGTGTCGTGAGGTATTTCTTGATATGATATGTCTTGTGCTCTTTTATTGAGAAGAATCTAGTGTGATAAACACGATAGAATATTGTGTAAATAATATTGTCGAATGACTCACGAAGGAGCTGGTAGAAAGTAAAATCATGATCTCTGCTGCCAACTAAAATAGCCTCCCTCCCACATTGCCCACTCTACTTTATTTTCAATGTCAGGATGTAATAATTAATTTACATGTCCTGCCGCAGGCAATAAAATTCCTGCACCAGTAGAACTTGTAGGAATTAGAGATGATATTTAAACGCATGGTTACGAAATAGTCCCTGACCTACGGGATAGATGAAACCGCACCTGGAAATAATAAGCCTGTAAAACTACGATCTGTAGGTCCGGGACGTGCCCATCGATCTTGAGGCGTCCAAAAGCAGAGGAGAAGCGAAAAGATTTCGTGGGATGTCTTCTAGGTTAGCTATTCCATTGACGCATTGTGCATCTCGCCCTTGCTATTTGTATATTCCACATTTCATTGCCGGAAAGCAAATTATAAAGGTCGTTATGTATGCCGAACTATTTTTATTAGGCGTTTTCATTCATAGCAAATAAGAGAACGCCTTGTGAGAGGAATCGTATGTACATTCCGTGACCTATAGCAAAAGGTTCCATAAATGTTTCTGACTCTCAGTTTGTCTTGAGCTTAAGTGACTAGTTTAGTCAGATGAAACGTGTTACACTGTGTTTCAGAAATTATACAAAATATAAATTTTATTACCTTCGAGACTAATGGGGAGAAAAGAAAAAATAAACTTATTATCATTATTATCATTATTATTATTATTATTATTATTATCAAACACTTTCCCTAAACAGACAAAGTATACCATTTACAAAACAAAATTTTGTACAGTACATTACATGGACTATTTCGTTTATATGACGTCATTCCATTTTCGACCAATGAACTGTAATGACATTTTGAATTCCAACCAATCACAGTGAAACATCGCGATAATTTTGCAGCTAGATTTATCGCTATCAATTTATCGCATGGTCGTTCTTTTGTTTAGTCGGTGTCGCCAACTGTTTTCCCGTAAATTGATGAGCATGAATCCATTAAGATGTATATACACGGTTAAACTGTTCTTTCAACTTTACGCATTCAAGCAATGAATGTAAGATTGATTGCTAATATTAATTAATATATTTACGCAGTGAAGATGATGTTCAAAACGGCGCACCATGTAGACACAAAATCTTCATGCATCTTAATTGAACATTCGTTTCAAACTTGATCATTTCGATATTCTTCCCAGATTGCATGCAATCGCGCATGGGAAACTGAACTGTGTAGATGCAGCTTCAGTCCCGTTACACACTACAGCGAGAATGCGTTCGCTGATCTATGGAAAATGCTTTCCTGTAGCACGGAGTAACGGTCGGAATAAGGCACAGCTGACACATGGTCCCGCGCCCACAGGTAACTAACCTATAAAATCTGTAGTACGTGAATGGAATTAAACAATTAATAGAAAATCAGATGTTCAAATTTATGTAACATCAGCGCATATCAAACCCAAAGGCCTTGTATCTTATATACAAGGTCTTTGATCGAACTGCCTTCCGTATGGCGTAATAAAATACGTGTTTTAATTATCTATACAGGGATGGCTTCACTGTTTAGCAACACATGTCTCGCTGTAGTGTGAATACATAAGCAACTATGAAATTAACAACACACTTTTAGCTTTAGAATACTAGCGAATTAAAGAAATGATAGTCCTGAATAGTTCATTCTCTGTCTTTAATGCTATTCTTTTACCCTTAAAACTAAAGAATAATGTTTTTTTACAAACAATTTCAAATTAGTGTAACTGTGAAAATACTACGATTAGGACACATGTTTATACGACTTTTTTGTTCGGAATGTCTTCGGAAATAAGCTCCATAAGTGGCGGTAAATCCTCGTGAATCACTCTGTATATCCTAACACTTGCCTCGAAATCATACATCTTCATTCTTCAAAGTTGAGATCACTTGTAAATATAAATTCAAATTCTTTCTATCTTCACTATTTAAAATTTTAAAACATATTTCCAAACTGTAACACAATTACTTTGTACATACACATAAAAAAACTCAAGTATTCTCTTCCTGTAGTAATGTCTGGTTAACTTATAGCCACGTAGAATGCATTTTCAAGATTAATAATATAAACTGAGTGAATAAATGGAAATGATTTTTTCGTAACAGAAACATTGAACGTGTCAGTATTATTTAAGTTAGGACGACCCTTTGCACGTCGGCCATACTGAGGCCTATTGTGCACTCCGAAGTATATATGGGATGAATGAGGATTGAGGGTGTACCAGCCCACCGGCCGCATGTGATCCCTCATCCGATCACCCAATGGGGGCCTCCTACCCTCCTCCGCTCTAAGTTCACACCGCCAAGGTGACCAACCAGCACAGGATCCATTCCAATGGCCCTTCTAAGGTGTCGAAGCGCCCTTGGAAGTGCTCTTAAGGAATGAATTCTAACAGAGATATTGCGGAAGGCTGTGTACTCGGGAACGATTGTAGAGAGGACGCCCTCTCCCGTAAGCGGATGAAGACATGCGTCCTGACCTGAATATGGCTATTGAAAGAGATGAGAAAGATGAATGATATGATATGAAAATCTAAATCCTCTTTCTACACGGGAGGGGAAGGGAAAATGGTCCGTGGCAATGAAAATTCCACCCCGGAATTTGCCTAAGTAACTCTGGAAAACCACGGAAAAACCACAATTAGGTTGGTCGGTCCGAGAATCGAATCACGGACCTTCCGAAAGCGAGTCCCATGTGATACGTATGAGCCAACTCGCTCGGTAGTATTATTTAAGACAGCCATCGTCAACGGTCTGCATACTAGATCGGAGCGCCGAGACGCTGGCTGAGGAGGTAGTAGTGTGCAGTGTGTCGAGCCAAACCAACGCATCCCAACACAGAAGCCAACTTTCTGATCATAATTTACAATGCCTTCTTCGATTGTGTTCTACACGAGCATTGACGCCTGACATAAACCAGTTAGTGAGGGAAAAACGAATTCAAAAATCCAGGAAAACCAATGCTAATGATCGGCGAAAATAATTTTTATCATTTGTTATTTATATTGTAATAAAATAATTTAGGCCTACTTCAGTCTTGTAACAGAACCGACAATATGTTATACAAAATAACAAATAATTGGTTTTGTGATGTATAGTGTCAGATAAAAAATGGATAATTAATTTTATATTATTGACGACACTTAAACAAAGGAATAGGATGACAGGATTTAAATATTAGTAATGGGTTCGATTTGTTTAATATTTTGTAACAGTGAAAATGCATTATAGGTCTGTAAGTTCTCAATTACTTTAATATGAAAAAAAAAAAAAAAAAAACTATTTGTTTTCAAAACCATAACGAAAAAGTACAACTTGCTTGTTGTCTTAAACTAAAAAGTTATTTAAAAATTCAGGAAAACCAATGCTAACGAACAGCGAAAATAAATTTTATAATTTGTTATTTACATTGTAATAAAATAATTTAAGCCTACTTTAGCCTTGTAACAGAAACGATAATTTGTTTCATATGTTATACATAATAACAAATAATTGCTTTTGTGATATATAGTGTCAGATAAAAATGGATAATTAATTTTATTTTATTGACGACACTTGAACAAAGGAATAGGATGACATGATTTAAATATTACTAATGGATTCGATTTGTTTAATATTTCGTAATAGTGAAAATGTATTAGGCCTATAGGTCTGTAAGTTCTCAATTACTTTAATATAAAATAAAACTATTTACTTTCAAAACCGATACAATACATAACGGCAAAATACATATTGTTTTTTTTGTCTTAAACTGAAAAGTGGTTTACTTATTACACAGTTCCTCTTAAAATAAATTAAGTACATGCTTCTTCCGTGTTTATTATAATTATTAGAGGCTGATTAAAAGGGTTGAACAAGTGAACGGACGCCACTGCCATCACCTGATTCCTTCCCCCCACCTCCTGCTGCACAGTTGATGTCTAAGGGTAAGTACACGTTGGAGCAACGATAAATGATAAAAGAAATGATCTAGCGACGCTTTGGTATTATCAAAGACAAGTGTTCATATCGGAGCAACGAGAACGCGGGAAGCGACCATTTTGATTTATCAGTAGAAGATATTCTATGCATCCACTTAATGAGAAAAGATATATAGAAAGTATCAGCTGCCAAGTTCAAGGTTAATATAACTTAAATACATACAAAATTAAACCCGTTTCTCATCCCAAAGATAGTATAAATTCGTTGTGTTGTGATTGGTTCTTGTGATCACATAACATAGGACGAATAAATACACAACTGATCAATTTGTCAATATCGACGATAATTAATTTAATAAGCCGAAATAATAATAAATCAATTAATATTCGGATATATTGATAATCACCGGTATTTATACAGATTAATATTATCTTATTCAGAGATCATATGAACGACGAGAACGAAGAAAATGCAATTTTGCTTTTTCGTCGCTTTTATCGTTACTCCAATATGCACACCTCAATAACAATGCATGCTTCAATTCTCAACAGTAATCTCACTAGGCGTTTTAATTTATCTAGAGAAAATCAAAACTCGAGTGGGATTTAATTGACTATTACACGATTAGAAGAAAATATATAAAGATTAGAAGTAACGAAGTACTCCAATACAATAAAATATTAATTGACTTACGAAAATACAACTGTCCTCAAATGTATTATTGTACCATCTCAACATTACAAATATTACGCTAGATGCATGCTAGATGGCAGTAGTGAGCAATGCCCTCTCGTCGAGAAGTTTTCGATCTATTATACACGATGGCAATGTTACTAGTCAAGAGGGCTTTGTTGATTCAGTTTCATTTTTATTAAAATGCAACATTCCACTTCAATCATCCAAATCCCAGTAATCATCGTCACTTGACAGATGATTTTCAATAAATCTTAATATTAAACAATCTCTGATACGTGACTATCCATAATATCATATAGAAGAAGCTATAACATAACCTAACTAATATACACAAGTGTTAGAAAAGTTTTTATTAACGACGATGACATAAAAAATAAACATGAATAATTTTAAAATGAATAATTATTGAATGTACAATTTTCAAATTTGAATGTGGTTGGTGGTTCAATTGATGTTATATTGGACGTGTGCGTAATAGAAGTGAAACTCGTTGATTTAGGCCTACATGGTGTATTCAACTTATTCAGTATTTCCGAATGGTGCTCTTCATTTATTTGTAAATCGGATTTCAGAAGATGCATAGGTATGATCAGTGATTTTTATTAATTCTTGTTCTTGACTGCCAATGCGAGTCATATTTGAAACTGCTGTGCATCGACTGGAGTGGTTTGTAATTATATATATATATATATATATATATATATATATATTTTTTTTTTTGACGTCCAGACCAGCGCAGTTTCAAATGTTGGCAAACAAAGAAACAAATCCTAGGGACACGATAAAATTGTGCGATAAGCAGCCATGATTGGTTGTAATACGTCCTTTCGTACCGTTTTATTGGTCAAAAGTAGTATGACGTAGTAAGAGTGTAATAGTCTCTGATAAAGCATCGCTGCTTCTTTTATCGTTTATCGTCGCTTCAACGTGTACGTACCCTTAGGGATAGAACTGAGCAGCGAGCAAACTGTCCCTGCACCATAGTGCACTGAGTTGACGACTCCTGATTTAAGATATGGTATCAATTTTCGAGTCTTAAATAATTAAATTGCATGTAAAACAAACACAACTTTATACTATCTATGGCCGAGGCCAGTCGGCTGAGCGTGAACACGAAACGAACCAAATCGCAGCGCTCGCTGTCCAGAGAGCATAGCACATAACTCTTCGCACTCCTTTGACCCTCGTTTTTCTATAACAAACACTATGGTAAGAATTCAATACGTGCCTGCGCTGTTTCTACTACAATTACGTACTACTCCGATACTATAAAATTCAAATAAATAATACATAATACTTATTAATAATGGGGTAGTGAAATTACAACATGCACAGGTAGTCACTAAATCACGTTTGAAAAGTGGACTGAGCGAGCGGCAGGCGGCGCGGCGGAACCCGGATAGCTGTGCGGATCCGGCTATCGCAATGTTATTGATTAGTTCACACCACAGGGAAACCCGTTGGATGCACCGCTGACCAACGCCCGAGGTTAGCTAGTTGGCGGGCGGTCTCCATCCTTGGCCGGATATCCTTATTAATGGCTCCGAGTATCGCCAGCAGATCTAAGCTTTTCTCTAATGGCCGGTATTATAAACGCCGTTTAAACCTTACGTTCAGTTTAAACTGAAGTTTTTCGTTCTGCTTCGTATTATAAACCTTAACTACCAGTTAATCTTGAGTTAACTTGAGTTTAACTTGATCGGCAGTTCTCTGCCATTTAAACTGCAGTTCAAGGCTCAACATTGCAAGATGGCGGTTCCCGCAATACACATGGATATTGCAGATGTTTTCCAAGAACTTATGAGTGACAATATGTGAGTGATCAATATTACTGAACGACCACGGCGGCCAAGAATTTTTCGAAATAGAGTGCACCACTTTGAAATATACATAAATGAACATAACTTTTAAAACAGATTGAGGTTTTCGAAGCAGACAGACCTAACCTTCAGAATTAGGCTTATAGTCCTAACCCTGTTTCGAAAAATTGAAACTCGGATGCAACATGCAACAGAAAAAGGAGAAAGTGCAAAACTATGCTTTAGGGTTTTAATTTAAAGATTATTTGAAAAGATAAATGATTTCTTTTTTATTTTTGAAAACATTCTGTTGAATCTCTGCATCAGTTACTAGTTTCGCTGCGCCATTTTTCCTCTGGTAGTAGACATACTGAAAACGATGGAAGATTTCGAAGGTGTCCGTGAATCTACTATAAACCTATTGCGCATTCTACTGTGTGTGGCAGACAGTCTCCTAGTAAGATTTACTATGGGGCCTGATTTATAAACACACTAATAATATTACCTAATTTTACTAGACTCGAAAAATAATTTTGTTTGACTGAATTCTGTTTCATAAATATTCTAGTCAACACATAAAATACGCACACTAATATTATTACTTCATTACTCAGTTGATTCTGTGTGGAGTTACGTCGCGGATGGTCATGCAAGGTTTAGTTTGGTTGCATTGTGTTTGGGAGTATAACGTTGGTAGCCAGCGTTGAGAAACTATTTGAGGTTAAGTATGACAAGCATACTGAAGTACGCGGTATTGGCCCTCTTTAGGTTTTTTTATGATTCTCTCTCTGATATCGAAGAACAAAAATGTTTCTCAATGAAGATTCTCCACGAGCGTCGGCTATTTTAAATCAATAATACGATTAAACAGTTGCGATGTTCTTCTTTTCTTTCCTAGCAGTAATACCAATCGTATTCCACTACGGTTTAACTTAACCGAGACTCTGTAATACGGCACGTTGAGTTAAACTCATGGTTAGGTTTAACTTCGGTTGAACATAATCTTTAGATTAACCATATTTATAAAACCGGGCCTAAGCAATTGACTTCGAATCGAAAGAAGAAGTGAACAAACACTTCTCTCCTATTAGCATAATTTTGGAAAACCAAATTTGGTCTCTCTCAGTGGCGAGCGGTGACATTTTTCGGGGGGGGGGGGCGGATCAGCAGTAATAGAACTGCCAT
The DNA here is from genome assembly GCF_040183065.1 of Periplaneta americana. Classification (NCBI taxonomy): domain Eukaryota; kingdom Metazoa; phylum Arthropoda; class Insecta; order Blattodea; family Blattidae; genus Periplaneta; species Periplaneta americana. Next base: position 71,101,178 of record NC_091122.1, on the reverse strand, counting down.
GACACTATTTAATAATAAGCAGATAAAATATAAAAATATGTTAAGGTAATACGTATTACAAAGAAAATAAAACTTACTAGTTACTACCTTCATGTGTACATCAACGGAATTATCCTCTCTCCTTTTCGGGCAAATTTTTCTATGACGTCATCATAAAAATGTCTTTGGCTTTGAATTCTGTTCAATAGAGCCTTTTCAATTGATAACAGTGAAAGTCGCGAAAGCCTGTCTTCGTACTGAGTGTTCCGTACGTAACTCTTTAATGCTGGGTTGCAAGAAAGCATTTATAGGTTCGTTAAACGCTATTGGTCCTATAACTGTCCATTTAGCGTCAGTAAGCGTTTCCAGAACGACCTTTAGCTATTGGTTCGTTAAAGTACTCTGTAAATTATAGGTCGAAAATCGGAGCTGTAAACTGTTAACGAATCGTTAGCCGCCATATTGTACGTATATTGCTTGTTTTTGTATCCGACAGTATTAAGTAATTTCGTGGATATGTTATCATCAGAAACAGGTAAGTAAAATGCAATATACATATCACAATGAACTCGAGATCCATGTGTGTATAGGAAAAGTTTTGTGAATAAAACAATTTTATTACTATTATAGAATCGTCTGACGTAGAGGTTATGTTTGACATGGTACAACATCTACCAAGACCAAGAATACTGAGAGACAGATCGAATCTTCTAGAAGAATACGATAATATTGATTTTAAGGTTAGATTTAGATTATCGAAAGACACTTTCATGGCTCTCTCGCACGAAATAGGGCATCATATTGGAAAACAAATCGCACCCAGTAAGACAGTATCAGCAAGTAATAGCTGTTGATTGCCTTGTGCTATTACACAATAGCAGCGTTTCAGAATGTGATAGTGGACCATATTCATGTTTCTAAATCTACAGTTTGTAGAATAATAAGATGTGTGATTGCATTGCAAGAATGAGAGAACAAGACATTACTATGCTCAAGGAAATCCCGTACAAACAGTAAAACAGGATTTCTTCTCAATTTGCAATTTTCCCAACGTTATTGGTGCATAGACTGTAGCCCCAGTGGACACTTGAATGAGATGTACCGAAACAGGAAGGGTTGCTTCTCTATCAATCTGTACCAAGAATTGTTGCATGTTGGCCTGGGTCAGTATTTGATGCCTGTCTTGTGCAAAGTTTGAAAACAGTGACTATCCAAAAACACAATATTACCATAGCGACACGCACGTATAATAAGGGAATTATTTGCGCCAGCTACGATGGCTCTGTCGTTTTGAATCTTTTCCGTTTAAAGATGGAAAAGCTATCAGATCGTTAAATATCACATTTGCAACGACCTATACTTTAAAGACTGGAATAGATTAAAGGTCCGTTACTTAACGAGAGAATAGCAATTTATGGAACAGGTTTCTTGCAGCCCAGCATAAGCGTTTTAAACAGGAAAAAGTACGTTCCACTGTGGAGGTGCTCACTGGAATTGTAGCTATTAGGCAGCACAATTTATAAACTTCTGGAAACGCCTCTTTTCCTAACTCGGTGTCTTTCAAAAACTTTGCTATCTCAGTCACTGTCTTGCCTGAAAAGTCTGACAACCTATAAACAACCACTAACTCACTTAAACAACAGGATTAAAACAATAAAACTTCCAAACGAAGTACCGATGCTTAACAAACGGTCCAAAATACAACATTGTGACTGTTGGCAGTCGTGACTGGTACCACTAACGAATGGGGACGATTCAGACGATGCTGTTGGTAAGAGCTGCAATGGACTTGCATTTCGAAATGAGTCCCTTTCCATGTTTACTAAACAGCCTAGAACACAAAATATTGTTTTCATCCATGTTACACTTTCAATACTTGACTGATAATGCACAAAAACAATAAACGTACTAATATATTCTTTCTAACAAGAATGGAGACCGTATTTACTATTCACGTAGGCAAGGGAACAGCTTCAAATCTGCTAGACCAGTCCGAGCTGACTGGTTCGCGCGGGCTGGACGAGTCCAATTCAGTGGCGGCTCGTGGGTACTGAATTCAGGGGGGCTGCATATAAAAATAAACCATGCAAATTATCTTATTTAAAGATTAGTTCCATGCGCCTTGTCTTGTAGGTTGCGGACTTTTGAATCATCTTATTAAAATCCGATATGTCCTTTAACATAGTCTTTACAGTGGAAAACATAGCTAATGCGTTCAGTCTCTCTTCTCTCATCGTATTTCTAAGATAGGATTTCACTCTTTTCAAACACGAAAAGCGACGTTCTGGTTCGGAAATTGTCATTGGTATGGTGATAGCTATGCGTAGTAGTTCCACAACTTCTGAAAATGAGGCCTGCAAGTTCTCAGATAGAAGAAACTGCAAGAGCTTGACTGCGTCACTATATTTCTGAATTCTTGTCTCTGATACAACACAGTAAGTTCCGTTTTTAGTTTGTCTTTATCGAACATTAAAAAAAGCTTCACACATACATTTAGGTCATTTTCAGGAAATGAGCTTTTGTAGCATTCAAATTTTTCTTGACACAGAAAAGAAGATAATATCAGATGATCTATGAATTGGAATCGGGTGTTAGCTTGTGTGATAATGAGGTCACACACTTCCTTAGTTGCCGCAACCCTTGTCTGAATCCCTTCGACCTTACGACGCTTTTTAGAGTTTTCATTTTCACAGATCTCGCTGCTCAACTGTTCACTTTTCCGTATTGTCAGTATGATATTAGCAAAGCTTGATATGCGGAGTCGGCCTCGGTAGCATAGTCGGTGTGGGTTCGATCCCGGCCCAGGTCAATGGCATTTAAGTGTGTTTAAATGAGAAAGGCTCATGTCAGTAGATTTACTGACATTTCAAAGAATCCTGCGAGACAAGATTCCGGGACACCGGCGACGCTGCAGTTGCGAGTGTCGTTAAATAAACCACAATTCAATTTTTTTATATGCAGATTTGGACCTTAAAAATATCTAACTGGCGATGTTGTAGTTGGTTTTATAATATATCTACATGATACATCAATAAATGAAAAAATCTGAGCCAGAAATTGAATTCAGGATCTTCAAGAGCACGCACCAGGGCGCTTGCCTCATTTATTGTGATGTTGTTAGATGTTTCGGATTCCATTATGGTTTGAAAACATTCTAGCAATGGCCCCTTCTTCTCATGAACAACATTTACTGTTCTTATTTTAAAACTCCATCTTGTTGCCCCAGCTGATGGAATTGTCTTTAAAACACATTAATCTAATACAGACTGAGTGGAGATCAAGAGAAGAAAGCAGGGATACTGGATAAATCAGCAAAAAATATGCCAACCTTTCTATTTTGTTTAGCGGCTCTTTCCGTTATAAGATTCAACTGATTGGCACTTAATTTCACATTTCTCCTGAACTGTTAAGGTTCTGAAGTGAATAGACTGTAAATATTGTACAGAATTAAACATTGTTACACTTCTTACACTCACAACATTAAAGAAATTGTATTTAAAACTGCGCGCTACTGACAAGCTGCTGCAAATTTTGCAGCGCCTGGTGACTCTGGATTCACGGCCAGGGAAAGCAGGGGGAGGGGTAAAACTAACGCGCAAAGCCGAAGAGACTGGCAGCTCCAGGGGAGGAAGTGGCTTCACCCATAGTCCTTGTCTCTGGCTTCGCTCTGGCAGCACCAGAGGAGGAAGTGACTTCACTAACGATTGCGTGCACGTCAATGGAGCGAGATTTAAAAAAATTCGAGCCGCTAAAGAGAGACTGTGTAATAAATGTATTTCACAACATAAAATGAGACAATAGTCACAAATGTCTGGGGGTGCTGCAGCTCCGCAGCCCCTCTTCGAAAGCCGCCCCTGGTCCAATTCTACAGACGTTGAGCGCTGAGGGGAGGAAACAGATTGAGGTCATCAATTGTCATGTCTTGAAACTTTTTAAAATTCAAAGATGAGATGTAATAAATTTTATAAGCTGATGATACTTACAGGACTAGGCTAGTCCTACTAGCCCATTGACGGCACGCCACTGGTCTCTTTCTCTCTTGATTACTTATGTTGGCATGTTGTTGTTTAGTCGACTGTCCTAAGACAGATCTGAACCTCACAAGTGGCATGTATGATTCTATATAGAAAGCAGTGTTGACACTGGTCGAAAATAAAATGTACCAAATTTCTCTGAAAATTGTACCAGATTGTACAGATTTTTTCTATTATATATCAAAGCTGTACCAGTCCAAATTTTTCGTGAAGACACCTGTACAATCTTAAATTTTGCGTACTCATCGTTATACAGTTTTACCATTAGGCCCAGCACTATTATTGTCATTATCATTAACATCATCTTTGTTCCGACTAATTTGAATGTTCATTATGTATTACTATAAAAGACTGTTCGTCGCTGTGGAGTAACGGTTAGCACGTCTGAGCGAGAAACGAGAGGGCCCGGGTTCAAATCCTGGTTAAGTTTTTTCCGGGGTTTTCCCACAGTCCATTAAGAACAAATTGTGGGCGACTTTCAGAGCTGGACCCTGGACTTATGTCGCTAGTATTATCAGATTCATTCCACTCAAACCATAACAGTGCTAAAGCGTCGTAAAATAACAAATTAAAAACTACGAAAGTCTAATTTCAATTTCAATTAGGATTATCTGTGAAATTTTTGTCCAGTGACAGTATAATTGAGAGGCTTAGAACAAAAAGCAGGCAAGTGACATTATTAAAAAAATGAGGTAAGTGCGTGTTGTGATAGCCCAAAAGGATGTTTCTTTGGGATAAAATCAGGTAAGTGATCATACTGTGCAGTGCTGCTATATGGGCATCATTTCACCAAACTAGTGTATAATATTCCATTGCATGTAGAACTTTAACTGTAATTTTCTCAAAACTAGGTTTCCGTCACTTACCTGCTTTTTGTTCTAAGCCCCTCAATTGATTGTATAGACCGAATATTTTAAAGACACGGCAGTGGTAGTATAATTAATGCACTGATGGGTAGCCCTTATGCCGTCCAGTAGTAAAAAAATCATAGTGAACAGTAACTGTTTCAGGTTCGTTAGTTGAATAAAAATCGTCCTACCGGAACGAAAAGAATGCATTTGTTCCGTTTTCTAAGATGAACTGACCTTGGATTTCATATTTTCTCTCACAACAGAACTGTTTGACTTTATAAGAAACATTTCGGACAGAAAGTACGATATTAATCACTCAAACGTCCATTCCAGTCCCAAAGAGCAGTCACTTTATTTTCTGTATGTAATTTATAACCAGTAAACCGCCTCTGCCATTGGGAATGTGGAGTTCGTGAGCTGTTGCCCTGACTGGGCCATTACTCCACTCAGTACTATATGGTCGATCTTCTGCATTGATTGCGGGCTCATTAAGAAATCGTGAAACAGAAAATAGCTTAATGAAAACTGTCAATTACGTGGAAATCAGTTACAGCTTCAAGGATCGACGTAGCATTAAACTCGCACTAAGCCCTAGGCGGGGATTGTGCCCCCGCGCGCAAGCGTGAGAAACTGGTCGGTGGCCCACAATCAAAAACTCGTGTATACGAGAATTTATCACTTTCCGCAGGGGTGTCCAGTCTTAAATGTAATAAAATAACTATATGCAACATATTTCATTCTCTTCTCCTTCTCATCCGTAAGAAACCGTTAGAACAGTATGAAAACATAAAGTTTGACTCGCCTGCATTTTTAGGTTTCTCGGCAGCTCCATCGCTCTCGACCCTATCTAACTCTTGGATGAATTTTAGGTGCCTTCATAGAGAGATTTGAGTTACTCTCTAAGAGAGAGTTTCCCATAAATATAATAAATAATAATCCGTGGCGCTACAACCCGTAAAGCCGACCAGCCGGCTGCTGGCCTCACGGCCACATGCCAGAGCAGAGGTGGACGATCATCCAACCAGAATGGAGGTATTGTGTGGTCAGCACGATGATCCCCCCATCCGTTATAGCTGGCATTCGCAACCGGATTTCGCTACCTATCGTAGCTCCCCAAGTACATCACGATGCTGGGTGGACACCGGTCCCATACACTGGCCGACATTTCATGAGAAAATTTCTTCTCCCACGAGGACTCGAACCAGCGCGCATTCCGTAACGCGAGTCCTAGGCGCGGGACCATAAATATAATAGTCATCAATAATAATAATAATAATAATAATAATAATAATAATAATAATAATAATAATACTTACTTACTGGCTTTTAAGGAACCCGGAGGTTCATTGCCGCCCTCACATAAGCCCGCCATTGGTCCCTATCCTGAGCAAGATTAATCCATTCTCTATCATCATATCCCATCTCCCTCAAATCCACTTTAATATTATCTTCCCATCTACGTCTCGGCCTCCCTAAAGATTTTTTTCCCTCCGACCTCCCAACTAACACTCTATATGCATTTCTGGATTCGTCCATACGTGCTACATGTCCTGCCCGTCTCAAACGTCTGGATTTAATGTTTCTAATTATGTCAAGTGAAGAATACAATGCGTCCAGTTCTGTGTTGTGTAACTTTCTCCATTCTCCTGTAACTTCATCCCTCTTAGCCCCAAATATTTTCCTAAGCACCTTATTCTCAAACATTCTTAAACTATGTTCCTCTCTCAAAATGAGAGTCCAAGTTTCACAACCATAAAGAACAATCGGTAATATAACTGTTTTATAAATTCTAACTTTCACATTTTTTGACAGCAGACAGGATGATAGACGCTTCTCAACCGAATAATAACAGGTATTTCCCATATTTATTGTGTGTTTAATTTCCTCCCGAGTATAGTTTATATTTGTTATTGTTGCTCCAAGATATTTGAACTTCTCCACCTCTTCAAAAGATAAATTTCCAATTTTAATAATAATAATAATAATAATAATAATAATAAAAATAATAATAATAATAACAACAACAAGAGGCACCGGCGTGGCTCAGTCGGTTAAGTCGCTTGCCTGCCGGTCTGAAATTGTTCTGAATTTGTGAGATATAGTTTTCCAAGTCATATTAAAAAAAAAGGGTACGTATAAGTGGGTGTACAGCGATCAAGGGGTAAAAAATCTTCCGATATAAATTAAATTATATATGTACATATTGAATCGATGCTGAAACTGATCAGAAAGAGTAAAAAGAATCATATTTTTGTTGGGTTTTACTCTGTTCATACTTGGATTTTTCTATTATTTTATTTCTATTTCTGTCGGTGTGGAATAGCACCAGAATAAATAAATATATATATATATATATATATAAATTTAAAATAACCGTTGAACGTCAGGCACATGATGACATGTTTTCTTTTCGGTGCCTGATTTACAACTGTTTTAAATTGAGTTAACGCTGGCAGACATTTCGCTAAGGAGTTCATCAATATTCATGTAAGTGACGTTAAGTAAAGATTCATCTTAGTTTAGTAAAGACAATTCGTTTTAGTTGTCTATAGTTAGGTTTCCGAGATTTCCGAAATTGTAATAACCAGTTTAATTAAAAATAGAAGCAGAAAGTAAAACCCGTGCAACGCCGGGTGCTTTCAGCTAGTTTGAGATAATGCAGGATTAGTCAAGTCAAAGTAATGTAGCTAAATTAATTGTACAGTAGTGTCCTAACTGAACATCACATAAGAAGCTCTTGCGAAGTGGGTTACGTTAGTCTTACCCTTGAATAGTAGTTTACTTCCGCCAACTTATTAAAAACAATTATTATTTCAATGATATATGCCTAACAGAATATTCTTCGTTCATGTACTGTATAATAAGACTACTAATATTTTGTGTCTTTCTCTCTGATAGATAGGTTATGTAAAAATCCGTCTCGGCTTACCTGGTATTCGGACCCCAGCACTGGAGTGCTTTCCCCTCCTTGGGCGACCTGTAAGTGTACAAGACTATGTACTTCGAAAAACTGACATAGCAACTAATGTTTCTACACCCCGGAGCAACGCAATGCATCTGTCCGGCATCTAAAAAGTTTACTAAATTAAGTTAAAAAATGTTATTGAGTTAAAAACCAAACAGTAGTTTAGGTTCATAATATTTTTTACATGCTAATTTCACACTTAAAATCCCACTGTACATTTTGTAAACATGTCTACTCTAAGTTGGAATAAAGCATATTTAAAGAGAACTTGGGAAATATTCTAAACAACAGTAAAAGAAACGTCTGAGTATAATGCAATTAGCTGATTGTAAACGTCGAACGTGTGGCAACCATTGTAAACGTCTGAATATGTTGAAACCATTGGAACAGTTTATTGCAAACGTCTGAATGTGTTGCAACCATTGCTAACAGCTGATTGTAACTACAGTAAGCTTATTAGCTCAAGTACGCTATGATTTTAGTCCTGACAGTCGCCAGCAATGTGCACTTGGTCAGGCGAGTCCATTAAGTTACGCCAAGGGATGTTCAGGTTAGTCTGTTGCCTGCAGTCAGAGCGATCGAATGTCACGCATGCGGTATAGTGTTGTGTTTCCAGTACAGTTAAGCTGTACTGCATTCCTTTACCGACCGCTCGCCCTTATCTCTACTCCGGAACTCTCCCCACTACTCCTATTACTTCCCCTCTTTCGCGTCGCGTCAGGATGAAATAATCAGTCTGCACCTACGTAGAGTAAACAAAGTCTTATCAGATCGAAATCTGCTGTAGTGGGGGATGTAAGAATAACAAATATCTAACGCAGTCGCTATGTAGGCGAGCATTATACATCCGAAGGCTTTACTGGTCCTTATTTTTTATACCTAGCAAGATAGGACATTTTCCATCATAACTGTGAATGTAAGGATTTGCGGGAAAAGTTGTATAGAACATTTTAGTTTTAGTTTTACTTCTACATTACACCCACAAAGTTTTTACAGGTATTTATGAATCACCCTGTATTCCAGTAATGGAATATGGTGCTGCATGTTGGGATCCTTACAGATTAGAACATATTAAGACACTGGAAAAGATTAAAAAAACAGGCTCTCAAGTGCTGTCGGAAAAATTCACCATTAAAATGGGACACACTCACGGACCGGAGAACGCGAATTCGATTATGCGCACTGTTCAAAACATACAGAGGTGAGCCTGCCTGGAGAGGAATAAAAAAAAATAGGTTGCAGCCGCCAAATTACTCTTCAAGGAACGACCACTCATGTAAATTGAGGGAAAGAAGACAGAGGACGGACACTGGAAAGTTTTCTTTTCTCAATCGTACTATCAGGGACTGGAATGCTTTACCTGCAGACTTACTAAAGGCTTTACCAACAACCAAAAATGTATTTAAAAATAGGCTTAAGGACTTTACTAATAGACGGTAATTATACACAGTATTTAAAGGGTGTAAATGATATTTTGTTATTGAAGTGTTGTATCAGTGAAGAATTATGTTGTGTCAGTGAAATGTGTTGCATCAGTGAAGTGTGTTGTGTAAGTGAAACGTGTTCCTGTCAGTGAAGCTTTATAGTTTATAGTGGCAGTGCAAAGTATTTGAACAGTGAAATGTTTTTGAAGTGTTAGTGAAATCAGGACAGAATCAGTGAAATGTGTCGTAGTTCCAGTGCAGTGAATGAGTTGATAGCGAAATGAGTGTAATGTTGAAAGGTACTTGTGCAGATATGAACATATCATACTCGTGGGTTTTAGTTCGAACTTAGGTTTAAGATACATATTATTATTATTATTATTATTATTATTATTATTATTATTATTATTGTTAGTATTAATTATTAATATTAGCATTAATTGTATTTTTAATTAATAAGTTTATTATAGTCACTATTGAGTGTAATTAGTTACCACTGCCACCGGGTATATACTCATTGCAGTGTGAATAAATACATACATAAAGTCACATGTCCAGTTTCTATGGGAGGGAGATCAATCTCCACATTCCTATTAGTAATCGAACACCTTCCGTAATCTTCTGTGTAATTTCATTGATTTCAGTTATAGATAATATCTCCAGTTAACTTCAAACTTATAGAAGAGAATTCCTTCTTGATGTAAAATGAAAAAATAAAATAAAGTTCTTCAGAATAGCAATAGTGTAAAATCCATTATTGAAAAATTTACAAAATGCTGCCTTGCAATAAGTTTACTAGAAGTCAGTAATTTCGTCGCGAAATTATTATTTTTGGTCAAATTTTATTGCAAATTTGTATATTATTAAAATTATACAATAGGACACAAATGAAGTGTATATGAGGATTTATTGCCTAGTTAACGTTTTTTCTGAGTCAAATGCAGGAAATATTAGCAGTCTACTTAACACTTGAAATTCTGCTTGAGAAGATCCTTGAAGTTCAAATATATCCGAGTTTTATTAGGACTTTAACTCAAGTAGTCCATACTGGAATTATTCATACTGAGCATTTGAGGACATGCTAGGAATTATAGTATAAATAAATTTCCTTCCTACATCGATCAAGACTTTCATACTCGACACTTCGAAACACGCATAAATGATCCTGTCATGGCAAGTTCAATTTATGAGCGTGCTTGTGATTTATGCATTATATTAGGATTTAACTATTGCACGTACTCTTTATTTCAGACTTCTTTTCAGGTAACACGGATAGTCTTCAATGACCAATAAAACTATTTTTACGGACTATACTTCCCTTCTTTTATGACACAAGAATAATTGATAACTAAGTTAAAAATATGCACTCAATAAAACAGTTGACACAAAAACGCGTTGGTCTTAAACTGGTTCTTTATTACAGTCTCTTCAAATCGGGATGATAAATCTATCACCCATTCAAATGGTTAGTACCACTGCGTCTACATTCGGTGCCTATTAAGTAGCAGTCATATTCTTTGTTCTCTCTCGTTGCTTTAAAGATGAATAAGAAACTGCGTTTCTCCAGGATTTAAATATTCTGACCGATTCATTGCATTTTATGTGCATTTCCTTAGACTAGTGATGGGATAAACTGTTCTTAAAAAAAAAAAAAAACAATTTCGATTGTAACTGTTTCATGAACGAAACTATTCCAAAATAACAGTTTTTCAACTTCTAATCTGTTTCAGGAACATGTTTCAAAGACCTTGACTGGTATGCATAAAGTTGAAGTAAATGCTATTGCTAAGGTTTTCATAATATATACTACGGCCTTCATGTATAAAAACCCATAGTAAATTCTTTGCTGAGTAGCAGAAAGTTGATTTGGAAGGCCGTGTTTAGCTTATGCTAGAATTTGTAGTTTAAACCACTATTTGTATGCAGAACAAGAAGTATATACTTCTACTTCTAAGTGTAAAACTAAGCAAAATCGTAGATTGCCCTGTTTGAGATTTTGTTACTCAGTACAAGCATTTGTACGGTTTAATATGGCAGAATTCATGCAAATTCGCGCTAGAAAAACCTACAACGAAAGACGAAAACAATCAGAACGTGATTATAAGAAGTTGTATAGGTTCTACAAAAAAAAAAAAAAAAAATGTTACATTATCAGTTTTTGTAATAGACTACCGAAATGTTGATTTTGAGATAACTGGAATTCTGACAGTTGATTTTGTTATTGTTATTTAAAATAACATACTTTTAACAAAATGATTCTATGATGTATTTAAAATACATTTAATTTACGTCAAAAAATTCCATGTGCGTACAATATTTTAGGATACGTGTAAATTTAATGACTAATATTTTGGGCCCGTCTGATTTTTACTTTACTTTCCATATTATTTACTTTCTTAATAATTTGCTTTTTGTCAATTTTTTTCTTCCCGTAAATTTCCAACTTAACTTTCATAGCCTGGATGGCTTTTTCTTCATCACTTCTTGCGGCAGGAGTTTGCGACTTGTTTAATAATGCTGGGTATTCTTTTAATAGATTAACAAACGGCAGTTATTCTCATTCTCTCTCTTCCACATTTCCCACTTCGTCGTAGTTGTCCCTTTTCTTGTTAAGCTAACCAGATTTAGAGGACAACAATCAATTTTCCCACCAAGAAATTAACATAAATACATGGAAGGCGAAAACTAACGAATCTTAGCGGATAAAGCCCGAAGTACTATCGATAATGGATATAATCGAATACTCTTGATATTTTATACTACTGCCGCGTAGTACATACTTCGTAGTAGTAGTATTAGGTTTATGCATTCAAAACTAAGTATATACTTCTACTTCAAGTATCTTCTGCAGTCAAATCAAAAGGTAGGCTAATGCTACAACTTTATGAATTGCACCCCTTGAATCGTCTTAGATCAACTGTTCAGTGTATTAGCACAGTGTAGTATATACAGTCGCGAAGCTTGAGTTGTGAGTGTGCTAGGAACAACAGACTGTGCCGGTACTATTTCGCATTGTCTGTAATGAGGCGATATTAGCTATCCTAGTGGTTAGCAACTATCTATGGATGCATATATACTACGTATTGAGCTTCGTGACTGTATATACTAATTCCCATTTCAGTTTGGTTGATAGGCTTTCCCCTCTACTCACACTCTTTACCATCCATGAAGGTGAAGATGCTACTGTCTATCTTACTAACGTTCGACTAATTGACTTTGAACGTAGTGAAAATTCTTATTACCGAAAATGTTTACCGGTAATCTATATTTCGAAAATCTATACTAAGCATTTTATTTCATTTTACTCTTGTTTATATCAACTGGCACATTAAAAAGCTACTGACAGCAGAAGATGTTTTCTTCACCGGTAGTTGCTACTCTACAGCATAAAGAATGGGACAATCTGCACTGTGACACCCTCCCTGACTTCATAATACAAACTAACATCCCTTAATTTAATTAATTATTAGTTGAAAATTTTGTAAAAACGACACTAAAATATACTGAAACATGTAATTGTCAAACATCTGTGTCACTGTATTTTATATCCACTTATGTACTTTATTTAATATTTCATTTTCTTGTGTGTACAACTTAGGGGGGTGCAGGCATAAGAGGTAACAGCTAACGGTCTGTTACTGACGGACTCAGGGCAAGTAGAAGGGGAAAGAAATGCCTTCGCATCATCTCAACTTGTATGAAATGTCTTTTAGACTGTGGTATTATGACGACGAAAGTCATTTTTCGTAGGTTACTGTTCAGTGAGGGAAGTGAGACGGTATGCGACGGTATGGAATACCGCCACTGGTTTCTATGGCCAGTAAACGTACCGTTAGTGAAATATGACATACCGTCACTGAAAAAACGTGATCCGTAAAAATTTGTTTATAGGCTACATTTCTTCACAGCAAAGAGTACTATCTGTTTGCTTCGTAAATCTAAACCACAACCTTCTGGAACTGTATTAAACTTGTATTTAGACAAGTTTATTTGATTAATGCTTAGAAAGGTAGTATTTCAAGTATAGAAAACTGTGGTCTGTAGCTTGTGGTGGCCATTGTTGCCAGTTTAGTGACTTGTCGTCATTTTTGTTGTTGTTGTACTTTTTATTAATAATTAAGTAAGGCACTTTGAAGCTTTAACATTATTTTAAATGTTTGCAAAATAATCTAGTAAATAACTGAAGTAACTTGAAATTATGTTATTAACAGGGTGCGATTTAAGATTTTTGATGAGGGTGGGATATAGAATCCTAGATAGAGAATATCATACATAAAATTATTCTTATCCTTATTCGATACGGCTCAACGCTTGTCTTGCATCTTGATCATAATAATAATTATATCCGTGAGCACGCTTAAGATAAGATGTGTAATTCCTAAGTTATTGATTGTTGACAGCTTGTCGGTGGTGATAATACATCAATATTATTTTCTTTGCTTACTTTATACTTTATAAAGTATATTCGTATTAAAACAATAAAATTATATTTTGTGAGAGGCGATAGAAGTTATCCCTGGCAGGGATGTTAATATGAATTTTTGAGAGAGGGGTAACTTTCCAACAGGGGGGAAATCCCCCAACTCCTCCTTTAATTGCTGACTGCACAAAACAATTTATTGTATACCTAAATTATGTATGTGTATTGCGAGGAAGGGGATATGCCTTTTTTTTTCAAATCGAAGTATGCCAGGGGAAGATCTTCGGATAGGATACCGCCTCTGGTTTTTTCCCCACTTTCCCAACAGTAACACCGTTAAAAAGTACAGTAAATAGCTAGAATTAAAAATGAATCGATTTTAGTGAAAAATAACGCATACAACCCTACGAGAGTTTATTTTATTTTATTGGGTTATTTTACGACGCTGTATCAACATCTCAGGTTATTTAGCGTCTGAATGATGTGAAGGTGATAATGCCTGTGAAATGAGTCCGGGGTCCAGCACCAACAGTTACCCAGTATTTGCTCATATTGGATTGAGGGAAAACCCCGGAAGACTAGTTTTCGCCTTCCATGCATTGTTGTAAATTTCTTGGTGGGAAATTTGAATTTAATTGTATAATAAAATGGACAATTACGAATAAGTGGGAAGTGTAGAAGAGAGAGATGGAGAACATCTGCTGTTAATTAATCTATTAAAAGAATACCCGGCATTATTAAACAAGTCGCAAATTCCTGCCTAGAGAAGTGATAGAGAAAAAGCCATCCAAGCTATGAAAGTTGAAGTTTACAAAGGAAAAAAATTGACGAGGAGCAAATTGCTTATAACTGGAACTTGAAAAATTCAGGTGGCCCAAATTTTGTTTCTGGGTCTGTACATCACTTTGGGCTACCTGTATTCTTCACATGTGAATCGCAAAGGGTATCCTTACATCAACGTACAGGTAACTTGTAATTATAAGAAGTACTTCACAAGTGTAAACCTTAGCAATAGCATTTACTTTAACTTCATACATACCACCCATTATCATGGTATATTAGTTCAAAGTTATTTTGAATGTGCGTTGTTCTTATACCTTCGATCCTATGCTTCCAATTCAATTTGCAATTTTGATTAAACTCCAAAATTATATTATACGCTGTTAAGTTTAGGATCCGGATCACTCGTGACAAATTTTTCGCCACTAGAACAATTCGTAACACATTATTTCGTTACCGGACGATTCGTAACACATTACAATTTCGTTACCGGGCGATTCGTGACACATTACATTTTTGTATAACAATATGTTTCCGCAGTAACGATTTCACATACCATTCAAACAAAATTTGTATAAACATTCCATTAAAATAAAATTTGTGCTAATTTTTATTGTAATATTTCGTGATGAAGAAGAAGAACTGTTCCCAATTTTCGACTATGTGGAAGACAATTTCATTAGAGGTCGAAGACGTCGTCGTGGGAGCCAACAACTACTTTTCCCACCGAACATATGGAACTGCTATGATAGGACCTTAATGTAATTACGAAGAACAACAGACACCTATGAAGCTTGGCGTAGTGCCGTTGTCGAACGTTTTTTGCAGAATTTCAATGGGCCATTTTAACTAACAGTACTTCTTAGTTACGAATTGCTTTTTATGTTAAGGTTTACGTAAAGAAAGTAATTCTCTCATATCCTTAAAATTCATAATTTTGTTAGCATTAATTTCTCTTACACGCATGATATTTCCTAGCCTAAATTACTGAAAGAATCTATTTGTTGAATACAAGAGTTATTAGAAAATTTGCTTCAGACATATTATTATCCAAGAGAAGACATAATTTTGTATACATATGTAAGCTTATTGCTTTCCTATCTGTTCCACGTTAAGAATAGCACTTGAAATCCCTGTTTTGTTACGGGAAGTAAAATCTAATCGGTGAAGAATAATACAATGCTGAAATGCACTGTATATTGTTATTGCTCACTATCCCTCCCTACAATTTCATAAATATTGATATATTGTTAGCCTTAAACCTTCATATTGTGACAGCGACGTGAGATTCGAACTCACGACCAGCGTCCCGCATGAAAGCAGATCGCACAGGCTGCACGGAACATTGAGTGACGTCGCGCGGTGGAGAGAAGAGAGAGGGTGTATTACGTCACGCGACGAGTTTGCGCGCGCATCTGGTGCTGGTAGAGAGGAGAGGGCTCGGGAATTTTCTGGAGTGCCATCTCTAGAGACGCGTGGAGCCTTCGAGGCTACGTCGCTGTTGCTATAAATTACGGACGCGAAGGAACGACAGCAGTTTTCCAGTTTGCAGTTTTCAGTTATTAAGTCAGTGAGTAAGCCAGAGCAAGCAAGCCAGACTTGTGTGCCGGAGTTCGACTCGAGTGTGCGTCCGCATCTGCAGGCCTGAGTTCGAGTGCAGTGGACCGTAGTTGGAGGGACCTGAGTTCGAGTGCAGTGGACCGCAGTTGGAGGGACCCGAGTTCGAGTACAGTGAACTGTCTCTGAAGGTCTGTGGTTCGAGATACTGTGAACTCGAGTGACTGAGATAGAAGAACTGTGAACTGAGAACTGGTAGTTCTGATTTGTAAATAGTGCTTTGTAAATATTAGTTAAGATTAACAGTACATTGTTGTTACTAATAAAATTCACATTGGTGTCAGAACCGGGACATTATCGACAATGGAGAACCTACAGCAGATCCTGCAAGCCATCGCGGAAATGAAAGCAGAAATGAAAGACGAAATGAACAAGCACTTCAGTGAGTTGAAGAACGATATAAGTGAAGTGAAAACGGAGATGAAAAGTGACATAAGTGAAGTGAAAGGCGACATAAGTGAAGTGAAAGGCGACATAAGTGAAGTGAAAACGGAGATGAAAGGCGACATAAGCGGAGTGAAAGGCGACATAAGCGGAATGAAAGATGACGTCACTACGCAAATTGAAAGCGTTTCAGCCCACGTAGATGGAATTGTCGCCATCGTGAAAGACGAACTCAAAGCCGACCTTGACAACCTAAACAAGAATTTTACAACTATAAACGAGACAGTAACCCAATTGAGACAGGAGGTAGACCATTTCGACGGCAAAATCCGCGATCTCGAGCGTCGTCAAGAGCAGACGAGCGAGTTGCTGGACAAGACGAGTGAGGTGATGGAAAAACACGCCGAGGAAAACAAGCACATACTCACGTTGATGGACCGACATACTGAAGAAAACAAGCACATCCTCGCGTTGATGGATCGCCAGGCTAGAGAACAGAAACAGATAGTTGCCGAGGAGGTTCGACGTGCCATGCAAGAAACGGCCACAGAGTTGAGGACTCCATATAGTGGCCCTGCGGAATCATCGCCTTCAGCCAGACATCACAACGTCAAGACGCCGAAGTTCGACGGTACGACGTCTTGGGCGATATTCCGTCGCCAGTTCGAGGCCACCGCAGCACATAATGGCTGGACCCCAGCGGAGAAGACAACTCAGTTGCTGACCGCGCTTCAAGGACAGGCGTCGGAGATTCTTCACAGCGTTCCAGAAGATGGGACAGCCGCTGAGATAATGGCGGCCCTGGAGGGACGTTATGGTGACCATCAACTTGCTGCAGCATTTAGGACCCAACTAAAAACGAGGGTCCAACAGTCAGGCGAGTCCCTACAAGAATTCGCGATGGCGGTGGAACAACTGGCCCATAAGACCCTCAGGGGCCTACCTAATGATTTCATCGCTGGAGAGGCGGCCTACACCTTCGGCAGCGGAGTTCGAGACCCGGAAATAAGACAACAGCTACTCTTAACAGAGCATCGCACCATCAACGCAGCTCTGGCGGCGGCCCTCAGGATGGAGGCGGCCAAGTCGGCGGCGGGAGTCTCAACACCGCACTGGATCAGGAGCGTCACGGCGACGGATGCTGGGGGGCGCCAACCGAAGCCACCCGAGCGGCAGTCAACGGAGCGGCGGAGACGACGGGCGCCCACCTGCTGGTCCTGTGGCAAACCGGGACACTTAAGGAGGGACTGCGACCGCTCCGGCCACCGGCAGGAGAGAGAGGTGGCTGACACCGAGAGAAACCAACAGTCGCCTGAGCAACGGAGACGACGGGTGCCCACCTGCTGGTCCTGCGGTAAACCTGGGCACCTGCGGAGGAGTTGCGACCGACCTGGCAACAGTCAGGAGAGAGAGGGGGCACGTCGGCGCCATCATCACCGTCCCCTCGGCTCGTCCTGAAACCGGTCGACAGAAGATGCGACGATGGGCTGATTGCTGAAGGACGGATAAGAGGCCGTCCATGCAGAGTACTGGTGGACACCGGGGCGATGCTCACTATCGCCAGACCAGACGTCGTGCGGGGCCTACCTGGGAGGACGCCGCTGCGCCAATACGAGCTACGGACTGCTTCAGGCGAGAGCTTGCCCATCCAGAGAGAGGTCTTCCTGGACCTGACCTTGGGGAAGAGGAAACTGGAGATGTGGGTGTTCGTCGCCAACATCACCGAGGACGTCGTCCTGGGACTCGACGCCATGCGGTTACTCGATGCGACGGTGGACGTCCGGCGCCGTATACTCCGTCTTGGTCGGGATGAAGTGTTCCTGATGGACGCCGAGGACCAACCCGTGGCCAGCGAGCTCTCCTTGGAGGGCCAAGGGGAAGAGCAAGATGGCGCCCACGCAGTACGAGTATCGCTGCCCAGCCAAGCCAAGGATGGGGTGGCGCCACCATAAGGAGGGAGCAGCCGGAGGACCCCTAACGTTGGACCGACTAGCAGCCTACCAAGGGACTGCCCGAGACGAGCAGTCCTAAGGAGGGAGCAATGTGACAGCGACGTGAGATTCGAACTCACGACCAGCGTCCCGCATGAAAGCAGATCGCACAGGCTGCACGGAACATTGAGTGACGTCGCGCGGTGGAGAGAAGAGAGAGGGTGTATTACGTCACGCGACGAGTTTGCGCGCGCATCTGGTGCTGGTAGAGAGGAGAGGGCTCGGGAATTTTCTGGAGTGCCATCTCTAGAGACGCGTGGAGCCTTCGAGGCTACGTCGCTGTTACTATAAATTACGGACGCGAAGGAACGACAGCAGTTTTCCAGTTTGCAGTTTTCAGTTATTAAGTCAGTGAGTAAGCCAGAGCAAGCAAGCCAGACTTGTGTGCCGGAGTTCGACTCGAGTGTGCGTCCGCATCTGCAGGCCTGAGTTCGAGTGCAGTGGACCGCAGTTGGAGGGACCTGAGTTCGAGTGCAGTGGACCGCAGTTGGAGGGACCCGAGTTCGAGTACAGTGAACTGTCTCTGAAGGTCTGTGGTTCGAGATACTGTGAACTCGAGTGACTGAGATAGAAGAACTGTGAACTGAGAACTGGTAGTTCTGATTTGTAAATAGTGCTTTGTAAATATTAGTTAAGATTAACAGTACATTGTTGTTACTAATAAAATTCACAATATTATAAATACATTCATATTATATAAACTCTTTCACCTTTATAGATATGCACAAACCGACAATTACAATTGAAGAGTCCACTGCAAGAAAGATAGATGTCACTTTCTTGTTGAAAATGAACCAAGACTGTCAATGCATAGCTTCAGACATATCGAATGTACATAGAGAGTTATATGGCATTAACTCTGACAGTTATTGTCCAGTAATGATCGGAAAATCTCATTTAAGCTTTGAGCGCTAAGCATTTCAAACTTTCAATTGCTTCTCCTCAAAATGTATTCCAAATGACATCCATCATTCTTGCAGTGGACTCTTCAATTTAAATTACATCGAAGTGGGACATCTGATACACGTAATTTATTTTTTGTGCATTAAATAATTTTTAAAGATATTAGAGTTATCCAAGGGTAAACGTGATCAAGGATGAGAATGGTGACTTGCTTGCAGACTCTCCATCAATCCTAAACAGATGGAAAAACTATTTTGCGCAACTACTAAATGTACATAGGCCAAATAGAAATGATCGGGACGAAAGTGAAATACAAACTGCTGAGCCATTTATACCCGAACCCACGCTTTCAGAAGTCGAAATTGCGATAGAAAATCTGAAAAAGTACAAGTCTCCAGGTATCGATCAAATTCCAGCAGAATTAATACAAGAGGGTGGAAGTGCATTATATAGCGAAATTTATAATCTTGTACTTGCTATTTGGGAAAAGGAAATTGTACCAGAACAATGGAAGGAGTCCATAATTGTACCCATTTTTAAGAAGGGGGACAAAACCAACTGTGGTAACTTTCAAGGAATATCACTTTTGTTGACGTCGTACAAAATGTTGTCCAATATTCTTTTGAGAAGATTAACTCCGTACGTAGATGAAATTATTGGGGATCATCAGTGCGGTTTTCGGCGTAATAGATCGACTATTGATCACATATTTTGTATTCGACAGATAATGGAGAAAAAATGGGAGTATAAGGGTACAGTACATCAGTTATTCATAGATTTCACTAAAAGGTATATGACTCGGTTAAGAGGGAAGTATTATATGATATTCTTATTGAATTTGGTATTCCCAAGAAATTAGTTCGATTAATTAAAATGTGTCTCAGTGAAACATACAGCAGAGTCCGTCTAGGTCAGTTTCTATCAGATGCTTTTCCAATTCACTGTGGGCTAAAGCAGGGAGATGCACTATCACCTTTACTTTTTAACTTCGCTCTAGAATATGCCATTAGGAAAGTTCAGGATAACAGGCAGGGTTTGGAATTGAACGGGTTACATCAGCTTCTTGTCTATGCGGATGACGTGAATATGTTAGGAGAAAATACACAAACAATTAGGGAAAACACGGAAATTTTACTTGAAACAAGTAGAGCGATCGGTTTGGAAGTAAATGCCGAAAAGACAAAGTATATGATTATGTCTCGTGACCAGAATATTGTACGAAATGGAAATATAAAAATTGGAGATTTATCCTTCGAAGAGGTGGAAAAATTCAAATATCTTGGAGCAACAGTAACAAATATAAATGACACTCGGGAGGAAATTAAACGCAGAATACATATGGGAAATGCGTGTTATTATTCGGTTGAGAAGCTGTTATCATCCAGTCTGCTGTCCAAAAATCTGAAAGTTAGAATTTATAAAACAGTTATATTACCGGTTGTTCTGTATGGTTGTGAAACTTGGACTCTCACTCTGAGAGAGGAACATAGGTTCAGGGTGTTTGAGAATAAGGTGCTTAGGAAAATATTTGGGGCTAAGCGGGATGAAGTTACAGGAGAATGGAGAAAGTTACACAACACAGAACTTCACGCATTGTATTCTTCACCTGACATAATTAGGAACATTAAATCCAGACGTTTGAGATGGGCAGGGCATGTAGCACGTATGGGCGAATCCAGAAATGCATATAGAGTGTTAGTTGGGAGACTGGAGGGAAAAATACCTTTAGGGAGGCCGAGACGTAGATGGGAGGATAATATTAAAATGGATTTGAGGGAGGTGGGGTATGATGATAGAGACTGGATTAATCTTGCACAGGATAGGGACCGCTGGCGGGCTTATGTGAGGGCGGCAATGAACCTTCGGGTTCCTTAAAAGCCATTTGTAAGTAAGTAAGTATTAGAGTCATCTTTTTTTTTTTAATGGGAACCAACCATGCTTTGTATTGCATTTGTTTTGAATATATGTACACTATTTTGAATCACTACCATAAATATCAAGCTAAATTTATATCATCCAATCATGGCCACAACGCAAGAAGCTATAATATTTCGTTCCCCCTCATTGATTTAAAATGTAAGACTGAAGCAGGTCTAAGGCACAGTTATAATTACGGTCCGAGATTATATAATTATTTTATAAAGAGGAATCCTAAACTAAAATTATTATTAAACAATACATTATTAAAAAAAAGTGCTGGAACCTTTTTTAAAATTATAATCATGTAAATTCTTATCCTTTATGTATTTATTTTTTGTACTCTAACAGTGTTGTATTCTTAACTTAATATGTTTATGTATAAGCTATGTACCATTTGTTTGTTTTTGTATTTTTTGTTATTTTTTTTTAATTTTATGTGTAATTAGGTAGGCATACAGTTAACAATTTAATCACAGTTGTGATTATTTGCTTCTTCTTCTTCTTCTTCTTCTTCTTCTTCTTCTTCTATCCAGTTTTCATTATTGGTCACATTCGACCTCAAGCCTCTTGATTTTTCGGATGTGACCCAGTTACATTACACAATAATTTGTAATATGTATTTGATATGAGATTGGTAATCAATTTCGAATTTTGATGAATATTCATATACGAGTATTACAATAGTATTGTAAAATCTTTGTTATTGTATGTAATTTTTGCTTGCAATAATAATAAGAAAGAGCGTTAATGATAAAAAAAAATGTTGCGTTAGTATTGTCTAATAATAACTGACTACAGACTGAATGTCACCAGTAAGAATAAACATAAACAATGTCTGACGCACACTTCTTTACGTCTGGTTCATAATGTTGACGTAACTGAAGATCAAACACGCGCATAGTATTGTACACTAATCAATACAACCCTTATTTCTTCAGTTCTGTACTGGACAATTGAACGATAAGACATCGGCGAGAAATCTGATTGCATACCGGAGATTTTGTGTTTTGGTTTTTGAGAATAATTGTTTGTTTTTTATTGTACACTACTTTTATGTCTCACTTCACCATGTGCAACATTTCCATAATATTAAAATGTAAAGTACATTGTAATTGTGATTTAATTGAGGCACAACTCTAATGAGAATTGTACTCCCTCTGTTCGATCTTCGTTCAGAATTTTCCACCTACTCAAAGGATAAATTTTCAATTGTTATATGTATTTTCATTTTGTACAATATTCTGGTCACGAGACATATTCATTACTGTAATTGATTAACTATGAAAACAAAAGCACACATTAGATCGCATCTTCATTCAGAAAGCAGAAATATAACATAGCATAGCATACAGAACAGAAAACACACTACAAAGACATCTCAACACACAAAAAACACAGACATATAAATACTACCACACAGGTGTATACAAACTCACATGTAATAGTTGCGACAAGTTCTACATAGGACAGACAGGCAGATCATTCCAAACACGCTACAAAGAACACATTAAAGCAATAACCAGAGGACACAATAAATCTACATACGCCGATCACATAACCAATGCTAACCATACATACAATAACATAAATGCGGACATGGAAATCCTACACATACAACCCAAGAACCAAAAACTCAACACACTAGAACAATACGAAATATACAAACACACCCCGATCAAATTCTCAACACACAGATCAATTTCAGTACACACACACACACACACACACACACACACACACACACTATTTGACTCCACTTTTCAACACCTTTCAACAATCAAACGCACCCACGTAACAGGCAGAGAAGTTCGAGATGACGCCGAGATCTAGTAGGCTGTGAGGATGGTGTGATGAAGCACCGAAACAGCTGTAAACCGCACAAACTTAAAGAATTAACACGAGTAAGTCTGCTAGTTAATCAATTAATTATGTTCAAGTGTTAAAAGTAGTGTACGCAAGATTCAAAGTGGACATATTCATTATTTTGTATACACTTGATTTAAATAACCTTGGATGCCTGTTTATTCTTCAAGCGAAATACAATTCATATATAATAACTGAAGTTAAGGCTATTTCAATAAATGTTAGGGAAAGGAGTCCATATGTACGCCATTCAAGCGCACAGGGAGAGGGGGAGAGAGAGAGAGAGAGAGAGGCATGCTATGATATTTAGAAAGAAGCGAATTTGTTCATATTAAGTGAATTCGTTTTCCTCTCTGATTTCTGGAATGAGGAATATTAGATCCGAAGTGCTGGTTCACGATATTCCCGCGCCTGCAGATGACTCGCTTCACACGCCCTCGCCTCGCCATGAATCAGCCGGCTCTCTCGCACGGTAGTTCCCACGGAGCTGGATAGTGGTCAGTGCTCGGCCGGGAACTATTAGAATGCTGCCGCTGTTCGGCCTTGGCCGACTTTACCCCTGTCTGCCTCACTGCCGCGTGCACACGTTTCACTTTTTTTATCCTCCGCCCAAGAGAAGCGGAGCAGAACCGAATCAACAAAACCGTCTCGAACCGAAGTGAGAGAATGAAGCACTTTACGTAATTGAAGAGTATCTTCTACTAGCAATCGTTATTTCTGTGACTTGAATTTGTCTCGCGTAAAAAGAAGTTTCTCTGTTGGAAAGGTTTCAACACAGCTTCCTTGGCATAAAAAGCGAAGTCGTTTGTGGGTTTGTGTATTTGTTGTCAATAATTTGTTTTGTCCTTGCTTCTAAATAAATCTGGAGTCCTGCTATTCTATTCTTTAACCTCTTCGCTTACTTTATATTTTACCAGTTTTGTGAAAAAAAGTATCATATTTTTTTTATTTTCGTATAGAGGTCTTTTAATATTGCAGAATCACTGAACCTCACTAATTTTCTTACATACCTAAAAAATCACTATGAAATAGACATACATTCATACCTGAATTATTATCCCGAGTTATCTCGTGCACCTTGATTCCAGCTCTGGTAGTTGTCCCACTTTGATTTTCTCCTGAACTATTTACCAACTTATGTTTTTTTATGGATTAATTTATGAGCTACAATACCAGTGCTGTTATCAAGGCGTTAAATGTTGCTTGTCGTGTGATAGACTCGAAACCAGGGTATTACGCTCAGTGGCACATCGCATTCCGGACAGTAGTATCTGCTCTCCTATATGAGAGCGTTTTGGGAAGAATGGTGTAGCAGGCAGTGAATATTTGTACCAGTACATCTGTTCTTCAGGTTTGTGAATAATGTTCTGCAGTATCACTATGTCCAAAAGTACACGTATTTCAGAGTCTGTAGTAGGCCGCCACGAATTATTTTCAGCATTCTGTGAACACTTATTAGCATGCCGAATCGTCTTCTCGAATATAATGTTGATGAGGTCATTATTAAAGAATAATTAAAAAAATTGAGAATTATCGTTATCAGGAACAACGTTAAAATTTCAGGGAATGGGGACCTCGGAGGTGCAGAAGAAATGGTGCCAGATGTCTTCTATTCAAACCACTGTCGAAAAGACGCGACATCAACTGGTCTGAATTTGTTTGTTGGTCTATATCTTCGTCTTCTGATACCGATGTTTCATTTCCTAATCTACAGGAATATATTCCTGATCAAAAGTTTCGGAATCACTAACTTGATCCATCTTTACACAAAACAGCACAAAAAACACTAAACACAAACAGAAACCGCCAAAACTAACTAGCATCTACTCACTACTGTGTGTGAATGCTACATGAGCATAGAATTCCACTCGCAAGGAAGAAGTACAAAAAACACCACCAGATATAGCAATATCACTAACTTCTGTAGCCATCTAGTGAGGAAAAGGTTAATGAAAGAATGGAAACGTATATATTCGGGATGTACTGTAATGCTTAGTAGCGAAAATGGGACTCAAAAGAGTTAATTCGGGTTAATAAATTTTGACACAAGTTAGCAACCCGAGTTAACTCGGGTTAATCAGGGAAATGGTTAAGTCAGTGGTTCCTAAAGTTGGGGGTCGCGATCCCCTGGGGAGCCGTGTAAAGAGCTGAGGGTGTCGCCAGATGATTTACAAAAAGAAACAAAAACCTTTTATTAAATTATATTAATTTTGTATTCAGAAACACAGTACGTAAAATTGAACATAATAATAATAATAATAATAATAATAATAATAATAATAATAATAATAATAATAATAATAATAATAATAATGTTCAACAGTTACGAAGTATAAAATAATTAATATGATAAATGTGGCCGTTTTTCAGAAAGTAGCCTATAAAATCTTGCCTAAATATTCGATAAACACACAGTGATATCATTTTCAAGTACGGGATTTCTCGCTTTTATTTTGACGGCAACCATAGACAAGACATTTATTTTGCATGAATACGAGGTTGCAAATCTAGCGAAATTTATAAGCTTGTACTTGCTATTTGGGAAAAGGAAATTGTATCAGAACAATGGAAGGAGTCCATAATTGTACCTATTTTTAAGAAGGGGGACAAGACTAACTGTGGTAACTTTAGAGGAATATCACTTTTGTTCACATCATACAAAATGTTGTCCAATAGTCTTTTGAGAAGATTAACTCCGTACGTAGATGAAATTATTGGGGATCATCAGTGCGGTTTTAGGCGTAATAGATCGAATATTGATGAGATTTTTTGTATTCGACAGATATTGGAGAAAAAATGGGGATATAAGGGTACAGTACATCAGTTATTCATAGATTTCAAAAAGGCATACAACTCAGTTAAGAGAGAAGTATTATATGATATTCTTATGAATTTGGTATTCCCAAAAAATAAGTTCAATTAAAATGTGTTTCAGTGAAACGTACAGCAGAGTCCATATAGGCCAGTTTCTGTCAGATGCGTTTCCAATTCACTGTGGGCTAAAGCAAGGAGATGCACTATCACCTTTACTTGTTAACTTCGTTCTAGAATATGCCATTAGGAAAACTCAGGATAACAGAGTTTGGAATTGAACGGGTTACATCAGTTTCTTGTCTATGCGGATGACGTGAATATGTTAGGGGAGAATCTACAAACGATTAGGGAAAACACGAAAATTTTAGATGAAGCAAGTAAAGCGATAGGTTTGGAAGTAAATCTTGAAAAGACAAAGTATATGATTTTGTCTCGTGACCAGAATATTGTACGAAATGGAAATATAAAAATTGGAGATTTATCCTTCTAAGAGGTGGAAAAATTCAAATATCTTGGAACAGTAACAAATATAAATGACACTCGGGAGGAAATTAAACGTAGAATAAATATGGAAAATGCGTGTTATTATTCGGTTGAGAAGCTTTTGTCATCTAGTCTGTCAAAAAATGTGAAAGTTAGAATTTATAAAACAGTTATATTACCAGTTGTTCTGTATAGTTGTGAAACTTGGACTCTCACTTTGAGAGAGGAACAGAGATTAAGGGTGTTTGTGAATAAGGTTCTTTGGAAAATATTTGGGGCTAAGAGGGATGAAGTTAGAGGAGAATGGAGAAAGTTACATAACGCAGAACTGCACGCAATGTATTCTTCACCTGACATAATTAGAAACATTAAATCCAGACGTTTGAGATGGGCAGGGCATGTAGCATGTAGTAATTATACAAAGTTTATGAGCCTAGATAGATGTGGATGTAATAATGAATATGGAAGGAATCTTATCTGATTTTAGCTGTCCTTACATATACTTAAATTTGTTTGTGGGGCAATAATTTCAAGGGAAAATTGTTCCGCGGCCGGGTAATGAACCCGGGACCTTTGATTAAACGTGCCAACGCTCTACCAACTTAGCTACCCGGGAACTCTATCAGACAACGATCCAATTTTTCCTCTATATCCACAGACCTCAAAGTGGGCTGACAACCGTCAAGCAACCAACATTGAGTGCACACTAACTCTGTGTGACTTAAATTGTGGTTTTCTGTTAACGAACAGTGACGTGTATTATGCACATCAACATTACAGGGAGTTATACCTGAAAACTTGATTTGCATGTTTGTGGGTGTTGATGTAGAAATCTCTTAAGCACAAACGTAAACAACAATAAGCACATTGCATCAAAGATGCAGTTGGGAGTTGAACAACTCGAATCTTCAGTGTCCCAGACAACAATGACAAGAGCTTCAAATGCATCACATTCAACTGGAAAAGAAGCTTCCTTCCAGGCATGCTTAATCGTGTTAGTGAATATGGGGGATAAACATATACAGGTAACAACCACTCCACCTGGTGCAACTTCCCTTGTTCAACCGTTGGACGTATACCTTTTTCGTCAATGGAAGAAGTTCACCAAACGTTTTTGGGAGAGAGTTTTACTCGACAGCATTGATATTGACCTCCAGAGCCGTAACCTGCATGCACTTACCCATAATCAGTTCAGTGCCCCCATATGCACTAACATGATGAAGCATTCCTGGAAGGAAGCTACTTTTCCAGTTGAATGTGATGCATTTGAAGCTTCTGCCAATGTTATCTGGGACACTGAAGTTTCGAGTTGCTCAACTCCCAACTGCGGAAATGCATCATTCATTCAATGTGCTTATAGTCGTTTACATTAATTGTGCTTAACGGATTTCTACATCAACACCCACAAACATGTTTAAATATATGCAAGGACAGCTAAAATTAGTATAATAATCATTATTTATAGATTAGTTTCTTCCATATTCATTATTATACCAATATCTATCTAGGCTCATAAACATTTTATAATTACCACTATGGGCAGCTACAATTAGTACCACAAACATTGATTACAGCTGAACTTTCCATCCTATTTGATTTTATACCATTATTAGTCTGGCACTTCGCGAATGTACCTTGTGAGGTTTGTAGCTCAACCAATAAAGCAGATCAGTTTTTCTTCTTTTATTTTAAATAACATAGATTCACACTAAACGTCCCTTTTCTTGTTACTTAAAAAACTGTAGCGTTTCTACCTACAAATTCGGCAGTTGTGAATTGAGTCTTAACGAGGAAAGGAGATTTACCACTCTTCCACAGAAAATTTGTGTACGTTTCGTATGTTGTGTTTGTCCTCTATTTTCTCGAGCGTTAACGTTGCGTCATATCGATCAAATGACCAGAATGAATGAATGCCTAGTGTTATGTGTGTGTACTCCATAAGTGATCCATGTTTTTTTACTTATTTCCTCCATAATTTAGTCGACCTGGTTGGCGAGTTGGTATAGCGCTGGCCTTCTATGCCCAAGGTTGGGGGTTCGATCCCGAGCCCGGTCGATGGCATTTAAGTGTGCTTAAATGCGACAGGCTCATGTCAGTAGATTTAATAGCATGTAAAAGAACTCCTGCGGGACAAAATTCCGGCACATCCGGCGACGCTGATATAACCTCTGCAGTTGCGAGCATCGTTAAATAAAACATAACATTTCAACATTTCCATAATTTACTTGTCAATGTTATTGTTATGTTTTACTTAACGACGCTCGCAACTGCATACGTTATATCAGCGTTGCCGAATGTGCCGGAATTTTATCCCGCAGGAGTACTTTTACATGCCAGTTAATCTACTGACATGAGCTGTTGCATTTAAGCACACTTAAATGCCATCGATCTGGCCCGGGATCGAACCCGCAATCTTGTGCATAAAAAGCCAGCGCCATACCAACTCGCCAACCAGGTCGACTTACTTGTCAAAAGCGGATATTTTTATGGTTTATTATTTGACCTCAAGTGTTTTTCTGTAACAGTAACGCTCCGAAAAAACTTAGTTGAATTTGCAACCTTCGATGTTACGCGTGGTTCGTCATGATAGATGAATAAGCACCACGATCAGAGGCCGACAATGATGGTGGTGGTGGTGGTGGTGATGGTGGTGGGTGGTAGGTGGTGGGTGATGGTAATAGTGGTGATGGTGGTGGGTGGTAGGTGCTGGGTGATGGTAATAGTGGTGATGGTGATGGTGGTGGGTGGTAGATGGTGGGTGATGGTAATAGTGATGGTGGTGATTTTGTTGACAACGATGACGACTAACGTAGAAATGAAGAGATGTTGCACGAGAATTGGAAGTACAGGAGTGGCAAAAAAAAAAAAAAAAATCCGGACCGACGGAATGATCAAAGTCCCCGAAATGAGCCACTGCGCATGCCACGCCCGCATTCACAAGATAGCGAGTAATCTATTGAAACTGTTGCAGTTTCGACTGCTGACGTAGCCCATTTCGAAACCCATTAGAAAATAAGCTGGTAAAATTCATGTTCTGGGAATAATAAGTTAATTAAGTAGCAAAATATCGCTGCAATCGAAAAGTATTGGGAATAAATTTGAATAAGGAACAGAAAAAAGTTTCCTTCCCAGAAAGGATT
Organism: Periplaneta americana; assembly: GCF_040183065.1. Lineage (NCBI taxonomy): Eukaryota > Metazoa > Arthropoda > Insecta > Blattodea > Blattidae > Periplaneta > Periplaneta americana. Next base: position 71,071,610 of record NC_091122.1, on the reverse strand, counting down.
CGAACCACGAAAGTCTTAGTTACCAGTCTATCGTGCTGCCACTGTGAACAAGGCTCTGAATTAGCTACAAGGGTCGGTCCGGTTTTTTGCCTCTACTGTACATAAAAATGTCCTGAGCGCTGTCTTTGTTCAACAAAAGTAACATTCGTCTTACCGGGATACGAACCCGGGTATGACGTAGAAAGCAGGAATTGTGGCCATTTAGATAACGATTAGTCTCTTTCTAATTAATTATTGATCATTACTCAATTTTCTGTTCAATTATCAATCTGTCCATCCAATCATTCATCCATCCACATACCCATTCAAACATCTATCTATCCATTCATCCATTCAATCTTAATCTCAATCGTCCATCAGCTTAACCATTCATTCACTGAACCATTGACTCTTCTATTCATTCAGTCATCCATCCATTAACGTAACCAATCATCCATCTACTAAGCCATACTCATTTAACTACTTATCATTCGCTCAACCATCTAACTATCTACACATCTATTCATCAACTTAAACTCACTCATCCATTGAACTATCTAGTAAATAATCCGTCAACCATCTACTTAAATATTCATCACGCTCTCAGCCATCAGCCATCTATTCACCCATTCATCTTTCCATCCATCAACTTAAACATCCACCCATTCACTCAACTATCCAGTCACTAATCTGTCAACTACCCATCCTACCTACCTACCCATTTATCCATCCATCTATTTGAACATCCATCCATCCTTCCAACCTTTAGCCAATCATTCGCCATCCATTTACTTACCTGTTCATCATACATTTAACTATCCATCCGCTCAACTAGTCAGCCACTAACACGTCAACTCATCTATTAATGAAATTAAAAATTCACCCATCCACTCAACCGTTCAGTCACTCATTCATAATCCATCCACTTACCTATTTATCATCCACTCGACCATCATTCCACTCATCTTTCCATACAATCATGCAGCCAGCCATAGGCACAGGCGAAAAGTCACTCATCAGGTCATGTAATCAATCATCTTACCACGCAGATCAGTCTTAGCTCAGTTAATTGACGATATCTCATCATCTACAAAACGTCTTCGGGACTTTGTGGTCAGATTCTCACTCCATAACAGCGTCGCAATGTAGTCTTACTAGAGGAGTAATACAATTAAAACGAGTAGCCTTGCACGCACCGGCTATAGCGCTCAGCTTTGAAACTGCATGCCATAGACGACATAGGCGTGGGTTCGGAACCTGCCTAGGACACTGAGTTTGTCCGCTATCAATATGTCTTAAATGAAGGACAAGAGCACCTCAAGATAATAATTCTGCGTACCGGTACTTTAATGTTAGAAAAAGAGAAATTCCTGCTGTATGAACACTACAAAAGGAAATCTGAACGGGATGTTAAATAATACCTATTAATTCATATATAGTACCTCAATGATATCATCATCCTTCACCAGTGGGCTCTGTTATCCGTCAGTGATAATTAGAGACAGGCAAAATATTAAATTTCATAATTATTCTAAATGGAGTAATTTTATATGCAAATTCAGCTTCCTCATGCCTGTAGCGAGGGAAGGTGGCGTCATTGAGCGTGGTTACTTAAGTTACATTGAATCATAACCTAACTACTAATAAAATTAGCATTCGACTGCAGCTCATATTGTTATTACAATAATTGAAAATCTGCCACTTTTCTTTCATCAAGGATTATGGAACGGATGCCTAAACTGTACTCGGTGCGGGAAAAGACGTATAGGCTACTACATCAAAAGAAGAAGAAGAAGAAGAAGAAGAAGAAAGAAAGAAAGAAAGAAAGAAAGAAAATGAATAAGTGAAATAAAATTAATGAATTTCTGTACCGAAACATCGGTTAACCGAAAGCGTTCCAGTAGGCGTGCGCCATGTAGAAGTTTCGCTAGCGCTGTTTGCGAGATTTAGTGGCAAAAAAAAAAAAAAAAAAAAAAAAAAAAAAAAAAAAACCCCGAGTCTCAGCTCTGAAGCACAAAAAAAAATGGACTTCTTTCTTAAACTGTAGGCCTACTTTAATGGCCGTTTTGAACTTGTGAAACTAAGCTAGCCAGTTTTGTGTGTTATTTGTAAGACGTGTGATACAAAATATATACTGTATGTACAGCAGTGGCAAAAAAACCGGACCGACCCTCGTAACTGATTTCAGAGTCTTGTTCACTCCAGAGAACGATAGGCAGGTAACTAAGGCTTTCGTGGTTCGAGTCCTGCCTGGGAAGGCAACTTTTTTTTTGTTCCTTATTCAAATTTATACCCAATACTTTTCGATTGCTGGTAAAATTCATGTTCTGGGAATAATAAGTTAATTAATTAGTAAAATATCGCTGCAATCGAAAAGTATTGGGAATAAATTTGAATAAGGAACAAAAAAAAATTTCCTTCCCTTCCCTGGGAAGGAAACTTTTTTTTGTTCCTTATTCAAATTTATTCCCACTACTTTTCTATTGCTGGTAAAATTCATGTTCTGGGAATAATAAGTTAATTAAGTAGTAAAATATCGCTGCAATCGAAAAGTATTGGGAATAAATTTGAATAAGGAACAAAAAAAAAAAAATTCCTTCCCAGGCAGGATTCGAACCACGAAAGTCTTAGTTACAAGTCTTCTGTGCTCTGGAGTGAACAAGATTCTGAAGTCAGCTACAAGGGTCGGTCCGGTTTTTTTGCCACTACTGTACAGTTTTGTGTTCAATATCAATGTTTCTTTGTTTCATACTGCTACTATGACACCGGTACAATTTGTTTTTTGTAAATGATCGGTTATCCGAAATATCAGTTATCCGAACACACCCCATCCCCAATTGTTTCGGATAATCGATGCTCAACTGTAATTGAAAATCTGCCACTTTTCTTTCATCAAGGATTATGGAACGGATACCTAAACTGTATTCGGTGCGTGAAAAGACGTATACTGCATCAAAAGTAGAAGAAAAAGAAGAAAGAAAATAAATAAGGGAAATGAAATTAACGAATTTCTGTACTGAATAGAAATAGGCTCCAACATTCTCGTGTAAATTTTGCACTTCTCATACATAGCCACTCTCTTAGAGACAAGAAGGAATCGATTTGCATATGATGAAATTTCATTACTACTAAATGAATTCTGTATCTTTAAAAGATGGTCTATATAAAATAAATTCATTTTAAAAATGGTCAAATATCAGTATTTTCTTCTAACACAAAATTTAAAAAAATATTATTTATTAAGGAATGTAGTTGAAAGAGCATGATGTTGTGAACACGAGTTTCAGCAATAAAATAAAAAAGAGAGAACATGAAAAAGTTAACAAGTTTATGAGTTATGAGTAAAACGCTTCATCACTGCACAGTGAACTGCCACCGTTTTCAATTTCGAAAAAAATATATATATAATTTTTTTTTTTAGATCGTAAAAATATTTTTTTTATATAGCAGAAGTACAGTGTTTATCACATACTGATTTTCATTATTGTACAAGATACAATAATGGAGGGAAAAAATGTTGAATATTTCCAAAAATTTTACTGCTGTAAGATGTACCTAACCCCTTAAGGATAGAGGCAGGATGACTCATCTGTCAGTGTCGGATAATCAGGAAGAGCTTGGGGCTGCAGGCTCTTGGGTATTGACAGGCTAGTTGTACACAAACGGGTCCCGGCTCTATCAGGGGCTGAAGAAGGATGGCCCACCTGTCAGCACCCAGGCCACCTTGAACAATCATGGCATATAGCTATCGGACCCAAAATGGATCAAAGCGTGCCTAAATCCAGTCTTGGGAGCCAATTAGCTAGCCAGATGCAATAATTGTATTGTATTAATTATGTTTTGTTTATAGCAATGTAGTAATTTTGTATTATACTGGTTGAGTGGAAGAGAAAGCCAGTTAAAATGAATTATTATTATTATTATTATTATTATTATTATTATTATTATTATTAAGCAGCAATAGCGAATTTGTAGTATGACAGCAGAGAAAACGAGTGTGTTACACGGAATTAGTCCAAATACCATTTTTGAAGGCGTCGGGATTTGTAGGTCTATCTTGATTTCCCGAGTGGAAATGGCCGTTGGCTAACGCGTGTATCAATATTTTATTTGCAAAATACAGACCTCACGATTTAAACGTCTTCGGTATACACGGTCTTTCGCGTCTCGGTTAATCGACCGGAGACGGAACAGTAACTCGCGGATTTCACTGACGCTGGTAAATTAGGTTGTCAGCTTATACAAGAGGTGTTTGAAATGTTGTCCTCGCTGTGCCAATGAAAGTCTGTATCTATTGAAAACAAAGTACACTACTGTCCGTTACTCAGGAGAAGACGAGCGGAAAGAATGTGACCTTCTTGACTATCGCTGCTGATTTTTATAAAAATCGCTCAGATAAGCATCCCAGTATCCGGGTTATTACTCGTACAGGAAACATGAGTAACAATGCGTATGGAAATTAAAGCTAAGTTGAACAGAAGGAGACCTGATGTTTCCGCTTACTGCAGTATAAATATTGGACTGTCTTACGTTATCTGTTCACACCCCTTCCTCCTCAGTCCGCTCTCGTCTTCTCCTGAGTCACCGACAGTAGTAGGAGCTCTGCCACTGGAATGCTTTTAATCTGGCGCGATATGTTATCTTTGAATTCCTCCGATATGCGGTGGTTTGTTTCATAATTTTGGTTTTTTCAAACTACTTTATAAGTAAAAGTATCACGGCGTTAGATAAGGAGGTCCAGGAGAGGGACACTCATTTGCAGTAATCATTGTCAACAATAGGGCCGTGACATCGGTATATTTGTACTCGTATTAGCCTGAGGTGAACATAAGACGCCGGTCAGAGTATAGTCGGCGTTTCAAGTACAGACAGCGGAAGCGAATTTGACACACGCCTAAGCAACCACGTTCCGTGTTTTGTATACGATTATTGTGTATTATAAAATCAAGACAATACAATCATTGTATAATAAGTATTAATATCGGAAAGGTCTAAAATGCTGGTGAGGTTGAGAATAATTGTTGGAAATCCAACTTAAATTGTCACAAAGTGGTAAAACATGTCTGAAAAGATGTTTTTCATTATATTTAGGGTTTTGCATTACAGTTTTAGAATGCCGAAAATTTATATGGCGTACAATTTTGCTTTTCCTATATTTAACTGTTTCATTAATTTATTTATCACATCTATTCTGTACCTTACTTTTCTTGCATGTTGTTCGCTTAGTTTGGGTTGCTGCTGCAATAAACAACATTCATTTTCAAAGTTTCAAATGAAAATGACCGCCGAGTGTCGGAAAGTATAACCTTGTATGCGGAAAAATTGCGTTCTACATCGGCTGAAATCAAGGGCGCATATGTAAAATATTTTAAATCATCAATTTCATTTCTACTTCAAGTTTATAACAATCGCACTTGTCATCTGACAAAACTTTTGCAATTTTGCATAATCGATTGAAACCACGGTTTTTTTGTATTACTGTGTGATGTAGAAATGAAATTTATAATACGAAATATTTTACATATGCACCCTTGGTTTCAGCCGATGTTGAACGCAGTTTTTCCACATACGAGGTTATACTATCCGATACTGGGCGGTCATTTTCATTTGAAACTTTGAAAATGAATGTTGTTTATTGCAGCAGGAACCGAAACCAGGCAAACAACATGCAAGAAAAGGTAACGTACAAATGATATGATAAATAAATTAATGTAACAGTTAAATATATAGAGAAAGCAAAATTGTACGCCTTACACGTTTTCGGCTTTCTAAACTTGTATCGCAAAATACTAGATATTAAAAAAAACAGCATCAGACTTATGTTTTGCCACATCTGTGACAATTTAAGTATGATTTTTCAACCTCATCAGCATTTTAGACCTTTCCGATATTAGCCCTTATTATACAATAATTGTATTGTCTTGATTGTATAATACGCAATAATCGTATACAAAACACGGAACGTGCTTGCTTAGGTGTGTCAAATTCGCTTCCGCTGCCTGTACTTGAAACACGTCGACTACATTCTGTCCGAGGCGTTGTATGTTCACCTCAGACTAATACAAATATACCGATGTCACGGCCCTAGTCATCAAACACTGCCCTTATTGCAGCTTTGGAATCGTGGGAGTCGCAGAGTCCTGTTGGAATAAACCATCCAGTCCCTCTTCTTCTATTAACGATAGTTAGTTCCTCCAAATACTATTTCACAATTATTTCAATGTACTAGCCTGAAATTATTGTCTCCATAAAGTAATATTAAACCAGTTATTCTCCTTGCATTAATATCACAACAAACACCATATTTCGGATCACGTAAGGGTGTTTCATGAAAGATGTTTGATTTCTCTGAACACTTGCAATGGTTATTGTGACTACTACAGACCCGTTGAAGTGAAACCACGACTCAGCGAGAGAAAAAAAGTTTTGGGTCTATTAATCCTTCATTCACAAATTCAAGAAACCACTCATAAAAACGTATTTACGAAAAAGAAAAGGCTCTGTTGGTTGTACAGTGTACACTTCTACAAATCGGTAGAATTTGTTCCAGTACCGTGCTTTCATAGCGGTGTACGCCAAAGGTACTGATAAACTCATTAGTTGCGCCAATTTCGGAAATCATATGCTTGGTAATCGATATAGATTTATACAAATTTGGTCTATTTTACCGTTTGTCACCATTGTCAGTTTGCGTGTGCGTATTGGGGCTCTGCCAGGTTACATAAACCATTATTATTACTATTATTATTATTTTAATTTTTTTTCTCAAAGCGAGGTCTCTAGCTGCAGGATGTCTTTGAATAAATTCACTTTGATAACGGCGAACGGAATCGTATTGAAAGAAACACGCGTTGTTCAACTGTCGTTGAAAAAAAATGGTTTATTTAACGACGCTCGCAACTCCCGAGGTTATATTAGCGTCGCCAGTGTGCCGGAAATTTGGTCCCGCAGGAGTTCTTTTACATGCCACTAAATCTAGTGACATGAGCTTGTCGCATTTAAGCACACTTAAATGCCATCGACCTGGGCCGAGATCGAACCCGCAACCTCGGGTACATAAGGCAAGCGCTATACCAACTGCGCCACTCGTTGATGATAATGATGATCATGATATAATTATAATATTATAGGTCCACTAGACTCCTTTAATGGACGAAGCACGGATTGGAATGCCCTCACACGTATGCTGCATGGTTGGGCCCATTGTGCTACCCGGGATGAAATTATTTTCATGCCCTAAGGTCTTCCCGCTCTACATATTCCCCTACGGGCTGCCCTCGAACTCTCTTAAAACCTGCGGAGTATCTTTACCTTTCCACATACGCATTACCGCGGTCCATCTGCTCCGATCCCACGAGGTACCATGACCCCAGGAGAGTCCATAGTACATAACACTACCACCAGCAGCTAATTACCACTTACTATGGAGTCCAAGTTCAGTGATGGCCCGCAGTTCACTCTACACCGAAGGGAAACGGAAGTCCCCATGAAAAAACGTCTGTAAAATCTGATTTTCCGACCATAAATTCCATCATGGACTAGCTGGAGATTGAATCTGGGTTGCCTGGATGGGAGACTAGCGTAGTAGCATTTGAGCCACAGACGCTCGATGATGATGATGATGATGATGATGATGATGATGATCATTAATGTGGTTCCGACTAAATTTCTTCAGACTCATCAACTCCAACATTACCATCCTTCTCTTTACCACTAAAAAGTTCACAATAGATAGTTAATGGTCATAGTGATTCCTAGATGTTACATTTTCTTATCACGAACTCGTTTTCTGCATTCGTGTGGAATTCAATTGAAGATAATTTTTATCAATCATGTATTCAAAGTGTCCAAAAAAGATTATTTCTTTTCACTCTCTCCATTCTAATACATCTTGATTAATTATTATTTTTACTTTTATTGGTAGGCTTGAGGATTTTAATATTTCTCCAAATCAGGTTTCGTACCTTTCGTGGGGAAGTTATCTCTGTAAGGGGCGGATCTGAGAGGATAAAAAGACAGGGTCGGTCTGGGTAGTTAGTCGGTATAGCGCTGGCCTTCTGTGCTCGAGGTTGCGGGTTCCATCCCGACCCAGGTGGATAGCATTTAAGGTGTTTAAATGCGACAGATTCACGTCAGTAGATTTACTGGCATGTAAAAGAACTCCTGCGGGACAAAATTCCGCCACATCGGCGACGCTGATATAACCCCTGCAGTTGCGAGCGTCCTTAATTAAACCATAATTTATTTATTTTTTTAAGACAGAAGGGAGCAATCCAAGGAAAAATGCTTTAAATCGGTGCGACGAATATGACGTCAAACTACACCTTCTAGCTCCATAATCCTCCGTGAAATACCGCCAAATATTCAATTGCTGCTATTGGTTTCGGTTTGAATGGATGTGGTGGCAACAGGAGTATTAGTAGATTATCATATCAATGTACATTTTATTTATTATTTATTTATTTATTTATTTATTTATTTATTTATTTAACCTGGTAGAGATAAGGCCATGAGGCCTTCTCTTCCCCTCTACTGTATATTTATTAAAAGAGTTACGGTTGTTACATGGATTGAGCCAAAGGCACACAGAATGAACACATCATTTCCACATTCTTTCCTTAATCAATAAGGATGTTAGCACTCTTAAAAAAATTAAAGCATAGGCGGACATAATCTACAACTGAGCTGAACAGAATATTAGCGTATTTATGAAAAGAAATAACACCTGCTGAATTGGACTTACAACTTACTTACTTACTGGCTTTTAAGAAACTCGGAGGTTCATTGCCGCCCTCACATAAGCCCGCGATCTGTTCCTATCCTGAGCAAGATTAATCAAGTCTCTACCATCATACCCTACCTCCCTCAAATTCATTTTCATATTATTCTCCCATCTACGTCTCAGGCTCCCAAAATGTCTTTTTTCTTCTCGCCTCAAAACTAGCACTCTATATTCATTTCTGGTTTCCTCCATACGTGCTACATGCCCTGCCCATCTCAAACGTCTGGATTTAATGTTCCTAATTATGTCAGATGAAGAAAACAATGCGTGCAGTTCTACGTTGTGTAACTTTCTCCATTCTCTTGTAACTTCATCCCTCTTAGCCCCAAATATTTTCCTAAGTAGCCTATCTTATTCTCAAACACCCTTAAACTCTGTTCCTCTCTCAAAGTGAGAGTCCAAGTTTCACAACCATAAAGAACAACCGGTAATATAACTGTTTTATAAATTCTAACTTTCAGCTTTTTTGAGAACAGACTGTGTGACAAAAGCTTCTCAACCGAATAATAACAGGCATTTCCCACATTTATTCTGCTTTAATTTTCTCCCGAGTGTCATTTATATTTGGGGCGTTCAGAACACAAGAGAATCAAGTCCACTTTTGGTCAACTGGAAGATATTTCGTCTGTACATACCTTAGATGAGCTTACTTTCAGAGCGTAAAATAATCATGTCCTCACAATCTTTGCAATGGTGGAGATGTTTAAAATCACACTCACCTTTAATGAGTAATTCACTATACATAAAAGACTTTTAAGTCTAATTTTCTGAAAAGTTATTTTGTGACTTGATTCCCTTGGGCTCTCAACGCCCCTCGATATAACTGTTGCTCCAAGATATTTGAATTTTTCCACCTTTTCAAATGCCAAAGTTCCAATTTTTGTTTCTCCATTTCGTACTATGTTCTGGTCACGAGACATAATCATAAAGATTATCTTTTCATGATTTAATTCCAAACCTATGTCTTTACTTGCTTCAAATAAAATTCCTGTGTTCTGAATTTGACTACACTTTTGAAATATTCACAACACGAAACAATTCGTAAACGTAATACAAACAAAACAGCTGATTTACACACCGGGAGAAGAGATGAACTATGGGTACTTTGACGGCCATACTAGTAGGGCTGCACCTTTTTTTTATTCCGCAGTTTCAATTTTATGCTTCCTCCTGTCTTTTTATCCTCTCAGATGCGAATACACTTCCTTTACTTATCACACAAATTAACTTCACGATGCTTATCTGTAAAAGAAAGGAGAAAAATTACTTTCAAAGGCAGAGTTTGAATTACAATACGCCACTGCCGCCAGAAGCAACGACCTGCTGGCGTTCTCGGTCCTTGTCTTGCTATCGCCATCCCATCCCATCCCGTCCCAAATACATACGTAACTAAGTTATTGTACAATGCAGAGGAACGTTCTCCACCGTTTACCTTGTCGACAAGTGTTTGTGACGAGACCTTTACAGATACAATCACAAACAATATGTTATAGCCAGTATTACAGCCTAATGAGCTCTCCTTATCTTGAAGGTGATGCATCTAGTTCCGTCCAAATTACCTAAAGCTGCTTTCACTTATCCTCAAGTATTCTTCTTGCTGGGCTGTAGTAGCAAGGAATAGGTCTTGCTTTAGCTACATATCCGGACTTCGAGGCCTGCTGGCTTAGGGTTCCCATAATGTAATTAAAAAAAAAACTGGGACATTTCCAATTGTTTTACTTAAAAACCTGGGAAATTTTGTAAAAAAGACCGGGACACAATAAAAACTGCAATTTTTTTTAATAAATCCATCACATACGTCACAATCACATTTTAATCAAATTATAAAAATACATCCTAATGGCCATTCGGCAAACCTTGAAATAATAATAATAATAATAATAATAATAATAATAATAATAATAATAAAGCGAATAGAAGCATTTAAAATGTGGATGTTGAGAAGAATGGAATGTGTGAAATGGACTGACATAATAACAAATGAAGCTGTGCTGGAAATATTGGGTGAAGAAAGAATGATACTGAAACTGAAAAGGAAAACAATTGGTTGGGTCAATGACTGAGAAGGAACTGCCTACGGAAGGATGCACTGGTAGGAATGGTGAACGGGAGAAGAGTTCGAGGCAGAAGAAGATATCAGATGATAGACGATATTAAGATATATGAATCATATGAAGAGAGAAAGAGGAAGGCAGAATATAGGAAAGATTCGCGAAAGCTGGGTTTACAGTGAAAGTCCTGCCCTTGGGCAGAACAATGAATAATAATAATAATAATAATAATAATAATAATAATAATAATCATCATCATCATCATCATCCTTCACGAATTAGACCTCTGTAGACCTGTTTCGGCCCCATCTAGCAGTCTTCTTAAAGGTCTTCCTGGTCAAATTATCTGTCCTTATACTGCTTGTTTGAGGCTTGAAAGTAATAATAATAATAATAATAATAATAATAATAATAATAATATAATAATAATAATAATAACAATAATAATAATAATAGTGTCAGCACGTAGAGCTGAAAACCCGGTTCAAACCCCGGTGCCGGAGGGAATTTTTCTCTGTTCTACTCATCTTTCATAATATGATGATGCAGAATTTCTGCACGGAAATATCATATGTATTTCGGTACATCATAACAATATATGATATGCGAAAAATAATCACTTTGGGCCATATTCATAGACTTTCTTAGTGCAGGCTTCCGGTGGATGATCAGCGAACTAACGTTTTTCGTATTCATAAACCAGTGTTAGCGATATGATATATGATATGAACCCTGTACAAGTAATCAGTCTATAGCCGGGGCTAGTTTAGCACGCTCGTAGCGCGGGCTAGCGAAATGTCTATGTATAGCACCTTTTGTGATTAAAGACGGCGCTTACTTCGTCGGATCCCGGCCACTTAGTCACTCATAACGAGTGTAGCTCTGCACATGTGTGGACATTGTGACAATGTCATTCATACATCTCTGACGCAGTGCATGAGGGTAGGCCACTAGAGGGAACGCAAGAAGTGGAACTTAAACTGAGAGGATTCGATCCGACATCGGGATGGGAATCCGGTGTAGCCTAGTGTATACAGCGTCAGCACGTAGAGCTGGAAACCCGGGTTCAAACCCCGGTGTTGGAGAGAATTTTTCTCTGTTCCACTCATCTTTCCTCAGTAGAGTAAGTAGTTACAAGTAGCTAAAGGTTCGAATCACCCACAACCTTCTTTTTTTGATTACAAATTTGCCATTATATATGTCTCGCAAAGCTATATTTATGTGGCGAGATCTCTTAGAATATGCCCAAACTAATAAATAATAAACCTCCCTCTCTCTCTCTCTCTTCCAAGCAATACTTCTGTCTGTTAATAAAACGTACTGTCTCGTCATTACGCTTGAAGATGGCAAAGAGACAACAAGTCATTGCCCTGATTCGCATAGGTTATTCTGCGTCGATGGTGGCTAAGCGAGATTGATGAAGTTGTGAATCGTCCCATGCCTGACCGGCCGCGCATCTCTACAATGAAAGAGGACGCCATGTTACTGAGAGAAGTTAGAAACCACTCCTTTAGAACTGCCTCTCAACTCAAGATGGCGTCCAACTTTCCAGGTTCTCTACACACCGTAAGGAGACGTTTTAGAGAGCGTGGCATACGGTCGAGCTATGACGATGTCATGAACGCTTCGTGAGACGACTTAACAGGTCTGGTCACGTGAGCGTCGCGTATTGGGTGTGGATGTCATACGATGGGGCAGGACTTCTGGAAAGAATCCACTGTCGGTTTACGGCAGAAGTCTACGAACACCATGAGAGGAAGAACACCCAGCCTAAACCTCTTATCAAGCAGGGATAGGGATTTTATAAGCGCCGTATTTCTACGACTGGAGGCTCTCAATTTACTTCTATATCGAAAGAACCTGCACTCAGGATCTTTATCGTCCCTTATAATTCAATGTCTTCACTCTTCATGGCAATTATGGTAACTACAAGCAATCAGCAGATGATGCATTGTTAACAGAGTTATTTAGGGCCGTATTCATAGATATTCTTAGCGCGGGCTTCCGGTGGATGATCAGAGAACTAACGTTTTTTGTATTCATAAACCAGTATTAGCGATATGATATGAATCCCGTACAGGTAACCAGTCGATAGCCGGAGCTAGTTTAGCACGCTCGTAGCGCAGGCTAGCGAAATGTCTATGATAGAGTTTTATTTTCCAGGTCAGTTAATTTCATTGACCCTTGATATCAAGAGCCCTATAAAGACCATGAGAAATACTCTCTGATAGCCGTTACTTTTCTTGTATGTTACTTACGTTTCTAACGTTGAACAAATATTTCAGTCGCATTTTCATTATTTCAAGAAAATTAAACTAGATCATATTGCCTCAACAGTACCATTGAAATTCAGATTGGAATTTTATGTCCTTGTTATCACCCGGAAACATCAACGAACACGATTATTGAAGTCGTAAATATTTTACGTAATACTACACTCTTTCTGCGGGAAAAAATACGAATTTCATTAAAATTCCGTCTGTGCAAACAGCACTAGATACATTTACGATAATGAAAATTCTGAGAATGTTTTGGATTCTCCTTAGTACATCAATGTGAACAATATACAAGAACTTTAAATTATATGACTTTTGTTTATACGCTTGTCAATATAATATAATATAATAGGCCTATAATATAATATAATATAATATAATATTAATATAATAGAATACAATATAATATAATATTCTCTTCATTTCTCCATTACGTCTACTTCTTGTTGGTATAATCAACAATCTTCAAGTCAATTTATAACGAAGTGATGGGCATAATATACAACTTTTTATAACGTTGTAATAATAATAATAATAATAATAATAATAATAATAATAATAGTAATAATAATAATAATAATAATAATAATAATAATAATAATAATAGCAGAAGAGATGATACTAAGTGATATGCTACTAGTGCTAAATGACAACTGTGAGCAGTACGGAATGAAGATAAATGTCAACAAGACGAAGACCATGATCATAGGAAGAAAAGTAAAGAAAGAAACTGCGAATTCTAAATGAGGCAGTAGAGGAAGTGGACAGCTTCAAATACTTGGGGTGTACTGTAAGTAGTAACGTGAGCTGCTGCCAGGAATTAATATTTGAGGAGAAAAATTCGCTCCGGCGCCGGGGATCGAACCCGGGTCTTGATTCTACGTACCAAGCGCTCTGACCACTGAGCTACGCCGAATTCAATCCACAGCACCGGATCGAACTATCCTCCTTCACTGTTTCCCTTTTATGGTCTGACTCCAAGTTAGGCATATACGTTGACGTTTTTTATGTCCAAGTCAACTGCCATTATACAAAGGGCGCACTCAGCTGAGTGACTTGTTTGGCCGGGATTCCACAGTTAAATGAACAGTAATCTGTACAGACATATGCACTGCTAGCTATGAGAGTATTAAGGATTTATTAATTTTTCCTACAGAATAATATCTGTAATATTGATAATTAATATTTAAGGAGAAAAATTCGCTCCGGCGCCGGGGATCGAACCCGGGTCCTTGGTTCTACGTACCGAGCGCTCTGACCATTGAGCTACGCCGAATTCAATCCACAGCACCGGATCGAACTCTCCTCCTTCAATGTCTCCCTTTATGGCCTCACTCAAAGTTAGGCATATATTTTGACGTTTTTTATGTCCAAGTCAACTGCCATTATACAAGGGACTCACTCAGCTGAGTGACTTGTTTGGACGGGATTCCACAGTCAAGAGCTCAGTGGTCAGAGCGCTTGGTACGTAGAACCAAGGGCCTAGGTTCAATACCCGGCGCCGGAGCGAATTTTTCTCCTCAAATATTAATTGTGAATATTACAGCTATTATTATTCTGTAGTACAAATTAATAATTCTTTAATATGCTGCCAGGAAGTCAAAGAAGAATAGCAATGACAAGAGAAGCTTTTAATAAGAAAAGGAGCATCTTCTGCGGACCTCTGGAGAAAGAAGTAAGGAAGAGACTAGTGAAGTGCTTTGTTTGGAGTGTATAATTTAATAGTGCAGAAACATGGACATTACGACGAAGTAGAGAGAAACGAATAGAAACATTTGAAATGTGGATATGAAGAAGGATGGAACGTGTGAAATGGACAGACAGAATAAGAGTGGGCGAAGAAAGAATGATCAGAAAGAGAAAAAGGAATTGGCTGGGTGACTGGTTGAGAAGAAACTGCCTTCTGAAGGATGCACTGGAAGGAATGGTGAACGGGAAAAGAGTTGGGCCAGAAGAAGATATCAGATGATAGACGACATTAAGATATATGGCTAATATGAGGAGATAAAGAGGAAGGCAGAAAATAGGAAAGACTGGATAATACTAAGTTTGCAGTGAAATACCTGCCCTTGGGCAGAACACTATGAATGAATGAATGAATGAATGAATGAATAATAAAAATTACTTATTCAGTTACTTATTGATATATATATATATATATATATATATATATATATATATATATATATATATATATATGCTGGAAAACAGCCATTGGTCAACGAAAGTCCAGCACAGTGTTACAAAAAATTATAAAATTAATAACAATGATATAAATTAACTACACATATAACGGTGAAAATAAAGACAAATTTAAGAACATGTTTTGCAACGGTTAATTTACAACAAACAATACTATTAAATTTACATTACGGGGTTAAATATTACAGAAAATATTACAATTTTGTGTATTATTTTTATTATTATTATTATTATTATTATTATTATTATTATTATTAATTTGAAATGAAAACAAAACAGAAAATATTACTTAACCTTGTTTAAAAAGAAACGTTCTTCTCGACTTTTAAGAAAAGTTAAGATTAATACCATATAAGAGGAGACGATACTTATGTCTTCAAATTGATTGTTTAGAAAAAAATATATATTTTTTTAGGAGATACAACAAGTAATGTCAAAGTACAGTAATGCGCACAACATTAAAGTACAGACAGTATAAACTTTCATCGTAAATATTACGAATGAATGTTATTAATATTGTTATCTACTATCAAATTTTTTAAACTTAATTGACAACATTTAAGTGACATGTGTAATTGGGAAGATGTGGGTATAACTTAATGAATATTGAACACTTACATAGTACCTTACTTACTTACAAATTGCTTTTAAAGAACCGGAGTTTCATTGCCGCCCTCACATAAGCCCGCCATCGGGACCTATCCCGAGCAAATTTAATCCAGTCCCTAAAATCATATCCCCCCTCCCTCAAATTCATTTTAATATTATCCTTCCATCTACGTCTCGGCATCCCAAAAGATATTTCCCCCCCCCCTCAGGTATCTCAACTAACAATCTATATGCAATTATGGACTCACCCATACGTGCTACATGTCCTGCCTATCTCAAAAGTCTGGAGTTAATGTTCCTAATTATGTTATGTGAAGAATATAATGTCTGCAGTTCTGTGTATTATACCTACTGTGTGCAAACAAAGAATCGGGTTTTATTCTTATTGAAAAGACGTATTGTGAATATGCGTAATAACTAGACAGTAGATGCGGGATGACTTATTATTGAATGTAAGTGCACATTTTCTATATGTTACATTTTTTTCATTCAGACCATTGGGTGAACAGGTTTTAAACGTAAACAGACGACGTCAACATGCTACTGTATCTCCGTACAGTCAGAAGGAAAAGAAAAATAACGTACTGTAGTACATACCTTGCAAGGTTCACTCCTCGTCATCATTGATGCAATTACCAGCGTTGCAGTAAACGACGATATATTCTCGTAAGTTGTCGAAGCTGAATCGTCTTCGCCTATCGCTTAAACAGTTTTTGTATCGAGAGAATTTTTGAATATAATAAAAGTTTCAAGTTCAATCTATAAGATTTATAGATTGAACTTGAAACTTTTATTATATTGAACTAGATTTATCTGAAAACAAAATGAATTGTAAAAAGAATTTCTGAAGAAAATCTCTAAAATGGGGATCACTCAATTTCTTTAGTGCCATATTTGTACTGAGCATCATGTTGCACGTGTCGTTAGACTCGCACAACTAAATGATGATGATGATGTAGATGGTTCCCCAGATTTCATTTCAACGCATTTCCTGTGAGATGTACTGTTGCAATGTTTCTCTATAGCCTGAGTTGTTCTGATTTTTATTTCAATTTTACATACATTACACACCATAATTGTCTTCGTTAATACGTAAAATGTCACTCTCATACTTCTTAATTGCATTTCGTATCTCTGAGCGAATTTAACGTTTTGCCATTATGAATGGTTCAGCACAACATATTCAACGTGTACTAAATACTTGAGCAGGTTAACACAACTGCACACATTGGGTTGCAATGTTACTATGAACTGACCGGGGTTCCTTCGTTTTGTACGCTGCTGTACTCGCCAGGTACACAAAAGACGGACGGCGCGGCACGTGCCATATACTCCGACACGAAACAACTTCAATTTTCCTTAAGTCATCCCGTATCCACTGTCTAGTAATAACAGTTATTCTTATGTTTGGAAACCCAAAATCTATCTAGTTTTCAAATGCACATGTGTAGTAAATCGTGTTTTGTATTACATGAATGAACCATACTCGATTCAATGAATTCGAATAGGTCGGCCGATGCCTAGGCATATATTATAATTAGACACTGTTTAAACATTTTTCCACTGCTGTGTACTTTGGATAAGCTTTTGTCATCCAATCTGCTCTTAAAAAAGCTGAAAGTTAGAATTTATAAAACAGTTACAGTACTGGTTGTTCAGTAGCGGTCAACTGCTATGGTGCGCGGCAGTGTTGCCAACTCAGAATTCCATTTACCGCTGCACAAGCTTAAAAAAACCGCTAAACTGTAGTTAAAAAAAAACTCCAGATTTTTCTTAATACATCACTTCCAAATTCTAAATACAAACTATACATCTTGGGGCAATGCATAAGTGCAACAACAGTTTTCAAGTCTTCTCAGTCCTGCTTGAATGGTCAAAATTGTAATTAGCTTGAAATTTTCCATTCTGTTCCTGTGCTTTTACACAAGATTCATTTGGCTAAATAGCCTCTCAACCTCTGCATTTGACAATGGTAGGATAAGGAAATAAAATGCCAGTTTAGCTAGCTCTCTGAAGGAGTGACCACCAATGCATCACTGAAAATCGCGACCTAAAATTTGGAATGAATCATAATGATATCACAGTTTAGTATATATAATTGCGAAGCTCAATACTTACTAAATATGCAAACATAGACAGTTGAAATATGCATCCAAAGATAGGTGCTAGCCACCAGGATCGCTACTATCGCCTTATCACAGACTCTTTCCCTAGCAGACGATAAAATGTAATGTACTTTTGATATCGTGTTCTTTTGAAAAATTAACACCTTCCTTCCACTATTGAAATACGAAATACATAAGGTTTATATATTCATAAAGTATATATTATACTTTATAAACTCACCTTCCTGGATCTTTCGGAAGAAGGATAACTCTGACCTTTTTTTTCTTAGAATTTATAGTGCTACAAACGTCTCCTTGTCCCATATTATTATTCAAATTCTTGTATTTTAGCCATTTACAGTTATTACAAACGATAACGAACATTTCACAGTTTACACAAATTTTCACAATAATGCGAAATACGGCACAGTCAATGCCTTTTCGATCTAGACCAGGCCGTAACATATGTTCGGGTTTTCTATTTCAGTGTATGGAGCTCAGTGAATTATTATATTATAATTTTATTGCGTATCATAGCTAAGTTTTATGTAGTGTAATGTGTCCATAAGTTCCCTTTACTTCTTGTTGCATTATAGCCTATATTGCAGAAATAATTACAAAACTGTGTTATTTTAATGTGAAAAGAATTTTACATGTTAACATAATCTTTCGCATCAACATTTTAAGTTTAGAATGGAAGCTATTTTGAGGTTTAATAAAAAAGAATTTATATTGTGATTTAATGTAGCACATCTACCTTCCTTAATAAATACAGAAAATTTATCATACCACTCTTATGAAATTAGTGTACGTACGATTGTTACTTCGTCTCTTGGGTAGTAGATAAATACAATAATTCAATACTCAATTGTAGTATTAAAATACAGACAAATTGAATGTGCGGAGTATCATACATGGCATTATGCTTAATTATAAAGTATAATTGCGAATTTAGGAATATAAGATATAGTAAACATAACCTATAATATTTCCATATGAATGGCAGGGCATTGGAGACCACTAAAATTAGACAGAAAGGGGCAACTGGGACAGTAAACATAACCTATAATTTTAACATACCTAAATATTTGTGCGGTGCAACTGAAAATTATTGAATCATGCATAAATGAATGTACAATAATTTCGCAATATTTAATCGAAATAAAGGCAGGTAGGTCTATTACACATATGAACGTAATTTTCACACCAAAAATAATATTTCATCTCAACTCGCAAGTGATTTATGTCTGAAGTGTCTCATAATCATTGTTTTAAATTTTATTAATGCAATTACATTACATTTTAGAGAAATATATGTTACTCTTTATGCATTCCAACTAATTTATATGGTTGAAACGCCGCCCTTCGTGATCAGGTTAAGCGAGTTACATGGTTTGCCTTACGGCCTGTATTAGATCACGATGGCAGTGACACAGTCTATTGTTCGTAGTACTCACAGCGCTCCAAGCGGCTAGCAACTATCGCGAGAAATGCAAAAAGTCACCCCAAGCTTCGCAACTGTATATACTAAACTGTGATATGTAAAATTAAAAAAAAAACTAAATATTTCTAATCCTTCGGAAACTGAAATAACACTCACCTCTGCCCAGAAGCGTGTAGTGTTGGAAACAGTTTTCCAATCCCCAAAGTTAATTTTCCGCCACTGTATCTCAGCAACTGTTGCCGAGCAACAGAAAAACACTCTCTTCTCTTTTTGTGTTTATTTCTATCAGCACGGGTAGTTAAATCTTAATATTTTGCATTCAATATCACCTTACACCATTTACACCGAGCTTTCGAACTATCACCGGCAACTTCTTACACCCAATTTTTCAACACATCTCTAAATGTTTGTACGTATTGAGTTTTACGCGGCATCATTAAATTACATATCTTCAAAACTGAATGAAGTAGATCAAGAATATGCTGGACACTTCGGAAATAATCAAATCACAGTTGGTTTGAAATCTGATTTTACATCAAGCTGGAGACGTGCCTGACAACAATGAGTTTGGTTTTAACTTTTAAGTATGTCTGTGTTAAATAAACTATAATACGAAATGAAAAATTAAATAATAATTCAGTTCATTACCTATTCTCTTTAGGATTAAATACATCAATTCATTTACCAAAACAATGCATACATTAGATTAAGAGTTTAACAAATACGGCATACCTTATTTGTACAACAACAATGGATGAGGCAGAAAATGGACGTGGTTGCACCAAATGGAGTTAACATAAAACGTTGATATTTTACACTCGCACAATGAGAAAGTGTGATAATACCAAACTAAACTCTGGTTTATGATTAACTAACATTGTTGTCCGCAAGTACATATAACATCTATACAGAAAAAAAAAAACTTAAAAATATCATCTCCTTCTGCCAAATCATCAAAAAACGCCAAATAAATAGCTAGCCGCTGACAGCAAAATTCTGTAGCTGACCATAGTCCTGAAAACACCAGATTTAGCTACAAAACCGCTGACTTTGCAACACTGGTGCGCGGCGCGAAATGTCGCATTCGCTACCGACGGAAATTCACGAAGTGTTACGAAGTTACCGTTACGAGTATATTACGTTTCGTTGGGGCCCGTCCAAGCTGGCCCTCCTGGCGGACTGAAACACTCTCGCAGATACTTGTTCTGTCAACAACCGCACGGCTAACGATCTCAGCGAGGTTCTAAAACAAAGTCTACAACCTTTCAATTTAGAAAATAAACTCATAACTGAAGCATATGATGGTGCTGCAGTAATGAGTGGAAACCAGGGTGAGGTCCAAACTTCGATGCAGAAAACATTTCCTTATGCGAAATTTGTTCGCTGCAACGCCTACTAACTTAATTTAGTTATAAAAATACATGTTCATAACGCATTAAATCAGTGAAGTTGTTTTTTGCAAATATTACTGGATTCATAGCATTTGTCCCCACTTCACTTAACGCAGTGACCTACTGCGATCTGTGTGCAGTAAGCGCATACCAACCATTTCAGCAATACGATGGAACTTTCAGTCCCGAGTTTAAGGGAAATAATGCGGAGCTGTTGAAATGCTTCGAAAGGATTGAAGAGAGAGATGACTCAAATGAATGGGATGATATAACATTGAGAGAAGCTTTTGGCCTAAAAAAATGGTAAATAATAATGAATATTTGTTCTTCTAAATTTCTTTTATGATTTGATGAAACATGTTGATAATGTAGCCCAGATGCAAAACCAGGCAACTGTCAAAAAAATGAAAAATGAGATAATGGTAACCATGATTTCAGTTCGTCATTAGCTACGTAATAAGCCATACATTCGGTTACAAATTCAACTCTAAACCCTTTAAATCTACGATGAAAGAGTAATGGAACGGAGAAAAATTCTCTCCGGCGCCGGGATTTGAACCCGGGTTTTCAGCTCTACGTGCTGATGCTTTATCCACTAAGCCACACCGGATACAACCCCGACGCCGAACAGAATCGTCTCTGATTGAGTTCCAACTCTTGGGTTCCCTCTATTGGCCGCCCTTTGCACTACGTCATAGATGTCTATAAACATAGGACCGAAGTCCACACATGTGCTCAGGTGCACTCGTTATGAGTGACTAGTTGGCCGGGATCCGACGGAATAAGCGCCGTCTTAAATCACTTCGTGATTTACTCATATCATATATTATTTCAATGTACCGAAGTACATATGATATTTCCATGCAGATATTCTGCGTCATCATACGATGAAAGAGTAATGGAACGGAGAAAAATTCTCTCCGGCGCCGGGATTTGAACCCGGGTTTTCAGCTCTACGTGCTGATGCTTTATCCACTAAGCCACACCGGATACAACCCCGACGCCGAACAGAATCGTCTCTGATTGAGTTCGAACTCTTGGGTTCCCTCTATTGGCCGCCCTTTGCACTACGTCATAGATGTCTATGAACATAGGACCGAAGTCCACACATCTAGTAAATAAAATTGCATACGGTTGCAAAACCTGCTAAGTGTGGAGAGCGTAAGGATGCAATACCTGCTAACTGCACAATGCCATGTTTACTTTTGCAAAATCTGCTAAATGTCACTGAGACAACATGGCCATATTGAGAGTTACGGATGCAAAAGCAGCTATTTCGATCTTCATAAGAATTACATTGAGCATACTAATATAACGAATAAGATATTATTAGACGCTGATAATAAAGCTACTTTCTGCTCGTATAGTTAAATTGACTATACTGCTGCATTTAAGACATCAGCTGAGAGTTTCCGCCCGCGCTTTATCGGGGACTTCTAACCTTTTATGTTAAGTGTGTTGAAGTCTTGAAGTGGTTACTATGATTATCTTGCAGTTTTTTCGACTTTTGCCGAAATGAGTGTGGATGGATATGGTGTATCCTGCTTCAATAACTCTGTTAGTGTTGAGGGAGAAGATACAGATGATGAAGAGAATGGTACCAGTGAAAAGACGAATCCAAAAGTTTAAACAATAAAGGTAAACATTTCCAAAAGGACTACATTCCAATGGGTGTCATCCTTAAAGAAGCAAACATCAGGGACATTGAAAGACTTCTGGAATTGCACTTCGGGTAGGACTGGTTTCGGAATGCAAATCTGACATTCTACACCGAAATGTTCAACCAGCAGCAAGATCTTGCTGTTGCAGACCTGAGTGAAGATGAGCATGAACATACGGGTGTAGTGAACTTCGAACTCATGGATGAGGAAGAACCGAACATTTTGTAAAGTGTTATATTACATTGATGTTTGTAGAAATTGCAACACCAAGAAGGATACATGTAACTGAAATGAAATTGATATCACAGTTTAGATACATGACAATACACAAAGGATTAGAATTACAGAACTGTACCTGATCTGTGACCATGAGATATCAGTATGGAGTGAAGCCTCCATGCGCTGCAATCAGAGCTTCTAAGCGTCATGGTATGGAATCAAAGAGTTCCTGGATATGTTTCTGGGGAATCTCCCTCCACACAGTTTGTATGCGAGTCCACGAAGCGTCAAGAGTGTGTGCTGGAGGACCATGACGAACAAGTTGCCGACCAACCGTATCCCAAACAAGTTCCATGGGCGAAATTGTCTAGCGAACGTGCAGACCAGGAAAGCAGTGATACCCGTCGTTCTTCGAAGAAGACTTGCACAATCCTCGCCACATGTGACCTTACATTGTCGTGCTGAAATATGGCATGTGGAGTTGCCTGAGGGAGGGGCAGTACCTCGGACTTCTCTAATGTAGCGGTTGAAGTTCAGATTGTCCTGAATACGTACGAAGCGAGATCGTATATTGTATCACACTAGGAACTTGTCCTAAATGCCGCTCAACAATGCAGGCTCTCAGACTGCGTTCACCACGGTAGCTCTTAACACGTATGTGACCATCACTGTAGGACAAGTTGAAGCGGGACTCGTACGAACACACTACATTTGGTACTCTGTTTTACACATCTCCCGAGTTTAGGGTCGTTCGGGCCATTCTTTCTGGGTATTGCACTTTTCACAAACAGTAGTTCATAAGGAAACCTTCAAACTATAACATTAGTATTCTATTCTCCATTTTTATTTTTTATAGTACAATATTTGTGTGTTTAATAATATTTAGGTATGTAACGAAAATAAGAATGTTCTCTTCTACCGTCAGTTTGTATCCAAGTTAGTCTTGTCAGATAAACTGTTAACATTGATCAATATCAGGTTTTGCAAACTAATGTATCGTTAATATGGCTACCTATAGAGTTGCAAATCCTGCTAACTGCTATATTCGGCTGCAAAACCTGCTATTTGCAAATTAATATACAATATAACTAATTACCTATTAATCATATATTTCTGAGCTGTAGGAAGACAGACTAAATATTTTTTCCCCATTATTTAAACTAGAAATCATGGCTCTAGCATCTGTGGATAAGTTTTTACACAAATTTCCTCATTTGCCAAAATTCGTCTAACTTGCAAATAGCTGGTTTTGCAAATTGGCTATATATTATACAATGTAATACAGATGCAAACTGCAAATATATATATTGTTGTTGTTCATTGTTAGTAAATAACATGTACAGAAATACAGTCTTAATACTTCCCTGAAGGAGTAAAATCTCCTGCTCAGGGAGTTATCTAAACACATACTTAACACAAACAAAGATAATTATTTGACACAAAGTGGGTCAAGAAATAAAAATTATAAGAATAAATTAACTTTAAAAATACAATTTCAATTTTAACAATTTAAATCATACAAATACATACACATATTAAATCGACATATATTCTTTAACAATTAAATTCCTAACACTATTTTTGAAATTTCTGATACTAACATTTTCCAAATTCGGGTGTTTTTCAATTATTTTATTATATAACCTTTTACCAGAGTAGGTACCATGGCTAAGAGCTGTGCTTGCGAAACACTTTGGTTCTTCTAGTCGTAAAAAATCGGATCTTTTAGTTCCATATTTATGATGATACCATTTGAATTTATTACGATTTTTATGTATGAAGTTTAATAAGGAAATATAATAAATCTTTTTAATTTTCAAAACATTAAAATCATGAACAAAAGCTCGGATGAGTAGATTGAGAATACCTGACGCATTACATCATCTTGAGTCAGCTGTAATGGAAATGAGAGAGAACACTAACATATGAAATAAATGTCGATGATGAAGAAGAATGTTCGTTTCCTCCGAGAAAAAGGCTGAAACTCAGTAGGCAAGTAAACCTGTCGGCAGATGCCAAAGAAATATGCGTTATCATTATTAACCAATTCAATTGACCTTTCCTGCAATCACATAATACTTGGCAGCTTTAATATACTTGATCCAAAGAAATTTGCTTCATACAGAAATAAGTTCCCCATCGACCGGGCTAATATTTTCGTAAAAGATTACAGTCCTTTAATTTCGAAAGAAAAATGTATTAATGAACTATCAGTGATCTATTGAAATGATATATTTAAAGACATTTCCTCTGTGTGTTGTTTGTTCAGTTTCTTTTAATGGATTACTCCTTTGAAGATTCATTCTCTGAAGTGGAAAAAGCCCATCGAATCGCACTAACAACACGTGTTTCAACAGCTGTGTCAGAACGGACTTTCAGCACATTAAACAGGATAAAAACATTTCTCAGAAACACCATGGATCAAGATAGGCTGAATTTGTTGGCTTCCTGTATTATTCTTGAGGAGCATCTCCATCAAATCCCGAACTTAAGAATTGGGTCATGAGAAAAGTTTGCCAGAAAGAAGGACAGATGAGTACATCTTCTTTATAAATAATTCTGCAAATTTGCGAGTTTAATGTTGAATTTGCGTTATTATGTACAGACCGATTATTTAGTCCCCCTCCCTCAAATTCATTTTAATAGGGGAAAGAGGGGAAGTAATAGGAGGAGTGGGGACAGAGTAGAGATAAGGGGGAGCGGTCGGTAAAGGAATGCAGTACAGCTTACTTGTACTATAAACATACCGCTCTACCGCAGCATAACATCCAATCGCTCCGAAGGCAAGCGAGAGACTAACCCAAACACCCCTTGGCGAAACTAAATGGACTCGCCTAACCCTGGCGCACATCTCCGGCGACTGTCAGGACTAAATAATTGTACTGTAGGTGGTAATTTTAGTTGTATTATTTTAAGTGGAAACAATTGACTAAAATGAAATAAAAAGTCTTGGTGCATTATTTAGCGCATATCGAAAAATTTGTGAAATATCTGACCCCGCCAACAAAAATTATCACGAGCCGCCACTGATAACTTTCAAAAAAGACCTATAGATGTCTGTTGCTAGCAGAGAGCAATAAGTATAGTATTTTGATTGTCATTTTTATGCATGAGGACAAGAAATATTTGGTGGAATTTCCTCCAACATAAATGAAATGATTGTACTCCCGTGATTCGGCACTCTAAAGTCTTTTCTGTAGAAAATGAGATTCACTACGAGACGATGAGATAATATTTGGGTAGAAGGGGTTATAGGCTGCACCACAGTCTTGTATATACAGTCAAGAAGCTCAATAGAAGTAAATATGCATCCATAAATAGTTGCTAACCACTAGGATCGCTAATATCGCCTTATTACAGACAATGCGAAATAATATCGGCACAGTCTATTGTTCCTAGCACCCTCACAACTCAAGCATCGTGTCTGTATACACTAGACTGTGATTGCACTTTATTACCCCTTAAATTTCCGATTAACACAATATGCTGATATATTATTGGTACCGTATTGAAAGTGTCGCATAAATCTGTTACGATCCAATTATTTCTGCTGTAAAGTAAAGAGAGTTTAAGAAAATGTACCGAGTAAATAGTTGCTCCAATTTGTTGCGTTCCATGTCACGGTTAGGTCTGGATGTGAATGCAAAACAGTTGAGAGAAGCACGATTTACATGCTCGATCGCTCAAACAAAAGACACACGATTCTGGGTGTTTGCTGCTCATCCCAGGGCTTTCTGTATCTGTTTTATGCGTTCTTTGCACTGTATACTCTTATATGGCATGTCGTGTCCTTTTATGTGTGTATTTATACTTCAATGGATTATTTTATTAGATGCGTCCGCACAAAGGTAATATATGCGAAAGACACTTGTCTTCACTACATCAGTCCGCCCGTCTGTCTGTATGAAACTACGAGTATCTAGCTACTACCATGCGGGTTTATTTCACGAAGTATTGAACATAAAACCTGGTGAAATTAAATTCAATAATACATTTCTCATATTTTTCATATACAGGATGTAAGAGGTATAAGTTTCATTATTTTAACTGATGATTGTTCACGTCATAAGCAAGGAAAAATGTCCTCACAACTTTTTTCTAATTGCAATATTTAACTAATTATTAAAGTTTACAATATTAGGCGTTTGGCAACGTTGCTAGATGGGGAGGAGGGAGTTCACAAATACACAGTAGGATAGCTCAAACGGATACAGACATGTCGGTACAAAACAAATGCTCTGTTCTAATGGCTCAAGCGGTAGGGGCACGGCATATCCCTATCGCTTGGTCCGAAGGGTTGTGGGTTCGAGTCCCGCCGCGGGCATGGGTGTTGTGTTTGTATTAGTGTAAGTAAAAAACAAAGGAAACAAATGAAAACGAAAACAGAAAACAAAATAGATAAGTTTGGTAAACGGCCTCTGGCCGGTCTAAATTTAAAAAAAATGCAGGGGCGGACTGTTGTTTACAAAAACGAACATCAAATAAAGTAACACGGAGTTAGTGTGCACTCGAAGTTGGTTACTTGACGGTTGTTAGCCCATTTTGAGGTCTCTGGATATAGAGGGTAAAATTGGATCGGTGTCGGGTAGAGTTCCCAGGTAGCTCAGTTGGTAGAGCGTTGGTACGTTAAACCAAAGGTCCCGGGTTCGATGCCCGGCCCCGGAACAATTTTTTCCTCGAAATAATTCAGCAAATACAAACTTTCATTCCCATTAATTGAACTTTATGGTAAATTTCCATTTTATTTAACAATATTGGGAATATTGTATGTCTAAATAATAAACAAAATCACACGAATTTTTTTTATTGCAACATTTTAATCTGTCTCGCTTCCATAAAGCAGTACCATTATTAAAGAAATTTCTGTTTGTGTGATTTTCGAACCGAGTTAAGAGACTCCTAGTTTCTAATAATGATAGTTGAGAAACCGCTACAAAAGTTCGCCGATTAGGTAACCTTCATTGCGGAAAACATTGACGGTACATCTTCTTGCCTCACTTGAATTACGACGACTTTCTCCATAAATTAATAACATATGATATTCCTAAACTGTGAATGATATTGTAAGTTGTTTATCGAATACCTGGAACCGAACTGTCATCCGCTCGGCAGTATATCTATCGACAGGGAGCTTGAACTCAGCTGACATGTACAGCTGTCAAAAAAAAAAAGTGGCCGCACTCGTGAACAGTGAATATTTTCAAAGTCCACTTCGGGTCGCGGCGATGTTACACGATGCATGTGCTTGTACAAGCAGTTCCGGAACTATGAAACTGTTCCATATCTACGCCTCGTAGACCAGCGGTAGAGTGCTTGTTTAATGATTCAAAGGTCGTGGGTTCGGGCCTTCTTCAGGTTTTCATTTTATTTTTTAATCTTTCTTTAGCGATGTAAATGATATTCAAATTATCATTTATATCCAGTTATCGTTCTTTATGGATATCACGTTATTTATATTTTGTTATCGTTCTTTAGAGATATGAATAAAATTCAGGTCATCATTTGTATTCTGTTATCGTATTATAACGATATGAATAATAATTATTATTGTATTTCCAATGGGGGTTAGCCGTATTTTACTTATGTATGTTAGGGCTATAGTTTTATACACAAAAAAGATAAGCATAAAGAGAAATGGAAAAGAAAATTAAATTAGCTTACGCGATGTAAACAAAACATAAACAATCCGTAAATTAGGCATTGCGATTGCAAAGCAAATATCAGGTATCAATTTGTAACATACAAAAACATTAACAACACACATACGTAACACTTCTATAACACAAATATGCAGCTTTCCGTACCATACATCATAAATTAATACACAATAGTCACACAAACACAATCAAACTATAATTACGACATTGCGACGACATCAAGCATCCCATAACTGACTCACATACATAACAAATCAAGCATCCGTTACAACACATACACTTCAACATAGTAACCACACTTTTAAAAGTTACAAATTTGGCTCCAAGAAGAATAAATAGGACACTGTTACTAATTACTATTCTTCTACAATTTCTTAAATACATCTGTAATAAATCTGTGAAATTCCGATATGAATAATATTCTCGTTTTTTATATTGTTATCGTTCTTTAGCTATTTAAATAATATTCGAGTTATCATTTATATTCTGTTTTCCTTCATTAGCATTATAAAACAGTATTCAAGTTATTTATATTGTTATTGTTCTTTTGCAATATATTAATTAAACAAACCGATATTTATAATTTATATTCTGTTATCGTTCTTTAGTGATACTGTATAAATAATATTCAAGTTATTTATATTGTAATCGTTCTTTAGCGATATAAATAACATAAATTTAATATTAGGTTTGGAAAAATCCAGTTGCATAATACTGCTATTAGTTTTTCTTTTTGTATTATTACATTATACTATCTTGAACCACAATAAAATGAAAAGGAGTAACGAGGAATTGAACCTGAGATGTTGACATCTAAATTCCGTCGTTCGTCCGCTGAGCTACGAGAGCAAAAGTGTGGAAACATTTTTGGAAAAATTGGCCCAATCACACTCTAAGATCTTCTGATGATTCGTAGAAGCTAGTCCAGGATGCGGGGGACAAAGGCTAATTGAGATTTCCCGGTCTCTGACCGGGTCAAACATCCTGATAGAATTAATATTTAACCCTTGCCGTGACTTTCGGTGAAGTCCGGAGGGCCCAATTAGTCAAATCCACTCTCCTATCTTCACGCTTGGGCCCCTTGGAATTTAATAAGATGCGAAAGAGATAGTGGTGTGCGGAAAGCAACGGGATGTTACCGCATTTAGGCCTATCCTTCCCAAGAAAACTGCAAACATGAACAAAGGAAGCTTTTAATAGAAAAGAAGGATCTTCTGCGGACCTCTGGAAAAAGAACTGAGGAAGAGACTAGTGAAGTGCTTTGTGTGGAGTGTGGCATTGTATGGGGAAAGAACATGGACATTACGACGAAATGAAGAGAAACGAATTGAAGCATTTGAAATGTGGATGTGGAGAAGAACGGTGCGTGTAAAGTGGACAGGCAGAATAAGAAATAAAATTGTGTTTGAAAAAGTGAGTGAAGAAAGAATGATGCTGAAACTGATTAGAAAGAGAAAAAGGAATTGGTTGGGTCTCTGGTTGAAAAGAATAATAGACGACATTAGGATATGTGGATCATATGCGGAGACTAAGAGGAAGGCAGAAAATAGGAAAGATTGGAGATTGCTGGGTTTGCAATGTAAGACCTGCCCATGGACAGAACATTTATGTGTGTATGTTCAGAATGCCTGGAATATCGTGTCTAAGAACAGTCGCTATTTGCAAAGACTAGTCAATTCCATGCCCACTCGACTGCAAGATGATCGAGATAAGAGGAAGATAGACTAAATATTGAATTGTGGCTTTTTGTTTTGTTTTTTGAACGCTTAATTGTTTGAATGTTTTAAGGCCGACGCCAGTAAATTTGTTATGTTTATGCCACAAAAGATATTTTATTGAGAATAAAATCTTTTTTCTTTCCATTTGCAGCCACAATATCATAATGATAAAGTCATGGCATAATATATTAATGAACCTGATGTTAATTACTAAAATAATCATAAAAGAGAAAGGAGCCATTATGTCTAGTTTGTCTCTCTCAAAAACAGAACAAAAAAGGACATAAAAAGCACGAGGTTGTAGTCGAACGCAGGACCTCATGAATAAGAGGCCTGAACGCTACCATTATGCTATCGAATAACACACAGAATACTTCAATTATAACTGTAGATATCAGGCAACGTAGTCCAACAACATGTAACATCGCCTGTCTCCGAATTGTAGCGAAGATACCCGAAGGGAACTTTGATACAGGAGAGCGGCCACTTTTTCTTTTGACAGCTGTACAGTTTCCCTAGAAAAGGATGAGAAGATTGAATATTCCTAAGTCTCAGATGTAAGACACTGCGCATGATCAGAGACCAGAGCACTGATACACAAGATAACGAATATTGAGTTACTTAAATTCAGGCTATTTGGTTTCTTACTGGCATCGTTTCGAAATTCACTTCAAAAACTGCAAAAATATGATAATATTACGTAAATAAAAGATAAATATATACATAAATCGTGTAGTTAAATCGACCATGGACCTTCGTGACTAGATCGACACTCCGCACAGAAAGGAAAACTTTCGTGTCGTTTCCATAGCTCAGACTCTAAGACTTCTGCGTCTCGTGTAGAAGAGTGCGAGTTCGATTCCTACTCTACACAACGATTTTTTTTTGTTTAAATAACTTTGAAATAGAGTTTTACAAGTTTTAAGTGTTAATGATCACAGACAATACAAAATTACAAGTTATAATATTGTAAACGTTAATCTAATGAATGCATTTATACATACACACATACAATGTAAATGCATATATATTAAAAACTAACAATTAAAATGAAATTAAAAAATATTCCTAAGCCACACAGACAAACTTTTACATAGGTTTAGAGTCCTTAGGCTATGTCATTTGTTGAGTAGTTATTACAATATTTTATTAGTAGCTTTCCCATATGTGTAAGAAGTGCACTCGCACAAAACAATTTTTGTTAAAACTGTGGCTTTGGATTATTTCATTCTCACCACTTCAGTTGATTTTAACCATTTTATCTACGTGTTTGCATAGTGTTTAATTTAATGTTCATTCAATTTTATTCATGTTATGATTGAATGAAAAAGCACTGTTGCAGTTATTGAATAATTAGATATATTAATACTAATTATTAAATGCAACTCTTAAATAACCAATTGCAGTATCTTTTGCAAAATCTTGAATGTTTAAGTTGTCAATAATATTTCTGTACTATATACTATAAGACATTAAAATAATTTGCAATAGATTTGGGGTCCTCTAGTTTATAATCACTGGTTTCAATGAAAAAATATTTTCTTTCTTAGAATATCTACAAGTTTAACTTCAATAATATTCCGAATAGCCTTAATTGCATTATCTCAATGTTGTACTTTTCTATTCGAATGTACTCTATTTCCCTCTTTCATATTTTTTTATAAATTACACCGTACTTCTTGTAGTATTTAAGAACACGAGGATCATTACATTGCAACTCATTACATATAGATTCTTCTTTTTAATACATGAGATTTTTAAGTCCCTGCGTTATCTACATGTTTTTACTTTTGAATTTTTTCACAACATTGAGTGGAAGTGATTCTGAAATTAAAGTGAAAAATACAATAAATTTACTCTTAATATCAGTTGTACCAGTATCATATACGTTTTTCCAAGATTCATTTTGTAGACATAAATGTGAATAGTCACTAGATACAGCATTTACGACCCTTTTTTAGTTTTTAAATTAATATTTTGAAATTGTTCAGTAACATTGGAAACACTTACGATTTATTTATGATGTTCGGACAAGCCATTGATTATAGGTTCTGTCGAATAGGAATTCAGTCTAATTCTGTGTACAAAACGTTTATCAATGGCTGTGCTACTTCAGCTTGTATACTGGTGGGAAAATGGTTCTATGACTAAGGTTTCCAGTTTCAAGGAGTGAATTTAATTTACTTTTACGGAAAAGTTCCGAGAGATAATCCATGTTTATGTCACTACAGATCACAAATTCCATATGAGATTTCTAAAGTCTTTTCCTTACAAATTCAATGTTGGCTATAAATATTAATAAATAATGTAAGAAATATGAATGATTGTAGTTAGAAGTCTGATTTACATTATAAAAAGCAAGAAGTTACATTCCGCGGCAACATTCGAACTTTCGATGTTTGGTTTTGTCGTCCAACGCATAAGCACGGACCTATTCAATGCTTATGTTAATAACATAGAATTTAGCTGTAGCAATGTGGTGTCATAACTTGGGATTTGTTTACTTAACGTAATTAGATTTATTTTGATTAGTTTCGCAACAATAATTGGACTTCCTGTTATATCCTGTTATTTAAATATTTAATTTAGGGTTGATTCATTAACTCTTACTGTACAAAATGCCCCTTATTTCAATAATTCTATATCACGCTAAATAGTCATTGTCTACAATAAAGTATTATCGTAATCCCTCATTTCTCCATATTTTTCGACAAATTATACAGTCGAGGAATTCTGAACAAATTAATTACACCTCAATAAAAAAAGAGTTTTACGTGGGATCGAACACGAAACATTTCGGTTATACGGTGGAGCCGGCACGCTACTATATGAGCTACCGAGACAAGACAGTGACAGCAGCAGTCCAGAATGTAGATCCGATAGCAGGCATTTGCCATTCGGTACAGAGAAGCAATGATATTTTGTTACCCGAGCTATGTTGTGAAATCCTGGCCTTAAATGGCCGTCTTCTTCGTGATCCTTATTCTGATCCTTGTCCTTGTTGTGGTCCTTGTAACAATTCTTGTTCTATTTGTCATGGTACTTATCGTTATACGTCGATATCGAGTGAACCGCGCTGTAGAACTTTAACTTCCGACAACCAAGAATCGTCTCATTCTTTTTAAAGGTAACTGTACGTACGTCTGTATAGAGAACTGCCTGCTGAACACGTTACCACGTCTCTCACGCCAGAATATTAACAAATTCAAGCATGTATTTTTATTTAATTTCACGAAAGCGTAATAGACCACACAAATATGTATTTAAACTAATATTAACTCTTTGCTAGATATACTTACTGTTGTAATTGTTTTCGTAATTTTACTAACGATATAAGCAGTATAACGCGAATAAAATAAGAGCAGAAATATATAGATATATTTTTTTCTGGGAAAACTATCAAGTTTTGACCCTATGTTTTATGGAATTTTTTTATCCTGTAGACCGTCCCCGACGACTATGAAAAGGACGGCATTTATACCCCTTACACCCTGTATATAGGGTGGAAGTGAAATAGCCTTTCAGATTTCCAGAGCGAATACATCATGTTATATGTAACAAAAAGCTATAATATCATATTGGTGGAAAGTTCAGTTATTTTTTTTTTTTTCAGAAAAAATGTTTTTCCCCCAAATGTTTAACAACCTCTTATTCGGTAACTATTGCGAGTAGGACAGTGATTTTTGTCCATATCGATAGAAAATCTAATAAAGAATAATTTATCCCTCTAGCGTATTTCAATAGCGTGGAGATTTTTTGTGTAAATTTAATTTTAAAAACCTCTAATTTCAAGCCACTGCACGATGCTAGCAAGTGGCAATATCGAGGCAGAGACAGAGTTCGTTGGCGTCTTACATCTCTATCACAAGTAGAATGTGTTAGCGACGATGTTGCCGGATTGCTGAAACTTCAAACTTAATTTTCTGTTTAACAGTGCACTTAATCACAAAACGTAATATAGTTTTCCTATCTATTTAAGTGTACCCTATCATACTTTTCAATCTGCAAGGTTATTTCACTTCCATTTTGTATAGCTTGTCACAGAAACGCCCTCCACATTGGAAAATCACACCATGAGCAATAGATAAAGCTGTTGGCTTAACGACTTTTAATATGCTTAACTAATATATTGAGCAATTCTACATGCTTCAGTTACTTCGTACAGACAGGCGTATAATTTAAATTTGCTCACTTTTATTTCGAAGGCTGTCAACGCCTAAGAGAAAACAGCATTTATTTTACAGTATATTTCGGCCCTGATGTTTCAACTTTTGTTCATTTAGAAATGTTTGTAGGTTGTTTCTGTCTCCACGTATTACTGTCTAATGCCAGATTCCAGAAATTTTATTGTGAATAGGCCTACTTGTTTCACAGGTGAACGCTGTAACTGGACATAGCCTACGTATAAACAAACAAACAAGCAAACAAGTAAACAGGCAGGCAGGCAGGCAGTTAGGTAGGCAGACAGACAAACTCACAAACTGACAATAAACAGACAAACAAGTAAATAAGAAAATAAATAAAAAATAAATCAACAAATAAATAAACGAATAAACAAATACATAAAAATAAACAAATAAATAAATAATTGCGGAAATTACAATAATACAATAAATCACAGTAAAACAAATAGTACACAATAAATAAATAAATAATAAATACAATAAATAAGTAAGCAAATAAGTAATAAATAAATAATAAATCAATGCATCAAATGTATTTATTTATATTTTTTATTTATTGATAGATTAGGTTTATATAGATACATAATAGTTGTATAGAAATGTATACAACTAATTAAATTTTAAAATATATTTATAGCACACCCCCACAGAGAAAGCTTGTGATGGGGGTAGGAGTTCAGCAATATAAGAGAATCGCATAATAAAAAGAAGATTTAGTACCGTACATATTTTTAAATAAATAACCGGTCGTTCGGTTATTGATGAAAATAACCGATTATGAAATTAAACAGGCAAATAATAGTAACAGGCAATTAACAGGTTAACGTAATGAAAATAGCCTACTATTTTTGCGTGTCCTTCTCTAGGCTGCGGCGGTCCTAGAAAATTTTAAGAATCCTCTAATGTAGCCGTGGCGAAAATGCGACTCACGAGCACATTGTGGCTCGCAGTGCATTTCCCTTGCTTCCTACCTACAACCCCCACCCTCTCACTCACTGGAATCAAACTCCGTTCCATTTGTATTTGTCTCTGACCTGCGAGTAGCGTATCGTTGCAATGTCTCTCTCGAAACCATGTACCTCTATAAAAACGAAAGTTTTAAGTAGGATGGGAGGATGAATTTTTTTGCTGACAATATGATGAGAATATTAAATGTATGATTTGTTCACAAGTATTACCAGGAAAACGGTTGTATAACATAAAACGGCATTATAAGTTACAGCATGTTACTGATGAAACATTAAAAGGTTAAGTGTTGTTGTTGTTATTATTATTATTATTATTATTATTATTATTATTATTATCTCTGTACGTCGATCCTTTTTCAGCAGATGTACGAATAATGCGGTTAGATCTTCAATTTAAACTCACATATTTGCGATGTTAAATGAAAGCTAGCTGTAAGGACTTGACAAATGTTGAACTTTTCAAATCTTTGCCAAAAAATAAATATTTGAAGCTTCGTTCTTTCGCTTGCTCTGTTGAAGCCATGTTCGCTACAACTTACGTTTGTGAAAAATTATTTTCAACAATGAAAATAGTAAAAACCTAATTTAGATTACGACTGATAGACAAATACCTTCGTGATCAACTACGACTGGCAGTAATTGACATAATTCCTGATTTTGAAACTCTGTCGCAGAGACATTCTGAAGACAGTTAACTTTAGATTGTGATAATGTGTCCTATGTTTTATCGTTCATTTCTTTCTTCGTTACACGTACTAACATTAGTTTGTAGCCTTGTACTGTATATAATTTTATTTAAGTGCTTGACGTAAGGAAAATGAAAAACCGTTAATGTCAGACAGTTGCTTCACTTCCCCTTCGGGTGTCCGCCTCCCTCCATAGGTGCTATGCACGTTGCAGCTTACACAGTGGCTCGGCGCACGATAGCATTTTCGCCACGGCTGCTCTAATGAAATACGAAGGAAGTAGACACGTTTATGTTTTAATTACATTGTTGTATGTGATTAAGCTTCCCATCTGAAATAACATATCACATGGACTTTTAGACACTATTGCGAGGGATATGATTTCTCATAACTCCAGAAATAGCTAAATATTAGGACGAATTATTTCTTTATATGAGCCGTTCAGAGCAGAAGTGGTGTAAGTCAAGAATGGGTAATGAGGGTTGACGTAAACATTCTGTAAAATACAGCGCAAAGTAGCAATTAATATTCACTTTATTTAAAATATTAGTAGTCAGTGGATAGGAAGAACAACATATTAATTGCTACTTTGCGCTGTATTTTACAGAATTTTTACCTTAAACCTCATTATCCAATTTCGACTTACACCACTTTTGCTCTGAACGGCTCATATTATATGTAGTTTTAAATATGATCGATTTGATATTAACTAGCCAACAAGTTATAGGAGTATTTATATTTATGACGTATTTCCTTTTCAAAAGGGACATTTCCCATAAATTAACGATGCTATAATGGCACTGTTTGACTTATGCGGCTTTATTCCATTTCGGATTTAAAATTATAAAATAAGCCAAAGAAATTATTGTTTTTTGTTTATGCTACACTACAATCTGATAATAATCAGTTCTGGAAACAAGAACGTTTCTTGTACTACAAGTATTACGAAAGGAATTTCTAAATGGTTTATTTGCATTGAAAGATGAATTTGTCAATTTAAGTTAAATAATGAAGTCGATTCGATCAGTATTGTTCATATTATAGCTATCGTAACTTAAAGGAAAACTATTCAAACAATCCCAGTTATGTTACAAGGTTTCACGTACTCATTTCACTGCTCTGTGTGACTGGAGTAATGTACCCATAACATAATGTTTCTTGTTCTCGTAAACAAGTGGGATTATTTTATTATAGAACATCACTTAATTTTCGTAAATTTTAACAAACGACGACGTCACAACATGGCGCGGCAGAGACGTCACAACATGGTCGACGTAAAACAATACATGAGAAAATAAAACTGTCTAAAACAAATAATAACACACAATTTCACTATATTCCATTCTGGAACAGAATCCATCCGCTTTTAATGAAGATAGGAAATCACCTACACAATTTCACAATATTCCATTCTGAAAAAGAACCCATCCGCTCTTATTGAAAATAGGATATTAACAACACAATCCCATAGGTGAAATTTCGGCATTTCCCCAAACTATTCAAGGGAAAAAAACGCACTTAAGTAACTGAATTCACAGTATTCGACTTCACGTAACTCATATATCCCCTCAACTAACCCACTAACCTTGTCACGTACCTCGGCATCATGTCAGTGAGCTACTTAGATGGGTTAAATGAGGGGGACAGCTAACTCATAACCGCAATTCTCGTACAAATTGAAAACTCAAATTAAATATAAATAAAAACAAACAAGGAATAGATTCCCATACACGCTCAACATAATTATGAAGGCTAGGTACGAAGAAAAATAACAGGCACGTTCATGTTCAGCATAAGATGATTCAGAATTGGAATCTTATCTGCACTCGAATCAGCAAGGGAATCTATTACCAATTAAGTAAACAATAGATAGACAGACAGACAGACAGACAGACAGACAGACAGACAGACAGACAGACAGGCAGATAGATAGATAGATAGATAGATAGATAGATAGATAGATAGATAGATAGATAGATAGATAGATAGATAGATAGATAGATAGATAGATAGATAGATAGATAGATAGATAGATAGATAGATAGATAGATAGATAGATAGATAGATAGATAGATAGATAGATAGATAGATAGATAGATAGATAGATAGATAGATAGATAGATAGATAGATAGATAGATAGATAGATAGATAGATAGATAGATAGATAGATAGATAGATAGATAGATAGATAGATAGATAGATAGATAGATAGATAGATAGATAGATAGATAGATAGATAGATAGATAGATAGATAGATAGATAGATAGATAGATAGATAGATAAAGTAATTTCAAATGCAAGAAATAACATAATGACTTACCATCAACACACTTCGTAAAGCGGTATATCATTTACATTAATATCTTTTTTTTTACTAGGTTATTTTACGACGCTTTATCAATATTTTCAGTTATTTAGCGTCTGAATGAGATGAAGGTGATAATGCCGGTGAA
This sequence comes from Periplaneta americana, assembly GCF_040183065.1. NCBI lineage: Eukaryota > Metazoa > Arthropoda > Insecta > Blattodea > Blattidae > Periplaneta > Periplaneta americana. Next base: position 71,033,223 of record NC_091122.1, on the reverse strand, counting down.
ATGAGTCCGGAGTCCAGCACCTAAAGTTACCCAGCATTTGCTCATATTGGGTTGAGGGAAAACCCCGATAAAAACATCAACCAGGTAACTTGCCCCAACTGGGAATCGAACCCGGGCCACCTGGTTTCGCGGCCAGACGCGCTAGCCGTTACTCCACAGGTCTGGACTTCACATTAATATCAACTGACAATAAAAATTACAACCTAACTACGCTCAATATATTCCGGAAAACACAAAAACAAATCACAGTGACTGATGATGTCAATCTTATGACATCTCTTCTCCAATCTAGTCAACATAAACTCTCATAAACTCACTTCCGATATCCTAAAGTCAAATAGATCCTTTATTTTTAGAATAGAACTACAATTATACGCACAATCCATGTTTAACTGATAATTCAAAGCTTTCTCGAATAGGGGCTTGAATATTTTCTACCTATTTCGCTGCGTATTTATTCTTTGATGAACAATTACCTCACTGTAAAGTATTTTATTTGACCGACATGATAGTCTGTACAGGAGCAGAATTTCTGGGTTCCTGTATGAAGATAAAACGAATATTAAAAATATGGCTAAAGGAACCCAATTACTGTAAAATACAGAACATCGCAGTGCAGGAATAATATAATTCAGAGTTATAGCTATTAATACCACAAGATGTAATATAATCATTGCAGGCATGAAATTACAGCAGTTTTGTGGAGGTTGAAGTGAAGTACAGTAGAGCATCGATTATCCGAATACCGATCAACCGAAACATCGGTTAGCCGAAAGCGTTCCAGTCGGCAAATTCAACATTGCGCCATGTATAAGTTCCTTTAGTGCTGTTTGCGAGATTTTGCTGCGAAAAACGAGTCTCAGCTCTGAAGGAAAGAACATTTTGAACTTCTTTTCCTAAACTGTATTTCCTACTTTAATGGCCATTTTGAACTTGTCAAACTAGGCTAGTCAGTTCTCTGTTTTATTTGTAAGACGTGTGTTACAAAATATATATGTACAGTTTTGTCTTTAATAACAGTGTTTCTTTATTTCATACTTATCCTATGACACCGGTACAATTTCTTTTCGTAAATGATCGGTTATCTGAAAAATCAGTTATCCGAACACCCTCCGTCCCCAATTGTTTCGGATAATCGATGCACTACTGTAATGTGCCCTGATGGAGAGAGAATTACCTGTTTGAGTATCCGATAAGTTGATAAATAATGTGGTGAGGGTTGATTTTAACTGGAAATCGAAAGTTCAGTGCAACCTACTACTATTTAACGGTGTATACCAGTCATGTCAACTGTTGCCCATAGGCGCAAGCGCGCGCTTTAGAGCTCAGGAGCCTGAGCGCTTTACAGCGGAAAGGAAAGAGACAGATGATCGAGGTAGTATATTATGCCGCGTGGTCGAGCTATATAACAGGGATGGCCAGCACTGATTCAATGGATAAAGAGAAGAGAAGTTATTAAAACTGTATCCATGTTAATTTTTAGATTTGTCTGCGGAGTATAAGTGCATTATAAGAATGTAAGTTTTAATTTTAATGCTCATTTTTCGTAAATTTGGTTTTTTATTCAAAAGGAATATTTTCTCAACTTTTTTACAGAAAAGTAAAATTTTTAGATACAGTATGTTTATTTAGTAGCCTTACAATCACTAAAAATGTTTCGGTAAATCTAATATATCGTAAATACGTAATACTGAAGATAGTGTATTGAAAATTTTGAAAATATTCGCATGGAAAATATTAGTAAGGAAATGAATTAACAAAGCAACTACTGTTACATCATAAACAAAACAAGTGTGCCCACGTGTTTTAAAAACGTCAGCTCTATAACTTCAGAAAATTTCGAGAAAATAATTTAATATTCTGATAATAGGAAGCTGCGTACCAATATCATCTTAAAAGTATAATTCGATAAGAGATTTGTTATGTAATATTAGTTACAGTTAAAATGTATGTAGTCCTTGGTAACTTTGCTTTGTACTAAAATATTGTTCTGATTAGTTTATTGGTTACAACTTTTATAAGGCTAAATATGCGATCAATACTAATTCAAACTATCATGCCATACTCAATCTCTTTCTTTGGGATATCACTTTCTTTAAGAATGATGTGTTTCATCCACTTAGTACAGTATAATAACTTGTATTACTATGGAATTTATGTGAATATTCCTTCTTAACTCTTTATTATGTTATTAACGTTTAAAACACAACTGCAATAAGAAATTGGTGTTAGTTCTTTTGTTTTGCGGACAGTATATATAATATCAAACAGAAAGAAGCCATATAAAAATAACGACATAAAACTTCACATTCCGTTTGAAGTTTGTGCACCACTGTTTTCTTAATCTAACAGGCTGCTTATTCATACACATAATCCTTTCTCCTTCCATACCTAGCGCTTGATGCCCGCGCACGACGTCAAAGTCAGAAAAATGCGCTTGCTTTGACATCACTGGTGTATACCAAAAGCTCCAAAATTAGCTAATTATAGCCCAGAAACGCTAAAATAAACAGAACATTAGCGCGAAATCCCGAAGAATCAGAGAGAGGATAAAAGTGTCAAATATAATACACTGAATAATTAATAAAAGAAACGTACCTCTCAGAAGGATATGGCAACGTCTATATTTTGATGGGGAGATGGTTGAATTCCTTTCTGCTGAGATACTGTTTCCTGGTGATTATGCGATGCGTAGTCATCCCGCGCTTTAGCAATGAATTGTTCAAGCTGAAGTTGTTGCTTGGTTTTTCTATTTATTTTCAGGTAAGTCTCACTTTGCAGTTCCTTTAATGTCTGTGCAAGTAAGTGAACCGAAGGATGAGCAATGTAAAATAAGTGTAAGTGGCGATGTGATATGACTGCACAGTTCGTGGTTTGAGACATGTTTACGGGAGGTTCAGCCCAGAAATGAGAAAATCTGCAAGTATCACTTTTAACATACGTTTCTAAAATATAATCAGCAAATTCCGTTATTTTATTATGATTCGGAGCACATATTCGTATTATAAAGCGCCACATCGAGTCATAACACGATCTAGATTCTGAAGGTAAAATAAAATAAGCAATGTGTACATAACGCCCCATATTGAACACGTGAATAGTGTATAATAGATAAAACATCTTAGGACATACACAAAAAGTGTCATCCGCCAAAACTACTTCCGAATTGTTACAAAGAAACTCAAGGTTTGTTTCACAAGTATAAACTACTATTTTGTTTTCTGTTTCAACATAAACTGATTCATTCTTCATTGTTAAAATATTACTGTTCTTAAGCTGCGTTACCGCTTCATCAGTACTTTTTGGAACACCGGGAACCATTTTCTGACGTTGTCTGTACGTACATTTAGGCCTACGCGTGCTCACGAAAGCTTGATAAGTAATATTCTCGACTTATTCCAACTCCCGTCTTAATATATCGCTCGGTCGTTCCGTTAATATTTCAATAGTCTTTCGTTTGCAATGTTTTCCAAACTTAATTTATCGCACTGTGTTTCATTTTCGTCTCTTGCAGAGTGATTATATAATACGTTGTCACATTCCACAATTTCTGTAACCATATTATTAGTCTGAAGAGGTCTTGCACTGCTTATTTGTACATCACAAAGTTGTATTGTCACTCTTGTCATAACGCGCACATTTATAAACTTATAGCCCTGCACGAACAGCCACTGCACTACTTTATTTATGACGCTAACTTTGAACTCAATCTTTAACAGCTTGAACAAGACTGCAGTTCACCAAAACACGACTACAACCGTCTGCTCCATATTACTCGCGACAAATAGGAATACCGCTCAGGGTTGCCAGATAAAGGAATCGCAACCGTCGTACCATCTTATGAAAATTGTCGTACTTCAGCATAAATTTCTCAGCGCTCGCGCGCACACACACGCACGCACACACATATAATTGTAGTCCATCGCTGTGTAGTAATGGTTAGTATGTCTGACTGTGAAACGAGCGGGCCGGGATTGAAACCCTTGTTGAAACAAGTTACCTGGTTGAGGCTGTTTTCCGGGTTTTCCCTCAACCCATTAAGAGCAAATGCTGGTAACTTTCGGCGCTGGAGTCACCGTCATTGACGCCAGATAACAGTAGCAGTTGATAAATAATCATAAAATAACTTATATATTATATATGTCTACCAGTCAATTTCAGTTCCAAATTTTAAGAATTTACTACTAATCATTGTTCACATCCATAATGACATTCAGGATTGAAACAAATCACCACCCAGTTCTTCATCAACACTATTATCGCCGTAAAAGGTGCACGATGACGCTTGGTTAGAAACAACTTTGTTATATTTAAAGACAGCTGAAATTTGATTTTTGGCCGGCGAGGCGGCAGATGTTTTAAAATCAATCAATGCGACGGCTGAAAATTAAATCAAATTAATTCATTATAGTCGACTCAAACCCGATACCATTATAATGGCGGCGCCTTTAGACTTATTAATGCTACTGCGATACTATTTCTTTGACTATTACACTTTTACTACGTCACACTACTTTTGACCAATAAAACGGTAGGAAAGGACGTCTTTCAACCAATCATGGCTGCTTTTCGTACAATTGTATCGCGTCCCTAGCATTTGTTTAATTTTATCGCGTCCCTAGCATTTGTTTATTTTTATCACTACCCTAGCATTCGTTTCTTTGTTTGCCAACATTTCAAACTACACTGGTCTGGATGTCAAAAAACAGAAAATTACAAACCACTCCACGATGCACAGCAGTTTCTTTCAAATATGACTCGCATTGGCATTCAAGAACAAGAATTAATAAAGATCACTGGTCATATATGAAGAGCATCATAAGTTGAGGGATACACCATGTACATCAACGAGTTCATTTATTTTACGCACACGTCCAATATAACATTAACTGAACCACCAACCCCTAAAACATTCAAATTTGAAAATTGTACTTTCAATTATTGTTGCTTTTAAAATTATTCAAGTTTATTTTTTATTTCATCATCGTTAATTAAAACGCTTCTTGTTTATTTCATCATCCCTAATTAAAACTTTTCTAACACCTGTTTATATTATTTAGGTTATGTTTGTTATAGCTTCTGTTATGATATTGGAGTACTTTGTTGCTTCTAATCTTTATATACTTTGTTCTAATCGTGTAATAGTCAATTAAATCCCACTCGAGTTTTGATTTTCTCTAGATAAATCAAAACCTCTAGTGAGATTACTGTTGATAAAAGAGTTTCTTTGCCGAACAAACAAGGAAGTTAATAAAATTAAATATGTATTATTTTGCTATAACCGCGCCATATACGTGAAACCTAGAGCTCAAGATGACAAATTATGACTTGCATGGCAAGCACAGTTACCAGATCGAGTTTCAAACCATTTCTCCCCTTAAAAGCATGTTTCTTTCACATTAGTCAAGGACATACTGAATGAAGAAAAGTTGTCTAAAAGGGACTAATTAACCAACAATTTTATTTCAATTATAAACCAAGATTATAAAGTCCAAAATAATTTTTTCCCTTCAGTGAAACAGTCGTACAAAATTGCGTACGACATAGAGATCGGTCGTACCTCGTACAATTAGTTAAAAATAGTCGTACATATGGCAACCCTGAATTATCGCTGTTCTCCGAGGGCGCCACTATCATGTTTATATGCGTTTTAGGCGGAAACAGGGAATGGAGGGGAAGAGAGAGAATATGTACACAACCTGCAAAGATGCAATAGCCTATCTTCCCGAGAATAATTCGGAGCGAGAATTTAAATCGAATATATAATCGTAGCACAGAAGAGAGTCCGGAGAAAGATACTACATACTACTATATGTCAAAATGTTATCCATAGCTGAAAAAAATGCGCTATGTTGTAGGCATACACTGCATTCTTTTGCTGTTTCTCACCGATTTTTCACTCTTTCCCACTCCTTTCGGTGTTTTTTCCACAGCTCTTTTCAGAGGAATAACTAGACTGCTATTTTTTCTTCTTTACGAACTTAAATACATTATTTTTTATCTTTCTACTTTGCGAACGTATTTTTCCCGCGGTGACAACCTAGGCGGAATTTCCAGGTTTCAAAATTACAAACAATGCTATCGCTACGTATAAAATACTTCCGAAGCAGTGTTGCCAACAATATAGGTCGTGCATGTGCTATAATTTGGCATCATGTACGATCCGCGGATAGTGCGTAAAATGTAGGATCCTATCGGCAAAGAGGTTAAAACATGTTAAAAGGAGAGGATTTTAGACATGGTGACATGACAACTTGATTTTAGTAAACATTATTATAGCGACAAGAAATCACGCAGTAACCATTACTTGTGGGTATTTAAAAATTATGCTGACAAACTTTCTTTTGTTTATTTCCAAATATGTCGGAGAAATGGTCTCTCCAATCCTCCTGATAATCTAAACATAATTGCTGTAGCCACGTAAGCATGTACTAACTAATAAGGTAGCTGTAATGTTTTGAGAATACCATAACAGAAAAAGAAAGTAAACATATTCCGTTGAATGGGTCTATTTTGTACTTACGAATAAACAAGGAACAGCCTATTATATATGGTACTTGCTTGTGACAGTCGTGTTTCGTGATAGTGTACGGGCAGTAAGAAACCAGATGTCATTGTGATAGGTTCTGATGTGAAATAGTCGCAATGGAATCAGAAGATAGTGATAGTGGCCGTAGTAGGTCCTACTCCCCAAAAATCTACATCCAGTGTACCTAAATACAGGGGCGTCTCATCCTATGGGGCTATCGGGGCTCTGCCCCGCATGAAAATTTGCATAGTATATTATTTCAGATATTTACGAACAACTCTCAAATATAGAGGAAGTCTCGTTCTCTTTATAGTCCAGGTTTGGACTTCACCTGCGTGGAGGAGATGCTTCTGTTGCAGAAGCGACAGGTAAATTCTAGCCCGGAGATGCTAGATCCCCAATATAGACCTTACGAGGAAAGTATGACGTAGTTCCTGGTTCGGCGTAGCGTTCAGTGCACGGAGGTGCTAAATCCTATAACACAGATATTGCGAGGGAAGGCGCCGGGAGAGGGACGACAGTTGGGGCTCATTCAGTTCTGTCGCGGTCGCGTTCGTATCGCGGTAAAATAGTGTAATACAAGTAAAGGTAATGTAATTTTATGAGCAATAATGAAATGACTTTTTAGTTTTAGTACCACGCGTGACAAACTATAATGAAATAGCCCCGGACAAATTCTAGGCCACGAGACGCCACTGCCTAAATATACAGGACGGAAATAAAATTGTAGAAAATTATGGTAAACAATTCCTTAATTTAAAGCTTGGTTTTGCTCTGATGAAACAAACTGTAAAACTGTAGGTTCTGGCTCTTATGTTCCTGCTGTTGTTGATCCTACTGAAGATCCTCCCAAGGTATGGAGACAACAAAATGTTTAAAAAATAATTTTATGTGCTGATATTTAATTTTTAAGAATTATTTCCGTGTAACAATTTTAAAAAATCGTTTAAATAAAGCACTGTCGAGGGAGTTTAGATAAAATAATGAAAATAGGCCTATTTTATATGTAGTGTATGATCCTCCAATCAAAAGTACGATAATCTGGAAGCAATTGTGCTATCCAATCAAGCCTCAGGGTTGGCAATGCTGTTCCGAAGTAACTTCCTTTCCGCACAGTGACAGAGCAGCAAATGATTGCATCAATATTTGCTGTTGAGTGTACTCCCTAGAGATGGGTAAAAAAGCTGGAACAGTTTCGTATTTGAAACTGTTTCGTATCTGTTTCGATACGAAACAATTTCGTGATATAACCTGTTCCAACTGTTACAAAGGATGTTACACTGCTCCAGTGATCACTTCAACGTTCCACATGATTCCAAGTCCAATTTCTAAACAGTTTTCCTAATCTTTTCTGTCTGCCAAGGCCACGTGTAGCGCTATCATTGACGTCCAATCGAAAGTAGATATAATATTATCCATGTTCCACACGGCCTTCGTGCAACAGTAGCCTATATGGGATCGCGCAATTTAATTGTACCAAATCAAATTCCCTAATAAATTTGATATTAATTATTAGTAGACGGTGGATGCGGGATGACTTATCGTTGAAAGTAGGTGCACATTTACTATATCGTCACATAAGAAACAATACCGCGTAACTGACATTGTTGGCCAAAACTGTTTTTTTCTTGCACAGATGGTACCTCCACTGTCATCTGCATGCATTGACAAGCGCGGAAATTTGATTGCATGAATGGCCTGCGTGCAAAGGAGGGGGGTACAATAACGCGTATCTGAAGTCACGAGAAGTCTGTAGGAAATACCGCGTATCTGACAACAGATAGGCTGTTATGTTTACTCCCTACGCGCCATCAGTACGGAAGCTGGTTCTCGTTACTGCCTTGTAAAATTGTGTCAACAGCGTGTGATATTCTGAGAATATTAAAGAAGTGTTCAGTTTCAAATATTTAAAAGGTAAATATAATAGAATTATTTCACTAATGTCAATTGAATGTTAGTTGAGCTGAATTTCCGCAGAATCTTACTGCAAGTTCATTCACTGAAATACAGTACATTTAATATTTTATTATTATATAGGCCTACAGATACAAGAAAAGAAATGGATAATGAATCAGACTACAGTCAGTTTAGCGAGAACGAAATCCTATCAGTGCTATGTTCTGCATTCAAGACGGGAGAAACTTCTGTGAACATTAACGAAGGTATGGCATAAGAAATATCACAGTTATTAAACGTTTATTTTTCTTCAGTTACTGAATCATAACAGCAAACTTAATTTAGGTACTTAATATAAATAATCACGAATAATTTGCGCTACATTCAGTGGTGCTGAGCTTGGTTCCTTCCATTTCCTCCGATAGGAGGAAGATCTAAATTGATGATAATATTTACTACACATGTTTTTTAATCGATTTATATCACATTTATAAACACTAGTAATCTCATCTTATTCGTAGGTGCACTGCCTCATAGTTCAAATGCGAAAGAAAACCGTTCTTCTGAAAATGGGCTGCTGCAGATCAGGGATTATCCGTCCAGTGTTATCAGTAAGGTTATGATCGTATTATGCAGTCTGGTATGATTTAAAGCAATACTATTAAAATAATACCGCTATAAATAGGATAGGACAGAAATTGAAGACAATACCCCGTCAACGAAGGATCTACACCAAATTTCGGATGCGTCATCAGATGTAGACGACCCCGAAGAATTCGTGAGTGCTACTTATTCTACATCTTTACATTCGTTAGAAAAGAGAAGAATCTACAAGCGTTTCATGGAAATTTGACAGAAAAGAAAAAGAAGTTCAAAGCCACAAAAGGGTAAGTGGAAGAAAATGAAAAATAAAAAGCTTAGAATGGAAGAGGAAGCTTATCTTAGCTACAAGGGATCGAAAAATGGCAAAGTGACACATGATACGGAAAGAGATGCAAGGAATTTGGAGCCAGAGTGTAGTTATAAAATGTGCCAAAATTCGAAAGTAAGGGGCTGTAATTTAATTTCTAATGAAAGAAGACAAATCTTTCAGGCATTCTGGAAAACTATGACTTGGGAACAGAGGACCGTTTACGTATCATATCTTGTGGATTTCACTCCTACGAAAAGACCTGGCAGTACAAATTCTGAATCGAGAAGAAAGAGAACATTTGTCTACAACCTAAAAGTTGATGAGAAAAAAATTCAGGTTTGCAAAAAGATGTTTCTGTGTACATTGGGAATTAAAGAATGAACTGTGCGATATTGGTTAGCTAATAGTACGGATGGCGTCCCTTCAGTAAAAAAAAAAAAAAGTCATGTTCTCGTGCAAAAGCACAGAAAAAAATAGCATTAGCAGCCTGCCTAAATTACAGTCACATTATTGTATATAGAACCGATTGTGCCATAGTTTTATGATAGTATTCCACACAAGGGTTACTCAAGGATTACTTTTTGTGATTTCAGCATAGGCCTATAATTATTTCTTTATTGTGTTTAACGAATATTGTACCTGAAAAATTATCATTATTATATTTTTATATGATATTCTTTTCATTATTCACAAGTCAGTCAATAATAATAATAATAGTAATAATAATAATAATCATCATCATAATAATAATCATAATATTCATTATTTTATTATAAAATTATATTTGTCAGGAACGTTTTAGTAACAATTCTACTTATCTATTCAAATACGTAGTGTGAAAATAAAGTACCTGGTATTAGATTATTATTATTATTATTATTATTATTATTATTATTATTATTATTATTATTATCACTATTATTATAAAAATAAACACTGAACAGTGTCTTCTTTTTCCTTTCCCATAGTTTCAGCATTTGACTGACTAAGAATGCAGCAATCATTGTCTGGAACGTAATCTAGTGCTGATTCAAGCTACAGCCTACCGACCTTGACCTCAAGTCAGATGGTAGGACAACAATTCAGATAACACATTGACATATACAACAGCACGAATAATATTTCCAGAAGGCAGTTTTCACGCAAAGAAAACGCTTGTCAGCATGTGTCCTGACGCTGCTAAAGTTGTCTCACATTACCGCGTAACTAACAAAATGTAGTCAACGGCAGAGTTCCAATACCGCATAAGTGACATGGCCAAATGTCTACGGCCATGATCATCAATTTTCACTTATTTACAAATTAGTTATGCTATTTCATAGCCATACACCACTTTTCAAGACTATTGCGTTATTTTTATGAGTTTTATTCGGTTGTTTCCTTCTCCTGTAAAATTTACATTTTGTCAGTTACGCGGTATTGGTTCTTAAGCGACGATATATTACATTTTTTTCATTCAGACCATTGGCTCAACAGGTTTTAAACGTAAACAGACGACATCAACATACTATTGTATTTCCGTACAGTCAGAAGGAAAAGAAAAATGAAGTACTGTTGCACATACCTCGTCATCATTGATGGAATTACTAGCGTTGCAGTAAACGACGATATATTTCTCGTAAGTTGTCGAAGCTGAATCGTCTTCGCCTATCGCTTAAACAGTTTTTGTATAGAGAGAATTTCTGAAGAAAACTTCTAAAATGGTGATCACTCAATTTCTTTAGAGGAATATTTGCACTGAGCATCATGTTGCACATGTCTTTGCAAACGTTTTGTTTAGACCCACACTACTAAATGATGATGATGATGATGATGATGATGATGATGATGTAAATGGTTCCTCAGATTTCATTTCAACGCTTTTCCTGTGCGATGTACTGTTGCAATGTTTCTCTATAGCCTGAGTTGTTCTGGTTTTTATTTCAATTTTGCATACATTACAGACGATTTTGTCTTCGTTAATACTTAAAATCTCACTCCCATACTTCTTAATTATTGCACTTCGTATCTCTGAGCGAATTGAACGTTTCGCCTTCGCAATTATGAATGGATCAGCACAACATATTCAACGCATACTAAATACTTGAGCAAGACACAACTGCACACATTGCGCTGCAATGTTACTATGAACGGACCGGGCTTCCTTCGTTCTGTACGCTGCTGTACTCGCCAGGTACATAAGACGGACGACGCGGCACGTGCCATATACTCTGGTGCGAAACAACTTCACTTTTTGGGACTTTTCCTTAAGTCATCTCGCATACACCATTAAAAAAATATGTACGAAAGAAAACTAACAAAAATATTGGTAACCTCATAAAACGGTACCCACTAATTTCCTAAATTATCGTGCAAAAACAGTTTCAAATTAATGCACAATTAATTTAATTTTGAGTACTGCATTTTCTAAATAATAAAAATCTCTTGTTAGGTTAGTGGTTAGGTATTTGTTTCTTATGTCACATAAATCAGATAAGCGGTGTTCATGTAATATATTTTTTGTGAATTCAGTATTAAATTACCATATATCTACTTCAAGTTGTAGGTATTATTTCAGAATTTAACTAATATCTGAATTTCATTTCATGTTCATGTTACATACTATCTACAGCTTTGTCCAATACAGAAGTTGTTACATAAATGGACGGTAAAATCTAAACGTTAAGCGTATTAAGACTATTCTAGAAAAGCAGTATATCTCTTCCCATTTATACAGAGACTGACATTTTAAAAATCTAGACTCACGATCCAGATGATGAATTGCTTAAAGACAATACAGTTTATATGGTCTCTGAAGCAAGGAATGCACAGCTCTTAGATACCCATACATCAGTGTTTCGTAACATATGTATGAGAAGTAACAAGTAATTCTGGATTGCCATTGTGCTGCTACCTCTATTATACCACTTGGTGCCTCACTCAGCATCTGTCGCAATACTACGTCACTTTCTTATGTGTACAACAGATTTGCGTGAAAATCTAAGAGAATATCAAGGCGACGTTTAACAAAGCGATATGAGAAAGAAAACATTCTTCACTTTTCAAGAAATGGCAAAACTACTTACAAGGAACCTACACGAGGTTGAAATCGAGTTGTAACAAATGAAAGAGTAAGATTAGTAAGGCATGTATTCATACGTTTGTGCAATTTGTTTTGGGTAGAGTGTGTTGTAACAGAGGGATGAATTGAGGAAAAGTCAGACGTTTGTATGATTTCAAATTATAATATCGAGTTTTCCAATTATTTAAGAATTTCGTGAAATTTTTAGGAGGTACTGTTATTTCTATTGGAAGTATTCACCTCAGGAAATATGAAAATTTCACTCTAGCAATTTTCAGTACTGTGCTTCTCTCTCCACACAGTTCAGGAGTCATCATCTCTTCAACTTTCAACGAATAACAATATCACAACTCAAAACAATAAACAATAATATTGTTTTCTTCATTCTTACTCAAATCAAAATAATAACTCAATAGCTTCAAACAATAAACGAAACAAAACACAAACTAGTTGCAGCATTGTTGCTTACCATACCATGGTCTATTTTAATTTATGTAATATATTGATTTTACGTATTTCACAGAAACTAATTCAGGAGAACTCTAGGGGTACAAAAGGGCGATACGTACTGCCAACCTAACAGTACAAATGAAAAAGGTCACTCAGATCATTATGCTACTTTGTACAATAATCATTTCTGTTTACAATTAGTAATGTTTCCCATTTGTCACCTGACTTCAGTGTAACACAGTATTAAAATGGATTTGAGGAAGGCGGAATGTGATGCCAAGGACTCGATTAATCTTGCTCAGAATAGGAATCGTTGGTGGGCTATTATTATTACTATTATTATTATTATTATTATTATTATTATTATTAATATTATTAGGCTATTATTACTTGTTTTATTATTATTACTATTATTATTATTATTATTATTATTATTATTACTACAACTATCATCATCATCACCACCATCATCACCTTTGTTTCCAACCTCTTCTACCTAAATAAATAACAATTATTATTAGTATTAAGGCCTGTGGGCATTTTGTGCTTCAGTGTTTCATATTTTCTTGTTCGTCGTACATAGATTATTTGTAGCCATTGTTTTTTAGGAGTCTCTCTTAAACAATGCTTTAAACCAAAAATCACACGGGAGTTGAAGCTTCTTCGCTCATAAAATGTAATCTGGTTAATCTACAATTGGGCATACATACATACATATATACATAAATGTTCTGCCCATAGACAGGTCTGTAACTGCAAACCCAGCATTCTTCAATCTTTCCTATTTTCTGCCTTCCTCTTAGTCTCCGCATATGATTCACATATCTTAATGTCGTCTATCATCTGATATATTCTTCTGCTCCGAACTGCTTCTCCCGTTCACCATTCCTTCCAGTGCATCCTTCAGTAGGCAGTTTATCTCGGCCTGTGACCCTACCAATTCATTTTTGTCTTTCTGATCAGTTTTAGCATCATTCTTTCTTCACCCACTCTTTCCAACATAACTTCATTTCTTATTCTGTCTGTCAACTTCACAAGCTCCATTCTTCTCCATATACACATTTCAAATGCTTCTATTAGTTTCTTTTCATTTGTCGTAATGTCCATGTTTCTGCCCAATATAATGCCACACTCCTATAATGCCACACTCCACACAAAGCACTTCGCTAGTCTCTTACTTAGTTCTTTTTCCAGAGGTCCGCAGAAGATCTCAGGCTTTTTCTATTAAAATATCCTTTGCCACTGGTATCCTCCTTTTGACTTCCTGGCTGCAGCTCATATTACTGCTCATAGTATATTCCAAGTATTTAAATCTGTTCACTTGCTCTACTGCCTGATTTAGAATTCGCAAGTTTACCTTCTTTATTTTTCTTGTGACAACCATGCTCTTCGTCTTGTTTGAATTTATCTTCATCCCATACTGCTTACAGCTGTAATTTAGCTCCAGTAGCATACTCCCTACAATCGTTTCCTTTTCTGCTAACAATGCCATATCGTCAGCAAATCTTACGCACTTTATTCTTCTTCCTCCTACTTTTACCCCTCAAATGTTCTGAAAACAGTTTTTCACCAAATCCACCAAGTAGATGTTGAACAGGGTAGGTGATAAAGGGCATCCTTGTCGTACTCCTGTCCCTATTTTACTTCCTTCTGACATTTCTTCTCCTATCCTGACTTTGACTCGTTTCATAACATATAGGTTGCTGAACAGACTCCTGTCTTTCCAATCCTCAGTTATTTTCTTCAGGATGTCCATCAGTTTGTTCCAATCCACTCTGTCAAACGCCGTTTCTAAGGTCACAAATACTATATACACTTCCTTATTCTTCTCTAGGTATCTTTCGCCGATTGTTCGTATAGTCCAATTGCATCCCTTGTACCTTCCTATTCTGAAGTCAAACTGCTCTTCTTCCAACTGTCCTTCCAGTTTAGAATATAAACGTCGATTCAGTATTCGCAGGAGAATCTTCGCCGAGTGCGATATCAGGCTGATAGTCCTGAACTCCTTACATTTCTTGGCATTATTTTTCTTCGGTATTGGCAGCAACACCGTATCCTTAAAATCTTCAGGCCATTCGCCTTTCCCATATATTTCGTTGCATAATGATAGAATTTTCTTGTTGTCTTCACCCAAGCATTTCACTGACTCAATGGGGACTTCATCAACTCCTGTTCTTTCCCATTCTTCATTTCCCTAAGCCCTAGTTCAACTTCTTTTCTTAAAATAAAAAATCTTTTTTCGTCTTCTGATACGGGTGCTTTGTCTTCTACGGCTAACTTATGTGGACAATTCCCTGTCTTATATAACGGTTCTACATATTTCGTCCATGTGTTCAGTATTCCTTGTTTTTCTGTTATTTCATTTCCTATTTCGTCCTTTATCAACCACATGGATTTTCTGTTCTTATTTCTGAATTCCAAACATTTAACCTCGCGGTACATTAAATCATATCTTCCTTTTCTCTCTACATCCTCTATTTCTTCACATTTCTCTTTCATCCAGTCTTCTTTTTCTTTATCAGTTTCTCTTCTTAGTTCCTTGTTAAGCTTCCTGTAGTTTCTTCTACCCTCTTCTGTTTTTCCATTTTCTCCTTTCCTCCAACTTCTCCAACATTTTCCTTGTAATCCAAGGTTTCTTAATTCTCACACCTTCTGTGTATCCTATTAATTCTTCTACTGTTGTCTGTATACAGCTTTTTAAATGAGTCCAGTACTCATTACTATTCTTAGGTGTGGATTCTAATGTAGCGGCTTTCTCTTGAAAATTTGTTTTAAATTTTTTCTTTCCTTTTCATTCTTAAGCTTTTCCATGTTCAATTTCTTCGTCACTTGTCTTCCTCTTTTCTTCTCCAGACGAATATCTACTTCGCCTATCAGCAGGACATGATCTGAGTTAATATCTGCTCCTGGTAAAGTTTTCGCATTTTGAAAGCAATTTCGGAATCTTTCCTGTACCAGAATGTAATCTATCTGGTATCTCCTTTCGTCCCTTGGACATGTCCTTGTGTATCTTCTTTTATGTTGTTGGAATAATGTAATTCCAACAATCATTGCACTTTTTTACAGGAATTTACCAAAGATTCTCCTCTGTCATTTCTTCTTCTCAATCCATATTTCCCAACTACTCTTCCATCTTGTTTTTCTCTTACTACTGCGTTTCAGTCATCCATTAGGATTACGCATGCTCCCTTCTTCTTCTCAAATATCTCTTGTATCTTTTCATAGCTTTCTTTCACTTCTTCGTCTGCTAATCCACTATGTGGCATGTAAATTTGCACAAGCACTAAGTCTACTTTCTTCCCTTGTAGTCTCCGGTCTTCTGCATAACGCACTGATATCACTTTATATTTCACAGATGGCCCCAGTAATACACTAACACAATGACATCCTTTGCGCTGACCACTTGAATAAAACAACTTAAATTCATCACTCACCAACTCACTACTATTTTTCCATCTCACTTCTGATATTCCCATCACATTCACTCTGTTTCTTCTCATATCTTCCTTCACGTTTTCCAACTTACCTGCTTGCAAAAGAGTCCTTAAATTCCACGTTCAATCCTTAATCTTCTAAATTGTTCAATGTATGAAATTGCATGTTAGGTTATAAATTACTTATTAATTTCACCCAATCTTTAGGTAAGTATATTGTAAAGATTTCTATCCAAATTTTCCAATTTTTTAAATTCACTACCGTTATTGTCATGGATTTCCAAAACTCGTTCAGTACTTCAGATACAATAATCATTCAATCCCTCACTGACGTAAGAGTGTAAATCCTAGATTGACAATGATTTTATTATGATTTACTACCCCATGTTAACATGGATTTCCATTACATTATATTGAGGAACTTTCAAAAGATATTCTTTAAATGTAATAATAGATCTTTACTGTTAGAGTTTCGGCACGCATAAAATGCAATAAAAAGAAGGACGCGAGTGAATTATTCATCAGCATATTGCTCTCGTCCTGGGGCTATTCATCAAGCTCGATAGAGCGGTTTACAAATCATGACTGCATACGATGGAGATGACATTGTACACTGTACTGCTTGTGGAACAACATATTTCATTTCGAAATGTAACACATGTAATGCGTTTCCATACATCAGTTATTTGTTTCCTTACAAGTGTCATCCCATTAATCTGGATTAGGATAACGCGTTTTGTACGTTGTAGTATTACTTCTGCACTCCAAATTGCTCTAGACAGTTCGTGTACTTCATGCTCAACTTTATTCATCACTAGAACGACTTTCATTTACATCTTTCTGTAATATACATTCAGTGTAACTACAAGTTTGTGAAATAGTGATGAATATTTTTCTAAATATTTTGAAATGCATTTATCAGGTAGCTATCTCGGAAACACGCTTTCACAATATAAAAGTACTTTACATTTCAATTTGGTAAAGAATACTAAGCTGAACTTTTTGATAAAAATGGAAGCTGGCACAAAATAAAATGATTAGCAGATATAACCTAAAAATATACTTCAGTGTGATTTCCCAGATACTCAGACAAAAATTCTGTAGTCGTATCTGTCCGTAAGTCAGGCGAAATAAGAAGCTTGAATAAATATAGACCTATATCCCTACTCTACCTTTTCAAAAATATTAAAATAATTTATATAAAATATTAGTGACTTAAATGGATAAAAATGAACTTCTGTTGGTAGTCTCGGTTTTACAGTGTTCAATATTGAGGCTCATTTACTGTCCTGTTATCCTTTTGTGAATAAACATACTTAAATAAGGAACAGAAATACTTATCTCAATCAGTTGGGATCAAGAAACATCCCACATAGTCGCCTATGTAACAAAATGTATCCAATCCTCAGAAGGTTAAACAAAAAAATTCGAAAAATGCTGACTTGGGTAGTTTTTGAACTCACCGTTTCAATTATTGCTACTATACACGAGATGTGTAGAATGGCTTAGAAAGAAAATTGTAGGCCTGAATAATCGAGAATTTGAACTCTATGTAAGAAGAAAATGTATTATGAATTCCGGTAACTTCAAACACCATTGCCTCATTGGAAAAACATTATATTCTTAAGGATGAGCCACACTTACCAAGAAGGAATTACACATTTGGAAGCTCGTCTCCAGCTCACCTAGATAAATAACTGCTTATACTCTGACATATTGTATCGAGCAGTAGGTACATGCCTGTTGCTGTAAAAAGTGGTTTTCTCGCGAGCTCACTGCATCGTTCTTCTCAACAATCTTCGATCTCTCTTCGGTTATTTAGAGCTATAAAGCAGTCGCCACGTACAGAACAAAACCAGCTTTAATAATATCACATCTTTAATACATAACTGTTTCAAGTAAAATAAAACAAAAAGTTTCAATCAATTCTTTTTGTTCTGTAATTGGGAGTTAGGTTTCAGATCTAACGTGTTATTAAAATGATATCTTTCATCTTAACAGCCAGCAGAGCGGTATTAGAGAGCACGTGTTATGGTTTGAGAATGGGTCAAGAATTAGTCTCCATGATTTATGTAATATTCTTGCTTCTCAGTTACGATGAATCGTAGGCTAAACGTCAGACATGAAATACTTAAGCAACAGAAACCATTTACAAGGCTAGAAAACTTCTCTTTTAACGAATATCCAAAATTTATACAGTATTAAAGACTATTTACTGTAGCTATTTGACAAAATTGAAATAATGAATATATAGGCTACAACATTGTAAAAATAAATATAGGGTTATTTCCAATCTCTGATAACGAATTTGAATGACATCATGTACGTCAGGAATTGCTTAATTGTGGCGAGAGGTGACAGACCAATAGTGAGTGATTTCATAATCAGAGTGCACGGTGTATCACATTAGCAATGCCCAAGGAAATTGAGCCTTTTTGGGAGGGGTACATAACAACCCTTTCCGATGCCAAGTACAGTCACGTGAAAATCATAGGAGATTGCAAAAAACGTGGTTTCGTTATTTCCAAGAGAAGCATCTTGTGTACACCTATAAATCTTCTCACCATTCCTGAGCTGCCACAAGGGACAAAGAGTACTTAACCATATAAATGTTTACACGTTTATTGCACCACTGATTTTGTTTTTAGACAATGAAACTCCTACAAGTACATAGATGCAAATACATTTTGAGATTAGTGGAAATATGCCTAGTTTTAGAGAGGTAAGTGTTACAAAGAAGTAAAGAATGCTAATGAACTTAGTTTCATTTCGAATATAGGTGATGCTTCAGGAGAGCAATTGATTCTTTCAATATAGCTAAGGTTACAACTGGAATATAGACTGGCAAAGCTCGGATGAGATTAATTATTCCAGAGCGGAAAAAGCAAGCAAATCCACCCCCCGTCACAAGTCGCCGGACCCCACGAGATGATATAAATTAATTCCATTCGAGTTTTATCAATCTTATTAAGTACACAAAAGGTGCATTTCTGGATCCGTCCATATGTGCTACATGCCATGCCCATCTCAAACGTCTCAATTTAATGTTCCTAATTAAGTCAGGTGAAGAACACAATGCGTTCGGTTTTACGTTGTGTAACTTTCTCCAGTCTCCTGTAACTTCATCCCTCTTTGCCCCAAATATTTTCCTAAGCACCTTGTTCTCAAACACCCTTATCCTCTGTTGCTCTCTTATAAATTCTAACTTTGAGGTTTTTTGAGAGCAGACTGGATGACAAAAGCTCCTTAACAGAACAATAACAGGCATTTCCCTTATTTATTCTGTGTTTAATTTCGTTTAGAGTGTATTTATATTTGTTACTGTTGCTCCAGGATATTTGAATTTCTTCACTTCTTCAAGGATAAATTTCCAATTTTTATATTTCCATTTCGTACAATATTCTGGTCACGAGACAAAATCATATACTTTGTGTTTTCGGGATTTACTTCCAAACCTATCTCTTTACTTGCTTCAAGTAAAATTCCCGTGTTATCCATAATAGTTTGTGGATTTTCTCCAAACATATTCATGTCATCCGCATAGATAAGCAGGTGATGACTGATATCATATTATTAAACCAGATGAATTCCTAATATGTGTTTTTACGGCATCCTTTTCAATTTTAAACGCATATTTATATTTGAACAATTTTTACTGCATAGTTGGAAACATATTTTCAGGAATTTTAGTGCATAAAGTTCCATGACCCAGTTAAATGACGAAACTTGTAAATAGTTATAAAATGTAGGAAACATTATTGTTTAACCAGTGATTAGAAAATCTAAATTGAAGGGGCAGAGCTATAGTGGGCTAAGCGCCATACATTAAAAAACTGAGAAAACGGGGTTAAAATTAAGTGCTTACCATAATTCAATGAAACGCATAGCAAATAATATAAAGTGTGCACATTAAACTAAATTATATGCCAATCTTCATTAGATTGTGTATTCACTTAATTTTAACCCTTGCTTTCTCCGTTTTTAATAAATGGCGCTTGGGCCACTATGGCTCTGAACCCTTCAATTTTTATCGTAATACTTAATCACTAAGGGGCGGATGATGACGAAAAGTCATCTTATTATTCACATTAGGACGATGCCTATTAATATATAAATCCTTTCTACGTTAATATCAACGTAAAAAATCAATTTCTTATATTGCATTTTTTTCCTTTTTTTGCGTTTTTGAACTAATAGGTCTTTTTTTTCGGCATTTTCGGTCATTTTTAATATTTTGAAGAACTTTTAGATCATTTAGAATGCATTTTTACATTCTTCTTTACCGATAGATCTGTTAAATCTTTTTCTAAGCAAATAAGTCAGTAGTAATTATCTATTGAACAAGTGGATAACAGTGAAGTTTGAGTTTTATAATTTGAAACAAACTGTAAAGACCATCCCTCATTACACTTGAAGGCTTCACTTCACACAATGGAAGTAATATAAAATGTTTGACAACAGCTTAATTTAAGTGAGGGGTTTGACCGCTATTGTTCTTTTCTCGGTCTTTAGAATTTATGTTTGGAAGGGGAGAAACTTTCACCGTGTCCTAGACAAGACGTTGTGTCCCCATGGAAGGAAAGGGACAGTATTTTTAACACAAAGATTGCAAGAATGCACGCTGCGCCCACAATATGTTTTGTCATTCACACCCCACCATCTGGAAGATCTGCTATTAAAAGTGAAGAACGGAAGTAGGAGGGGACGGAGAATGAAGGCACTGACATGGTTCACCACTGATTGAAACACACCGTAAACCCACATTAAAATCTATGGTTTTCCCTTAAAGCCTTCATTTTTTGCATGCCCTTTTCCTTTATCTTGGCCAAATTGAGGACCGTTTTTGCAAAACTTGCTAACTGAAAAAACTAAATTTTACAGGAGAGACAAAATACTATAGTAAGCAAGTTTTGCTGTATGTCTCACTTATAGGAGAAAGCAAGTTTTGAAAAAACGATCACACTTTGACACACAACAATGAAGAGAAATTTAACCTAATTTTACTAAGACGCTTTGAACATCATGTAGAGGCCTGCCTTATGTTAACGAACCCATCAAAATCTCAATTTTGCAAATTTGCAATTAGCAAGTTTTGCAAAAACGGTCCTCAATTCCAGAAAGTTGCCTCCTTTCTCCGGCATTTTCGGGCAGTCATTGAAAGAAGATGATTAATTTTTAAGACGTTGTGGTGAGAGTACTTTGAATAATATTTAAATGTCATTTTCTTTTCATTTCATGCCATTTTTCAATTAGTTTAAGGGCATTTTAATGATCATTTTAAGTAGATTTTTAGGTCATCAACATCCGCCCCCTACTAATCACAAAGAAAGTCTAAAATCTCACGCCAGTGAATTTCCTTGTCTATGCAGTTTTTTATTTCCAGGCATGTACAGTTACCCTGAAAAAGAATGAGACGATTCTTGGTCGTCGGAAGTTAAAGTTCTACAGCGCGGTTCACTCGATATCGACGTAGGGATACATAACATGACAGATAGTACAAGAATTGTTACAAGGACCACAACAAGGACAAGGACCAGAATAAGGATCACGAAGAAGACTGCCATTTAAGGCCAGGATTTCACAACATAGCTCGAGTCCCAAAATATCATTGCTTCACTGTACCGAATGGCAAATGCCTGCTAAGGGATCTACATTCTGGACTGCTGCTATCACTGTCTTGTCTCGGTAGCTCATATAGTAGCGTGCCGGTTCCATTGTATAACCGAAACGTCTCGTGTTCGATCCCAGGTAAAACTTTTTTTTATTGAGGTGTAATTAATTTGTTCAGAGTTCCTCGACTGTCTAATTTGTAGAAAAATATGGAATAATTTATGCCCAATTTCTGGGTCTTACAAGTGGGCTGAACCTCGTCAAAAAAAATAAATCTTACTTGGAAGTTAAAAGTATTCTTCCTCAAACAAAAATCATAAGAAACAAAAAGAGACCTGTTAACTTAAAATCTTGTCCACATGCCATCAGCTTCTATTACAGCTCTAAGTCGATCCGGCATGGATGTCACGAGATTGTGGAATAAGTTCTGATCCCCGGCGAGACCTTCCCAGGTGTCAACAACTTGATCCCACAATTCGTCTCGATTTCGAGGGCGTCGGTGGGCATAGGTGGCTATCCTTCTCTTTTTCAATTCCGCCCAAAAATTTTCGATGACATTGAAATCAGGTGACTTCGGAGGCCAATTAATGATTTCGATCTCGGGTCTCCTTTGAAACCATCTTTGAATGCTTGCAGCATAGTGCACGGGATGGTTATCCTGCTGGAACAGCAATGTTCCTTCGGGAAAACGTTCTCGGGCGGAGGGAAGGAATATATTTTCCAGAATGTGCTCGTAAGTTTCCGCATTAAACCGGCCATCGATGCGTTCTATAACGCCAGGTCCATCGTAAGACATCCACCCCCAACATGATATGCTAAAGCGCCCCGATCTTTCACGTCGGTGCACATAGCGCTGATCGTGTCGGAGACCATCCTCACGATAGACACGGACAGGACCTTCGTAATCACTCGAGATGGTTGTTTCGTCGGAGAAAATTACATTTCTCCAATCGAAATCCACTCGATTGGTAGCGAAGGCAAGACGGTCGACAGCTTGTGCTTCCCCCAATATTTCCATTTGCGCAGCCCTCCGGCTCCTAATACCGCGGTTCCTCAACCTGCTGATCACAGTCTGTGAAGAGCCGGGAAAGTTAGATGCTGCTCTTATTTCGTTAGCAGTCAGAAAGGGGTCCTGTCGAACAGTCTCGAATAAAAGAGCATCCTCTTCCAACGAAGAAATCCGCGGACGCCCAGGAATAGGGTGATTTTCGACCTCCCCAAAATTTTGGTAACGATGAACCCATCTCGCGGCTGTACTTCCAGGAACACCGACCAAACGGCCAGCAGATCTAGCCCCATATCCAGCCTCAACTAGAGCTATAACTCGCTGTCTCATGTCACGTCGGTTCGCCATTACGATGAGAAATGAGAGATGACGATAATACTTTAGTGTAGACAATGACTATTTAACATGATATAGAATTATTGAAATAAGAGGCATCTTGCATAGTAAGAGTTAATAAATCAACCCTAAATTAAATATCTAAATAACAGGATATAACAGGAAGTCCAATTGTTGCGAAACTAATCAAATTAAATCTAATTACATTAAATAAACAAACCCCAAGTTATGACACCACATTGCTACAGCTAAATTGTATGTTATTAACATAAGCATTGAATAGGTCCGTGGTTGTGCGTTGGACGACAAAACCAAACATCGAAAGTTCGAATCTTGCCGAGGAATGTAACTTCTTGCTTTTTATAATGTAAATCAGACTTATAACTACAATCATTCATATTTCTTACATTATTTATTAATATTTATAGCCAACATTGAATTTGTAAAGAAAAGACTTTAGAAATCTCATATGGAATTTGTGATCTGTAGTGACATAAACATAGATTATCTCTCGGAACTTTTCCGTAAAAGTAAATTAAATTCACTCCTTGAAACTGGAAACCTTAGTCATAGAACCATTTTCCCACCAATATACAAGCTGAAGTAACACAGCCATTGATAAAAGTTTTGTACACAGAATTAGACTGAATTCCTATTCGACAGAACCTATAATCAATGGCTTGTCTGACCATGATAAACAAATCCTATGTGTTTCCAATGTCACTGAACAATTTCAAAATATTAATTTAAAAACTAAGAAAGGATCGTAATTGCTGTATCTAGTGATTATTTACATTTATGTCTACAAAATGAATCTTGGAAAAACATATATGTTACTGGTACTACTGATATTAAGAGTAAATATATTGAATTTTTCACTTAATTTCATAATCACTTCAGTGGATGTTCTCCACTCAATGTTGTGAAAAAATTCAAAAGTTAAAACATGTAGATAACGCAGGGACTTCAAAATCTCATGTATTAAAAAGAAGAATCTATATGTAATGAGTTGCAATGTAATGATCTTCATGTTCTTAAATACTGCAAGAAGTACAGTGTAATTTATCAAAAATTATGAAAGAGGGAAATAGAATATATTTGAGTAGAAAAGTACAAAATTCAGATAATGCAATTAAACCTATTCGTAATATTATTAAATTTAAACTTGTAGATATCCTAAGAAAGAAAATATTTTTTCATTAAAACCAATGATTATAAAGTAGAGGATTCCAAATCTATTGCAAATTCTTTTAACGTATTATAGTATATAGTACAGAAATATTATTGACAACGTAAACATTCAAGATTTTGCAAAAGATACTGCAATTGGTTACTTAACAGATGTATTTAATAATTATTATTAATATATGTAATTAGTCAATAACTGCAACAGTGCTTATACATTCAGTCATAACATGAATAAAATTGAATGCAAACACGTAGATAAAATAGTTAAAATTAACTGCAGGGGTGAGAATGAAATAATCCAAAGCCATACTTTTAACAAAAATTGTTTTTTGCGAGTGCATTTCTTACACATATGGGAAAGCTATTAATAAATTGTTGTAATAATTACTCAACAAATGACATAGCCTAAGGACTCTAAACCTTTGTAAAAGTTTGTCTATTATTATATATTTTTTAAATTTAATTTTAATTGTTAGTTTTTAATATATATGCATTTACATTGTATATATGTGTGTGTATAAATGCATTCATTAGGTTAACGTTTATAATATTATAACTTGTAATTTTGTATTGTTTGCGATCATTAACACTTAATCTCAGGACTTTGTAAAACTATATTTCAACGTGACTTAGTTATTTCAACGTTATTTAGACAAAAAAAAATTGTTGTGTAGACTAAGAATCGAACTCGCACTCTTCTACACAACACGTAGAAGTCTTACCGTGTGAGCTATGGAAACGACATGAAAGCTTTCCTTTCTGTGCGGAGTGTCGATCTAGTCATGAAGGGCCATTGTCGATTTAACTACACGATTTATATATATATTTATCTTTTATTTACGTAATATTATCATATTTTTTGCAGTTTTTTAATTGAATTTCGGAACGATGCTAGTAACAAACCAAATAGCCTGAATTTAAGTAACTCAATATTCGTTATCTTGTGTATCGGTGCTCTGGTCTCCGATCATGCGCAGTGTCTTACATCTGAGACTTAGGAATATTCAATCGTCTCATCCTTTTCCAGGGAAACTGTACATCTATATCATTGCCATACGTACAGCTCGCGCAAAAGATCTGAAAGCCTGGTTGACGTCACAGGGAAGAAGCGGGGGGGGGGGGCCAGTGCAAACAACAACAAATACGCTCTAAACATCTAACTGAAAACATTGAACTTGAGCTGCTAATCGGAGTCTTCAAGCTCTGTTATCCCTTCCATTTCATCGTCATAACTGAAATCACAGTCATCGTCATCATCATCGCTGATATCACCGAGATGTATGATAATTGGGTCTATAACGTCATCAAACAGTAGGCCTACTTCTCGGTCCATATAATCTTGTTCTATTTTTTTTTAATATTTACACAAAGAGAACGCAAATCGAATTCAGTCATACTGTTAAATTTCTGCTCACAGAATTCTCTTTCTGAATTTAATTTACAACCTATGTTTCTGGCAGCAACCCATCCCTTCACTATCGACCAGAAGTTGTCGATCGGGCTTAATTAGGGGTGATAAGGGAGAAGTCTAAGTCGGATATGCCCGGCACTTTCAAGAATTTTCGTAACAATAACTCTAAGTTAATTACAACTTATGAACACTTAAGCTAACTGTAGGCCTATATACACAATTGAAATGTTATATCCACTCTAACACTATATAGGCCTACACGATTTAAATAAGTCTATATAATCTATATATACAATTTAAATACCAATACAATATATACACGCACGCACTCTAAAACTATATACACGATTTTTCTGGTAGAGTATTACACACACTTACAAATGCTACAACTGAATATTTCTGTAATATAATACAGAGGAGTACTACAAGCGCATATTATAGCCAGCAAGCGATTGACTGACAAAGAGAGAAATGTTTTGCAAGTGGAATGTACTCCTGACAAGAAACCGTTATCTACCGTTTAAATTTCAACGGTCTCGAAGCTTTCAGATCTTTCGCGCCAGCTGTAACTACCCTCTGCTGAATATGTCGTGTGTAGATTTATTATAAATTAAGGGTTTTTAAGTTCAAATGTTATTCTTATGCATTTTGTTAAATTTGTCTCCTTGTGAATATTTGTTCTTTAGCCTACTCTCCTGACGTAAACGATTCCCGTGCACTGATCGTATTATTTTCCACTTAGTGGTTGAAATGTACGTAAAGAGTTGTGTCCGTCAGTAAAGTCCAGTTATCAAGGAATATTGTTCCTGACCTCTACTTTGATCCCGAGACTTTCTCTGAGTAGAGCTAGTTTAAGTATAAAATGACTTATAATTGTGATGGGAATGTAATAACTCAGCACTGAATTTCTCTTGATGTGAACATGGCATCGAACACAAGCTCCATCCAGAATGAGATTTTACGATGTCTTGTACAGCTACTATTACATCCGAGTAACTCGGGGCATTTTCCTGACGTTTGATAATAATTGAGTATTACAGAACATAAAGTTTACTTGGGTTTCATTCCACTGCCTCGTTTTCTTTATTCATTACTCAAATTCATCTCGGAATAAACAGATAAAATGTCTAAATGCGGTGCAATTTTATATTTTCTCTACCATGGCAGCAGTAAATTGTTTCATGTGAAAAGCATTTGCAGGAAGAAGCATTAAATATATGTAATAATAGCGATTGCTCGTAAACTAGAACTTGAACGCTACTCTCTCTTTTAAATTGATACCTGTGCTATAATATATCTACAAGAAAAAGTACGGAAATAAATAGAAAAGAAACCGGTATTTCACTCAATAGACCTGTATTAAGCTTAAGATAACCTGATAAACGGCACTGCAAACGAAATGGTAAGCATTTCTCTATTATTTAATTAGGGCAGGATAACATTAATGGGGTAAAAAGAATTTCTATACTGTGAAAGTTCTGAAAGGTAGAAAAAAATTTTAGGGACGTAATTATGTTCATGTCTTTGAACTATATAATTTGCTGTAGTAATGTCACGAGAGGTCCGAGATTTCCCGATAAATCCACGACTATTTCGTGAATAAAATATAAATGTAAATAATATATCCCTAGGATAAAATCCAGAAACGATTAGGGAAAACACGGGAATTTTACTGGAAGCAAGTAAAGCGATAAGTTTGGAAGTAAATCCCGAAAAGACAAAGTATATGATTATGTCTCGTGACCAGAATATTGTACGAAATGGAAATATAAAAATTGGAAGAGGTGAAGAAGTTCAAATATCTGGGAGAAACAGTAACAAATATAAATGATACTCGGGAGGAAATTAAACACAGAATAAATATGGGAAATGCCTGTTATTATTCGGTTGAGAAACTTTTATCATCCAGTCTGCTGTCGAAAAATCTGAAAGTTAGAATTTATAAAACAGTTATATTACCTGTTGTTCTGTATGACTGTGAAACTTGGACTCTCACTTTGAGAGAGGAACAGAGACTACGGGTGTTTGAGAATAAGATTCTTAGGAAAATATTTGGGGCTAAGATGGATGAAGTTACAGGAGAATGGAGAAAGTTACAACACAGAACTGCACGCATTGTATTCTTCACCTGACATAATTAGGAACAATAAATCCAGACGTTTGAGATGGGCAGGGCATGTAGCACGTATGGGCGAATCCAGAAATGCATATAGAGTGTTAGTTGGGAGGCCGGAGGGAAAAAGACCTTTAGGGAGACCGAGACGTAGATGGGAAGTTAATATTAAAATAGATTTGAGGGAGGTGGGATATGATGATAGAGAATGGATTAATTTTGCTCAGGATAGGGACCAATGGCGGGCTTATGTGAGGGTGGCAATGAACCTCCGGGTTCCCTAGAAGCCAGTAAGTAAGTAAATAATATATCCCTAAAATTCGATTACAAAATGTTAATAATTGTATATTTACGAATACTTAACCTATCCAGACATTGTGAAGTTGAAATAGATGAATATCGATTACTGCAATAAAGAAATTGAATGTTATTCAGTAACGCAAATTGCGAAAAGCGAAATACAGGTTTAACAATGTTAATTATATGAACTGCGCTTTTCTCTTATTATTATAACAGAAATACAGTTTCATTATCTGCTGAAATCATAACTTAATTCAAAATTTTATAATATTATTTTGAATTTTATGCAGCTTCCTCCAAGTGAAGGCTACCTAGAAGACAAAGCTGACTAAAAAATTGCTGTTTCTTTGAGTAAATGGTAGGTACACAATTATAATGAAAAAAAAAACAATGGAGAAGGAAAAGAAATAACACGATTATAAATAATTGAAGACGACTAAACAAAAGATCATTAATTCCAGAAGAAACATAAAATTTTCTAGTACGGTATCTATTTGCTATTAGGTGATCATAATCGTCTATTTAGCACTAGTTGCAAGACTCAACTTAAGTGAGCAGATTGCCATAGGAAAGAGATCAATCTATTTACGTGTGGAGATGGTTTCTTTGGATTTTTATAGATCCCTTCACTGCAGACAGAGACACTTCAGTGACAAGAGTTTGTCCAAGACCAAACTGCTTGCAAAAATGCGCGAATCTTGATGTGATGGTCCCCAATCAGTAATCCAATAACTTCGATTGACGTTAGATGCTATTTTTCCTTATAATATGGTGTAGTGGGGTCGTATATGTCGCATTTTTCCTGATGTACCTCAGTAGGTTGATTTTCGTACGTTTCCATCCTTACAGTTGGATCAATTATGAACCCGCTTGTTGATCTTGTCGGGATAGCAGTGATATCAAAGCGCCTTGTAGATCCATTTGTGGACTAACCATGGACCTCCTCCTCTACTTGGTCTTTACAGTACCGATTAATACATTAATTAAATGAAGAATTGTTGAAAACACAGTTATCAAATCTGAATGAAGGAGTGTAATTTTCTTTAAATAACCTACAATGGGCATGCAATTAGAACATGAAGATATAGATGTGGAAGTAGAATTCCGTACTTTATTTAGTAACTTCATCGTTACATTACTCACTGCACCGAGAACTAAGAAGTATGTAATATGTGTGGAGACAATTATATAGCAATGCTTATGTATTCACATTACGTATGTTATTACACAGTGAAGCCATCTCTGTATAGATAAATAAAACAAGTATTTTATTACGCCATAAGGAACGAAGTTTGATTAAAGACCTTGTATATAATACTATACAAGATCTTTGGGTTTGATATGTACTGACGTTACATAAATTTGAACATCTGACTTTATATTGTTTAATAATTTCATTCACGTAATACAAATTTTATAGGTTACAATTAGGTTAGTTACCTGTGGGACGGGACAATGTCAGCTGTGCCTTATTTCGACCGTTACTCCGTGCTACAGGAAAGCATTTTCCATAGCTCGATAAACGTATTCTCACTGTAGTTTGTAACGGGACTAAAGCTGCATCTATACAGTTTAATTTTCCATGCGTGTATGCATGCAATCTGGGAAGAATATTGAAATAATCATGTTTAAAACGTACGTTCAATTAAGATGCATGAAGATATTGTGTCTACATGGTGAGCTGTTTTGAACGTCGTCTTCACTGCGTAAATATATTAATTAATAATCGATTTACGGGGAAACAGTTGGCGATACCGACTAAACAAAATTTCATTACACTTCATTGGTGGAATATGGAATGACATCATATAAACGAAATAGTCAAGATAATTTTAGGAATTCTTTATGAAAATCGAAAAATATATATACACAGGATGAACCGTAAATAGCATCATTAATTTCAGGGGGTTATTCCTCGAGATATTTCAAACAAAAAAGCTTAATTCTTTGCTGCATAAATGTTTTTTTTTATGTTTTTCATATCATGGATCATAATAAGGCTTCGATAATTTTTTTTTTCAAAATTTTAAATCTGCACACAATTTTAAACACAGATGGCACCTCTAATGTATCCGCAAGGGGTGGTTTTGCATGATAGAACATCTGTGCTATAATTGTAGGGAAAGAAAAAAAACGGTGGTTCTACTGAACAACCACTATGCTGCAAAGGGTTAATATAATTTTGCTCGTTTTTGCTTTCTTTCCGAGATAAAAATTGTTTTATATCAATATTTTACAGTGTGTTTTGGGGAAGCCATTGGTTGAATTCTCAATATGCTTAATCTATTTAAAAGAGCGATGTATCATGATACTGATTGATTGAAATAATTTTAGTTTTGTCCACTAAATGTGCAGAACTTTGGTCTAAACAAATGTAAAATTTTAAAATTCCTTTTCAGACCGAAAAGTTATACTGTATTTGTTCGGATCAAATATCTGCACATTTAAAGTACAAAACTAAAATTCTTTCAATTATTTGAAGCGTGCATTTCCATAACGTTGTAAGTGCCGAAACCGGGAGAATCTATTTTTTCACATATATCAGTTGTAGGTGCCCTGTTTGACCGTATTACGAAAGGTTATGAAGAAAATGCTGCTCCAAGTAATAAAGTTGTGCACTTTTCAGGATGTGCACGTTAAAACGTTGTATGTACTGTATAAAA
The DNA here is from genome assembly GCF_040183065.1 of Periplaneta americana. NCBI lineage: Eukaryota > Metazoa > Arthropoda > Insecta > Blattodea > Blattidae > Periplaneta > Periplaneta americana. The sequence goes on along the minus strand of NC_091122.1, from coordinate 71,002,313 downwards.
CTATTTTTATTCCTACTGTAAACTTTACAAATTGGCACTTATAACTGAGCCTCTAGACCTGAAATTTTACTAATATCACGTTGATATAATATTGAGTAATTATTCGAATGCAGCTGCGATAATTTTTCAACAATGGAATAATATAGGTTTCCCCCCCCCCCTCGCTGTTATTTATACTCGCTTTAACATCTTTGGTCATATCGCGAGTTAGTCTTTGGTTGAAATCCGAAGGCCTGTGTACTGGTTCTATTGTTGTGAACTAGATGGCGACTGTATATATGTTACTGATTTGTTATGAATATGATTTCGGTGATGAATTTTTATTTTATTGGGTTATTTTACGACGCTGTATCAACATCTAGGTTATTTAGCGTCTGAATGATATGAAGGTGATAATGCCAGTGAAATGAGTCCGGGGTCCAGCACCGAAAAGTTACCCAGCATTTGCTCGTATTGGGTTGATGGAAAACCCCGGAAAATACCTCAACCAGGTAACTTGCCCCGACCGGGATCGGTGATGAATGAGGCCGGTGATTTTCAGAGATGTTCTGGCCCGAATTTCCTGGCATTTGCCTTACGGTTGAGGAAAACCCTGAAAAACCTCAACCAGGAAATTCAACCCGACCGGGAATCGAACCCGGGCCCTCTGTATAATATAGTTCTATAGGAAAGTAGGAATAAAATAGCATGTCATTGTTGTTATTCGTTTCACAGCAACCACTAAAATAAATAATTTTGTTATAATTATGCAGAGAGACCAAAGTTACCCCGCATGTCCGAAGTACCCCATTTTACGGTAGCTATGAAGGGACTTCTTGGATAGATTTTGAAGGAGAAGTTGGAAAATGTAGCCAATTCAAACATGTCAGGAAAATAAGCAGAATTTCCTGCAGGTAGATCTACATCTTGTCTTGATAATAAATATTCCTATGTGAAACAATGAAAAAAATGGTGGCAAAAGGAAAGGAAGTACGCATAATATGACCAGCTTTAAGTGGATTTGGAATTGATGGAAGTACGATATCATTCACCAATCGATTATAACACAATTTTCGAGCCTGTGTCAACAGGCCACCCTACACCATTATTTTCTGGCTTAGTTTCATCATGAGTGATGCCTTATTGGTGTCATTTATGAGCTTCATCCCTGTCTTCTGACAGTTGACTACACAACAAACAGCACTGAGATACCATAAGTCACTCTTGCTCCTTAGCAAATAGACTGTCGGTACTCCATCCGGATTCCCTGTGACCATAAGCTAGAATTGCATTTTAATAGCAACTCTATCGCAATGTGTGTTATGCTCTTGCCTGCAATATAAAGGCACGAATGAGAGGCATCGATTTTCTCCGTCATATCCATGCGCTGCAGCACAAAGAAGCTGTTTGACTGCAATAATGCCGGGTCGCACACTTCTTCGTCTAGCTGAGCACTACGTGACGGAGTTTTCATTCTTACTTCTTTGTTAAATAGCCTATATGAAGCTTTTCGATATAATATTTCGAGGTAATTCCGAAAATATAATTAAGTATATTGGAGCAGTTACAAAAAAATTGTTATGTTTAATTGTCATTGTATAGAGTTATACGTAAGACGAAAAGCGTTCCAAGAATTCATTATTAATATTTACCACCTGTGGCAAAAAGTAAGTTCGATATCTATGTGAACATTAAGGCTTTTCGTTCTTTTAGTTAATTCGGTGAAAGAATTCCTTAAAAAAGGACTGTATGTTAGTTTCTAAAACTTGGCAACGTGTTCAGCAGGTAGTACTGTGCACAGACGTAAGTAAGGGTCAGCTGAGTTCAAGCTCCCTGTCCATAGCTCTACTGCCGAGCGGATGGTAGTACAATACAGGGTATTCGACAATGTCATTCACAGTTTAGGAATATCATATGTTATTAATTTATGGAAAAAAGTCGTCGCTACTCAAGAGAGGCAAAAAGGATGTACCGTTAACGTTTTCCTCAAAGGAGGTTACCTAATAAAAAATCACACAACTAGAAATTTGATTAAAAATGATACTGCTTTACGGAAGCGGGAGAGATTAAAATGTTGCATTAGAAAAAAAAGTTCGTGTGATTTTGTGCAGAAAACCATTATTGTTTATTTTTTAGACGTACAATTAAAAATGGAGCAATATTGTTACATAAAATGTAAATTTACCATGGCGTTCTTTTAATGAGATTGGAGGTTTGTATTTGCTGCTCGTTTTATGTAAAAAAAAACAGTGTTGCCATGGTCCTAACCTGCATTAGAACAGAGCATCTGTTTTGTACCGATATGTCTGTACACGCTTGTACTGTGTACTTCTAAATCCGCTCCTCCTCGCTTGAGCTGTACTCTATACTTCTAAACTCCCTCCTTCCTATCTAGCAAAGTTGTCAAACGCCTATATCTGGTAAGGTTTATCTTGTCTCAGTAGCAATAAAACCAAGTCCCTTCAAATGAGGGTGGAGATTATGGAAGGGTTGTAAATTTTCAGGGTTCCTTTCAAAACCTTGTTATTGTACAGGCTACCGGAACTCAGTTTCCTGAAAGACAAGCTCAGTGACGGAACTACACAATACGAAGAGAGAGATTTTATTTTATTTTGTGCTACAGAATGTATCAACTAGTCCCTTCCGCCACTGGATGGATGGACAGCATCGCTCCACTCCCCCATCGCCATAACAACACAGACGAAGTAAGACGTATCTCCTTGCTCTCTCTTTTCACAGTGAGACAAGATACATCACACAGACTTTAATATTGCACACTGTGATAATTAGTTAAATATTGAAATTAGAAAAAAATTATGAGGACATTTTTTCTTCCTTATGACATGAATCAGTTAAAATAAAGACACTTACATCCCTTACACCCTGTATTTTGTCCAGACATTTTTTATTCTTTATGTGAATTTATATTCATTTAGTACCGTATATGTATAAAGAAGGAAAGTTAAATTCAGTACAGCAAAGAAGAGTTAAAATAAACCAACGTGCCAAGTCAAGCTTAATTCAGTCTTAATTATTCTGTATCCAACAAGCACACAAACATTAAAAACTTGATGCTATATGAAGTTTGATTATGTAAATCAATGATCTGAAACTTGTTAAGAAAATGCAAACTAGAAATTAATAATTCAAGTAAAACCTTCACCTACAAAATTTAGTTTTCTGAACTTCTTTTATTGAAGACATCAGTTATAAAAAATGTTGTAATAGAATAAGACAAACGACGGAGCAGAAGGACAAGAATGAGAGAAGTTGAGAACTGGGCAGATGGATTTCACGGCAAAGCGTTAACACAAAAAGAAGCCAGAGGCAGTTATGGCTGTGCGAACATCTCGCCTTCACCAGGAAACAGGTTCCCGCGGCTGCGTTATTATTTTTATTGTGATTTAAATCCGTCATGTCACAACAAACTACCTACACTAATGTCCTTAGCTCGGAAGGTAAAGTGACGCTTGCCATTAGGTGACGTCATGGTCAGGGGCGGACGCAGGATTTTTTTTCGGGGAGGGATTTGAGGAGATAGTAAAAATGGAATAATGAGAAATAAGTTTATATACTCACAATTTGTTTCCGAGTCACAAACATGTACAAGTTGGTCTGAGTAGCGTAGTCGGTATAGCCTTCTGTGCTCGAAGTTGCGGGTCCTACCCCAACCCAGCTCGATGGCATTTAAGTGTGTTTAAATGCGACAGGCCTCATATCAGTCGATTTACTGGCATGTAAAAGAAGTCCTGAGGGAAAAAATTCTGGCACACCGGCGATGCTGATATAACCTCGGCAATTGCGAGCGTTGTTAAATAAACCATAATTTTTTAATTTTAACATTTACAATGACTGCAATACAAAAACAATGACAGAATGACATTTATAGAAGAAGGCGACGAGGCTTCTTAGACATTTCATCCAGTACTTCATGAGCTTTCACTTCTATATATACACACACACATACATACATACATACATACATACATACATACATACATACATACATACATACATACATCAAGGCCAGTCCATTTAATCTGGCTGCTCCCATCGTGCTCCTCAAGTAAGTCTTCAAACACCGCAAAGTTGAGAACGACAATTTCTGGTGTTGCTGTAGTTACAGGCAACGTGCAGAAAAGTTTCAGCGCCTTGCGAGTGCAAGGAAAAATAATTTCATTGCACCTGTTCAAAGATGATATAAAAACAGTAGGTATTAGGTGAAGATTTTTCTGATCAAGGAAATTTCTTCTCCACATCTTCAATTCATTGAAGAAAGACTCTGGTGATGCATCAACATCATTGGGCCACTGATTTACTACAGCCTGAACAGCAGTTTCTAAATCTTCATCTGATGCTCGCACTATGTTTTTAGACAGCGAAGTTTGTATGGACTTTAGGATTTCCTTATGATTTAAAAACCTGTCCTTCAGCTGACTAATGAAATAGTCTACGAAGAGAAGGAAAATTAAAAGTCTAAAATACTCTTCATGACTCTCTGTCTTGAAGTAAGAACGCTGAGTTTGTCTTCCTGCAGTTCTTGGAATTTAACATTTTAGCAAAGAGAATTTAAGTGGAAAACTCTCTAATTCCTATGTACATTCACAAATTAAAATTAATATTATTTTTGTTTCTTGTTTCGTATTTTTCTCAAAATTTCGGGAGGGGATATATCCCCTTAATCCCCCCCTTGCATCCGCCCCTGGTCATGGTACTATAAGGTTACGAAACCAAAATAAACTATTGCTACTACTAGTACAGTTACTAATTTCATTATCTTATTGTATTATCTTTATTTGTTAGCTGATAATATTTTATACATTTTCTCCTTCTTTTGACTTTTCTCTGCCGACTATTTTGGTTACTTATTGTACTTCTTCGTCTCTTAGTTCTCTTTCGTCTACTTATGATCCATTCTGGTTCTTCTGTTAACATTTTTTTCTCCTCTCTCTTTCCTTTTTATTATCTTGATATATTACTTAATCATTTGTATCTCTATGCTATATAGTACGATTTTGCTATCCAACTTTCTATGTCTTGTAACCCACATGTATTCTCCTATTAGTACAGGGACATCATTTTATAACAGTACTGAGTTAGTGAGTATAGTACGGTCCAGAAATATCTTATCGTTTTCCAGTGACGAAAGAGCTTTCAATATCGAATCATATTCTCGCACAGGTACTGTCGTCCGTTTGCCTACGTCGTATCTCGATTTCCCCCACCTGCTTCTGCTCATCCCTCTGTAAAGGTTAATGGCTGGGCTGTCTTAGCTCTTTTCTGAAAATATTAATTTTTCTTAGGACTTGGACGTATATGTACTATTATGCAACTGTTTAAAATAACTTAAATGAAAGGGTCTCGTTAAGTAATTAACTGTCACGTGATATCTCCCCTTTCTTACTACGATCCTGCGACATATAACCACTTGGACGGACAGTAGATTGTATGTCTGAGTAATTTTATCTTTTCGGATCGGACAGAAGTGAAGACTGAATTTGCAATACGCAAGGTACTCTTTTATAGAGTAGGTACGGAATTATTTCAACATGAGTTACTAGTAGGCCTACGAAGGACGAAACTGCTAATTGGAATTAGATGCAGTACTCTGTAGTGCGATAATATGCACAAAAGAACTGAAGCCTGTATCGAAATGAACAGTCACCATATTTAAAAATGTGTTAAAGTAGTCATATTATGATTATTTTTCAATTTAACTTCATTCTCTCTATTGCACGCTATGTTGTAGACAATATAATATACACTGTATAATGAATACGTTCGCATGGATAACTCAGTGCGTGAATAAAAACACTTATTGTTAATACTGTATTGGATTTTGATTAAACAGAAACCTAATGAAAATTATCAAACTCAAAATTGCGATATTTCCTTGTTTACGTAAATAGATGAACTACTTTTCTTCCCTCCTATACCTAGTAAAGTGGTTTGTTTGTATTTTACGCCAGTATCATTGAATTCCAGTCGTGTAAGGGGTAGAAAACGGTGTTTCCGGTTCTCAACCGTTAATCCAAAGGTATAGTCAGGTCAATATTAAAAATGTTCGTAAAAATAAAATGATGTCCCGCTATATTAACTGTATATTACAGCTCAAGTGAATTAATCATCGAATTTATCTCGAGCAGTTTATGTGTTATAAATTGTATATATATATTCCCCTTATGTTATACAGGGTGTTTCCGAGGTGGTGTTACCAATTTTCAGGGATGATGGCGAAGGGCACATGTATGAATTTTAGATAAGGAACCGGTTAAAATACCGATGTTTTTAGTTCATTTATGATTACCTAAGGCTCATGTAGAAGCCCCAGTTTTGGGTTCAATATTGTTGGCTGGAGTTTTATTGACGCATGGTCCGGAAATGATTGAGTCGAAAGTTGTAAGCAAAAATAGTTTTGTGGAAATGGAATTGTAATTTGGCACCACGTGCCCTCCTTCCCTTAACTTTTGGAACAGTCGTGGAAAAATGGTATGAGCCGGAAGTCTCCTACGTGGGTAGTTGGCCCGATACAATCTGTGAGCTTGTCTACTGTTCCCATTGGCTCATCCGTATTCGAAAATCAGGTCTGCTTATTCCGCTCTCGTGTACTCCTCCATTTCACTAGGACTGATCGACTGGACACTGCAACTTGTACACATATACTGCTGTCTACAGACGTGCATAACAGGACGTGCTAATGAAGGTGGACAGTTGCATAATTGTGCAAACTTGAATTATTTAATACAATCAATGCCTTGCTCTAGTTGGCTGGACTGAAATTCGAATTCAAACGTTTAATATGCAGCAGCAAGTTCAAATGCAGCTCTAATTGGCTGGACTGAAATTCGAATTCAAACAGTTTAATATGCAGCAGCAAGTTCAAATGCAGAGTGTGTGAACGTGAGACAGACGAGAGGTTTATCTACTACTGTTTTAATATCATGATTAATGTTCTCCAAGACAGGAGAAACTCTAACCCTGAAAGGGAACCGTCTCGCCTCAAAACGGATATCAAAACTTTTATTTCTATATTCAGAAATGGAAAGAGAAATAGAGATTTAATACCGATGTGCCATTTGTTTACGGCTATGATTTCTATGCACAACCTAGTACTGACATTGTTTTATTATATCTTTTAGAGCAGCGTTTCTCAAACTTTCCTGAAGTGGGGACAACCTATTTAAGTCAGAACAGTTCCGCTTTCCGCCGACAACCTTACTCTTGTTCCCTTCGAAAACAAATTTATCATTTTTGTAGCATATTTTAATAATTCGAGGCTGTTAGAGTTTGGATAATCTTTACCTTATTAAATAACAAAATAAATGTTGGTACTCACATTAAAAATTCTACAGGTTCACTTCTTACACTTGCGTGTTTCGTCTCTAAGTGCAGTTTCAATTTCGCGGATTTCATACACTCGTTTGAAGGCACTTCGTAACAAACAGCGCACCGAGGTTTTGGTTCACTCTCATTGCCACACCAAGTAAATCCATGTTCCAAATAACTCTTCTCATATTTACGAAAGTATTTTTTCTTTGAACAGGACTAGATATTTCTTTAAGGGAATGAACAAGTGAAATATTCAAATTATGCATTTGTGATGCTAATGGACTGAAATTTTTACCACAGAGTGCTGATATGTATTTAAAACATCCCTATAAATTTCATCAATGTATCTTAATTAGTTTTGAAGAAATTAATTATTTACCAATTAATACTAATTAATATTTAAAAAATGCTGCATGATGAACGCTTAACATTATGAATTTAAAAAAAATATAGAACAGTTCCTCTAACAATAATAAAACATCTATCACATGATTTTTAGTTAGCACTTCTTAGTTACTGAGAAAAAAATTCAAAACTGGGTGAGTGCCAATTTAAAGAAAAAAATTAATTTCATGCATCTTAATCAATTTATATCTTGGCAAATAATAAATATTTTAAAAATCCATATGACAGTCTTTTTCCTTTAGGTAATGTGGGCTTGTGGTAAAAATTTCATCACTATTGGTTAAGAAATGCATCATATGGAGCAATTTGAACATGTTAAAATGTAATAAAATTTAAAAGGGAGAAAATCAAGTTTTAAAGTACAACACTATGTTTGAGTACTTACACATTATGGAAATTGCTTAAAACCCTCCTGCCTGATATGTTGACCCCTCCTGCTGCTTTTTCCTACTTTCAGTGACACTTTTTGACAAACGTAGCTTCTTCCTGCTTGTTTTGAAGTTCTCACTGGTTGAAGTAGCCGCTTGCTGCAGTCGACGCTTGTCTCTCCTATTGCCAATTTTGTATGCTGCAGGAGATAATTTCACTGTTGACACTAAATCTCTCATGGAAATGTTTGCTGTACAACCCATGTTAAATTCAGTCACAGCAGAAGTAACAGCCACTTCAAGTTTTTTTTTTTGATACAAAAATTTCTTTTGGGCACTTCCGCCATATCACACTATGAACACTTTCATTCACATTTTGAGTTTTTCCTGCAGTGCACTTGCTAAGAAGTTCATCACTAGCTAGTCTACAGTACACTGGCATGATTTTAGCCACAACATCAGGTCGCAACACTGTCTTCATGGTTTTCAAGTCATGCTTCGGAACAGCTTCTTGCTTCGCAATGGCCCGGTTGAAGAAGCACCATGACTTTTCACCACTAGGACATCTTGAATGCAGGGGCTTGTCATCCGTGGACATTGCATGGTCAAGTGTTGCATAGATGGCTTTCTTCATCTTGTTTACATCGGGGATATTATCAATAATGGCCTTTCTGTAGTAATTTTGCAGTCGAGGTATCATTTCTGCAGTCAGACTTCCCTTTTTTTTGCCTCCGATTGAGGAATCTGTCCCTCTCCATTCCCTAACAATATTCTGTAGACCTTTATCTACTCTCTTAGCAACGTGGTTCACACATTCTTCTTTTCTAATGTCAATGCCTTCACCATAAACTTGAAGCTGCTGAAGGTGATGGTGTGTTTTTGCATCCCCGTCAGACAATAAGGTTGTGTACCTCATATTACACAACCTAATGGACCGGGTCCAGAGAATTTCTGCAGCTTTCATCTCCATGGCATTTGAAGATCCATCAAAATTTTTCTCACAAACACCAGCATCTTTGTGACTTTGATACCACTGTTTATATTCGTCACTTGCAACATCCATTTTTTTTCTGTCTTTTCACAAGTACTGCAATATTTTGACATTATTTCAAAATCTAACACTAGCCCTGTTAAAATATCTATGACTAAACCTAAACCATACTTTGATGTATGTCCACGCTTCATCCATGTGCCATCGTATGACACACCAATATTTATAACATCACTATCACTAATAGAACTGTCCACTTCCATGTGAGCTCGTCTAACTGCAGAGTGAGCATTTCTCAACACATGTTGTCTAACAAGTTTGTTTTCTTCCGTCAGTTTTATCAGGTGAGAGTTGAAGGATGGTGAGCTCAAACCTGCCATACCCATAGCCATACAATGTTGTTCCATAGCAGAGTGTCCTTTTCCCATGGTAACAAAGGCGTTGACCATTCTCCTATTTACATCGAAGGGAGGTCGAGTTGACTCAGTGTTACCTACCTTAGGGCTTGTATACATTTCATTCAACACTGTGTTGCAATTATAACACTTCACTATCACTTTAAATGCAAAGCCTGATGGTTCAGTAAGCTCAGCTTTTGCACTATCCATTCCACATTCACCACATTTTACTCCTTTATACAGTTCACTCCACAAACTTACATGCACTAATGTGTAGTCTTCACTACACTGGGGGGCACTTATATTTGAATTCTCCTGCAAGTTACCATATTTTATCAACTTTATCTCACTAGCACTTTGTTTATTATTTGTTTCTTTTGACACTTGATCTTCATTATCACCAACTAGGCCTAACACATTTTCTTGTTGCACACATTCCACAATAGTTTTGGCATTCTTCCACCTTATATTTGCTAAATTTTTAGCCCTATTAGCATATTTTGATCGTTTCTTGCCCTTATTATGAATGTCACTTAGTCTATTCATGTTTAGAAAACTAAAACTATGCCTAAAATGCTAAATGTTGAGTTATACACGTGGTCTTGAATGTTATTGTGACGATTCCTAACCTAATGCACTTATACTAACTTATTCACACTAATATATACAACTAATTGAATACAAAATTAGTGTAAAACTTTAATAACATCCTAAATAACACGAAATCAGCAAAACAAGTATGAATATTCACGTACAAACGCACAAACTCCAGAAGAAACGGTCCACAAACAATATTTTGCCGTTCAGTTTCAAAACGAAGTATTTGCAGGGCTGACAGGCAAGCTGATAGTATATTCAGGAGTGACAACAAACTTAATTTCACTAGATACACACCAGAAAAAAAACTAGCCCGCTTTATTCAAATTACAAAGCTCAACATAAACTTTAGAGCTGACAGCTCGTTTAAAGGGCAACGAAGCACGTGCAAGCAGACATTTAAACGTCATGTGACACGGTTTAAAGGGCTCCCAAATAAAAAATGAGGCCATATTATGAAAGTAGAAGGTTTAAATAAAATTATGAACATAAAAACAAAAATTTGTATTTTTTTCCATTTTTCCACATTTTTCACTTGTTCGTTCCCTTAATGGCACTAGAATCACTGATATTAATATCTTCACACACAGCTTCTGAACTATTTGCACTGCCTAAATGAAGCGTATAATCACGTTCCTTTCTTTTCACAGATCCGGATCGAAGCCAGTTTTCCATTATGTATAATGGGCACTATTTAACAGAGACATAGACAACTACTAGTGTGTACCACATAAGAAGGATTTCAAACAAATAACTGCTAAAAGGCAAGCGCGAATCAACAATGCACAGAATTTGTTTTAAGTTACATATGATTGGCTACAAAAAATATAATTAGAAAAGTATTGTAATTTGAATTTCTGGATCTGATTCGCCCAGATTTTAAAATAGGCGGAGTCTAAAATGTTTTATATCGCCATCTGGAAAAACAGAAATAAAAAGAATTAATGCAGAAACCTGCCCGATTTTCAACAAGTAAATATGCAATTTGTCACGTTCTATTATTGGTGTATGACGTACAGTACATGACCATTTGAGTATGCAGACTGGGTGTCGGCAAAACTATTAAGAAAGTCATAAATACGTGAAAAGATTCGGTACTTTGGTCCTCTGTTATGAATTCGGGTGGTCCCTGGCTGGGTTATAGACGCGGGATGTGCAGGGAAAAGACGGCCACGTTCATAGTGCTTTAAATCCCTCTTTTGTTGCTGAGAGTAGACTGGGAATTCGGTAAACGAGGAGGGTAGTAAATTTCATAAAATGTCAGTACTGGGAGAAAAAGTGAAAGACGATTGCCATGTGTCATTTCCAAACTGAGATTTTCAGCTATAGTGTGATACGCAATTCGTTTCAATTATATTTTTTCTTCTGTCTTTTTTGAAGGACCACAAGGGCACACCTCGAGGACCACAGGTGGTATGCGGAACATAGTTTGAGAAACGCTGTTTTAGAGAATAAAAATTCTATAGCTATCATCATCGCCATTGTTGTTTCGAATGTTGGAGTGTAAAATAACTTGCAATGGGAACTTACTTTAGAAGGACTGTAAGTACGTTTTACTTACATTTAAAAATAATTACAAGTTTTGTTTATTTACATTTAAAAATGATTACGTTGTTAGGTAGAAAAGATCATTATATCTGTGTCCTGAATTGAATCCTATATAAAATTAGAATAAATGAATCGTGTACCAATATCAAATACTCAATCATGTAGAGTTCAATTAATTCTTTTCCATTATATCATTTGAGCTCACCTTACCTTCAGCATGATTTTGATTTAGGTTAGGACCTACATCATAATATGGCATGGAAAATGTATTGATTATTGCAGCCGTGGCGAAAATGTCATCGTACACAGAGCCACTGTGTAACCTGCAACGTGCATAGCACCTATGGAGGGAGGTGGACACCCGAAGGGGAAGTGAAGCAACTGTCTGACCTATTAACGGATTTTCATTTTGCTTACATCATCAAGCACTCAAATAAAATTTTATACAGTACAAGGCTAAAAACTAATATTTACTATGTACAACGAAGAAAAAAATGAACGATAAAACATAGGACACGTTATCACAACCTAAAAATTAACTATCTTCAGAATGTCTCTGCGACAGAGTTTCAAAATCAGGAATTATGTCACTTACTGCCAGTCGTAGTTGATGACGAAAGTATTTGTCTGTCAGTCGTGATCTAAATTTGGTTTTTACTATTTTCATTGTTCAAAATAATTTTTCACACACGTAAGTTGTAGCGAACATGGCTTCAACAGAACAAGCGAAAGAACGAAGATTCGGATATTTATTTTTTGGCAAAGTTTTGAAAAGTTCACCATTTGTCAAGTCCTTGCATCTAGCTTTCATTTAACATCACATGTAAATCTGTGAGTTTAAATTGAATATCTAATCGCATTATTCGTACATCAAATGAAAAAGGATCGACGTACGGAGATGATAATGATAATAATAATAATAATAATAATAATAATAATAATAATAATAATAAAATTTAATTATTCTCTTAATAACGTCTGTATTGTTAGGAAAAATTCTATTAAAGTTCTTGGTGTACTACTCGATTCTAAATTATACTTTCACGATCATGTTCAATATATTTATAATCATTCAATAAGAATGCTTGGTTTAATAAGGTCTATAACTTATTCTTTTTCTACTCCAGAGTCACTATTAATTCTATACTTTACTTTGGTTCGATCTAAACTTGAATACGCATCTATAGCCTGGAATTCCATTACTTCAACCGATTCGGTTAAATTGGAAAATATTCAAAGAAAATTTATTTCCTTATGTGCTTTTCGATATATATACCCAATTCCTCTGACTTTAACTATGAGATTACCTGTAAATATTTTAACTGTTGTAGCCTTTATGCTATACGTCTAAATCTTGATTATCAATTTTTTTGCAAAGTTATCAAGGGTGATATTGATTGTGAGCCTATCATAAACAATATCAGCCTTCGTATTCCTACAAAAGGTTCAAGATTTCAAAAAAAAAATTATAACAGAAATTCAAAATCACTTTCTCCAGTCTGTAGATGCATAAAATATGCCAATTTGCATGGGCACAATTTAGATCCTTTTAAGGTTGAGTTTGGTTTTGATTATTAGTTTTTACTGTTCTTGTTCTCAATTTTATTTATGTATGTTTTTGTTATTTAAGATATTATTTATTTTGTTTTACACTTTTGTATCTTCTGTTTGTGTATTGTGCTGAACTATAATTGGCCTCTGGCTGTTGTTCAGCACACAAAATATTAATAATAATATTAATAATAATAATAATAATAATTGTTATTATTATTATTATTATTATTATTATTATTATTATTATTATTATTATTATTATAACACAACCTTTTAACGTTTCATCAGTAATATGTAGTATAATGCCGTTTTATGTTACACAACCGTTTTCCTCGTAATACGTGTGAGCATCATACATTTAATATTCTCATCATATTGGCAGCAAAAAAAAACAGTCCTCCCATCCTACTTGAAACTTTCAATTTTGTAGAGGTACATAGTTTCGAGAGAGACATTGCGACGATACGCCACTCGCAGGTCGGAGACAAATACAAATGGAACGGAGTTTGACTCCAGTGAGTGAGAGGGTGGGGGTTATGGGAGGTAGGAAGCAAGAGAAATGCATAGCTATCATTGCGAGTCATAATGTGCTCGCGAGTCACATTTTTGCCTCGGCTGGTTTATTATTACAATTTTACATTTATGCTTTTGACTGTTATGATGTTAATTTCAATGGTAAAAAGGAATATACATTTTGATCACACAACTTTTAACACTGTATCACTTCGGAATATGTATGATAAGAACTTTGTGTTAAATTTTAATGTAATTTGTTAACATGTTCCGACCTATTTTGGGTCATCTTCAGAACTGGTCGTTGTTGATCTTGGCGCCTCGTTTCCTGTGAGGGTGCGTTCGTAGAGTAGAGTCAAAGATTGTATGTGTTTTGAAATTGAGTTGTGTGTTGAGAATATCGTTGGGGTGTGTTTTCGTGAGTCTGTATATTTCGTATTGTTCTAGTGTGTTGAGTTTCTGGCTTTTTGGTTGGATGAGCAGTATTTCCAGACATCAACACAGACATGGAAATACTGCACATCCAACCAAAAAGCCAGAAACTCAACACACTAGAACAATATGAAATATACAGACACAAGAAAACACATCCCAACGATATTCTCAATACACAACTCAATTTCGAAACACATTCACTCTTTGACTCTACATTACGAACGCATCCTCACAGGAAACAAGAGGCGCCAAGACCAACAACGACCAGTTCTGAAGATGACCCAAAATAGGACGAAACATGTTAACAAGGTACGTTAAAATTTAACACAAAGTTCTTATCATACATATTCCGAAGTAAAAAGGAATGTTAAAATTTAAGTAATTTGACTGTAATGCAGTAAATGTACACCTGAAAATGCAATTTGCTTAAGGAATAGCAATATATCGTTAATCTTCCGATATTGCGGTATATTTTCTGCAATATATTGCAATATCAATATATCCGTGTTTAAATCATTTCCTCCATCTCTACCTCGCATTGTAGCGACAAAGCAAAGCAGTGAAGGACTTGTGTCTGTATTGCTGTCAGCAAGGTAGGGATTCCAACAAGCCGCTCTGCCCCACAGCTAGGACATGCGAGTGACTGATTGCTCGATCAGATGGCGTTACCACGGAGAAGGGATTCTTGTGCCCGCATAAAACATGTCACACACCGGTCACCACTTATCAAGCACATTCATACAGTATTTCTCCTTTTCCCAGACAGGTTTCTGGCTAAATGCCATAAAAAGTCACGAATTGAGACACTTTAACCATGCGGTACGTCTGACGAATCTTGCTGAAACTTGAATATCTTTTTTACATTGTCGAAATCTCAAATATCAAATCCAGTGATTAAATTTGTATTTATTACTTCTTTCAATATACAAAGCATGTTGCTGCAAAAATAATTTGGAAATTTTTTTTTACAAACAATGCAGGTTTCAGAATCTAAACTTGTCTATTTTTGTGAACTATTAGACATATTCTGTTCATATTTCGCATCTATAATCCCGGAAATTATGCGCATGCAACATAATGTCCATAATAATAAGCTTTAAATAAAAGAAGGAGTATCTTCTGCGCATCTCTGGAGAAAGAACTAAGGAAGAGACTAGTGAAGTGCTTGTTGTGGAGTATAGCATTGTATGGTGCAGAAACATCGACATTACGACGAACTGAAGAGAAGCGACTAGAAGCATTTGAAATGTGAATATGGAGACGGATGGAGCGTGTGAAATGGACAGAATAAGAAATGAAGCTGTGTTGGAAAGAGTGGATGAAGAAAGAATTATGCTGAAACAGATCAGAAAGAGGAAAAGGAATTGGCTGGGTCACTTGTTGAGAAGTAACTGCCTTCTGAAGGATGCAGTGGAAGGACTGGTGAACGGGAAAAGACTTTGGGACAGAAGATGATATCAGATGATAGACGACATTGAGATATATGGCTCATATGAGGAAACAAAGAGATAGGCATAAAATAGGAAGCACTGGATAATGCTGGGTTTGGAGTGAAAGACTTGCCCTTGGGCAGAACACTATGAATGAATGAATGAATAATAATAGTAATAATAATAGTTTATTTATTCTGGTAGTGTTAAAGACATCAGGCCTTCTCTTCCACATCACCAGAAATATGTATGCATTCACCGTAACATCTTACGACAGCAACGAAGAAACTAATTAATTAATTAATGACGTTCAATTATACAAAACAAGAACGTTTACAATAATTACAATAACAATACAAAGACCATAACGCAAGAAATTAAACATTTTAAATTTCTAAAATTTTAGTAAAACATCATATCAATGAAAAAAACCCAATATCTACATATATCGAAAAAAATAATTAGATGGTTTCCTTCCTCATTTTATCTACCACACGGAATGAACATTACAGTTTATTTCAATGGAAAATTTATTTCTCAGAAAACTTAATTAATTGTACAAAACTATTATACAATACCTTCAATTTTGAGTTTCAGTACAATTTTTACCTTCTCCAGCACAGGAAATATTGTGGAAAACGTATTATATCTATTTCACGTGTTAAATTTTAAGAGTTCTGATGATGGACATTAGTAGGCCGAAACATGTTAACAAAGTAACTTAAAATTTAACACGTGAAAGACATATAATACGTTTTCCAAAGTGATATAGTGTTAAAAGTTGTGTAATCAAGATGTATTACAGGAAATATATTACAAGGGACCACGAGATGGAAAAGGAGCATAAATTCTAACAGATATGCTATCAATATTTGTTGTATTGTATTCGCAAGTCCCCTTGTTATAAGTTGACAATCTCTATGTCTCCAACCTTTTCTCTAAGGCCCGTAACACACTACAGCAAGAAATATGTAATGCGTTTGTAGAGCTATGGAAAATCCTTTTCTTTAGGAAAGAGTAACGTTCGAAATAAGGCATAGTTGACATTGGTCGACTAACGATTTTTTTAAAACATAGCTACCCCACTACCTGTATTTCCCGTTCTCATATGTAATTTAACCTAATTGTAGGCTATAAAATTTATATTACGTGAATGACATTTAACAATTAATAAAAAGTCAGACGTTAAAATTTATGTAACTTAATTTCTATCAGCGGATATCAAATCCAAAGACCTTGTATTGTATTATATACAAGGTCTTTGATCAAACTGCCTTCCGTATGGCGTAATAACGTACATGTTTTAATTATCTATACAGAGATGGCTCCACTGTGTAGCAACATATCTCTCGCTGTAGTGTGAAGACATACCTAAGCATTGCTAGCTGTTGCACACATATTACATAGTTCATAGTTCTCGGTGTAATGTGTTACAGACGTCAGTCTAATTTAATACGCATTTTTAGACTTTCGCAGTGAATGCAACCAGAAATAGATTTTTGTGTTACATAGAGGTTTCATCATCAGGGCTGATAGGTATGGTCAGAGAGGTCAACTACTGTGTGTGTGTGTATGTATGTATGCATGCATGTATGTGTGCATGTGTATATATATATATATATATATATATATATATATATATATATATATATATGCAAACATAAAATAAAAGTAAACTCTTAAAAATTGAGAAAGTATTCAATACATACTACATAAACGAAGGCTTTAAATATTATTGAATTGTCATTCATTGTTACCAATTTTATTCAAAACTTTAAAATAAGTAATTCATTTATTGTGTATTTCATAAATACGCTTAGGCCTATAGCTTGCATAATTTCGGAGGAAAGAATTCTTGTTAATATCATGAGGTTCACTTTCTTCATTTTCTGGAGCGTTGTTCATTTTTAAGTACAATATACAGTATATAAAATACGTATATTTTATTTCGAGTGAACAGCAAAATAATTTCCATTTTTTAACAGTGGCTGTCTATTAAGTACGTATGACATTATATACGTCTTAAAAGTGAAATTGTTCAATTCATATCTTCGCTATAATCGGTCTACCCTCCTCGATTTTCTAAAAATCGTTATTACAAATAAAGTGACACTTTTAACATTTGTTTTATAATTTTTTTTTTATAAATATATCATTTTGCTATCAGTCGAATGTTGTAGAGTACTCATGGAACAAAATATTTGAAAATATACCAGAATAAGAGGCTGATGGAATGAAAAGGTAAAAGCTTAACGTGGAAAAACATTTTAGTCGTATACTAGGCAGAAAATTCCGAAAGTATAAAATCGAAGAAAGAAAAACCATGGTAAATTCATTGAAACAATGTAAGGTAACATTTTCGAAGAAATGAAACTTCTGTTTGCTGCTCAGCAGGTCCAAAATAAAACCGAATGCCGAGTTTCAGTTCCCATACCCATTATTCTGTCACTGCCAATTCTTTCAGTCTCTTCATTTTCTGGCAGTTGCTGGACCGTTTCATTGATAATCTTTCTTTATTTCCTGGACCCATTGTTACTGTCTTAATATTTGAAGGGTTCAGAGCCATAGTGGGCCAAGCGCCATTTATTAAAAACGGAGAAAGCAAGGGTTAAAGTTAAGTGAATTTCTCAAACTTTTTTTAAGTGGGGACCGCTTTCTTAAGTCAGAAGAGTTTCGCGGACCCCCATACTCTTGTTCCCTTCGAAAGCAAATTTATCATTTTTGTGGCATATTTTAATACCAGTATACTTATATTTTAAAATAGAATTAATTAATGATAATACTTTTCTAATTATATTTTTGGTAGCCAATCACAAATAACTTATAATAAATTCTGTGCATTGTTGATTCATCGCTTGCCTGTTAGCAGTTAGTTGTTTGAAATCCTTCTTGTGTGGTACAAGCAATAGTTGTCCATATGTCTGTTAAAAAGTGTCCATTATAAATAATGGAAAACTGGCTTCGATCCAGATCTTTGAAAAGAAGGGAACATGATGATGCGCTTCATTTAGGCAGTGCTAATAGTTCAGAAGCGGTGTGAGAAGAAATATATTAATATCAGTGATTATAGTGTCATTAAAGACGTATCTTGTCCTAGTGGTAGCTATTAAAAATACTTTCGTAAATATGAGAAGAGTTATTTGGAACTTGGATTTACTTGGTGTGGCAATGAGAGTGAACGAAAACCTCGGTGCGTTGTTTTGTTACGAAGTGCTTTAAACGAGTGTATGAAACCCGCGAAATTGAAACGGCACTTAGAGACGAAACACACAAGTTTAAAAAGTAAATCTGTCAGATTTTAAAATAGGCTGAGTCTAAAATTTCTTATGTCGTCATCTGGAAAAACAAATAAAAGAATTAATGCAGAAACATGCCCGATTTTCAACAAGTAAAGATGCAATTTGGCACGTTTTGTTATTGGTGTATGTCATACAGTACGTGCCCATTTCAATATGCATACTGGGTGTCGGCAAAACTATTAAGAAATTCATCAATACATGAAAAGGTTCGGTACTTTGGTCCTGTGTTATGAATTCGTGTGGTTCCTGACTGGGCTACAGGCGCGGCGCCAGATGTGCGTGGAACGCCATGTTCATACTGTCTTCCTCCGACGAGTTTAGCGCTGGGACCTGAGGTATTCTTGCCATCGGTGCGGGGGGGGGGTTGCAGGTAGATTCTTTTGTTGCTACAGCCAAGCCGAGCAGAGCGGAGTGGGAAGTATTAATCGTAAAAAATATGCAGTCTTCAGTCTTCTCCCTGATGTTAGCTATGTCAATATTATATGAATTACTCATTAAATATTTCACAGTTACAAGTCATTTTTAAGGAAACACGCTGTGGAAAATTTTTGGTTTTATTCTATTGGAATTTTAGAATATGTCTGATTGGTATCGTGAAAAACAGATTCCTATAATGCCATGCGAAAATCATTTGTTGGTAATATCGTAAATACAAAATCAAGTAGTTATACTTCTCAAGTGAGTTCAGTAGTACAGTATATTTAAATTATTACTTTACAAATTTAATTCAATTCTACTAATCACTAAATTTTATAGTATGATTCTTCTTTTCATTTATATTATTGTAGTTGTATTATGATTTTTCTTTTTATTTATTTTATTGTATTTGTTTTTCTGGTGGTGTGATGGCCTTAACTTCACCAAAATAAGTAATAAAGAAGTAGTAAATAAATGAATAATAAATAAATAAATAAATAAATAAATAAATAAATAACTGAAATAAATAAAATTTTCTACAATACTTTCCTTCTCTGAACACGTAAGTACGAATGGTTGTATCTCTATCTCGCCAAAAATACGTTAGAAAACTAATGGGCATACTGCTTTCGTAAATTGGGCGAATGTGTTCAGTATGATTGTACTTCCTTCCAGACTGCCGCTGTCACTGTCCCCTCCCACTCCAGTACCGCGCTAGACTAGTCGGAACCGCATTCCTCTCAGCACTAAACTCCTCAGAGGATGACAGTAGTTCCTAGTGCTTTAAATCCCTCTTTTGTTGATGATAGTAGAGTGGGAAGTGGGTAGACGGGTAGAGTAAGAAATTTCATAAAATATTAGTACTGGGAAAAAAAGTGAAAGACGATTGCCATATGTCATTTCCAAACTCTGAGATTTTCAGCTATAGTGTGATATGCAATTCGTTTGAATTTTATTTCTTCTTCTTTCTATTTTGAAGGACTACAAGGGCAGAACTCGAGGACCACAGGTGGTCCGCGGACCGTAGTTTGAGGAACCCTGCCATAGTTTAATGAAGATTGACATATCATTTAGTTTTAATGTGTATACTTTATATTACTTGCTATATGTTTTCATTAAATTATGGTAATAACTTCTTTTTAACCCTTGTTTCCTACGGTTTTACTAAGTGGCGCTTGGCCCACTATGGTTTTCAACTCTTCATTTCACCTTCTGTTCATTCTATTGTCAGTTATATCACACCTATTATACATTAAATATTGTTTTATTAATTATTTTTCCTTTATTTTTCATAGTAGTAACTTAAGGCAAATAAGAAATGTAATTATTCACCTACATTTCATATTTTAAACGTAAATGGGTCTGTTTGTTGAGTCAGGAAGCTCACATGAGTCACTCATGAGCTGAGGGGATGGCGGGTGACCAAAGTATTAAATCACAAGGGCATTAGCAGACTGTGCGACACATCACTGGCGGGAGTTGTGCGTCGCAGAGTCGCGTGACAGCTGTTGTCGACGTCAAAAGACGCCGCGGCAGCTGATTCTTTGCATGACCTCTTACTACAATACTCTGTGCTCCGTCTGTAATCATCCATCTATCCCTACAGCAGTATCGGAATAGCCATTCAATAGCCTACTAACTCCTGCACTTCAGCAACTAGGTACACACATTAGCGGCATATGTGCTTGTGGTAAGTACAACGCTGGCTTAGGTCTCTCTTTGGACTCGTGAAGGATTTGTCACCAGCATAATCTTCTTCGTCGTAATTATCACCACTGCCATTGTAGTGCGCAAAATGTGTACAAATTATTATTTTGAAATAGCTATCGTCATCTGCAGCAACTGTACCACTTTCAGTGTCATTATCTCCATTGACACTAGCACAAAGACTGTTCATAATATGTGCGTCCGTTTCGTCTGCAATATTCGCCGGGCTGATCACGTAACACCATCCCCCGAAATGCTGTCCTGGCTCCGTCTAGAAGATTGTAGAAAAATCCACTGTCTTTCCCTTCTCTTTCATATATTGCATTTCTCCACTCCTGTCTATCTTGCGTCTCGTTTTCAAAATTTATCCACCCATCATAACCTAGACACACGATTACAGCACTCCTCAATATTATCCATTCCCTCCCACCGAACATCCTCATATTCATCTTCTTTCACTGTGGCTGTTCCTCGGCTTTGGAATTCCCTACCGAGTAATGTCAGGGACTGTCAGACATCAAACCAATTTAAGAATAGACTAACGAAATATTTTTCTAACAATTCTTGTTAACAATAATAGCTATTTCAGGTTTCTCAATGTTTAATGGTTATATGTATATATATATACACATATATATATGTATATATATACATATATATATTGTGACAGCGACGTGAGATTCGAACTCACGACCAGCGTCCCGCGAGAGAGCATATCGCGCGGGCTTCACGGGGAAAGGGGAAAGGGCCTACGCGGCGAGAGAGTGGAGGGAGAGTGCGCGCGCGCAACTGCTGCGTACGGAAAAGGGGGGGTCCGGACCCTCCCGACTCTTCGAGAAGTGCGTCGAAGTGGAGAAATCCAGATAATTCTCTGCACACCTGTAGAAATTTCTCGCAACTATGATTTCGCTATAAAAGAAGAAACGCCAGCGAACTCGAGCAGAGTTTTTCAGTTGATTAGTCAGCCAGTCAGTGAGAAAGCCAGAGCAAGCAAGCCAGTCTTGTGTACCGGAGTTCGACTCGAGTGTGCGTCCGCAACTGTGTCAGCATCCGAAGGCCTGAGTTCGAGTGCAGTGGACCGCAGTTGGAGGGACCTGAGTTCGAGTACAGTGAACTGTCTCTGAAGGTCTGTGGTTCGAGATACTGTGAACTCGAGTGACTGAGCTAGAAGAACTGTGAACCGAGAACTGATAGTTCAGATTTGTAAATAGTGCTTTGTAAATATTAGTTAAGATTAACAGTTCATTGTTGTTCGTAATAGTCCAAGTAAATTGTCATTGCCGTCAGTGGAGTGCTATAACGAATACTGTGTTGAGTGAAAATCCAATTGTTGACGAGAGCGTTTAAGGCAAATTGTAGAAAGGAATTATTGTTGTGACGAATAAATTACATTGTTGTTACTAATAAAATTCACAATATATACATCACAGAATAAATATTTAAATTATCTAATTATTATTATTATTATTATTATTATTATTATTATTATTATTTGTTATAATCCTTTTTGTTACTTCTAGTCACTGAACAACAAATTTTTACTTTTTGTCTTCCTCCAAAATAAAAACAGGTGAATATTACTAATATGTGTGCCCTAAATCTGAATTTAAAATCTAAATTGTCCCATCACGTACCATTTTCCGGGGAAGATTAATTTAATTTCTTCTGAAAAAAATGAAACTTACAACACACTAGGGGTTCAAAATGCCTCATAATACTTGAAAAATGTATACTGGATACAAAATTGATGTTACTTACTTACTTACTTACAAATGGCTTTTAAGGAACCCGAAGGTTCATTGCCGCCCTCACATAAGCCCGCCAGCGGTCCCTATCCTGTGCAAGATTAATCCAGTCTCTATCACCATACCCCACCTCCCTCAGATCCATTTTAATATTATCCTCCCATCTACGTCTCGGCCTCCCTAAAGGTCTTTTTCCCTCCGGTCTCCCAACTAACACTCTATATACATTTCTGGATTCGCCCATACGTGCTACATGTCCTGCCCATCTCAAACGTCTGGATTTAATGTTCCTAATTATGTCAGGTGAAGAATACAATGCGTGCAGTTCTGTGTTGTGTAACTTTCTCCATTCTCCTGTAACTTCATCCCGCTTAGCCCCAAATATTTTCCTTAGCACCTTATTCTCAAACACCCTGAACCTATGTTCCTCTATCAGAGTGAGAGTCCAAGTTTCACAACCATACAGAACAACCGGTAATATAACTGTTTTATAAATTCTAACTTTCAGATTTTTCGACAGCAGACTGGATGATAAGAGCTTCTCAACCGAATAATAACACGCATTTCCCATATTTATTCTGCGTTTAATTTCCTCCCGAGTGTCATTTATATTTGTTACTGTTGCTCCAAGATATTTGAATTTTTCCACCTCTTCGAAGGATAAATCTCCAATTTTTATATTTCCATTTCGTACAATATTCTGGTCACGAGACATAATCATATACTTTGTCTTTTCGGGATTTACTTCCAAACCGATCGCTCTACTTGCTTCAAGTAAAATTTCCGTGTTTTCCCTAATCGTTTGTGTATTTTCTCCTAACATATTCACGTCATCCGCATAGACAAGAAGCTGATGTAACCCGTTCAATTCCAAACCCTCTGTGTTATCCTGAACTTTCCTAATGGCATATTCTAAAGCGAAGTTAAAAAGTAAAGGTGATAGTGCATCTCCCTGCTTTAGCCCGCAGTGAATTGGAAAAGCATCAGATAGAAACTGACCTATACGGACTCTGCTATATGTTTCACCGAGACACATTTTAATTAATCGAACTAGTTTCTTGGGAATACCAAATTCAATAAGAATATCATATAATACTTCCCTCTTAACCGAGTCATAAGCCTTTTTGAAATCTATGAATAACTGATGTACTGTACCCTTATACTCCCATTTTTTCTCCATTATCTGTCGAATAAAAAAAAATCTGATCAATAGTCGATCTATTACGCCGAAAACCACAAAATTGATGTTACTTTGTTTAAAACACAACAATAAAAATATTTCATGCATATAAGTTTGAAATTTCCACTTCCATTTAAAACATTTTTTCTGGATGGCTTCTGTTTATAACTAGACCCGACACTGTCTTTTACAAAGAACCAACAATAATCTGCAAGCATGCTGGGTGATGATTTTCGTTCATATCACCTTTCCATTTCAGATATTTCTTGATTAAATCTTTCCCCATGCTCGTCGCTTACCGCTCCAAGATTAGGAGGAAAGAAATCCAAATGAGAATTTAAAAAGTGAATTTTGAGAGACATATTACACCCCATTTTCTCAGATGCATTTGACTTGATTTGCACAACAAATTCTAAGTAGTTGTCTGCCCTAGAATTTGTAACGAAATTTGAGCAAACATCTTCGAAAGCGCTCCATGCCATTTTTTCTGCAACGGAGAGTTTTTCCTCAAGCAAAGGGTCAGCCATAACTTTGTGAATTTGTGGATGATGAAAATGTCTTCTTTCAATTTGCCTTCACTCAAAATGGTAAACTTTTCTTTTAAAAACTGAAAAACCACACCCTTGTTTGTTCATTGCATAGATCCCACTTAGAACTGTTATAAAATTTACTGAATAGAAGGGACCTATATATGTTTATTTATTATAAGTATAAAAGAATATGCCAACAACCATAAGAAACCGGAAATAAGTCATAAACTAAAAAAATACATTAGGTTTTGTTTTGGTTTACAACTCCCAACCCGCGCCAGATGTTTCCTGGGAGAGCGTTTGTCGAAAAGTGAAACCATAGTATATCTTTACCTTACGTGATACGAAGAAAAGGGATGCATTTTCGGTTTCAGCGTACTCCAAACTATAAGGGACAAATTGTTTTAAGTCGGAGCAAAATTTCTGTTGTTCAGTGATAACAGTCATTTCCATTACGAATATATTATCCTACGAAGTTCATGGTACTCAGGATTGTTCTATGTTTCGAATTTGCTCGGAGCATCTTAATTTAAGATCCTCGACAACAGATTCTGTTCAAAACTTGATATCATATATTATTAACGGGTTTCAAAGACATAATAGTACTATGGCCAATTGTGCAATCTTTCAAAGCTTTCGATTGCGTATTCCACAAGGTATTGTTGTGTTATGGTATAGCCAGAATTTAATTGTAATTATTTAAATCTTACTTGCAGAACCTATTTCAAAACGTTTGCTACAATGATATTCTTTATAAAGCCTCTTCTGTTGAATGCGGTGTTCAACAGTGCTCTGTCTTGGGGCCCCTATTGTCCCTTGCAGCGATAGGCATGATCTTTCAAATAATATGTGCCACAAATGTGTTTCTTTTGCTGGTGATTCATCATTATATTATTTCAGCAATGATTTGTCTTTTCTCACAAACTCTATGATCGAATCATTAAACAATGTCATTTCTTGTTTTCAGGCAAACGGTTTCAGTACCAGTCTCAATAAAACGCAGAAGATAATTTTTTCTTCATTGTTCTATGTACGCTTTTAACACTTAGATAATCATTGATTAACTTCCAACTTTTTTACTCTGTTAACTATTTAAGTAATTACTTGGCTGACTAGTTTCGAAGTGTTATTCTTCATTTTGACAATGAAGGATAACAATTCGAAACTAGCGAGCCAAGTAGTAACCTAAAAGTTAAGACAATAAAGAAGTTGCAAGTTAATCAATGAATAATTTTTTGTTTAAACCACGACTGTTCAATATCAGATTGATGTTAAAATGCTTGGTTTAATACTCGATTCGAAATTGACTTCGGAAGATCACATAGATTCACTATGTGCAAGATTATCTACAGTTATTTTTCTATTAAGACAAATGAAAACTTTAGCATCCAAACCTTATTTAAGAGTATCATACTCTGCTTTCTTGAATAGCTAATTACTCGTACTACAGTACATGAGATTTCTATTTGAGGAAATAGTTTTAGTATTTAAAAATTACTTATTTTACTAATAAAGGCCTTACGCATTATTACGTGTTTCTCTTTCAATGCTCATTGCATCTAAGTTCAAAAAAGAGAAAATTCTGACTGTTTTGAATCTATATATATTTGAATATTTGTTGTGAGTAAAAAGGGAATTAACAACTATAATAGTGGATATGATATACCTAATTACAATACCAGATCTAATTACGTCCTAATTAAACCGTCAGTTATGTTGAATAAATCAATATCTCTAAAATTATATAATAAATTACTCAGGGGACGATTTTAGGTCCTGTTTTGTTTTTAATATATATATATATATATATATATATATATATATATATATATATATCAATGATTTACTTAAGATTGATATTAAGAAATATTCTGGTACTCTGTATTCTTATGCTGATGATACTGTGGTTATATTTAGAGGTTCGAGTTGGAATGAAACTGATCAAAATTCTAACAACGGCATTTTTTAACGTTTCTAAAAAACAAAATTAATACCATTTTCATTAACGTCACATAGCCTTGAACAACTAAAAATAATTAATAATAGAAATATTACAATAGGCCTACATGATTGTAACCTACTTACTTGCTCATGCCACGCCTTGAGTATATCCTCACAAGTTAAATATTTAAGTATTATTATTAACCAACATTTAAAATGGGACAAGCATCTCTCCTTCCTGTGTAACAGATTGCTTAAAACAATCCACAAATTTTCCATTCCACGTTCTTATTTACCTATTTACGTACTGCGTATCTTGTACTTAGCTCTGTTTCAATTAATAATTTAGTATGGTAGACTAGGTTGGGGAGGAATGGCAAAATCGACCCTCCACCCTTTAAATTTGCTAAAAAAAAAGAACTATCAAAATTTGTCTATATAAACTTTTAGATTACCCAACAAAATTAATTTATAAGGAATTTGGTGTATCAAATCTAGAACAAAATACAAACAAACATTGCTGATTTACTTCCATAAATATTACAAATTTAAATTTGATCCTCATGAATACCATACGGCACAAAACTACAGTTTCTTTCTAAACACCCCCAAATGCCACACAACTGCTGGATTAAAACACAGCAGAAATTTTGGACCTAGAATATATAATACATTAATTAGAGCTTAGCCTGAACTAAGTACACTTAATACGCATAGACTTAGGAAACAAATTAGATTAATTATTTAACTGTTTTGTATTTCTTTTAAGCTAATTGAGTTAAAAATTGATACTTTAATATTCATGTACTTTTATATTTTCTATTTGTATATATTATTACATGCTGTATATATTTTACCACTTATTAATGTTTTTGTGCTTAAGGGGACACGCTACTGAGATTTCTAATCTCCACAATTTTGATTGTAAGTTCTTGAAATTTTAAAATCGAATAGATGTTGATGAGTTACATGTGCACAATTATTTTGAAAATTTTATGTTGAAAAATGTACTCGGAAAAAAATAGAATATAAAAATGTGTTTATAATTTTAGTAAACAAATATCTGGGTCTCATATAAAGATAATTTGTTTCTTAAACTTTTAAAATTATGTTAAGACAAACTACAATGAAATGGTGCGTGGGTTTGTTCCTAGTCTATACAGTTCATCAGTAAAAAAAAAAAAAAAAAAAAAAAAAAAACCTTTTAACATTGGCCAAAATTGACGAAAACTCAGTAGCGTGTCCCCTTAATGAATTCTCTTAATTTTGTGATATATTTTGTATAACTGATCTGAACTGCTCCTGAGTACGAGCTTCTGCTGCAACGCCTAATGTAGCCCAAGTGTAATGTATTAAATAAATTTGAAATTTGAAAATTGAAAATTACCCTACGAAGCTCATGACGCTAATTATCTAGATTTAGAACTATCTTTTACGAATAGAGTTCCAGATGAATCTTTTTATAGAGAGAATGAATAATTTTCACAAGCAGGAACCCTTCAATTTTAATTTTAATTTTAATTTTAAATTAATTTTGCATTGTTCAGTGACTATTCCCATAGCATATTTTTATATTTATGGCTGTAGTTAAATTAAATTACTTCCGTCTTAAAATTCTTTAGCTCCGGTGACTTTTCTTTACAGTGTCATATTCCTTGACAGTAAACAATTGTGCACACTCCTAACATATTACCCTTAATGAGACGTGATATTTAAATTTGATGCAGTTCATTACGTACATATTATTAATGATAAATTATTTACTTGTACTGTGCTATCTATAGTGGAAAATAAATGAGATTGTCATTGACAATGCGTGAGCGAGCTCACATGAGTGAGGCGCTGCTTACCTTACTCAATAGCAATTCATGATCAATGGTGACGTAAGAAGTCATAAATTGTTACTAAGCAAGACTACGCCGAGTCTCAACACATGCGAGTTCGCCCAAGCAATATCAATCACAACTTTACATCTTACTTAGCACAGATTTAAGCCTATCATGCAAGTTATGTGAAACATCCTATTTTTTTTATTTTTTTATTTTATTGGGTTATTTTACGACGCTGTATCAACATCTAGGTTATTTAGCGTCTGAATGAAATGAAGGTGATAACGCCGGTGAAACGAGTCCGGGGACCAGCACCGAAAGTTACCCAGCATTTGCTCATATTGGGTTGAGGGAAAACCCCGGAAAAAATCTCAACCAGGTAATATGCCCCGACCGGGATTCGAACCCGGGCCACCTGGTTTCGCGACCAGACGCGCTGACCGTTAATCCTCAGGTGTGGACTTCTATTTCTGAATTTTTAAATTTTTTCCTTCATTCCTCTCCAATGCGGATTCAAATGACATTAAAATGAAGAAACTAAAATGTTTTAGAATTATAATTTTTGTGTTATGTAGTACTCTCCTTTATTTGTATTTTAGACTTGACGAAAATATTATATTATATCTTATGTAAGTAATTCATTACACGCTTGTAAAAAAATTTCATTGTAGGTATAGATTTTATAATTTTTTTTGTTCACATGTTCTAATAAAAAGAAATAAATTTTATGAGCAATTAAACTTTGAAAAGAAGAAATTTTACCAAATTATCGAATTGAAATAGACTAATAAATATATTGTATTATGGTACTAAAGAAAGATATTAATGTTGATAAAAATTAATTAATTCGTAATTTCTACGTCCGTTTTACGGGTAATGTCGCGAAACGTATTCGGGAAAGTAAGATATACAAGAAATTAATTTAAGTAATAAGTATGATTTCAAATTTTCTGTTACAATAAAGTCAAATTCAGAGATTAAAATATTTTCCACAATCAATAGAATCTCCCAGTGTCATTGTAGGCCTTTAAAATTAAATAATATTTGCTGTTAAAATATAGACCTAATACATAGTCTGTCGATTTGTAGAAATAAATGTGTATTTGAAATAAACCAATATACCACTAACTTAAACCTCGCAGCTATAGAAACCACTCACCATCTTTCGTGTAGTCCGGATTTGTGCGAGGCGGGCACGTCGCATGCGTCGGTTTAGAAAAACCAAGGCTTTAACATCCCCGTCCGACGGACGAATCATTATCATTAACAGTGCGGAAATATTTGCGATTTAACCCAGGCATATTGGCACACAATCTAGTGATTAGAAGTTGTACACCGCCGCCTCTCCTAGTACCGAGGTAGAAATTTTACACGAAAAATATCTGACCCCGCCGGGAATCGAATCCGGTCCGGCTAGTCTGGACGCAGACACGCTGCCACAGAGCTAATTCGACGGACTTTTTTTTTTTTTATAGAAGTGTACAGTTATTATAGTGTGGCAGACCTACGCATCTCTTAAAACTAGTCCTACTAAGTCTATTCAGTATTCTAACTGCTTACCATTAGCTCTGAGGTTCGTAAATTCAAATATGACCGAGGACAAATAGATTTATGGCAAGCGTAGAAGATTCCTGTCATATATTTCGCTCCCACGTCAAAGTGTAAAGGTAACACAACTCACTAATACGAGTGTAATGGGTTTATTTATCCTTCACTTGCAATTCATTAATGGAGGTACAGGTAGTTAATCTATACAGTTATGTGACTGTAAAATAAAAGTAGTCCACCACTACGGAGTAACGGATAGAATGTCTGACTGTGAAACGAGCGAGCTCTGGTTGAAACCTTACTTGGAACAGGTTACCCGGTTGGGTTTTTTCCGACATTTACCCTCAATTAATCAGTTGGTTTGGGTTGGAAATTCTCCCAGTTCGAGGGGTAACGCAATAGATCTTCTAGGTCGCAGTGCTGGGTCATAGCACCCCCACCTCTGAAATTCAATTGAATTCAAATTAAAGAAACCAGGTAGTGATTAGGAGTCAAAAATCCTATTTTTAATTTGTATTTTAAAAAAGTACAAAACTTGCTCCTTAAAACAATATAAATATTGTGGGGGGGGGTATTTATGTAGATAAGCCCATTAAATGGCCTCTTCCAATTTGGCGGTACATGTAATTCATACATCCTTTTTCTTTTTTTTTTAAATGCAGTTTTCCATAAGTTGATATTTTTCAAACTTAAATGCACTTTTCTCTTAAACTACTGAATCAATTTAAATGAAATTTTTATAGTGTTTTCTGTAGGCTGTGGTCTACATAATAGACCTACGGGTTTAAGAATATCACACACATAACACGAGAAAAAAAAATGTTATTGTAAATGTACGAAGATCGGTAAATCTTAGTATTTACCGGTAAAACCTAACATTTACCGTTATAGTGCGGTAAAACCCCGAAATATCTTATTAGATACAGTATATACTTTTTTAACTTTTGGTTGATGTTGGTAAATCACAGGATTTACCGATGCGAGCTGGCAAAAGCTTGATCGAAGAATCCCGCCTACGTTGTGCAAGTTCAAACATGTTTGCAAGCCTCACTCTTTGTTCGCACTCTGCTCAACGCCGTATACGTTCTGTTTGTGTCCAGTATCGTGCGCGTACGTACGTTAATCTTTGCGAATCATTGTAGTTGGTGTTAGTTTTCTCTCCGCTTTTTAGTGCATCAGAATGAGTGGTGCCATGCGTAACAGATTTTATGAACTTTTAAGTGAATCAGTGAAGAAGAAGAAGAAGAAGAAGAAGAAGAAGAAGAAGAAGAAGAAGAAGAAGGACAACAATTTTTATTTAACTAATGAACAATATAATACTCCGTTAATTGAAGTGAAAGATGCAAAAACCGTTGCCAATATAAAATCTGTTCACTACAGACGTTTGAAGCGATATGATGTTCTCAACATCGGAGGTGAAGAGAAACTCAAAGCACCAGTGTCTGCTGGAAAAGCAGAAATTCCTTATTACGTTTGTTTTGATGAACTGTTTAACGTAATACAGGAGACTCACATTGCTATAGGTCATGGCGGACGAACTCGGTTTATGGAGCTGAATCGCAAATATAGGAATGTGACTGTTGAATCAATCGTTACTTATTTGAGGTTATGTGAACCATGTCAGAAGAAACAAAAAAACATTGCAAAAGGGTGTTGTAGTGAAACCCATTCTACACAATAAAATGAATTCACGATGTCAAATTGATTTAATTGACATGCAGGCCAACCCAGACAATAAGTCGAAGTTCATACTGGTATACCAGGATCATTTGACAAAATTTGTTCTTCTCCGAGGAGCACTATGTTCGAAAAGGGCTAATGAAGCTGCATTTCATCTTTTGGATATTTTCACCAACTTTGGTGCACCTAATATCCTCCATTCTTATAATGATAGAGAGAGTCCTGTAACCAAGTCATCCAAAGTTTATGTGGCATGTGGAATGATATAAAAATATTCCATGGAAAACCGAAGCACAGTCAGTCTCAGGGATCAGTCGAACGTGCAAACCAAGACATTGAAAATATGTTATCAACTTGGATGGAAACAAATGAAACTTCAAAATGGTCTGAAGGCTTGAGGTTCGTGCAAGCAATGAAGAATAGGGCTTATCATGAAGGTATCAGGTGTTCACCATATGAGCTATGTTTGGTGTTCCAATGAAAATGGGAATTGCCAGCTCAGTTGTTCCACGTGATTTAGTAAACAATGTAAACACTGAAGAAGATTTGGAAAAAATGTTAAACACTGGAACGACTGACTCAGAAGAAAGGGAAGATAATGGTCAAGGAATTGATGATGGGACAGAAGGAACGCAGCTAGAAAGTACAGTTGAAGCAGGGAACAAAGCTGCAGGTAGTCAGCAAGAAAGTGCAGTTGGAGCAGATGAAGAAGCAGCAGGGACACAGCATTTGACATTAGTTGAAATAGAGACAGCGGACTCACCGTCACTTCCTGATGGCTGTGATGAGACGCTGAGAACTTCCTACAGGGTCGAAAAAGTGAAGCGGTTCCGAGAGGCTGCCAAAGAAGGTCTTGAAATGCAAGCGAAGAAAATGAAAGCAGCCATTTGTAACAAAATTCCAAAACTTTCAGTAGGACAGAATGTGAGAATCAAAGTACCGGATGAAGATCGGGCAAAAATTGACGCAAAATCAATAATAGCAGTGGTCATAAATATTCAAGATGACGAGTTTTATCAACTTGGTACCAAAGCTGGCAAACTGAAGTCTGTACACTAGGAACCAATTTAAATTGTGCAAAGAAAATTTTATCAGCATCGAAGAAGTAGGTAAAGACGAAATTAGTGTATGGGAAGTGGTTGGGAAACTATCATTCTTTGGAGGACAAGGGTTAAAAAAGTGTAATTGTTTATAAAAGTGTTCAACAAAAAAATGTTTGCGCAAATCATCTTCCATGTTGTATAATTCTAAATGTCATAACAGCCAACCTTGTTGTAGCAAGAATTAATATTCATAATGTTTGTTTAACTTTATTTGTGGACCTAGACTGTTTGACGGAATGTAAAGGCTTTTTTAATTTTTGTATGGAATACTATAGAAGACGGTGGTTAATATTACAATATTTTTCACAATTTTAATATGGAATATTCTTCATTATAATCACACTGCAATGTAAGAATATTTAAATAACTTCAGTTTAAAATAAATAAAAATTATTTCAGTCATTGCTGAGGTGATTTTTATTTATGTTTTTTTAAATAGATCCTAAAACAACAATAAAAAGATGAATCGGAAATATATATGAAAAAGTGCGAAGATCGGCAAATCTTAGTAAAGATATTTTTTATTAGGTTAGTACGACTTTACCACAGCTGATCGGTAAATCCTCAGATTTACCAACATCTCTCGGTAAAAGTACAAAATGTATACGTCTAATAAGATATTTCGGGGTTTTACCGCACTATAACGTTAAATATTAGGTTATACCGGTAAATTCTAAGATCTACCGGCCTTCGTAGATTTACAACATATACATTGAAAAAATTGCAAAAAATCTTAAACAAAATTTAATATTTTTTCTGTTTCTCTAGAGTGAAATATTTAACTAAATTTTGCTTTAGAATTTACAATGTACATTACTAGATTAACTTAAAAAAAACACAAGGTATATGAGTGGAGACTGTAGCAAGTAATGTGCACCTGAAGAATGAGGTACACTTAGCAAAGTGGGAAAACTGGTTATCAGTTAGGGCCTTTCTTTTGCACTTGGATACGAAACTAATTAGTCGTTTTTTATACTACTGAATTGAGAATGATTGACTGTATAAGAATGGGAATTTTTATTCCATTCTGAGTACTAAAAGTCTAGAAATATTCAACTAAACTTTTGCAGTGATTTTTTTTTAACTGCACAGGCATCACTACCTACTACCCTTAAAATATGTTTCAAATCAAAATTATTAACAAGTGGGACTTCGTTTCACATTCAATGAGGACTCAGTAGCGTTGTATAATTTATATTACAGTGATCGCTGTTACACCAATGAATTTTAAATCAACTAATTAAGTTATTTTTTGTAATTACAATATAAATGAAACATTTTTAAGGCATTGAAACTACTTGAAACTTAAACGATTTAGAGGCCTATATCTCTCAGTAAAATTTATATAAACCTATATAAATATTTGTTTATTTTCTTTACATTTCCTCGATTAAGGGGTTAGGTACAACTTACAGCAGTAAAATTTCTGAAAATATTCAACATTTCTTTCCTCCATTACTGTATCTTGTACAATAATGAAAATTCTCATGTGTAAAACACTGTCCTTCTGCTATATGAAAAGAAAATATTTTTTTTTTTTTACGATTTAAAAAAATTATTCATATTTTGTATTCAGTGCAGCGATGAAGCATTTCCCTCATAACTCATAAATTTGTTAACTTGTTAATGTTCTCTCTCTTTTATTTTATTGCTGAAACTCATGTTTACAATATCATGCTCTTTCAACTACATTCCTTAATAAATAATATAATTTTTATTTTGTGTTAGAAGAAAATACTGATATTTGACCATTTTCTTCCATGAATTTATTTTTATCAGACAATCTATCAAAGGTAGAGAAGTGATCTTGCAACATATTGTAGATATGACATGCATAAATACACACAAAAAATATTAATCACAGAATGTTGGATAGTTTTTTTAATTATGTGGGAAACGCTTCATCACTGCACAGTGAACTGAATATTGAAAAAAATATGTAAATAATTTTTTTAAATCGCAAAAATATTTTTTTTCATATAGCAGAAGAACAGTGTTTTACACAAGCTAATTTTCATTACTGTACAGCTTAATTCAGGGATTTTGGCTCTTGCAAACAGTAAATAGATAGAATAAGAGCGAGTTAGTCATCACTACTGGCGGGCTGGGTCACACAGGTCAGGCCGCGCAGTCATAACACATCACTTCCTTCTTATCATGTCGCGTTACACTTCGTCTTAAAAAACAATATTCTTCCACACTTCTCGTTACTAACCACTACGTCTGTTGACTAAACAATGTCATGATGACTTATATTTTCTTGACATGAGTGTTCCTCAGCTACAAGCATAGATATTATTTTCATTCTTCCTCTTTCCTCTTTCCCTCCTTTGCACGTTTGTGATTAAATTTCTTTCTTATGACGCAACACACAGCTCGCTCACTAGCCAAACAACCAAGGACAGGGGCCAATAACATTGAATCGAGCTGTACAAGATACTGTAATGGAGGAAAAAGATGTTGAATATTACCAAAATTTTACTGCTGTAAGCTGTATCTAACCCCTTAAGCACACCTAATGAATACCACGCAGTTTTAACTCTGTGCGCTCATTATGACTATGCGTTCGAATCCTGTATTTGAAACCATCTTCGAACACTAACAATGTGATTTCTGGTGTAATGCAGATCACACATCACGAGTATTTCGGCGTCTTCATCAAATATTAGGTGGAGAAAAAGTTCATGTTTGATACTGACCAAAACGAAATTTCAGCTATGAAACGAGAAAGTAAAAAGACAATATTTAATGATTCAGTTCTTTTTCTTTTAATGTAAAGAAGAACAAATACGCGTTATGGAGTGTTTGTACGGATAGCTGGTGTACTTTATTGTCATCTTAAGCCACTCTTCTCCGTAATGATGTCAACAGTAAATGCAGAGGGAACGTCGGTCGTCCTCCTAGAATGGATTTCCAATGCTGTGGGGGTTTTATTTACATGCAGAAGAAAGGGTAGAGTAATCTGCCTGTCTGCTGAAGTGACCTCTCCTGTTCCGACTTTTATTCGTGCTCGTAACTTCCTTGATCAAAGAATGGAAGTAACTTGCAGCGCCGTATATCAAGACCACCCCCAAGCTACTGGTGTGCTTCCAACAATCGCACGGTGCCAAGGATCTGTGTGTGGAAGTGGGATTTTAAATTTATACACTACACAAAAGGATGAAAACTGATATAATCATCAAAAACTGAATTCCTCAATGTTTGCACGAGTATAAATCACATGAAAACTAAGATACTAAAAGAGTGCCACAACTTTCTGAAGAACTGTAGAATCCACTCTACCTGATGTCGAATTCAGTCTTTCCGAAGGTAAAAGACGGCCAGGGCGTGATGTTCAACTTATCATTACCTCCAGAAAGCTTCTAGAAAAACTGAATTGCGTGCATATAGACATTTCGCCTTTTCAAAACATATTGATATGTCATATTTTTATAATGTTTTGAACGTTATCATCTCTCTTTGAATGGTAGGTCTAATATAAGACTTTTAGAGATAATTTATATTATTCATTCTCGTAACATGAGGAGTTTGGTATCAAATTTGGACAACTCCACTTTTGCATTTTTTTTACAGGAGAGACAAAAAAACTAGATGATGCTACAAATTTGTGACGTTTTTGATATTTCAGTCTTAGAATTATTTACAGTAAAATATATCCACAAAGTTATTATACACTACACAAAAGGAAGAAAACTGATATAATCATCAAAAACTGAATTCCTTAGGGCTGATCAATGTTTGCACGAGTATAAATCGCATGAAAACTAACAAAAACATTCTCAAGGGGGTAGATAAAAAAGTTAATTTTTATCTTCCACCATGTTAATAATGCCAAAACAAGTACTTGTACAAATTTTGGGCACTCGACCGCAATTACGACGCCGTCCAGAAAGTAATTTTCTCTGGGGCCGTTTTCCACAATTGAGGACCGTTTTTGCAAAACTTGCTAACTGAAAAAAATAAATTTTACAGGAGAGACAAAACACTATAGTAAGCAAGTTTTGCTGCATGTCTCACTTATATAGCAAGTTTTGAAAAAACGATCACACTTTGACACACTACAATGAAGAGAAATAACCCAATTTTACTAAGACGCTTTGAACATCATGTAGAGGCCTGCCTTATGTTAACGAATCCATCAAAATCTAAATTTTGCAACTTTTGCAAAAACTGTCCTCAATTTCATGGAAAGATTTATTGAAATAGTTACAGCAATTGTTGCGCTATTTTTCAATATATTCCCCAATGGAACTGAGACATTTGACATACCGTAGGATCAATATTTGTATCCTTGTGTCGTGTTGTGCACCTCTCTGCTGATCCCACGGTATGACAAATGTCTCAACTCCAGCAGGGAATAATGTTGAAAAATAGCGCAAGAATTGCTGTATCTGTTCCAATAAATCTTTCAATAAAATTACGCATTTTTCTGTAAACGGCCTCAGGGAAAATCACTTTCTGGACGGCCTTGGAATTGCGGGAGAGTGGTCAAAATTTATATAAGTACTTCTTTTGACATTATTAACATGGTGGAAGAAAAAATTTTAACTTTTTTATCTGCCACTGGCGCTTGGCCCGCTATGGTTTTGAACCCTTCATTTATACGGAGTTGATTTCTTAAAGAAATTACATCACGTAGCTGTTTACTTTCGTGTTCCGCAAAATTTAAAGACATGATAGCGAATCATAAATAAATAGTGGAATTACTGCATAAACCATGGAAAGTGTCGGATAGATGCTCTAACAAGGTCAAACACGCTTCCAGCTTCCAGCACCACTTTTATATAATTACAGTAGCAAAACAAATTGTAGTTGCTTGTCTAACTAAAAGACTAACAAAATGAAATGAATAGGTTATACTGTTACAGGATATATGATTATACCAAATGAAAACAAAACTAAATGGACCTACTGACATCATCATTATTATCTTAATTCATTCATACTTTTAGATCACAAGTTAGTTCGTTTCGCTTTAAAACGTAGCAATATAAAAAAAACTCTTTATAGGTTTTCCTGGTTGTCTACTTCGTTTTGGTTGATAACTTAGTACCTGAATTACAATTTTCTTCGTATCCATTCTGGTCACGCGCTGTAATTATTTTTTTTTTTGTCGTTGATAGTTTTCTTACCGGTACTTATTTAATATATTTGATGAAGAAACATTTCAATACAGCTATTATTGAAAAATAACTGCTCTTTTTAAGTTATTACGTATTTTTAACACTTCTGGGTTGGTGCAATAACTTGCATGTGCGAGATGGCCAGGTAAAGCAACACTTTACATAATACAATCGCCACGAAAGTGATTTATAAACTACAGCACTAATTTAAGAACATGAGTTTTAATGCAATATTTGAGTAGAAATGTTTTATGTCCTATTCCAGAGACCTTTAATATGCAGCAATAATACGGGTTTAGGAGTATTCGAATAATATTTCGCCTGTTAAGACAAGATTTTCGTAACGTGTTTAAAAACTTAACGCTAATGTCAGCGGTTATTGCTTGTTCTCAGCGGCTTTGAAGATTGAGTGTAGTCATTATCCATAACTGATTTACTGCTACGTATAATTCTGCTCTTACCATAATCTACTGCAAATTTCTATGCAACATTCACTAGGTCGTAAAATATGGATTATTTTTCCAAATTAGTGCAATAAAACAATTCTTTAGTAGTTCTATTCACATGATTTACAGTAGGATTATCACGAATTTTTAAATGAAAAATCTTGTCCTATTACTCCTAAAATAATAATTTTTTATGTGTTACGCACTGCTCTCTAAGAGCTTCTTACTGTTCTCAGTAGGATGGATGTCAATATTAAACTGCTGTATAAAGATCTCCATGATCCATCTAAGAGAACTTGGACACTTGCATTAGATATTTTGTTTAAATAATATCTTGGAAGTTAAATTATTTTGCAGGTTTTATAGTATGAATGATAGAAGAGGCAGAGGATATTTGAAGGGTTCAGAACTATAGTAGGCCAAGCGCCATTTACTAAAACCATAGAAAACAATGGTTAAAATGAATTTATTACCATAATTCAATGGAAACATCAAGTAATATAAAGTATACACATTAAAACTAAATGATATGTCAATCTTCATTAACTTTAACCCTTGCTTTCTCAGTTTTTAATAAATGGCGCTTGGCCCACTGAGGCTTTGAACCCTTCATTTGTCAGTTGTTATTCCTTTAAACTGTTGTTATCAGGTAGCTTATCTTATACTATGGATGTAAATTGTACATCTCTATAAATTACAGTAAATATTTCAGCATATAATGCACTATATATATATATTATATTAGCTAATTTTATTCTCAAAGTTAGATTGAAACGAATGTTTGCTTATCTTGTTTTAACATGTAGACGTTGTGTACAAAACTGGTCATTTCCAAAACAATATTTTTTCAGGAAGTAGAAAAAACTTTATCGAGGCTTCACTATACTTCAAAGTGAACGATAATTTCATATGTCGTGCATGTTACGTCCGTTGTTCTAATGGTGTCAATAATCATGATTTTAGTTATTTTCTGTGCCTTTCATGGACAAAAATATTTTGGAAATGTCCGGTTTTGTTTGTATATAATGAGGAAAATGTTCAATTTTGTTTGTAAAAAGGTATTTGACATTTATAACAGTAAAACATATCTTTTCTTTGAATATTTTCTAATTTAGCCGAGTCTGTAGTTGTAATCGAGTTCCAAGCTACAGATGCATATTCGAGTTTCGATCGCGCCAATGTATAGTAAAGCATTAAAAGAGAATCGGGCGTGGAAAAAGAATAAGTTATTGACATATTATTCCTAACATTCTGATTGCGTGACTGTAAATGTAATCAACGTGACTATGAAAATACAATTTACTGTCAATGAATATTCCCAAATCTTTTATGCAATCCGTTCTAACTAATTAGAACATTATTTAGACAATAATTAAATTGCAGTGAAGAAGTTTTCTAGAAAAGGTTATTACATTAGTTTTGGATGATAATAATAATAATAATAATAATAATAATAATAATAATAATAATAATAATAATACACTAATAAAATAATAATGTACACTAATTTTAATGCATAGTATTCAACAAATTTGTTAGCAATGTATACGTTCATGTCAGCTGTTCGTAACTGCATTTTATCGGAAGCGCGTTCGCTTACGCCTGAGATGGACAACATGACAACGTTGCTCCCCCCTCCTCTGTAAGATGTCAATCAAGTCGGAAGTAGTTTTGGTCACACCATAGCAACAAATGTTTTCCTTTTTGTTCACAGAATTTCTGTAAACCAGCGACATCATGAACCTTTCAACAGGTGCGCTATCCCAAACTTTTTTGTCTCAGTGATGGCTTAATTAGAAATGCCGACCACGGATATAGGTAAGTCAATATCTTTCTGTAGAACGCATAAAGAAATTTGTCTCAGATATCAGTTGAATGATACATCGGTGCCAAAAGTGAATACTTGTAAATACCTAGGTATATATTTAAGTAACAAACTGGGTTGGGAGGAACAAGTCACTAATACCACAAGGAAAGCCTGGAAAACACTACATTTCTCTATGCGTATTCTGAAGAAATCTAACCGGTCAAAAGAATTAGCGTACAAAACTCTTGTTCGCCCAGTTATGGAATATGGGGCAGTAGGGTGGGATCCGTACAGACAAAACCAAATCGATTCAATAGAAAAGGTCCAAAGCAAGGCAGCAAAAATATCAAAATGGGAAAGGGACATGGTGAAGAGATAGTAAAAGACTTAGGGTGGGAATTTCTCAAATCA
Organism: Periplaneta americana; assembly: GCF_040183065.1. NCBI lineage: Eukaryota > Metazoa > Arthropoda > Insecta > Blattodea > Blattidae > Periplaneta > Periplaneta americana. The sequence continues at coordinate 70,962,000 of NC_091122.1, read as the reverse complement.
AGGCGACGAAAAACCAGACTCACGGCATTGTTTAAGGCGCAAATGGGACACAAAGCATGGACCGACATCAATGCTAGGTTAATAACACCATCATACCTAGGCAGGGCTGATCATATTAGGAAGTTTAAATGCAGAAAACAAAGAACGGACATGGAAAAATTTTCCTTTGTTAACCGCACAATAGTAGACTGGAACAGGTAACCTGCGGCAATCTTTCAGGGTGGTCCTCTCAAAATCAATACATTTAAGGAAAGGTTGAGAAAATTAGACTGAGAATGTAATTGTAGGTGCAGCGAAATTATCTAAGTTGTGTCATGTAATTAAGTTGATATGTAATTAATAGGGACCGGATTTTTGTAATTACATATTATATTCCTTTCAACCTAACCGTATAAAAATAACAAATCTTTGCGAATCTTGTAATTACCATTAATATATTAAAATTTGATACTACATATGTTTACATATTTACCCCACATTACATATTATGGCTTGGTATTACATAAATCTACATATTTAGGGGTTTTATTCATTTCTACTTAACTAAAAGGAAAACAAAAACTTCTGCTGGGGAAGTTTACAATATTTGAAATACACAGATTTAAAAAAAAAAACTTTTTACTTACCCAAGAAAGGAATATAATTGTTCTGCACACGTCTTAACAAGCCGTTCCCATGCAATTTGGAACCTTACCAACCCTCTTCCTAATCCTTCCAGGGAAAACCCGTGTCAAGTCTGACATGAGCCGCAATAATGTAGGCGAATTTTGAAAAGAAGCTGGAGTAAAGAAACAAACTGGAAATATGTTGAAAGATTAAAATAAATCGCTTTTCAGGTTATTGCTTGACCTCTTTACTTTAAATTTAGTAGACCTATACGGAAATGGGATTTTCTGAGGAATTAGAAAGTATAGTTCTCGGCTGGAATAATCATACCCTTCTGAATGAGACAGGAATGTCACTTTTCAAACAACAGTTTGTAAATGCCTATAGTTTGAGGTTTTAGTAGGTACTTTGTTTCTTACAGGGAGCAGGTAAAATGCATGTGTCCCACATCTCCTTTTATTTTCTCCTAATCCAGTAAATCGAAACAGTACTTGCAGTTCTGTTGTGTCATTCATTTCACTCAGTTCTCTAGTTTTAGTACTGACAGTATAAAGTGCAAGTGAGTTTATCTACTGCTTTTAACTAACTAAAAATGGCCCCTGTATCTTTAACCCTAACAACAAAAATAAAATCATGGATTGCGATGGACGAAGCTTTCACAGATGGAAAAATAGTAATGTGCCAAGTGTGCGGTAAAAAAAGTCGGGTGCTATGAAATTACAACTGGAGAGTCTTATCTATCCTGCCATATGGTGATATTAAATATTTTCATGATTTTACATATTTTGGTACATATTCAGCTTATTTTTCTTACATAAATATGTACATATTTCACATCTTGATATTACATAAAAATCCGGTCCCTAGTAATTAATTAAGATGTAATTAAGTTGATATGTAAATAAATTAAGGTGATATGTAATTAATTAAGATGATATGCAATTAAGTTGATGTGTAATTAATTAAGGTGATATGTAATTACTTAAATTCGTAATAGTTGGGTGAAACAGAAGTACTTATAAGTTAGCATAGTTTTTATTTATACTGGGTGTTCATTTCAAAGTGTGTCATGACGTCACTGTTGATGAGTCAGCGATTTGAAGCGAGTTTCAGCTTTTGTGTCAGAGAAGTTGCCAATTAATCAAGGCGTTCATCTGAACTTGAGAACGTGTACGGTATAACTTCAACGTCGTAGCAACAGATGGCGGTATGTACAGTCTATGTGCTACCATAACCTCTTTCGAACTCTGTTTTACGCGGCCAAGTCGTACGCAGGGTATTTGTTATCATCGAATGCGTACGGCAACATTCCACAATACAAATCAAATGCTAAGTGTCCATGTTGACCGTCGAAGTTATGTCAACAAATACATAAGTAATCGTCTTAACCCTCTCTCCATATCCCGACAGTAAGAAAAAACTCACCTCAGTACATGTTTCGAAACAGTTCACATTCCTGCCACTACCGGCATTAACGTACGTATCGGTAAGTACTCTTCAGAATGAACGCCGTACTTGCTAGGCAACTTCTCTGGCAAATAAGTAATACACCTCTGCGGAAGTGTAGGAAGATTGAATTCTCTAGGCTCATCGACTAGCCACGTGACGACATACAGCGAGGCATGACACACTTTGAACTGAACACCCAGTAGTCCTAGGTTTATTGCATCTATTTATTTATATATATTTATTACTGAAGCCTGATCAGAAATTGAAGATTGTGAATGAATATATATGGCCTGGGCTCATCTATCCTTTGCAATGTGCTCCACTTGATCAGCTCCCTGACAGCTTCCTTAAAGATCTGGATAAAGTAATTAGAAGTGCTGTCGAAGAAATGATATCTCTTCCTGATGATACACCTAATGACATGCTATATTCTTCTAAAAAAGTACGTGGCCTAGGGCTTATTAAGGCTGAATGGGAAGCTAATATTCAGCATTTTAACATCTGTAAACGACTCTCACAAGTCAGTGATGATCATCTCCTTCTTGTCAGGACTCTTGAATAGGAGAAGAAAACTGCTCTCAAGCGCCTGAAAATTCCTGAAGTCAACATAACACCTCGAACAACTGGAATACATCTACGTGATGAATTGCGAAAGAGATCGTTTGACTCCAGGTGTCAGTTACCTCATAAGGGGAAAGGTGTAGTCATCTATGAAGAATATCCAAGAGCCAATTCATGGGTCAGCACTAGAAGGAATTTGTCATCTTCAGAATATATTAATGCAATCAAGATGTCCTGCAACCTTACTGCAGTGCGCTCCGTTCCTGGCAGAGCTTTCAGCACGACCCGTTGCCGTCAACCAGGCTGCAACGAGACAGAAACTCTTGGCCACGTGTTGGGCTTTTGTCGGAAAGGAGAGTTATTGCGTAACAACAGGCATCATAGAGTCCGTGGAGCTATCGCCTGTCTTCTTCGGAACAAGGGTTGGGAAGTTCATGAAGAGGTCCACTGTATTTCTGAAGACGACTCTCACAGAAGAGCAGATGTAAGAGCAATAAACAGGCAACAACAAAAGGCTATTATCATAGATCCAACTATACGCATGGAGGGAGATCTAAACCAAGCTCATCAGGTTGATCAGGAAAAGAGGGCCATTTATGAACCTTGTATTCCCTACCTTAGTGCCCAGTATAACATCCCTCTCTTCAATTGGTCAGTGACAGGTTTATTTTTTGGTGCTCGGAGTTCTTTACCAAAATTTACGTATCATTTTTTGAAACAATTATCAATGTCACCTTTTGAACTTCAAAAAATCATCTCGCAAATTCTCAAAGATTCCCTGCAGATTATACAATTTCATTTATACCACTCAGAAGGCCTTAATGAAGGATATGCTAATTTTAAATAAAATCTTTTTTTATCAGTATAATTTAGTCATCTCCTAAGATTTTATTTTACAATCGATAATCAATGTTGCTTAATTATTACACTTTATTTTTATAACACTATTCATATTTAATTAATTGTATTTGTTTGCTATTCATTTCCGGATCCTCGTGGTCATCCTTAATTAAGGCCGGATGAGTTTCTCTCTCTCTCTCTCTCTCTCTCTCTCTCTCTCTAGAAGTAAATTTACGTTTATTTTATAATTGCTGAAATAATTGAATTATTGTAATAGTATTATTGTATATTATATATCACTGCCACAGGATGTATACCCAATTGTAGTGTTAATAAATTCATACATATACTATAGCAAAATAGTCATCTAGAGGTCTTCTAAGATCGCTTCATATTGACACTCTCGACCCGCGTCATCCTGCAGAAGTGCGGACAATGATGGAGTGCGTGGGAACTTCTGTGGAAACGAGTTCTATTATTTTTGTTCAACAAAGTAGGTCTGTTCAAGTACAAGTGACAAACAGCATCTTTCACTCCCCGCATTCACACAGTTCATCGAATACCTTTCGGCCACGACTCAACAAGGTCGATCGAGACGATTTCACTCTGACATCGTCCACCCCGCTTCCCACCGCTAATCAGTGCCAAATATGGAATATCCCTTCACAGCATGTATACGCTGACTAAGAAATCACACACACTTTTTGTTTGTCTGCCTGTTGCGGTCCAGTATGCAACGGCAAGAATGCACGTCGAACGTTACGGTGATGGCTTTGAATCCTTCCAAATCTGCAGATGTTTGCTCGTTATAAATGTGACATTATGGTGGTTGGGCGGCATCGTTCTGGTCTCATATGATGCCTCACCATGTACCCATGAGTCTATTCTAATCGAACTTGGCCTGTAGCCGTAAAATTTATTTAGAAGTATGTCTGTAGGCATTCTCAGTAAGTAACGTGATGCCATTTTTTTTCTATATTTGTTTGTTGATTTTGTGAGGACATAATAAGACTATTATACAGTGTCCAAGCTAAGGTATAATATTTATCTATTCTATCTATCTATCTAAATACCTATCTCAATCCAATCTAATCCAATCCAATCCAATCCAATCCAATCCAATCCAATCTATCTAATCTATCTATCTAATCTATCTATCTAATCTATCTATCTAATCTATCTATCTAATCTACCTACCTATCTACCTACCTACCTACCTACCTATCTAAATCTAATCTAATCTAATCTAATCTAATCTAATCTAATCTAATCTAATCTATCTATCTATCTATCTATCTAATCAATCTAATCAATCTAATCAATCTAATCAATCTAATCAATCTATCAATCTAATCAATCAATCAATCTATCTATCTATCTATCTATCTCAATCTAATCTATCTATCTATCTATCTATCTATCTATCTCAATCTAATCTATCTATCTATCTATCTATCTATCTATCTATCTATCTATCTATCTATCTATCTATCTATCTATCTCAATCTAATCTATCTATCTATCTATCTATCTATCTATCTATCTATCTAAATCTAATCTATCTATCTAAATCTAATCTATCTATCTAAATCTAATCTATCTATCTAAATCTAATCTATCTATCTAAATCTAATCTATCTATCTATCTAAATCTAATCTATCTATCTATCTAAATCTAATCTATCTATCTATCTAAATCTAATCTATCTATCTATCTAAATCTAATCTATCTATCTATCTAAATCTAATCTATCTATCTATCTAAATCTAATCTATCTATCTATCTAAATCTAATCTATCTATCTATCTAAATCTAATCTATCTATCTATCTCAATCTAATCTATCTATCTATCTCAATCTAATCTATCTATCTATCTCAATCTAATCTATCTATCTATCTCAATCTAATCTATCTATCTATCTCAATCTAATCTATCTATCTATCTCAATCTAATCTATCTATCTATCTCAATCTAATCTATCTATCTATCTCAATCTAATCTATCTATCTATCTCAATCTAATCTATCTATCTATCTCAATCTAATCTATCTATCTATCTCAATCTAATCTATCTATCTATCTCAATCTAATCTATCTATCTATCTCAATCTAATCTATCTATCTATCTCAATCTAATCTATCTATCTATCTCAATCTAATCTATCTATCTATCTCAATCTAATCTATCTATCTATCTCAATCTAATCTATCTATCTATCTCAATCTAATCTATCTATCTATCTCAATCTAATCTATCTATCTATCTCAATCTAATCTATCTATCTATCTCAATCTAATCTATCTATCTATCTCAATCTAATCTATCTATCTATCTCAATCTAATCTATCTATCTATCTCAATCTAATCTATCTATCTATCTCAATCTAATCTATCTATCTATCTATCTCAATCTAATCTATCTATCTATCTATCTATCTATCTCAATCTAATCTATCTATCTATCTATCTATCTATCTATCTATCTAATCTATCTATCTATCTATCTAAATCTATCTATCTATCTATCTAAATCTATCTATCTAAATCTATCTAATCTATCTATCTATCTAATCTATCTATCTATCTAATCTATCTAATCTATCTATCTATCTATCTATCTATCTATCTATCTATCTATCTATCTATCTATCTATCTATCTATCTATCTATCTAATCTATCTATCTATCTATCTAATCTATCTAATCTATCTATCTATCTATCTAATCTATCTAATCTATCTATCTAATCTATCTAATCTATCTAATCTATCTAATCTATCTATCTAATCTATCTAATCTATCTATCTAATCTATCTAATCTATCTAATCTATCTATCTAATCTATCTAATCTATCTATCTATCTATCTATCTATCTATCTATCTATCTATCTATCTATCTATCTATCTATCTATCTATCTATCTATCTATCTATCTATCTATCTATCTATCTATCTATCTATCTATCTATCTATCTATCTATCTATCTATCTATCTATCTATCTATCTATCTATCTATCTATCTATCTATCTATCTATCTATCTATCTATCTATCTATCTATCTATCTATCTATCTATCTATCTATCTATCTATCTATCTATCTATCTATCTATCTATCTATCTATCTATCTATCTATCTATCTATCTATCTATCTATCTATCTATCTATCTATCTATCTATCTATCTATCTATCTATCTATCTATCTATCTATCTATCTATCTATCTATCTATCTATCTATCTATCTATCTAATCTATCTATCTAATCTATCTAATCTATCTATCTATCTATCTAATCTATCTATCCTATCTATCTATCTAATCTATCCAATCTATCTATCTATCTATCTATCTATCTATCTATCTATCTATCTATCTATCTATCTATCTATCTATCTATCTATCTATCTATCTATCTATCTATCTATCTATCTATCTATCTATCTATCTATCTATCTATCTATCTATCTATCTATCTATCTATCTATCTATCTATCTATCTATCTATCTATCTATCTATCTATCTATCTATCTATCTATCTATCTATCTATCTATCTATCTATCTATCTATCTATCTATCTATCTATCTATCTATCTATCTATCTATCTATCTATCTATCTATCTATCTATCTATCTATCTATCTATCTATCTATCTATCTATCTATCTATCTATCTATCTATCTATCTATCTATCTATCTATCTATCTATCTATCTATCTATCTATCTATCTATCTATCTATCTATCTATCTATCTATCTATCTATCTATCTATCTATCTATCTATCTATCTATCTATCTATCTATCTATCTATCTATCTATCTATCTATCTATCTATCTATCTATCTATCTATCTATCTATCTATCTATCTATCTATCTATCTATCTATCTATCTATCTATCTATCTATCTATCTATCTATCTATCTATCTATCTATCTATCTATCTATCTATCTATCTATCTATCTATCTATCTATCTATCTATCTATCTATCTATCTATCTATCTATCTATCTATCTATCTATCTATCTATCTATCTATCTATCTATCTATCTATCTATCTATCTATCTATCTATCTATCTATCTATCTATCTATCTATCTATCTATCTATCTATCTATCTATCTATCTATCTATCTATCTATCTCAATCTAATCTATCTATCTATCTATCTCAATCTAATCTATCTATCTATCTATCTCAATCTAATCTATCTATCTATCTATCTCAATCTAATCTATCTATCTATCTATCTCAATCTAATCTATCTATCTATCTATCTCAATCTAATCTATCTATCTATCTATCTCAATCTAATCTATCTATCTATCTATCTCAATCTAATCTATCTATCTATCTATCTCAATCTAATCTATCTATCTATCTATCTCAATCTAATCTATCTATCTATCTATCTCAATCTAATCTATCTATCTATCTATCTCAATCTAATCTATCTATCTATCTATCTCAATCTAATCTATCTATCTATCTATCTCAATCTAATCTATCTATCTATCTATCTCAATCTAATCTATCTATCTATCTATCTATCTATCTATCTATCTATCTATCTATCTATCTATCTATCTATCTATCTATCTATCTATCTATCTATCTATCTATCTATCTATCTATCTATCTATCTATCTATCTATCTATCTATCTATCTATCTATCTATCTATCTATCTATCTATCTAATCTATCTCAATCTAATCTATCTAATCTATCTCAATCTAATCTATCTAATCTATCTCAATCTAATCTATCTATCTATCTCAATCTATCTATCTATCTATCTATCTATCTATCTATCTATCTCAATATCTATCTATCTGTCTATCTCAATATCTATCTATCTGTCTATCTCAATATCTATCTATCTATCTATCTCAATATCTATCTATCTATCTATCTCAATATCTATCTATCTATCTATCTATCTATCTATCTATCTATCTATCTATCTATCTATCTATCTATCTATCTATCTATCTATCTCTCTCAATATCTATCTATCTCTCTCAATATCTATCTATCTCTCTCAATATCTATCTATCTCTCTCAATATCTATCTATCTATCTCAATATCTATCTATCTATCTCAATATCTATCTATCTATCTATCTATCTATCTATCTATCTATCTATCTATCTATCTATCTATCTATCTATCTATCTATCTATCTATCTATCTATCTATCTATCTATCTATCTATCTATCTCAATATCTATCTATCTATCTCAATATATATCTATCTATCTATCTATCTATCTATCTATCTATCTCAATATCTATCTATCTATCTATCTATCTATCTATCTATCTATCTATCTATCTATCTATCTCAATATCTATCTCAATATCTATCTCAATATCTATCTCAATATCTATCTCAATATCTATCTCAATATCTATCTATCTATCTATCTATCTATCTATCTATCTATCTATCTATCTATCTATCTATCTATCTATCTATCTATCTATCTATCTATCTATCTATCTATCTATCTATCTATCTATCTATCTATCTATCTATCTATCTATCTATCTATCTATCTATCTAATCTATCTATCTCAATCTAAGCTATCTATCTCAATCTAATCTATCTATCTCAATCTAATCTATCTATCTATCTCAATCTAATCTATCTATCTATCTCAATCTAATCTATCTATCTATCTCAATCTAATCTATCTATCTATCTCAATCTAATCTATCTATCTATCTCAATCTAATCTATCTATCTATCTCAATCTAATCTATCTATCTATCTCAATCTAATCTATCTATCTATCTCAATCTAATCTATCTATCTATCTCAATCGAATCTATCTATCTATCTCAATCTAATCTATCTATCTATCTATCTAGCTATCTATCTATCCATCTATCTATCTATCTATCTATCTATCTATCTATCTATCTATCTATCTATCTATCTATCTATCTATCTATCTATCTATCTATCTGTCTAACTTTAATTGGTTATTTAACGACGCTGTATCAACTACTGGGTTATTTAGTGTCGATGAGATTGGTGATAACGAGATGATATTTGGCGAGATGAGGCCGAGGATTCGGCATAGATTACCTTGCATTCACATTACGGTTGGGGAAAACCGCGTAAAAAAAACCAACCTTGTAATCAGCCCAAGCGGGGATCGGACCCGTGCCCGAACTCAACTTCAGACCGGCAGGCAAGCGCCTTAAGCGACTGAGCCACGCTGGTAGCTCTCTACTATCTATTCTGATAGAGTTAAGGTCATGAGGCCTTCTCCTCCACACTACCAGAAGTGAAATACACAATGAAACAATGACAAAAATAGTAGGCCTAATATTAATAGTCATACTCAAATATAAAAATCATATTCATGCACATTAACCAGCTTACATGAGCTATACTGAAATATTAACTGAACATGATACATAATTAAGTTATTTACAATTCATATTCTAATCCTGCTTTATGATAGGCCTAAATGACAATTTATATACACAGAATAACCTATAAAAATCGGCTAACGCTCACAAATCAATATCATGTAAAAGTATGTAATTCTTAATTCTTTATTTAAATTGATTAACGACATCGGGAGAAGCAGGATGTTCTGCTACTGCACGACAACGCACGGCCATTTGTCAGTCACAAGACCACAGACCAGATCAGAAAATTCTGATAGACAACGCTGAAACATCCGCCTTACAGTCCTGAACTGGCATCATGCGATTACCATCTCTTTGATAAACTGAAGGATCCCTTCGCGGAACGAGGTTAGAAGATGACTCCCTTGTGCACTCTGCTAAAGAGTGGCTCGCACGTGTAGGTCCAAACTTTTACCGTGCTGATCTACAGGCCCTCGTTCCTAGGTTACGTAAGGCAGTTGAAAGGGATGGGGATTATGTGGAAAAGTGACATTTTGTTCCTAAAGGATGTATCTACATTCTGTGAAAATAACAAAGCTGTAGGATATAAATATAATTTTTAAACAAATGTTATGCATTACCTTTGGAGATACCCTAGTAATATAGGCTATAGTGAAGTCCGTAATAAAAGTGTTCACCCTTTTAGGGCAAAGAAGGTGCCTTTTCAATTTCAATTTTTACTTTGATTTCATTCTTATTATGTGCTGATATGTATTTCTATGAAAATTAGACGGAATTACCATGTTTGAAGTCTTGTAACAATAATTGAGAATTTCATTTGACTTTAATGAATTTTGCCACAGTTCTTCTACCTCTCACGAAATTATCAATGTAATATCACGAAATTACCAATATTATCACGAAATAACCAACCTTTTAGCTTGAGATGTAAAAGTTGTTTTTGGCACTTGTTCAAGAACGTGTCCAATCTTTTATGTCTCCAGATTAGTACAGCAAATTATCGTCTTTTAGATGAAAAAATCGGAATAAGGATATATTTACACACTTGCATTTTAAATTAATTATCATGAAATTACCAATGTTTACCCTATTATTATTATTATTATTATTATTATTATTATTATTATTATACTAGACATTGTGATTTTACCATCTTTCGGTGATATCTAGTATCAGTTGGCATCACTGGAGAGAGAGCCAAATTAGCCTTTCAGGAGCTACTGTCACGTGATCCTCACTATAAATATAGTCGAGTGTTAGCGCTGTAATATTGATTCAAGAGCTTTCAGTGTATCAGTCCATTTGTTTGCAGTTTTCTTATAATTTTATGGTTTCATTGTGTTTGAGGTAATTAATAGGCCTATGTATCCGAGTGATCTGGATTTTATGCAATGTGTCCTACAAGTACAACTAATTAGCTGCAACTTGAGAATAAAGATCTTCTGTTACATTGCTTCCATGGCCATTCACACCAAACTATTCTAATAACGACAGCATGCGGTTGTGCTTTCCAATACTCCTGCGTTCCAACATTGAATCACAAGAAATAATTCTAACAGTAAGCACCTGTTTCGTGGTGATTTCGGTGAAGACAATGAACTCTGGTATCGTTGTGTCTTGTGTTCAGGATGGGTTCACCCAGAAACTCCTCAAAATTTCATTTGTGACTTTTGCCAATCCTACATAAGCAAGTCCACACCTGTGAAGTAACGGTCAGCGCGTCTGGCTGCGAAACCAGGTGGCCCGGGTTCGAAACCCGGTTGGGGCAAGTTACCTGATTGAGATTTTTTCCGGGGTTTTCCCTCAACCAAATACGAGCAAATGCTGGGTAACTTTCGGTGCTGGACCCGGACTCATTTCACCGGCATTATCACTTTCATATCCTTCAGACGCTAAATAACCTAGATGTTGATACAGCGTCGTAAAATAACCCAATAAAATAAAATAAAAAATACATAAGCAAATTTAGTGTTATGTTTCTCTAATTTTTGCATATTGTTGCTCAATGTTGATTCTATTCCAGTTGCATTTTTATCGTCGTACTACTACCCCAACTGCCTGCGTTACATTTCGCACTTGGTAGGGTAATGGCACGCATTAGCCTATAACTTTTTCATGTATCATCAATAGAAAAGCATGTTGTCTACATTTTGTAAATTGTAAATATTATTACATTTTTTTCTTCCTCTCTGTGAGGCCGGGAGGGGAACATCCCAGTGCACCGCGACCTGGGGTCTATTGTTGCGCCCCTGGGATGAGCTGCAAGCCCATCGACCGTACCCACGCCGAACCGATCTAACCCCTAACACCCTGACGACCAGTCCCGCCATCCCTACAAGTCCGCATATCATTCCACCCCAACAGCCCGCCACATTCCCCCCTCAAACGGTCTGAGGTGTAAACCACCACTCCCGTCTCCTCAACGGTCTGAGGTGAAGACTCCTCTCCCGTCGGGAGGGGAGTGGGTTCCGCTACTGGGTCACCAGCTACCACGCCTGACATCCATGGAGGCCGGTCGAGAGTGTCAACAGCTTCAGAGGGCCGCAGGCGCGATCTGAAAACGAAGGAAGACAACCGGAATGATGAGGAAGGAAAGGAAATGGCGAGAATGAGTGGGGTTCCATATGCCTGATAAAGTTACCTGATATTCATCCATAGAAGTGAGAAAAAAAACCCAAAAGAACCTCACCCAGGCAACTCGTACCAAGCTGGGTTCGGGAACGAAGACGCTACCGAGAGACCACAGGGGTGGACTTATTAGAATTTAATTGTTTTATTATCTCTGAAAGGTTCAGTGTTACATTAAAATTATCTTATAATTTATAACAATAGGAAGTTAGGTGTGTGCAATTATCCCACTCTCCCATATTTAATTCTCTCTCTCTTTTAAGCTATTCTGGTTTTAATAGCGAACTCATTTTTAAATAGTTTGCCTCATACGTATATTGACTGGTTCGCTACAAGAGAGCAGCGAGATTAATAATCGACAATTCCTACTTTTCTTCATCAGTTGCTCTTAAAACTGTTATTTGTGAGCGGAGTCGTGACGGAATAGGACAAAGAATTGTACTTTTCATCGCCTAAAGTTCATTGTCATCGCCCAAATTTGAACGCGCGATATTTAAGTCCAGATGCAAGTGAGGAGGGCGACACTATAGCAGTGACGGTGAATAATGAATTTAAATTACATTTAAAACGCGAAGCCATCTCGTCGCCATTTAATTAAAAAAATTATCACCAAGCAGAAATAATTTTTATACAGTTTGTTATCGAGGATTATGAGAAAAGATAACTTCTCCCGGTTTCCAGGCATATCGCATCCTCTTTGTGTTCTGAAAGAAATATTTTGTTTGTAACGGCGTGCAGCCATGGAGATGTCGTGTCAGTGTTGCAATATTAAAAATAATAAATAACATTGTATTGTATTGTCGTGACACAATAACACAAGCGTATAGATCGTGAAATGCATCGATCATAGGAGATCGCCTTATTTGGAACACAATATTACATTCATATAGACTGAAGAAGCTTTCATACGTTGGGGTACGATTGTTTACTACACAAAGAACTCTAGTCAGATGTCCCGAATTCGAATCTAAGGGACTCGAAAGATTGAGAAAGCTTATGTCTTTGTAATATCGTAAATTGAAGGTATTTACAACATGTCCTTGTACTGTAAACCTCAGCATGTGGGAGATATTGAGAGTAGTTCAACATCCCATAGTCTCAGCTAATGCAAGCAATAACAGGGCGGAGATGTCTCTTAAGTAGTCAGATAGCAGGTTATCTCCGTGGGAGGTTGACAGACAAAGAATGTGTAGTTATATAGGACTAGAGCTAACTGAATTCTATACATATTTCGATGGGAATTTGAATATTGTCCCCTACTCTTCTAGGATATTTTCGATACGATTCGAGCGACTTATACATATATGAAATATATAAATTACAGACATTTTTCTATAGACTTTTATGTAGCATACTTATATGAAAAAAATGAAATTTAACTAACTGCATACCTAGCAGTTACAAATTATAAGCAGCCCTACTAGATGACTAACTACTAAGTGCTCTTGGAAATGAAAAAAATATATGATAGAGTTCATTGTAGAATAAAAAACAACAATTAAAAATATATAAAGTAGTTTAGATGCCGAGGTATTTTACAGTAGCACTGACAATAATTCCTTTCAGTGCTACTGTAAAAAACCTCGGCATCTATTTCGACTCTAATATGAACTGGAATACGCAAATCAGATATATCTGTAGAAAAGTTTTCTCTATCATGCATTCTTTGAAACGCCTGAAAAATTTCCTTCCTACTAAACTCAAATTCTAGTACAGACCCTTGCAATGCCTCACTTTGACTACTGTGACGCTTTATATAGCGACCTAAGTGCTGAACTTTCTCAAAAACTTCAACGTGTACATAATGTCTGCGTCCGATTTATTTTCAATATCCGCCGACATGATCATATATCGGAATATTTTCTACGAGTCACCTGGCTCCGCTTGCAAGATCGACGTTTAGTACATTCTCTTTGCCTGCTATATCAAATTATACATGATTCCACACCCAACTACCCTGCCTCTCGGTTTACTCTCCTAGCTTCACATCATAATCGTAATTCACGCTCACAGCACAATCTGTTGCTATCAGTACTCAAGTTCTTTCTCAATAGCCATGGCCCACTCATGGAATTCGCTGCCACTGGAAATCAGGGGTAGTCTTAGTCCTTAGTTGTTTAAAATTAGGTTGTTTAGAAATATTTTAAATGCACAGAATTAGTTTTTTAGGTATAATTTTTATTTATTGTTATAATTACTATTATTAGTATTATTACTATTATTATTATTATTATTATACACAGTCATTACTTTATTTTTCCATTAACACTTATATCTAAGTAGGCCTAACTGTCATTGTCTCAATGTAACACGTGCTGTGCTGATCATACTAATTCTACTATTCCTTTAGTTGTGAGATTATATTCATATGTATTAATTCTTTTTTATTTTTTAGTTAATACTTGTATACTAGAATGTATTTTCCTATTTGTGATTATGTATTCAGTCTCCTTTTTTTATCATATATGTATTTTTTGTTGTTCTTATTTTAAAGTTAATACTGATTTTGTATATGTATTCAATCTTTCTTTTTTACTTAATTATGTTTATTATTATTTATAAGTTAATATTTGTATACCAGTATGTATTTTTCTGTATGTGATTTGATCCTGGTTGAGTGGAAGAGAAGGCCTGATGGCCTTAACTCTGCCAGGGAAAATAAAATTATTATTATTATTATTATTATTATTATTATTATTATTATTATAAAAGGACCTTACATACTTGCTTACGAATGACTTTTACAGGATCCAGAGGTTCACTGCCGCCCTCACATAAGCCCGCCATTGGTCCCTATTTTGAGCAAGATTAATCCAGTCCCTATCATCATAATCCCACAGTCCTCAAATACATTTTAATATTATCCTAACATCTACGTCTCGGTCTCCCCAAAGTTCTTTTACCCTTCGGCCTCCCAACTGATACTCTATATACAGTATATTTCTGAATTCTATCCATACGTGCTAAATACCCTACCCATCTCAAACGTCTGGATTTAATGTTCCTAATTATGTCAGGTGAAAAATACAATGCGTGCAGTTATACGTTGTGTAACTTTCTCCCGTAACTTCATCTCTCTTAGCCCCAAATATTTTCCTAAGTGTCCACACCTGTGGAGTAACGGTCAGCGCGTCTGGCTGCGAAACCAGGTGGCCCGGGTTCGAATCCCGGTCGGGGCAAGTTACCTGGTTGAGGTTTTCTCCGGGGTTTTCCCTCAACCCAACACGAGCAAATGCTGGGTAGCTTTCGGTGCTGGACCCCGGACTCATTTCACCGCCATTATCACCTTAATTTCATTCAGACGCTAAATAACCTAGATGTTGATACAGCGTCGTAAAATAACCCAATAAAATAAATTTTCCTAAGAACCTTATTCTCAAACACCCTTAATCTCTGTTCCTCTCTCGAAGTGAGAGTCCAAGTTTCACAACCATATAGAACATTATTATAAACAACAATTAAAAATATATACTGTAGTCTGTAAAACGACCTTACATACTTACTTACAAATGGCTTTTACAGTACCCGGAGATTCATTGCCGCCCTCACGTAAGCCCGCCATTGGTCCCTATTCGGAGCAAGATTAATCCAGTCTCTACCATCATATCCTATCTTCCTCAAATCCAATTTAATATTATTCTCATATCTATAATTATCTCGGCCTACCCAAAATTCTTTTACCTTCCGGCCTACCAACTAACACTCTATATGCATTTCTGAATTCGCCCATAAGTGCTACATGCCCTACCCATTTCAAACGTCTGCATTTAATGTTCCTAATGCAGCACTTAAACATGGTGATAGTTTCGGCCCAAGATTTTATAATAAAATTACAAACCATTTTCCAAATTTGAAGATTTAAAAAATGAAACTTTTAAAGAAGAAATTTATAAAATTATTCATGATATATAATACTAACAAATGTGTGTATCTTTTACCTTTTTATTTCTGTCGACTATATTCATGTTTTTATTGAATATCACTGCCTTCTGTCTGATTATCAATAATAAATTAAACGTGTTTTTTCTCTCTTTTTCTCTTTCTTTCTTTTTTTTTTTGTGTTATTTATAGGTTTCAATTAAGTTACCGTACTTACTGTATTTAGTAAACTGTCTTTGTAATATTTTATGTTATATTATTGGCAAAGACCACACCGTACACGAGCCTGGCTCTTACGATAGTGGCTAGAGACATTTCTGTTTTATAAATTTAATTTAAAATTGTCAGGTCACGAATACAATGCGTGCAGTCACTTCTGCAGTCACTACACCACACTTCTAGCGATTGTATTCATGTTATCTAGGGTAATAATAATAATAATAATAATAATAATAATAATAATAATAATAATAATTTATATATATATATATATATATATATATATTTATTTATTTATTTATTTTTAATGTGCAGTACAACAGCCAGTGGCCAATTATAGTTCAGCACAAAGAATACAAAAATAATTATTACACATAAATACAATTACAATTAATTCCAATAACGACGATGAATTAATAAATAATAGATGACTTTAAAATACACAACTAAGAATACTATGAAACAATGATAATTGAGTATAATGCCTAAAAGAATACATAAATGATAAATCGTTGTCAAGAGCAAACTAAGTCTATACATTGAAGGGATCGAATTCGCAGCCATGTATGTTGGCATTTTTAATGCATCTAGAGACTGGTGAAAGAAATTTCGAATTTCTAATATAGAAAAGTTTGTGGGCTCTCATATCTTTTGTTGGAATAGGCCTTCTTAAGGTAATATTGCTTAAGCAAGAGTCACAGGATATATCACCTTTGAGGACTTTACAAAAGAACAGATAATCTAGCTCATGGCGTCTAGCATATAGATTTTGCCAACTAAAATATTCACATTTTCTCTCATAACTGTACCCGGATTTAATGGGCAGAAATCTGAATGAACATAAAGATCTAAATTTTCTTTGTATATTTTCTAATTTAGCCGAATCTGTAGTTGTAATCGAGTTCCAAGCTACAGATACATATTCGAGTGTCGATCGCACCAATATATAGTAAAGCATTAAAAAAGAGAATCGGGCGTGGAAAAAGAATAAGTTGTTATTGACCGTATTATTACTAACATTCTGATAATAATAATAATAATAATAATAATAATAATAATAATAATAATAATAATAATAATAATAATAAATCGCAAGGAGAGACTGTAAAATGAAGAGTAAACAGGATAGATTGCTCTCAAAAAGTGATGGGGTATATGGTAATTATATATATAATTAATTGGTTAATTTTACGAAGTCTTACCAACTGCGATGGTTGTTTAACGTCTGAGTGAAATGAAGGTGATAATGGCAGCAAAATGAGTCCAGGGTACAACGTCGAAAGTTATCCACCTTTTGATCTTAAAATGTTGATGGAAAACCCTGGACAAAACCTCAACCAGGTAACTCGTTCCAACCAGGATTTGAACTCGGGCTTCTTCATTAAAGACATGGTAACCGTTATTCCACAGCGGTGAAACATTTCATACAAATAGCCTTAATGATCATTTATACAGGATGTTTAAAAAAAGTATCCAATATTTGAGAAGGTGATAGTATGCATCAAAAGAAGAAAAAATGTCTAATAAACATGGGTCCGACAACACATACTTTCTGAGATCTGAACACTTGTTCATAGGAAGTGCTCAATGTAACGTCCATTTATGGAAATGCATTTTTCTGCCCTACAATACAGCAGGCTACCAGATAATCATACCGTAGTTGACATCCCGAACATGGAATACTGATACGTTGCAAGGAATACTGAAAAGAAAAGTTTGCTTGCGGATATGAGCGGGGTTCAGCAGAGATTGTGTTGTAAATTTTCGTAATCATCATGTGTGGGCTGATGAAAATCCCCATGCAGTTGAAGAAACAAGACATCAGCACCGATTCTCAATCAACGTTTGGGCAGGCGTTCTTGACGATAGATTAAGGGCCATACGTGCTACCGCAGAGATTAACTGGGGCTCGTTATCAGGATTTTCTAATTGCCTATCTTGCTGGAGTAAGTGCCATGTCACCAAACACTACAGATGTGGTTCATTGCACGATGGCACACAGCACATTTTTTTTTTTTTTTCGCAATGAGCGTGAACACCTGACGCTGACATTTCAGGACCGCTGGATTGATTGAAGAGGCCCCACACCTTGGCCTGCTCTTTCTTCAAATCTAAATCCCCTAGACGTTTGGTTATCAAGAACAACCAGATAAATTTCTAAGAATGCGTGAAGGGCAGAGGAATGAATTGCCATGAATGGACTTCGCATTGAGCACTTCCTACGAACAAGTGTTCAGATCTTAGAAAGTATGTGTTGTAGCACCCATGTTTATTAGACATTGTTTTCTTATTTTGATGCATACTACCACCTCCTAAAGTATTGGATACTTTTTTCTTAGCATCATGTATGTGTAATAAGCAGGGAAAGGGATTTGGAGTATTATAAAGAATGGTGAAACGTAGTATAGATATTTGTAGCTCAGTGACTGTCAAGCGAGCTGCGTCACAGAACATGGACGAGTACAGTCTACTTCATACAAACTTACACGCAACGTGCTGTAAACGTATTTCAGAATAAACATATGGAATAGTTTAATGACACATAGTGGCCTATATACATAATCCGCTTTTCTTGGCAACGCACACGACACCAATAAACAACATTACAAATATACATAGTTAAATATCAATCTCTGCGTCCTCGCTTGTCAGTAGAAATATTGATGGTTGATAGACGGTTGTCTTCTGTATGGAACTCGCCTCTGAATATGTATGTTTTTCTGTCAGGAACGTGTTAAATTAAAACTTATTTACAATATCATGAAATATGATAATATGTATACAACGTATACTACAGTATTTACAATATATGCAATATACTACAATTTTTACAATATAGCCTAATACAGTATCATTAAATGTTGAACAAAATGTATAACCAAACTAAATGGCATTTTCAATTAATGCTAGGTTTTGTTGATGAAACAATTATTCCTGCTGTGCCTTGTTATAATAAATTGTAAACATTATTTTCAAATTTTCAAAATACAACTTTGCTCTGTTGCAAGGAAGGAAATTTTTTAACATGGAAAAACTCCTAATCTCCAGAGACAATTGGAGAGTACTTGAAACAAGATACGTCAATTAAATTCACATGTTAAATGACGTCATTGGGACACGTCCTTGTTAGAACATCTCAAATCCGACTAAGAATACTGTACCCATCATATTTAATCAAAACTCTGTTCATTTTTTTTCACCAAGACGTTTTCCTATTTCACCTTCTACTGCACTCAGTTAATTTACAATAGTCCTCATAATATTTATTTGCTCTACTAGTTCTACTTCTGACTTTTCTAATCGTATAATGGCATCCGGTAAATATAAAAAATTTGACTTAATATATGTCACTTCTTTTTCGGTTGTTCTATCATTTAGCAGTTCGTGACATATTTGAATCACAGCCGCGTCATCGGGATCGAAAGATTGAACCACTTTCTTCACAGATTGGAGGTGATGTGCGTAATAATTGCAAGCTTCTAACCATGACCCTCATCTCTTAAGAACTGGACATGGGGGAAAAGACAATTTAGGGAATTGTTTCCTGAATTTTGATACTCGATCTGGAGCTTTTACAAATATAGTCTTTCAATTTTGTATTGTTAGTTGGTTTCACTTTCGGCATTGTACCTGCACTTCACTACGCTGAACTGCAAACCTGCATGTTGAAGTTCTTATGCGACAACTGTACCATTCACCTGTTGTTGACGTGCAGAGATCTGCGTGTGTGTCATGGCGGGGAGGACTTGGTATAAAGGGTTGTAAACAAATGGCTGTGTAGATGCCAATACTAGCTTTTACTGCTCCAAATTCCGTTCCCTAGTAATAAGTTATTTGTTTTTATGATCGGTGTTGAAACACAATTTCATAAAGATATATCCTTCGAGTTTGTTTGCAGACTTTTGGTCTAGTTTCAGAATGAATGATTTGATTTCGAATGACTCTTAGTAGTATTATTCTTGTTGCAAGTTTTAAATTTCTGAGAATAATTTATTTTTATTATAATTTTGTATATTTATGTCCCAATACTTCTTCTGTTAAGTTCAGAGAATTGCTGAATTCACGCACACAAACACATAACATAAATGGTCGTTTTAGAGAGGTTTGTTAGCTTTCAAGGAAACGAGTCTAAATGCTGAAGTACAAAGCGAACTATTGACACTCACTAGTGTGATGAATATCTCGAGAACAGCTTGACTTGTGAGCAGATAAAAGAGACGAGCGTTAACGACATCACGTTCCTGCTCATTCCACAGACGAGCTTTCCATTCTCCCCGTGTTCCTTCATTATAGATTTACAGAAATGAGAGTGAGTAGGAGACGGAACCTGAGAATTCATGTGCAATTAAAATTCTGGCCTTGGTTCAGGAAAGCGGCGTGATCAAGTGATGCTAGGATAATCGTGATCTATATTGATCTAGTTGCTATTCAACATGACTGAAACTTTAGCACTCTGTGGCATGATCTCTTTACAAGCACAATTTTTGTTGATCTCCTATCTAGTTCAAGGTATGTTGTATTTCGTGTACTACGTACGTGAACGTGACATCTGTAAATTTAGACTGAGATGTACTCTGGAGTGGCGTGTGTTTTAAACTGTGGGCCGCGATGTTCTCAGAAACTTTGATACTTGGGAACGTGTTTCAACAAGCAATAAAATACTGTAACCTGATCTCTAGATATTCTCATTCAGAGAAGAAAATGAGATCAAAATTATGATTGATGTACCCATATACTAAGGTCCCAGAGACAAATAACGCCATGCATATCTTTAACGCCACCCTATTAATTCTTGTTAGCGACACCTGATTTCGGTAGTGCACTACTGTAGCCTGCATTGGCTTGCCATGTAGTGAAGAAATGACTTACTAGCTGTCCGCTGGCATTTACAAGTGACAAGATATTTCATAATTTTGCTGTTGTGTGATGATAGTGAAAGGCTGTTCTTATATGACCCGTTCAGAGCAAAAATGGTGTAAGTCAAAACTGGGTAATGAGGTTTAAAGTAAAAATTCTTTAAAATACAGCGCAAAGTAGCAATTAATATGTCCTTCATGCTATCCACTGACTACTAATAGTTTAAATAAATTGAATATTAAGGGGAGGCAGAGATGAAATTTTCGAACAAAACTGAAGAAAAAATGAAAATTTGTTTTTTTTTTCATTTTTATTATCTTTATTTTGATATTCCGATGTTAGTTTTTGATTTTGTGCCCTTAAAAGTATGGAATTAAAACCAAGATAACTGTATTATTATATTATTGGCATAATAAACTAATACTTATCATTATTTATATACCTTCTCTGAACATATAAATAAAAATAAATATTAAAAATTTCTTACAATATGGTGCATGGAGCATTTTATATCAATCGATATAAAGTTTTATAAAATTATTAATATTTACAGAACTATTGTACTCAGAAAGTTGAAACTTGGTATGTCCATTACTAATAACAGAGTATCCATGATCAATTTCAAACAAATCGGATAAATTTTGTGGATTTTGAAATATTCATCTCTGCCTCCCCTTAATTGCTACTTTGCGTTGTATTTTACAGAATGTTTACTTTAACCCTCATTACCCATTTTTGACTTACACAACTTCTGCTCTCAACAGCTCATATCAAGGTAAGAGGCAATATTTTACTTTGTGTGTTGAACAATTAATAACTATACTAAACTATATATTTTCGTGATCCTTAAACATTCTTCTATGCAGAGAAAATATTTGCTATCTACGTAAGTATAACATTTGAAAATATTAGAGAAACAAGTGTGTAATGTTATCAAGTACTCAGTAGCGCTTTAATGCCACATGGCATCTACAGATAAAATTTTAGGTTATGTTAATACAGTACTCATTTGTTTAACGATAGTCTTCAGTTTTTAATAGTATTTTCATTGCTGTTATATTCATATTGTGTGAGGTATTTATATGATTAATGTGGAAATAATAAGAAAAGCACTAACCTTCCAACTTACAAATGTCCAGAATGTGTACAGTGATGATATTGGTTCAATCACTTATCAAACTCTTAATTTTTGTTTTACTTTTGGGAAAACATTAATATTTAACTAAGGTTAAAGCTTTTGTGTTTATAACGTTCTACTGTGTCTCGTATCTTTTTTTGAAAGTTAGAAGTTACCGGAAAAGGCATTTTCATAATCCATCTGATGTTTCAGTTTCAGATCAAGAATATTTCATTAGTATTGAGTGATTTTGTACCTTTTTATTAATATAAACTCAAATTTAGTTGCTTAGTTCAATTCGTATTGCTTAGGAAAAGCAATTCATTAATAATTATAAGTGTTTACGTTATTAGAAAATAGGTGGCGTTAATTGAACAAGCTGTTCCTAATAACGCCAGTGTACAAAGTTTTCCTATTTGAGTTGTAATTCCACTCCAGTATATAATATCACCATTTTCATTGCGCTATTTTCTAAAGATAAAATTTCTTTGTCATAATTTTTGTGTTTGTACATAACTTATTTCCAGAGCAACAGTGACTTAAGTGTTAAGGTGGAGTTATTTTGTACGTGTAACTAATAAGTTACTTCTACGTTTAAAACTTGAGATATGAATTTATAGCGAGCACCAATGTATAAACTAATTTACTATGAGTAGAATTTAGACAAAATTAGATCATTTGAATATGGGTAATTAATTATGAACAAATTTATAGTTCATATACAAATATGAGGTGGGCAAGTCGAGAATGTGTACTATAACTTTGTCAGAAGAAAAAGAATGAAAGATAAGTTAGGAAATAAAAAGGAAATGAAGAAAAGGTTAGGACAAAATAAAGTGAGGAACAGAAGGCGTGACGGAAGAAGGGAAATAAAGAGAAATTGAAGAAGGGGAAGAAGAATAAATAGACGTGATAATTATTAGATAAAATACAGGATAACTGACGAGGGTTTACCATCCTTTACGGAGCTTATTTCTGAGGACATTTTGAGCAAAAATGTCATATAAACATAGTTTCTATTCTCAATATTTTCAGAGTTACACTAATTTAAAGTTGTTTGTAAAATACGTTTTTTCTTTAGTTTGAAGGTAAAAGAATAATACAAACAGAGAATGCATCATTCAGAAGTATCATTTCTTTCATTGGCAAGTACTATGAAGCTAAACATGTGCTGTGAACTCCTTAGTTGCTTCGTATAGACATATTTTTCTATTTTTAACTAGAAAATTACATTATTCTTACGCACTTATCACAACAATTATTGCAAATCACACAACTTCCAACGACTTAATTATTTTCAGTTCAATATTGCATCCTAATTTACAGTCTTGGAGAGTTTACAACACATTTTAAAAAATGTCGTCGTCCGCTTGAGTACACTTGGCCGCACGCTTGTAAACGGCACTCGTCGCGCTACGTAACTGCATATGGCTATCTTTGATTACCGTAGCCTTCGCGCTGGCTGCTGACTGCACGCTGACCAAGATCACGCGTTCACAGCAATGCGTTCCAATAACGAAACGTAACTCTGTAAATATTGAGAATAGGACCCATGTTTATATGAAAATTTTTTCCTCAATGTTTTCAGAAATAAGCTCCATAAAGGAAGGTAAATCCTCGTGAATCACCCTGTATAATATAAAGAATATCGAACGATGACATTCCGATTGAATCTACGCAGCTATGAGTCGTTCGTTACCCATTTCATGGATTGTGTACTTTCCTGTACAAAGATTGCCATAGTATGATGATGGTGATGATGATTGTGATATGTTAAGTATGGAAAGCAGTTGCAGAAGTTACTGCACTACTCAGGCAGAGCCTCTCAAATAAATTCTTTGCTCTTAAAAATTTCACCATTTTATCTATTCGAGATTCGAACCTGGAATTCTCCAAGGTGTGAGACAGAATTTCGCGAATAAACCTTTAACATGATTCTCTGCAATTTAATTCTTTTATCATGTTGCTACTGATAGTATCGTTTATAGTTTCTTAAACTTTCATTCTAAAGATGTAGGCTAATTTAATGAAATTGTTGAACGTATACAGAAGTAAATACAATAGCCAGTCTCTATAATTCCAAAATTAAGACATAAGTCTGTCGTTTAAGGTGTTAGGTACAGCTTACAGCAGTAAAAGTTTTGGAAATATTCAACATTTTTTCCTCCATTACTGTATAATGTACAATAATGAAAATTGGTATGTGTAAAACATTGTCCTTCTCTATATAAAACATATTTCTACGATTATTTTTTTTTTTTTTTCAGAATTGGAAATTGTCGTAGTTCACTGTGCTATGATGAAGCGTTTCCCTCATAACCAGGCTTCGAGACTTCGGATCCAATAGAGCAGTTCAGTGGGAAATCCGCATAACGGCGTACTGAGTATAGTGGTAAAGCGTACAGTGGTTGGGGATACTGTAGAATGAATGCTAACAAATATGCAAAGGAAAACGCTCTGGATTTGAAAGTTCTGACGAATAATTTGGTTTTCATACAAATCTATTTTCAAACTGTGTCTGAAACTATTACACGGTTAGAAAAGTCAGAGCAAGAGATGCCGGAAGCCCTCAGATTAATTTAGAAAAGGATGCAGAGAATTAATGAGACATCAAGTACACCGGTTACTGAACGTGTAAAACAGAAGTGAAAATCAATTTTATGTAAAAATAACGGATATGGAACATTGTGTAACAAACTGCAAATTAGTGGACATAGAGTCACCCGAGAATAAAGGACTGTCTCTTAGAGACTGCAATGATGTTAAGTTTTTCGTTTTGCTCCTATCACGTCATGCGACGTAGAGAGCAGCTTTCTACAGTACAAACTTTGGCAGATAACCGAAAAAAGATTTACGTTTGAGGCACTGAGAATGTATCTTGTATAGGCACATTGCAATTCGGTACTGTAACTACACTTCATAAAGACGACCAATATGATAAATGAAAAAATTAAAATTGCTACATGCTTATTTCCACCATTAACACTGTGTATAATTAAACACAAATGCTTATCAAAGACAGGAGAATAAATGCTTTTCATATTCTATTGACATTGTCATTGTGTAATGTATATTTACTTTCACAATGTACATGTGTGTCTGTTTCCCCATACTACCGTACTCTACTCTAAATAGCAACATTGTTACCTCAACACATCTCTATCTACCTACAGCGAGTCAACAACCTACAGTGCATGCACAGTAAACTTATTGTATCGGGTCCAAAGTATCGAAGCCTGCTCATAACTCATAAACTTGTTAGCTTTTTCAAGTTCTCACTCTTTTATTTTATTGGTGAAATTCTCGTTTACAATATCATGCTCTTTCAACCACATTCCTTAATAAATAACATTATTCTTTTATTTTGTGTTAGAAGGAAATACTGATATTTGACCATTTCTTAAAATGAATAGATTTTTACCAGACAATCTATCAAAGATAGGGAAGAGATCTTGCATCATATTGTCGATATGCAGTGCACAGCGCAGCTGCCCATACGCTGCCCGCACTGAGCTCATGGTCTGAGTCAAGAACACACGAGAAACGTAGGACGGACAGCTTTACAATTTGAAATTGTGAATGTGCGTATTTTTCCAAGACGATGTTGAAAATTTGAGAATAAAAAAAAATGTATACTCCCATGTTTGTGTAAACAAACGAGTACAACTGACGAGGCAAATTAATTCAGGAATCCATTTTGAATCTTGCGTACACCACTTTTAACACTTGAATATAATTAATTGATGAACTAGTGGACTTACTCGTGTTAAATATGAAATATATGTCCGGCTTACAGCTGTTTCAGTGCTTCACGCACCATCATCAGAGCCTACTAGATCGCGGCGTCATCTCGGACTTCTCTGCCTGTTAGGAGGGTGTGTTTTATTGTTGGAAGGTGTTGAAGTGTGGTGTCGAATAGTGTGTGTGTACTGAAATTGATCTGTGTGTTGAGGATTTGATCGGGGTGTGTTTTAGTGTGTTTGTATATTTGGTATTGTTCTAGTGTGTTGAGTTTTTGGTTCTTGGGTTGTGTGTGTGTAGGATTTCCATGTCCGTATTTATGTTATTGTATGTATGGTTAGTATTGGTTATGCGATCGGCGTATGTAGATGTATTGTGTCCTCTGGTTATAGCTTTAATGTGTTCTTTGTAGCGCGTTTGGAATGATCTGCCTGTCTGTCCTATGTAGAACTTGTCGCAACTATTACTTTTGAGTTTGTATACACCTGTGTGGTCGTATTTATTTGTTTGTGTTTTTTGTGTGTTGAGATGTCTTTGTAGTGTGTTTTCTGTTCTGTATGTTATGTTGTATTTCTGTTTTCTGAATGAAGATGCGATCTTATGTGTGCTTTTGTTTTCATATGTTAGTGTGATATATTTCTTGTTTTCTTGTGTTTGTATTGCGTTTTGTGTATTTTTGTGTTTGTTAAGTTTTTGTTTTGTCTTCCTTATGATATTGTCTATTATATTTGGATTGTATCCGTTTTCTTGTGCTATGTATTTGATTGTGTTCACTTCTTCATTGTAGTGTTGTTGGTTCATGGGTATGTTGAGTAATCTGTGTACCATTGTCCTGAATGCAGCATGTTTGTGTTGTATGGGGTGGTTAGATGTGTTGTGTATGTGTGTGGTGGTGGTTGGTTTTCTGTATATTTTGAAGGTGTGTTTGTTGTCGATTTTTGTTATGGTGATGTCTAGGAAATTTATGGAGTTGTTGTTTTCAAGTTCTAGTGTGTATTGAAGTTTTGGGTGTAATTTGTTTATGTATTGGTGTAGTTTGTGTATTTGTCTTTTGTTTCCTTTGTATAGTATGAGTATATCGTCAACATATCTGTGCCAGTATATTATGTTGTCTGCATACTTGTTGTGTTCATTGTTGAGTATGTATGTTTGTTCTATGTTGTGTAAAAATATCTCTGCTAGTATGCTGGACACACACACACTATTCGACAGCACACTTCAACACCTTCCAACAATAAAACACACCCTCCTAACAGGCAGAGAAGTCCGAGATGACGCCGCGATCTAGTAGGCTCTGATGATGGTGCGTGAAGCACTGAAACAGCTTTAAGCCGGACAAATATTTCATATTTAACACGAGTAAGTCCACTAGTTCATCAATTAATTAATTCAGGAAACTTTGAAATAATATCACTGACGCACTCACAGTTATGTGACAGTGATTTAGATAACAAATTATTTAATGGAAAAGTAAATAGCTGTTTGTAATATGGTACCGTACACGGTTCTCCAATTGTTACCGAATTGTTGATTTGAACGATGAATTAGGAAGAATAGGCGCAATAACGACAGAGAAAACGATAGTATTTCAACAAAATTGTTTCAATGCCGCTCCTATCTAGATCGTCACCACTGTAAACATTGCCGGCAGACGAGGAGAGAAGCATAATTTTGCTATTGAACCAATGGCAGAGGCCTCATTCCATGCTTTACTTGAAGTTGGAAGATCTGAAGCATTCTACCCCAGTCCCACTTCAATACAAGCGCCATTGGTTGAATGACAATTATACTTCTCTCCTCGTCTGCTGGCAATGTTTACTTCTTCTGTCAGACATTGCGGAACGAATTATTAGTATTTATTTTCTCATTTTGGAACTTTTCTGTTAAACATTATGCAGTTCTATTTCTTTCGGTGGTACTGTGCACGTCTGATGGAGACAGGTTGTCATCATATTTCCAGATCATTATGAAAACATTATTACAAAAATAATTTTAATGAAATTAAGTTAAGGACATATTTACTACTATTTTAAATGTTTACCAACTCCAAAAACGACTCATGTCAAGTGTAATACCCACAAGGAAAAACACCAGTTGTAGGAAAACAGCTGAAATATGTTATTGTTTTTATTTTTTATTGTTCCCTGAAAATTTTAAATTTTGACAGGGTTGTTTTTGTAATAATATCTCATATGTCTGTGCCATTAGTTCCAAGAATCCGAGACAAATAATTAAATGACAAATGAATAGAATTTGATATGATGCAGTAATTATTTTGTTTTTATACAGACTCTTATAAAGCCGTTATATGATTTTTGAGGCGTTCTATTAACTGATATAACTTCAAAATTAGCCTGTAAAGCTACAACGTGTCCATAATATGTGCATTAGATTTATAGACAACATTCGGAATTACGACCATATATCAACTTCGAACAGCTGTCGTGGCTCCGACTTGAGAAACGCAGAAAACTACATTCACTCTCGCTGCTGTATTAAATCATGCACACTTCTTGTTCATCTTATCTGTCATGTCGGTTTCAGAATCTCTCATCTCTTCACAGCTTTGGCACCCGGTCTCAACAAGAAACTCTTATACCTAAGCACAGAACATGCCGTTATCGGACGATATCGTATTTCAAAACTAAAATGCACAATCACCTAATTCAACAGGCATAGTAAATTACATTAGCTCTTAAATATAATAATAGTAAGAAATATTTAATAATTTGAATTTTTTTCAGACTAGTGTACTAAATTGATTTTCTTTCAATATGTTGAACAATGATTCTATTTAAATATATAAATAATTGTATTTTTACTTCATAAATAATAATCCTAACTAATTATCTTTACATTGCTAATAATTTAGCTTAACTGATAAATTTGATAAGTTACAATAATAATACTTCACATTATTATTATTATTATTATTATTATTATTATTATTATCATTATTATTATTATTGTGGGATTTAATCGATTAATCGATCTATGTCCGTTGTAACACTAATCGATCGAAATATTTAATCGAATAATCCAGTCGATTGAAATTAATCGGTTGTAGTTGATATTAATTATTATTTTGTTAATACAAACTCATACTAAAAATTCCGACATAATTTATCTCTCGGAAATTGCTTACTTAAAAGCACAATAGTACTGTTATTTTCTAACTGTAAACCAGGTAGCGTAGGAAAATCTTTGCACAAACAATTCAGAAAGAGATGGAGATATGAGGATAGTGACATAGTCTACCTTTATTGAAAGTTGAAACACAATGGTTTTCCAAGAAAACTTCCAACTTGTTGTCAGCTCATCTTCCTAGCATATGAAATGAATATTTTTCTGGGATTCGTCCCCCTCATCCCTTATAAAATAGCCATGTCTACATTGTGGGCAAGTGAGAGCGTAACTACCTTCTTCCCTTTCTAAAATCTGGCATTTCAATTAGAATAGGGGCCAGTCTTCTGTTTCGACCGCTGTAGTTTTGCAGTTTCAGGTTCCGTACTGAGTTTTTATATGAAGATCGTGTGTTTACTTTGATAAAGAAAAAAAAATCAGTTTTCTGTGGTTTGTGAAAAGTGTAAACTCCATTATGTCATATCAGAATTTGAGAGGTAAACTCGGTGAGAGCTTTGGATTTAAATTGAACGATCGTGGAGAAGTGCTTGACAGAAAAAAAAGTTTTTTTTTCGTGTTTAGTGATGCAGGAAACTTTGTTACTAAACGTAGAGCGGCAATTATTTCGGACCATGTGAATGCACTCACATGTTTAAAATCATGGATGAAGCAGAAGCCTATTAACTAGGTGAGTCTTCATACTTTTTGTTATTTATTTATTTATTTATTTATTTATTTATTTATTTAATCTGGTAGAGATAAGGCCATCAGGCCTTCTCTTCCCCTCTACCAGGGGATTACAACTACAATATTAAGAATACAATTACAATTATAATTACAATTAATATTAAATTTACAAATACAATAAAAATCAAAGTACTAAAAGATTAAATGATTAATAAAAGCTAGACAGTTTATTGTAAAAGTTACGAAGAGAGAAACATTTTTCTTATTAATTAAGTAAAAATTAAACCTACTCTACGCAGTAAGAAAATGCTTAATAAGTTTGCTTTTGAACGCTACTAAATTCCGACAGTCTCTGATGTCACTGGGTAGGGTATTCCACAAGCGCGAGAGCGAGATTGTGTATGATGATGAATACGATGATGTCTTATGTGTTGATATGACTAGTATGCGGCTATTTTGCGTGCGTGTGAAGAGATTATGATATGACATAACTGAAACGGGAGGCAAGGTAGGTAGATGTAGAGGTGTGAAGGACTTGGAAAAGGAGAACAAGAGAATGAAAATTTCTACGTTCGTTAAGCCGTAGCCAGTTTAGAGTTTGGAAGGATGGGGTAATATGGTCAGCGCGACGGACATCGCAGACGAAGCGAACACAAGAATTATGAACACATTGTAATCTTTGCAACTGGTTGACATTGAGGTCAGTCAGTAGAAAATTACAATAATCGAAGTGGGGTACTACTAGTGTTTCCACTAGTATTTTCTTGAGTGATATTTATGTTTGTCTCGAAAATTTACGGACAAATTGACACAATAAATTATAAGCCTCATAATGAATATGTTAGTAAGTAATTAAAATCGTTGTTTTGCAATATAACGTTACAATATATACAGATATACAACATCTTATCACCGAACACAAGCTAAATTTAACTACAAATTGTGTATTGCAGTAATCGATTAAATTCAAATAGTTAATCGATTAAATATTTTGATTGATCAACAGCACTAATTATTATTATTATTATTATTATTATTATTATTATTATTATTATTATTACATATGCACTTGTATTAACTGCAGATCTGGTTGAGTGAAAGAGAAGGCCTTAAAAGTTTAACTCTGCCAGGTATAATAAAATAAATTATTATTATTATTATTATTATTATTAAATATGCATTTGTATTAACTGCAGATCTGGTTGAGTGAAACAAAGTCCTTAAAGGTTTAACTCTGCCAGGTGTAATAAAATAAATTATTTTAATTATTCATTATTATTATTATTATTATTATTATTATTATTATTATTATTACATATGCATTTGTATTAACTGCAGATCTGGTTAAGTGAAACAGAAGTCCTTCAAGGCTTAACTCTACCAGGTATAATAAAATAAATTATTATTATTATTATTATTATTATTATTATTATTATTATTATTATATAAATGTTGGAATGCTTGCAAGAGAAGCTATCATACCTCATTGCTATCATTGCGGGGCTTGAAGCCGGATCTTCAGCATGATCACTGTATGTGACAAGGAGGCAAAAAGAAATATGACGTGTAATGGGGTAATGGCAACGTTATTTCAATTCAGAACACAGCAAGCCTGCATTTCTCGCGGTTATTTGCAACAGTGCGTGTTCCACCTCGATGGCTGATCCAATTAAGGCAGGGAGTCACAGCCTCAGTACACGATGTATTTGCTTGCCTGGATGTAAAAACAGTCCAGTTCCAAGTTATGACTTCGACATGGAAAACCACAGTTTAAATTCCGTATTTGTAATAGGACACCATTTGAATCCAATTAGAGGAAGGATATTCTTTGTATGCTAACACCAAATAGGACCATTAAACATGTCGTTATCAGCGTCCCACAGCTACTTTATCTGAATAGTTTAAACGAGAACACAGGAATTGTGTCGTCTTTCCATTATACCTGACGCTGAGTTAGCGATAAACTTCGCAGAGGAACGTAGAGAAAGATTGTATACAAGATACAAGACGATGGCGCGATAACACGGCAACACTTTGTTAATGCTGGGAGCTTGTTCCACCACTCTACATTTCATATGTTATCTTCCGATGGAGATGTTAACTCTCTGATCGATCTTGGACGATTATACAACAGTAAATAAAAATACAACTAGTATGACTGTTTCTAACAAGGCAATTTATTTTCGAAAGAATTAATTGACTCTTACAAATAAATTGCTTGAACAACAAGCTAGTACAGTCCTCATTCTGTAACAAGTATACAGTAACTTGGATTTTATGAAAGTAATTACTATTTTCACTTGAAAATCTAAGCAAGTAATGGTCCTCCATGTGTGTGCCCGTCATTCCTCTATGGACCATCTCCATCAGTCTTACTGCATACATTTACTTACTTACTTACTTACTTGCTTATGGCTTTTAACCCAGATATCCTTGAAATATTTTTTTTTTTTTTGCAATTTTTGTGTATTTTTCCATTTTCATTTAATGCAGTATATAACTGAAGTATTTGTATTGTGTCGAAACATTCTAGTTGTAACTGGTTGAGCTAGAAACAGGTGTCCTTTTAAAAGGATGGTAGGCATATGAGCATGCATTTTGAGGAATAATTGTATACTATGCTTACATGAAAGAAGGGAACAATGTAATTGTTGTAATTTACAATTATTATTGTTATTATTATTATTATTATTATTATTACGTTGTTATTTTATTATAGTTTCTTTATTATTACTACTAATATTATTCTGAAGAATGATGCACTGTGGCTAAATTCGTTTTAACTCTGGAATGCTTTCGTCATTGAATAGTATCGTATTGCTATTGATACGTAAAAATAAGTAATACGCGAAAAGAGTGTTGAAGTTTCGAGGAAGAGGTTATATTGGGAGAGAAGTGACGATACATATAATGAAGCAATTGATGTGGCAATGTCGGAAGACAGGTTTCAGTTCATTTTCTAAAATCTACATTGTTATGACAATGGCAATTTAGATAGAAAATAAGACCTCTTCCAAAAATACTAAATGAAAACCAATAGAAACTTACGTCCGTTCAATACCTCCCTCCAGAACGTCACCAGTCCTCCACTTATAAACAGATCTTGCTGTGCAAATCTGGCTTTCATGTATATCTCCTTGTGAAGCAGACTTGAATAATTTCAAATTAAAAATTGTTCCGGAACCGGGTATCGATCCCGGGACCTTTGGCTTAGCGCACCAACGCTCTGCCGACTAGCTACCCAGCAACTACACCCGACACTGTCTCAACTCTTCTCTTCATATTCACACATTTCAGTGGGCTGGCAAGACGCCAGAAACCCAATTTTGAGTGCACACGAACTCTGTGTGGCATTTGTAGGCTGCATTATAGTGATATGTCTGTATTTGAGATGAAATTTCGCCCGTAGCATAATTTTCAAACGTAGATAGTATTTCATGCAGGGAAAATCCACTGAAATTGAAAAAGCGAAACAATTTCAAAATATATGGGGATATACCTACTGTCCTTTTAAAAGGACACATAAGTTTTCGTCATTGTCATGTCGCAATGAATAGATATTTCGAACACATTGTGGTTTCACGTTATATTTATGTTTATTAGGGTCATTTGATCTACAACAATTTGTAAAATAATTCCGAACTGTAAAAATATTTAACATTCTTATCTGATTTGCGTCTCGGATGCCATAGCTGAAATAAACGAACAATTCTCACGTCCACATCTCAAACTCAACGATGACCAGAACTCTAATTTTTATCAGTCTTAACACACCTAGCAAGCCTCTAATTAAGACCAGTAATAGTGACACCTCTGAAATAGTAAATGTGTTGACTGTAGAGAGGGTAATTTGAAACATTGACAACTGTCCTTTTAATAGGACAGTAGGCATAACCCGCAGATTCGTTGCCGCCCTCACATAAGCCAGACATCCTGAGCAAGATTAATCCAGTCTCTACAATCATATCTGACCTCCATCATCTGCCAGTTACACTGTTTGCCGATGGATCTGAAGTACGAAGGAGCAAATGATGCCCAGGGTGGTGAATTTTAAAGAGCAGAATAATCATTAAATTGGCTTAGTCCGGGAGAAGATTAGTTCTGGGAGGTCCGTAACACCACCGCTACTACACCCAGTACTACTGCAACTATTATTACTAGGTCTACTACCACTTTTATCTGTTCACAAAGACTGGGTACAGTTATATTTGAAGGGTTTAGAACCATAGTGGGTCAAGCGCCATTACTAAAACCGTAGAAAACAAGGGTTAAAATTAAGTTATTACCATAATTCAATGGAAACATACAGCAAGTAATATAAAGTATACACATTCAAACTAAATGATATGTCAATCTTCATTAAACTATGGTATTTACTTAACTTTAACCCTTTGCTGTCTCAGTTTTTAATAAATTGCGCTTGGCCCACTATGGCTGTGAACCCTTCATTTAATCAAGTGCCAATATATTAAGAAAATTTTTTTAGTTAGCACCGTGTTTTTTATTTTTATTAGGCTATTTTACGACGCTTTATCAACATCTAGGTTATTTAGCGTCTGAATGATATGAAGGTGATAATGCCGGTGAAATGAGTCCTGGTTCCAACACCGAAAGTTACTCAGCAGGCACCGTGTTGTTTACATTAATTTTCGTAATTGTGCCTTTGCATTATCAATTTTTTGATATGTCATAATGTTAATAAGCTATTTACGGATCGAGTTAAATGTTACATCTCCTTATATTTCCAGTGCGTACAGACAGAAAATAACTACACTTTTATCTAATTTGTGAGGAAAATGGAAATATCGACATCATTGCAATTCTCAACAGGAAATGTCAAGTTTGTAATTCTAAGCAGATGACCTTCAGATGACTAATGCTTTGGGCATTCACTTCCCTTTACGTAGAAGCACACGCGCCGACTGCTGCGTCGGAAATTGGCATTTCATAGATCATTAAGACAATAGGACAGCGCTCGTTTGCTGATTTGTCTGCAGTATCCTTACAATTCAGATATGTAACGTTACTTTGATATTTTGCCAATATGTCATATTGATTTGATGTAAACAAGTTGAATTCGAGAAGAAAATAAGTACCTGCCTATGATTTGTAAATATAATTCCAATTGCGCACTTTCAAACTCATACTCAGTCATCTAATATCTTTAAAACTTTGGAAATCGTATTATGTGTCTTTCACGTGTTAAATTTTATATTACCTTGTTACATGTTTCAGCCTGCTATTGGCCATCTTCAGTACTTGTTGTTGCTGGTCTTGGCGCCTTTTGTTTTGTTTCCTGTGGGGGTGTGTTTGTGTAAGGTAATGTGGAGTCAAAGAGTGTGTGTGTTCTGAAATTGAGTTGTGTGTTGAGGATTTCATTTAGATGTGTTTTTGTGTGTCTGTATATTTCGCATTGCACTAGTGTGTTTAGTTTCTGGCTTTCTGGTTGTATGTGTAGAATTTCCATGTCTGTGTTCATGTCTCTCTATGTGTGGTTAGCATTTGTGATGTGTTCTGCATATGTGGAGGTGTTTTGTAATTTTGTTATGGCTGTGATGTGTTCTTTGTAACGTGTTTGAAATGATCTGCCTGTCTGTCCTATGTAGAGGTTGTTACAGGTGTTGCATTTGAGTTTGGATACGTCCGTGTGGTTGTATTTGTTTGTTTGTATTTTCTATGTGTGGAGATGTTTTTGTACAGTATTATTTGTTCTGTGTGCGATGTTGTAATATAATTTCTTGAATGAGGTTGCAATCTTGTATATATATATAGAGACATGAACATAGACATGGAAATTCTACACGTCCAACCAAAAAGCCAGGAATTAAACGCACTAGAACAATACGAAATATACAGACACACAAAAACACATCCGAATGAAATTCTCAACACACAACTCAATTTCAGAACACACACACCCTTTGACTCCACATTACACTACACAAACACACACACAGGAAAGAAAATAAAAGTCGCCAAGACCAGCAACAACCAGTTCTGATGATGGCCAATAGCAGGTCGAAACATGGTAACAAAGTAACATAAAATTTAACACGTGAAAGACACATAATACGTTTTCCAAAGTGATATAGGTAGTGTTAAACGTTGTGTAATCAAGATCTTTAAAACGTTTCGTGGACTATTTCACTCATTTAGTGTTCTGGCCAAGGGCAGATCTTTCACTGCAAACACAGCTTTCTCCAATCTTTCCTATTTTTCTGCCTTCCTCTTCGTTTTCTCATATGATCCATACATCTTAATATCGTCTATCATCCTATATCTTGTTCTACCCCGAACTCTTCTCCCGTTCATCATTCCTTCCAGTGCATAATTCATTAGACAGTTTCTTCTCAGCCAGTAACCCAACCAATACCTTTTCCTCTTCCTGATCAGTTTCATCATCATTCTTTCTTCACCCACTCTTTTCAACACAGCTTCATTATTCCGTCTGTCCACTTCACAAGTTTCAATCTTCTTCATATCAACATTTCAAATGCTTCTATTCTGTCTTCACTTCGTCGTAATGTCCATGTTTTTGCTCCATACAATGCCACACTCGATTCAAAGCACTTCACTAGTTTCTTCCTTAATCCTTTTTCCAGAGGTCTTAATAGGAAATTGTAGCATTGAGAGCATAGATATATGTATTCGTGTACATAATACAGATATAGTTACATAAGTTGTTATGTAATTATAACTGCTAAGTTTTCAAAGCAGTCAAACCCAATCGTCAATAAGTCAGAAATTCAGTCGATCATGGTGAGCCGTTCTACCAGACAGTAAGCTAGTATGATAACGCTTCAGTAAACCAGTCAGCCAGTCAAAGTCAAATTATTCAAATTATACGATGTCAACAAGTCATACAGTGAGACAGCCAGCTAGTCTCTTAGTCAAATTAATGAAACCAATCATATCAATCCGTCAGTAATACAGTCAATAAGTTAGCTTGTTGCTACAGTAACAGCCTAGATCATATATGTAACAGATTGCTCATCCCTATGTTAAAATCGATAGCACTTTGAAGAGAACAACCGCCAGGATCGCCACCCGTCCGCCGTAAACGAACATGAGACGGCAGTACAGTCGCTAATGCAATTCAAATGAGAGTTATGACGTGACTACTTATATAACAACTAGATGGCAGCATAGTAAACCTGACAAAAGTTGTTATAGTGAAAGCCTATAAGGCCGAGCAATCTGGGTATATATGATCTAGGATATCAGTTAAAGCTAAGGAGCTATGAAATGTCTAACTTCTACATTTTTACATCAATTAATCTGAACCTTTATCACATATTTTTTTACAATGTGGAGTGCACACAAATTTTCACTTTGACATTCCAATAAGTTTAATTATCATTATTATTTTTTGTTTCTTTCAATAACTTGCGGAATTACAATTGAACCGGAATACTGAGAAACCCTCACATGTCTAGAAAACTAAACTTTTCAGAAGATACAAAAAACAACTCAGGTCCTAGATTTGTGCTCTAGTTACTTTTTTTTCTTAACACTCTAGCTAAAATAAATGCTGATGAGAATATGTGGGGGGCTTCTCTTCATAATATCGTGAGTCTACGGGCCGTATTCATAGACATTTCGCAGCACTCGCTACGAGCGTACTAAGCTAGCCCCGGCTATCCACTGGTTACTAGTACAGAATTCAAATCATATCCTGTCGCTAACACTGGTTTATGAATACGAAAAACGCTGATAATCCACCGAAAGCCCGCGCTCAAAATGTCTATGAATACGGCCCTACATGTTTAGAATACGAAATCAAATATAACTCATTTTCGTAAAAAATGAACATGTGGGGTTTCTCAATATCATGAATCAATTATTGTCCCAATTTTCAAAGTTTACATAATTTTTCTTTAAATTTATATTTAATATATTCCTGATAGATGTATGTAAAATATGACAGATTTTTTTTATATTTTTTCAATTACTTTTTGAGAAAAAAATAATTACACTTTTAGTTGTTAGTTTTTCAATTTTTTTAATTTATCATATCCTCGACACACGGTGAGTAGACTACTTTCAATAGCAGAAGAAAACACGTATGTCAGTTTACTTCACATACTTTTGTGGACTTAAAATTTCACTGAGATTGCAGAAAAACTGTATTCATTAAAGCATTTTGAATGTTACAAAATGTTGAAAATTGAAAAACCGAGAAAACGAGCATCAAAGTACAGCATGTACGAGATATATACAATCGATATCCTTCCTTCCTATACAGGTCTCTCTCTCTCGCTCTCTCTCTCTTTCTCTGGGCTGGGAGGGGAACACCACATGCACCACGACCTGAGGTCTACTGTGCGCCCCTGGGATGCGTTTCATGCCCACCGACCCCATCTACGCCGAACCGACCTAACTGCTAACACCCTGACGACCAGTCCCGCCATCCTTCCAAACCCGTGTACCCCCTCACATTTTCCCTCTCAAACGCTCTGAGTTGAAAGCCCCCTCTTCCGTCTCCTCAACGGTCTGATGTGTAAGGCCCTCTCTCGTCGGGAGAGGAGTGGGTTCAGCTGCTGGCCACTAACTACCATAGCTTGACATATCCATAGAAACCGGCCGAGAGTGTCAGCAGCTTCGGAAGGCCGCCGCAGGCGCGATCTGAAAACCAACTAGAAATGAAGAGGAAAGGATGATAAGCGAGAATTAATGGGGTTCTATCCGCCTGATAAAGTTACCTGATATTCATTCATAGGAGTGAGGGGAAAAACCCGAAAAAACCTCACTCAGGCAACTTAACCTAAACGGGGAATCGAACCCCGGTTCGCTGGGTTCGGGAGCGAAGACGCTACCATTAGACCACAGCGGTGGACTCCTATACAGGTCTATCTGTCACATACTTTTTTCTCTTACATAACAGAGCGGAATATTAACGGATGAAAAGTAAAATTAGTTAGAATGAAGAACAAAGTCTGTCAGAATGACAGCTGAGTGTCAGTTTAAAGCGCAGCAGCTCCAAGCATACGCTGGTCCTTTAAATTCTTCCTGAGGAGCTTTAAATTGTCATAGGACCAAAATAAGCACAGATTTAAAAAACCTGAATCACTATTTTATTTTTAGAGTTAAAAACAATATTTCTTCGGAATATGTATGATAAGAACTTTCTTGTGTTAAATTTTAACGTACCTTGTTAACATGTTTCGACCTATTTTCGGTCATGTTCGGAACTGGTCGTTGTTGGTCTTGGCGCCTCTTGTTTCCTGTGTGGGTGCGTTCGTAGTGTAGAGTCAAAGAGTGTATGTGTTTTGAAATTGAGTTGTGTGTTGAGAATATCGTTGGGGTGTGTTTTCGTGTGTTAGAAGAATATGAAATATACAGACACACGAAAACACACCCCAACGATATTCTCAACACACAACTCAATTTCAAAACACATACACTCTTTGACTCTACACTACGAACGCACCCACACAGGAAACAAGAGGCGCCAAGACCAACAACGACCAGTTCCGAACATGACCGAAAATAGATCTAAACATGTTAACAAGGTAAGTTAAAATTTAACACAAGAAAGTTCTTATCATACATATTCCGAAGTGATCCAGTGTTAAGAGTTGTGTAATCAAGATGTAAAATATTTCTAGTTTTTACTCTCTTTTTCGTTATTTTCACCGATCCATAGCCTTAAATTAATAAAAGCAATTATATTCATCCGTAAGTAAAACAGTCAATAAGTTAGTTTCTCAGTAAGTACGTATTTCAGCCGAATTAATGAAATCAGTCGTCAGGAATTAAGTGCATAAATTTCCTTTTTACCAAGTCTTTCTATCAAATTAAGCAAACAAAAAATAAACTCGTCAATAAGACAGTGTGTTAAATTGACAATAAAATTAATCAAATCCATCGACCAGTAATTAGCTTGTCATCTAATCCCTCTGTAAAATTGATGAAACCAATAAAATTCATCCTCATTCATTCATTGTGTTTATGAAATACTACTTGTGGGTTTATCATGATATCTGAGGAACTTTCGTTTTTTTTTTTCTTATAAGCTGTTACTTAAGATCATAGGTGACACTCAAATCATATTAGGTTCCTCTTCAACCGACATTGATCTATCAGTATACCTATCAGCATATTTAAACATATTACATTTAGTAATTGAAATTATTTACTAAAATGAAATCATAGGCCTTCACTGGCAAAGTAGCTGATATTTCACCACACCTTCTCAGTTTCTTAAAATATGAATTTCTAGTGCTCATTCGAAGACCGGTATAGGGTTGTTGTTAAATAAAACAGGATGAAGTTTTCTTTTGACTCACACGCACGACATCGGTGTACCCAGTTGAAGAGATATCTACTAGGTAAATAAGTTAATTTTCTGGTACACCTTTCTTTGTTATTGTCATTGCTAGATAAGAAATATAAATTGATGAAAATCTTTCTCCACAGGA
Source organism: Periplaneta americana (assembly GCF_040183065.1). Taxonomy (NCBI): domain Eukaryota; kingdom Metazoa; phylum Arthropoda; class Insecta; order Blattodea; family Blattidae; genus Periplaneta; species Periplaneta americana. The sequence goes on along the minus strand of NC_091122.1, from coordinate 70,921,471 downwards.
AGCTCTTACTAACAAAAGGAGGTACAGCATCGGCCACCACGTTATTTCTCATATACTGATCCTCAAGCTCCAATGACTTGCAGTAATCAGACCAATAACTCACATTCCATTTCGATAACTGCATGAGGTTCAATGTTCATGACTCGAAAACACTTTGCTGTAAAGGAGAGTACTGTTCCTATTACACGAGGTGAAGGCTCGGCGTTATCCAGCTGTGGATCGATTGTGTGGGTTCGAACTGACGAAGCGGAATCGGTCCATTATGTCTTGCTTCCTGCTGCGAGATTGAATTGTACTGTGCAGTTCCTAGCAGTATTAGCATAGCTTAGCGTCTGGGAGTATTAAAAGGTAACTACAACAAAAATAATAATACCTGTCCTGACACCCGACAATCAATGTTTCCAATGTTTCTTCAATCGATTAATTCGAAATCTGTGAATTTTCTATTATATGTTCTCTTCGTTGTTATACAAGAAATTAAACCGTATTTTAAACAGTATTCGTAAAATTCGTGATCGAAATGTCAGCATAAAAGTATTATTTCTTCAAAAACCTCTCAAAAATGAGCAAAATGGTATTATACTTTTTCGTTCGTTATATTTCAAGAAATCACATCCTACAATTAATGTACTACCTTACCTTCCACCCTGTATAATGAACATCAATTAACACTCATAAGCAAAATTTATTCTTCCTGTTAGTATTAATTATTATAATATTATTATGGCATACTTATTTCTCTTTCATACTTTCATATCATCCTGCTTCATATTTATGTATTGGCAACATGTGAAGAACCTTCACCATAATGTAGCCATTTTCGCTTAATATTGTTGTTACATGAGGCTAAATTCTGTTAGCAGTCGCTAGCCTGATTATTAAGATCAGGATGTCATCAGCCAACCCAGCCAATTCATAAGTAACAAGGAATGGATTTGTTAGTGTCCTGATTTTCTTCAATTTTCTCTTATCACGTACTTAAGAAATATTCATTTACATTATTTTCTGAGAATAAAAATTCAGAGAAGTATTAATTTTTATTAAACTGGCTGTATCCTTTTCCCATGTAGTTGTTCTTTTGATATTGTAAAACATTAACTAAATAATTTAAGACTGCTTCATCTTGCACATTCGTTTACAAAGAAGGAGGCCAATCTTGGGATAATACTTTCTTTCTGTGTGAATCACAACAGAATGCGAACAGATGGGTGCTCCAGAGGCCGTGTGTTTGTATGCAGCACACGAAGATGACATACTACACCGGCACAAGCAGATCTCATACACCCGTTCCCACACAGGAGCTACCGGCTAATGTGCTCGTACTCAGGCACCGGTATTCCATTTTAGACCAACATCATTTAGTGTAGACTTGTGGGTCATCACCATACATGTAGTTGATGAATCTCTACATACCTAGGTTACCACATGTCAGCATTTCTGCGGATATGTCCGCTTTTTGATAATAAAAACAGTCGCCCGCATACATTTTTGAAAATCCTCTGATTTGTTCGTGTTTTTCATATTGAAATCTTATTTATTCAATTTTTTTTTCGTTTTATCTCATGTTACTATTGTATTGTATTGTATTTATTAACATTCCATGTATTCATACATTGCTTACAGCTAGAATAAGTCAAAAAACGTAATACTATTATAAAGTCTTAATTTATAGTCACAGTCTAGATGAAATATATACAGAAGAGATTTACAATATAGTCTATTAGTACAACATATAGTTTTAGTATCAATTTCATGAAGTGTTACTGAATGTCATGAATTCACCTACAGAATAGAAGGCGTGAGAAATTAGGTACTTCTTTAATTTGGCTCTAAATAATTTTCTGTTTTGAGTTTCATTTTTTATATCGATAGGGAGGCTATTAAAAATGTTACTGCCATATAACGCACTCCTTTTTGATAGCACGATAGACTTGTCGATGGAGTATGAAAGTCATTTTTGACGTGTATTTATGCTATGAAGTGTTGAATTAGTTACAAAGTTTTAACGATTACATCCGAGGAAGATTATTAATGAAAAGATATACTGACAAGCCATGGGCATTATTTGCAGTTTTCTTTTAAATAGTCTTACACGATTCCCTAGATTTGGCACCTACTATTATTCTAATTACTCTTTTTTGTGATAGGAATATACTATCTGTGGAATTTCCCTAGAATATTATTCCAAAACTCATTACCGAGTGGAAGTATGCAAAGTATATTGTTTTTAAGGTATTGATATTTACTACCTTTTGCATGGATCTAATAGCTAAACAAGCTGAATTTAGTTTGGGGTAATTTCTTTAATATGATTTTTCCAATTTAACACATTATCGATTTTTAAGCCAAGAAATTTTGTTGTTTTTAATAGGGATCTATTGTTAATTATTGCGCTAGAAATTTGAGACGTTGAATTTGGACAGGATTTAAATTGAATTATGTTAGTTTTGTTACTATTTAATAACAATTTCTTGACTGAGAACCAGTCACATATTTTGAAGAGAATTTCCTCTGTTGAAGATTGGAACTGTGAGAAGAATATTGCAGTGTATATGATTGTTAAATGTGTAAATGCTGTTCATCCAGATACATCCTTCATTTTGTTAATTGTAACTAGCAATGAACTTATGAAGCAAGTTATTAAATTTCATAGATGCGACTTATCATCGATTCTGTGAAAGGCATGTTTCAGTGAAATTTAATTTCCGACATTTTACATGCAAATGTATGTTTGACACAGTGTCGACTCGTGATGTTTTTTGTATGTACAATATGAGATAGACGACTGATGACCAAGACAGAAACTAATATTAATAATAATAATAATAATAATAATAATAATAATAATAGAGCATGCAAAATCAATACAAGTAGGCTTATGTTAGTATTTGACAGAGCATTCTGGAACTGGCAATTTATTTGTAGTGAAGTTCGATTCTCATCCCCTTTTTAGTTACGAAGATGAGCTTAGGAGCCATTGTACTGCCCGATATTTACCGATGCTCCGTCGTACGTTTGTGCAATTAATTTCTTGCTACAGTTAAATTCTTCTAAATTATAAAATACAACTTCAGAACCTGTTAATTTTTGTATTTATTACATCTTATTTTATTTATTTTTATGTAATTTTGTATTTCTTCATTCTATTTTTTTTATATTATATCATTTTAAATTATTTATTATTTCATTTATTCTATTCTTTTAAAATGATCAATGAACTGCATTTAAGAAGGCTACAAGGGTACTTGAAAATTCTTATTGTAGTCTCTGAGAGGATCTTCATCACCCAGAAAGAAGGGTAGTAGTATTAGGATACGCGGTCATATCCTCAAACGCAGTTAAACTCAAGCCATACCACTCCCTCCGCACTCTCACCTGTCCATTAACTTCACTGCTAGAAAAAATCGTTTGCTGTAAGATATTTGGATGGTTCCTCAGAAATTATTTTTGAGCTGTGCAGTGGCGACAACTCACGACAGAAAGTGGAAGCTTAAAGAAAATTATTACGTCGGGACGCACTGAAAATCAAAATTTGTAATTAAAATGTTTTCTATCCACAAAGGCACGAAACTGTAGGATCATCCTCATATCCTTCATGGAGGAATCACCACTGGTTTGACTTGGAATTGTTAAAGAAAATTAGATCTAGGTATGCAGAAGCTACAGAAGTGATATAAATGACGAAGTTGATACAAGGAGTTTCTTTGTGAGAGGAATGTGACAGCATTTTCAGATTTCAGAATATTGTAACCCTATACATACACGTTTTCAGTGGATGTGAATCCTCTATATCTTCGATACCGCGATATAGCTCGATATGTGTGAGTATCGAAAATCATTACCAACTCCTAATGAGCGGCTCCATGCATTGTTTTAAGTTATGTAACTTCAAAATATTACTATCGTTTTAAAAATATGGAAAATTTAATCTTTACATTTTTTTTAGTTATTTAACGAGGCTGTATCAACTACTAGGTTATTGAGCGTCGCTGGAATTGGTGATAGAGAGATGAGGCTGAGTCACAGATTATTCGACATTCGCTTTATGGTTGGGAAAAACTCGGGAAAACTCCAACCAAGTAACCAATCCAAGCTGGAATCGTAACCTTTAGTGCTTTCTAGAATGAGCATTGCTGAGGTATTCAAAATATATTCTTTTATTATTTCAATTTTCATTTAAACAAATTTCCCCTAAAATAGGGGTTGCCCTGAAGGACAAAGTATACTAAATATACAAATATTAGTAAATACATAAAATTTTCGTGAGAAATATAATTATTAGTATTGTACTATTAATTTACTTTATATATAGTTCTCAGAAGATACATAGAATCATTTAAGTTTCTGTATATTGCATTTCCGACATATTTCAACATTACATAGGAGAAAATATTGTATAATAGACAAGTAGTTATTCTGTTTAGACGAAGTTCTCTCCTTTTTACAGTTATGATAGTCCACACACTTTGGCTCTCGACGGAATGCGCCAGATTATAAAGTGCGCCAACTTAAAATAAAAATTTAATAGTTTTTTTTTGCAATAAATTGACAATAACTTGACTTTATGATATACTCCTTCATTGCTATATCATCAACCAGCGTAACGAAGAGTTGTTTTGTGCGTTCTCTAATTAAAAGTGCAATAATGTATTACTATAAACGGTGCGACTTTATTGTATAAAGTGTGTCTAGCATGTGGCGATGTAATTTTAACTTTTAAATGTCTACTCTCCTGAGCCCTGAGAATATCCTATAACTTACTATATTATCATACTTCATACATGATTATGATACTTGTACCAGATATGAAAAGAAAATTTTATATAATCAGCTACTTTCTGAATTTTGTTATAAAACTTTAAAATCTTGTCGATTAATAAATAGCCAAATTTTACTCTATAATACTGTTAGTGGTATATATTCAATAACTGTTAAATTAATTCAGTTCAATGTAAAAAGAATATTACTACGTCACAGGCAACCTTTTGTTATTCAAATTTCTAGAACTTACTGTTTTCTTCAAGAACTCTCCATTGTTTGTTATGTGTAATACTTACAACTCTCTGTCTGTGATTCTCAATTATATTTCAGTTCATCACTAAAATTTTTCATCGGCTATCTAAGAATGTGCGTACATCCAGAGCCCAGTGAGGTGGTGCACCATCCTGTTGGAAAAAGATACCTGGTTGGAGATGCTCTAATTGCGGGAAAACAAATTTCTCTAGGATATCCAGGTAAGTATGGGTGTTAACAGTCTCTTCAGCGAAGAAAAAGGGACGAATGATTTTATTGTGCATAACACCGCACCACACAATAACCTCTGGACTACGGCAATCGACTTCTCGAATCTCACGAGGATTTTCAGACCCCCAAAATCCGACAGCATGGATTGGGAGGGATGGCTCACTTCCTTGGCCACCACGATCACCCGACATAACCTCCTTGGATTTCTTTTTGTGTGGTTATGCAAAGGATATCCTAAGGGCGACAAGGGGGGCACATATAGAAGTACATTGAGGTGGTAAAAACAAAATTTTGAGAGATTCTCTTTCACATAAAAAAACAGAACTGAGATACCTCGTTTCATTATTTCGTTATTTACATGTGAAGTTGTAAAGTTTATGGACACGGTGTACAGAAGTGGCAAAAAACCGGACCGACCCTTGTAGCTGATTTCAGAGCCTTGTTCACTCCAGAGCACGATAGACTGGTACCTAAGACTTCCATGGTTCGAATCCTGCCTGGGAAGAAAACGTTTTTTTGTTCCTTATTCAAATTTATTCCCAATACTTTATCATTGCAGCGATATTTTACTACTTAATTAACTTATTATTCCCAGAACAAGAATGTTACCAACTTGTTTTCTAATGGCTTTCAAAATGGGCTACGTCAGCAGTCGAAACTACAACAATTTCAATAGATTACTCGGTGTCTTGTGAATGCGGGCGTGGCATACGCAGTGGCTCATTTCAGGGACTTTGATTATTCCTTCGATCCGGTTTTTTGCCATTACTTTACATTCTTTATATTGTAAACATTTTTTTTCACATAGCAGGAGGACAGTGTTTTACACCTACTAATTTTCATTATTGTACAAGTTACAGTAATGAAGGAAAAAAAAATGTTGAATATTTCCAAAATTGTACTGCACTTAAGGTATAAGTACACCCACAAAATACAAAAAATGATGACAAATTAGAATTTTCAAAATATAACTATTTTAATATAGAATTTTCTCCCCTTTAATTTGATATAAAAATTTTCGTTTTATGCGTTATGGTTTTTCAGATAAGTCCCATTTTCCAAAATGCTGCATCATCAGCCACGGTCACTTACTTTTGGACTGCATTACTTTTGGAGTGATCTTCGTAGCAGTTAATCCCCTCGTCCACCATTGCTTGTAAAATAAACTTCTTTCTAGTCCCGAAATAGATGCATAGATATCTGGGCATGTTCATTGGATTGAAAAAACTTTTTTACATAATGAAGTAATTTACAATGTTTTACTGTTAGTCATAAAACTGTAAATTTGTGTGTCAATGATGTTGTACGTCATTTTAATAAGAGTCCAAAAGTAGAAATTAAAATTCTGAGGAGGTTGGGCATAAACATAGGGGCAAACACCATCGCAGGATTTGTTGCAACAATGGAAATAGAGACAAAAACGCCAAAAAAAAAAAAAAACATTCAACACCTGAAGTTAAAACAAGGAGGAGGTATTTGAGTGGCAGAAAGAAGCTGAAACTGGACCGACATGAAGCTGCTTAAGGGGTGATATGATGATGGAGTCTTCTAGGCTCTGAAAGTTTGTGGCTCATTTCCTGTAAATAGTAATTTTAGAATATTTAATTCTTTCAAACATGATATCTCAGCCAAATATGGTGATACCAAGAAGATATTGGTGTCATTAAGAAGCTTGAAATTTCCCCCAATGCCTGACAATGAGTAAAATAATATTAATATAATTAATAATTATCTATGGATTTTTACATGATTTATGCAACATAAATCTTATTGTAAATTACATATTTGATAATATTTAATTAATGTAAACAAAAATAAAAAATAGCTCTATGTCAGGCACTAAAGAATAGTTTTAGCTATAAAACAGTGAAAAAACTGTGGCTCTATCTTAAAAACTGCATGAGCTATCATGTTTCAAGTTGCATGTCAAAATTAAAAACAAAATAATTTTTATAAACAATTTAGACATAATTTCAAGGAACCCGTTCAGCGAATAGGGATTATAAAGAATGGACACTTCGCGTCGGTACCTTTGATGTAGCCGGACTGATTTCAATGACCTTCAAGCCAGCTAAAGCGTGAGTTTCTGCTTTCTCTCTAGAGTTGGCGCTGACATCACACCAGCTAGCAGTCGACACAGCGGAAATATAACACATACAATTAATACATCTAGGTACATTATGTACTCAAATAAAATAAATTGGATCCATAAAATAATAAATCCTTCATTAACTGTAATGTCTAGACTCTAGAGTTCCTTTATAATGAGAGTTGATACGTTGACCCCAACAACAATTAAAATATGTAATGATTTGATAGCGCTGAAAATGGAAAAACAAAACTCTTACGAGAAGTAAAACCATATACCTATATTATATTATTATACAAATATTAAACGAATTCGATATTTAATTTTATAATGTATTATATTATGTTATAATATAATGTATTATATCTGAAATATAAAATATTATTATTACAACTAGTTTGTCACTGAGAAATAAGGAAAAGCTGTTAACTTGAATTTATTTGAAGCAAAGCGTTACTGGATTATGCAATAAGGTAGGCGATTTTGGATCCTGTGCCTCAACTCTATTCTCAATTATTATCTTAGCGTATGCTCGATTACACTATCTCTAGCGCTTGAAAGTGGAACTAACCGCTGGCGCACAGAGAAACGAAACACAGGAAAATTCGCTCAGTGTCCATTCTTTATAATCCCTATTCGCTGACCTGTTCACTTCATTCTCTTTCTGGTACCATTCTCAATTGTATAAAAAGTTTACAGAGCAAAATTATACAAAACAAAATGTTTTGTGCGAGATCGTGCGTATTTGCTTGCTTTCCGCACAGAACCAATACGCGGTAAGTGTGAAATACCACATTCAGTATTCCCAACGTAACACACATAACAATTTCCCTCTTCTTACCGCTTAAGCGCGGCATTCATTTTACTGCTTTAGGCTTTTAACATATTATTTTTAGAGACGTTTAACATAGTGATAATTATAAATTGGAAACTCACCACTGCAATTTCACCTAAATTGCAATGTTAATTATTGTTTTTAAATATTTGCAAAAATTAAGTAAAGTCTACTACTCCACGAAACTTATTGCATTCCTGATACAAGTAACATTAAGGAAGCCGTAAAAAAATCAACAAGATTCCAGATGCCGATGTTATTACTGCAATATGTTATATAAATAATATTGTTAAAATATTAAAATGAAAAATAAATCATTACATAACCTTACCGTTTGTTTTAAGTTCGCATTTATAGACTGGGGGGAAAAAAAAGACAGACGTTATCACGGCCTGCTGGAGTATAGTAAACACAAAAAACATTTTATAGCAACGATGTTGAAGAAAGATATTTTGGTTTTCTGAAGTTGCCGTCATTAAACAGAAACCAAGATGGAGATTTCATTGCAACTAATTAGAAATTCGTCTTTCAGGTATATAATAAACGATCTTCGCACAAAATAATGTACGATACACGAGAGGTATATTTGTTTTCATGTTCTCGTAAATTAAAAAAGCTCAACTACGTTTCGCTTTTTCAATCTTTTCCTCGAACATGAAAACGTCAACATACCGCTCTTGTAACGCATATTACTATTGTATGTAAAGATGTACATATACCTTAAGTTGTTGGATTTTCATACAAGAACCTGGAGATAACCTTGCTGGCGTAGAAAGACGAGACACTTTAGCATCGAAATAAGTAATTAAACTCACTTGCACCACTTCTGCACTGCGGACGCGCGCATTTACCTCCAAGTAGTCGCTGTACTTGTTATATGCCGCAAGCAGAGATGCATGCAAATTCTCGGTGAATACAGTTGCTGCTGTTGCAAATTATGCGCGAGACATTAATTACGGCGCTAACGACGCCCACTCGACGTCGGGGCTTATCGGCACTCTAATCAGAAGCCACTATCATGGTTCTCTCGCTGGAGGAAAATATCTCACAACATTAATTGAGTTCTCGATATAAAAGCAAGGACGGGTGTACTAGAGACAACGTTTAGTGTCTGAGCAGAAAATGCCACGACCACAATAAATATATCAGCGAACAACTATGATTGCAAAAGGATATGTAATAACGCGAACCTCACGTAGCGAATCCTTTTGTTCAGATCGCATCTCTGTATAGTTATCACAGTATAAATTATGCAGCAATGAGCTAGATATATATCAAAAAAGGTGTTAATTAAAATTTCTGAGCACTTGAACATCGGTTCATCTATTTTTAATCTGATGTTCACAAGCATGCCTCTCTTACATTTGTGTAAACAAATTGATGAACGGGTTTCTTGCACTTTACCTGGCTAGATGTTATGAATAAATTATTGTCCTTGTTAAATCAGTAATACATGATATTTTTAAATAGGATCGAAAACATTTGTGCACTATTCGTGATGTATTTGGATGGGACATTTTTCAATAATTTTGGAATGTATATTCTTTAATAAATTGCCCTACTTTATTCACGTACGATATTATTCTTCTCTATGTGTTAATATTATATAAATTATATAATTTCATTGCAGCTGTAATTTTAATTTTAGTTCACACACACAGACACACACCCTTCATCTCAAACAGCAGAAATAACTAAAATACTCTCTCAATTTAATATCACTCAATAAAAGAATTGTATTCCAATGGATACCATCCCATTGTGGAATCCTGGGAAACGAGAATGCGGATGCACTAGCAAAGAAGGGCAGCACTTCTACTTACAAACCTGTTACTAAATCTACGTATTACTCTGTGAAACGATTTATTAAATCTACATACTTAGACTTCAACAAACAAAGTTTCATAGCACAATCTCAAGGGAAAAAATGAAACTCTCTGCATCATAATCCACAGTTAATTCCCGATTTACCACGAAAATCGTCTGTAGCTTCATTTAGATTGGCAACAGGCCATGATTGTTTGACCGAACACCTGCATAGAATAGGAATATATCAGTCCCTAACTGCCCTTTGTGCAACTCAAACCAAGAAATGGATTCGGAAAACCTCAAAATCTGTGCTTCAGTGGCTGACCATGATAATATCTTTGAAAAATATTGGAGTGCGAGAGGTCAAATGACTTTATTGTCAAACGCCTGGCATTAGAAAACAACAACAACATTTTATTTTCTATAATCCTCTTATATTAATATATTTTATTATATAATGTCACTGTAGCTGTAATCTTAATTTTGGTTCCCATTTTATTTTATTTTCTATTATCCTCTTATTTAATATATTTTATTATATAATTTGACTGTAGCTGTAATTTTAATTTTAGTTCCTATTTTATTTTATTTTGTATATTCTCTTATAGTATCACGTACCTACCTCAAATAATAGAGGATCACTTATAATAGATGATTGGGAGTTTCAAAAAGTTACTGAATTTCAATACCTAGGAAGTATAAATAATGAAACAGGCTTATTTGGGGACGAAATTGAACATAGACTCGTTGTGGTAAATAAGTGTTACTCCTCCCTTCATAAATTAGTTAGTTCCAAACTCCTTTCTAGATTAACAAAATTAAGATGCTATAAAACAATAATTCTACCAACTCTCCTATATTGCTGTGAAACTTGGATATTAACAAAAAAAAAAAAAAAAAAAAAGAAAAACAACAACAAAATCCCTTTTTACTTTTGAGAACAAAATCTTGAGGAAGATTTTTAGTCGCATTCAAGAAAATAACACATGGAGAATTTTGAACAACAGGGAACTGAGGGATATTTATAAAGATCTGGACATAATAGCCTTAATAAAAAGTCGAAAACTACGTTGGCTTGGACACGTTCTACGGCGTGATGAAGACTTTCTTCTACGAAAAGCTTTCGACTATTCTCCAAGATGTAAGAGACTTCTTGGTAGACCTCGTCTCCGTTGGCAGGACCCCAGTATATGATAATCTTTCTACAGTGGGAGGACGACAAGAAGATGCAGAGAACAGAGACGAATGGCGATATATCGTGAATGAGGCTAAAAACCTCTTAGGTTTTGAAATGCTCTAAATTGATTGATTTTCTCATATATGCCTATTAATAATGTATCTGAACTGCGACCGAACACGAGCGCTGCTCATTCGGTCCTCAAAGTTTTTTAATAATACTGTATCTTCTTTTTTGTATTGATTGTATTATTTTATTCCTATTTCTATTGTTGTAATTATATTCTGTATTCTGTATGGCTGCTGAAACACGTTGATGCCTACTAATGCCTGGCATTAGACAGAAAAATGTCTTCAATTGTTCTCTTCTGTATATTTTATGGTCAGTCCAATACTACTTCCGGCCTGACAAATGGCGCCTTTAGCATGTTACCATGGCAACTATTCAAACCAACCAATCACGAGAGACACGTAACCATGGTAACGGGACGGTGTTGCCGTGTCTATGTTTACAAATTGCACGTGAATACCACGGCCTAGTGGTGAATACAATGCCCGGAATGACTTTGAGTTGGCTGGTTAGCGCGTGCTTTGTGTGAATTAAAAATATTTAGTTGTATTATTGTTTTAGTGTACCGATCATTATTGTGTTTAAATTATATTACACGTATTATCTTCAACGTTATTGGTGGAGTGTGTCACTAGTGTGCGTTTTCTAGTTTCTGCGAGAGTTTCTAAACAGGTGACTTGTGCAATGTCGGAAAAAAAAAAAAAAAAAAAAAAGAAAAGGCAGGCGGAGAACAAAGAATATTGTACAAGGTGCCCCGTTAAGAGTCAAGCGCGAGAAATGGTGTGTAATGTAAGAGAGTATTTTGAGAGGGAAAAAATCATGTCGGGCCTCTTTTACCTTTGGCGCAAGTCGTAATGAGAATTGCTGTTTGTGTTAAAATTAATAAGAGGACTGTTATCGATATTGGAAAAGAAAAAGGCCAGGTAGATTTTTAAACATAAATATTTTTACAGTTTACAATTTTTTCAACCTTTCTAACAATATTATACTGAAAAATACCGGCACTCATAAAAGTAAAGGCTTCGTATTAAATGGGCGGGTTGGCTGCCAAGTGGTGCAAGTCACAAAAATTGAAAAATGGACTGACACCACTTATAGTCACTAGACATGCAGTTCTGTGTATCCTGCAAGTAGTGTGTGTCCAAGTTGAATAGTTCGCTCACAAAATAGCGCAGAATGTTATTACACTGAACGAAATTGCTGAGCGCCTTGGCAGTCAAGTGGTGTATGTCCATGTGCTTCTGCCAGTGTTATCAGCACACAGATTCTGTGCTGTCGCCGCCTGTGAACATTGTTTACTCTGTTGTGTTGGAAACATTCTCATTATTAGGTAAGTGTTGTTCAAGAATAAAGTAACGTATGAACTATTCATATTAAGGGCAAGTTGCTCACGACTGTAAGTAACGTAATCTGTATGTGAAACAAGTGAGTGATAGGAGACTGTCGCGAGACTGAAATGTACAGTTACCCTGAAAAAGAATGAGACGATTCTTGGTCGTCGGAAGTTAAAGTTCTACAGCGCGGTTCACTCGATATCGACGTAGGGATACATAACATGACAGATAGTACAAGAATTGTTACAAGGACCACAACAAGGACAAGGACCAGAATAAGGATCACGAAGAAGACTGCCATTTAAGGCCAGGATTTCACAACATAGCTCGAGTCCCAAAATATCATTGCTTCACTGTACCGAATGGCAAATGCCTGCTAAGGGATCTACATTCTGGACTGCTGCTATCACTGTCTTGTCTCGGTAGCTCATATAGTAGCGTGCCGGTTCCATTGTATAACCGAAACGTCTCGTGTTCGATGCCAGGTAAAACTTTTTTTTTATTGAGGTGTAATTAATTTGTTCAGAGTTCCTCGACTGTCTAATTTGTCGAAAAATATGGAATAATTTATGCCCAATTTCTGGGTCTTACAAGTGGGCTGAACCTCGTCAAAAAAAATAAATCTTACTTGGAAGTTAAAAGTATTCTTCCTCAAACAAAAATCATAAGAAACAAAAAGAGACCTGTTAACTTAAAATCTTGTCCACATGCCATCAGCTTCTATTACAGCTCTAAGTCGATCCGGCATGGATGTCACGAGATTGTGGAATAAGTTCTGATCCCCGGCGAGATCTTCCCAGGTGTCAACAACTTGATCCCACAATTCGTCTCGATTTCGAGGGCGTCGGTGGGCATAGGTGGCTATCCTTCTCTTTTCCAATTCCGCCCATAAATTTTCGATGACATTCAAATCAGGTGACTTCGGAGGCCAATTAATGATTTCGATCTCGGGTCTCCTTTGAAACCATCTTTGAATGCTTGCAGCATAGTGCACGTGATGGTTATCCTGCTGGAACAGCAATGTTCCTTCGGGAAAACGTTCTCGGGCGGAGGGAAGGAATATATTTTCCAGAATGTGCTCGTAAGTTTCCGCATTAAACCGGCCATCGATGCGTTCTATAACGCAAGGTCCATCGTAAGACATCCACCCCCAACACGATATGCTAAAGCGCCCCGATCTTTCACGTCGGTGCACATAGCGCTGATCATGTCGGAGACCATCCTCACGATAGACACGGACAGGACCTTCGTAATCACTCGAGATGGTTGTTTCGTCGGAGAAAATTACATTTCTCCAATCGAAATCCACTCGATTGGTAGCGAAGGCAAGACGGTCGACAGCTTGTGCTTCCCCCAATATTTCCATTTGCGCAGCCCTCCGGCTCCTAATACCGCGGTTCCTCAACCTGCTGATCACAGTCTGTGAAGAGCCGGGAAAGTTAGATGCTGCTCTTATTTCGTTAGCAGTCAGAAAGGGGTCCTGTCGAACTGTCTCGAATAAAAGAGCATCCTCTTCCAATGAAGAAATCCGCGGACGCCCAGGAATTGGGCGATTTTCGACCTCCCCAAAATGTTGGTAACGATGAACCCATCTCGCGGCTGTACTTCCAGGAACACCGACCAAACGGCCAGCAGATCTAGCCCCATATCCAGCCTCAACTAGAACTATAACTCGCTGTCTCATGTCACGTCGGTTCGCCATTACGATGAGAAATGAGAGATGACGATAATACTTTAGTGTAGACAATGATTATTTAACATGCTATAGAATTATTGAAATAAGAGGCATCTTGCATAGTAAGAGTTAATAAATCAACCCTAAATTAAATATCTAAATAACAGGATATAACAGGAAGTCCAATTGTTGCGAAACTAATCAAATTAAATCTAATTACATTAAATAAACAAACCCCAAGTTATGACACCACATTGCTACAGCTAAATTGTATGTTATTAACATAAGCATTGAATAGGTCCGTGGTTGTGCGTTGGACGACAAAACCAAACATCGAAAGTTCGAATCTTGCCGAGGAATGTAACTTCTTGCTTTTTATAATGTAAATCAGACTTATAACTACAATCATTCATATTTCTTACATTATTTATTAATATTTATAGCCAACATTGAATTTGTAAAGAAAAGACTTTAGAAATCTCATATGGAATTTGTGATCTGTAGTGACATAAACATAGATTATCTCTCGGAACTTTTCCGTAAAAGTAAATTAAATTCACTCCTTGAAACTGGAAACCTTATTCGTAGGATCATTTTCCCATAGCATACAAGCTGAAGTAACACAGCCATTGATAAACGTTTTGTACACAGAATTAGACTGAATTCCTATTCGACAGAACCAATAATCAATGGCTTGTCTGACCATGATAAACAAATCCTATGTGTTTCCAATGTCACTGAACAATTTCAAAATATTAATTTAAAAACTAAGAAAGGATCGTAATTGCTGTATCTAGTGATTATTTACATTTATGTCTACAAAATGAATCTTGGAAAAACATATATGATACTGGTACTACTGATATTAAGAGTAAATATATTGAATTTTTCACTTAATTTCATAATCACTTCAGTGGATGTTCTCCACTCAATGTTGTGAAAAAATTCAAAAGTTAAAACATGTAGATAACGCAGGGACTTCAAAATCTCATGTATTAAAAAGAAAAATCTATATGTAATGAGTTGCAATGTAATGATCTTCATGTTCTTAAATACTGCAAGAAGTACAGTGTAATTTATCAAAAATTATGAAAGAGGGAAATAGAATATATTTGAGTAGAAAAGTACAAAATTCAGATAATGCAATTAAACCTATTCGTAATATAATTAAATTTAAACTTGTAGATATCCTAAGAAAGAAAATATTTTTTCATTAAAACCAATGATTATAAAGTAGAGGATCCCAAATCTATTGCAAATTCTTTTAACGTATTATAGTATATATTATTGACAACTTAAACATTCAAGATTTTGCAAAAGATACTGCAATTGGTTACTTAACAGATGTATTTAATAATTATTATTAATATATGTAATTAGTCAATAACTGCAACAGTGCTTATACATTCAATCATACCATGAATAAAATTGAATGCAAACACGTAGATAAAATAGTTAAAATTAACTGCAGGGGTGAGAATGAAATAATCCAAAGCCATACTTTTAACAAAAATTGTTTTTTGCGAGTGCATTTCTTACACATATGGGAAAGCTATTAATAAATTATTGTAATAATTACTCAACAAATGACATAGCCTAAGGACTCTAAACCTTTGTAAAAGTTTGTCTATTATTAGGCCTATATATTTTTTTAAAATTTCATTTTAATTATTAGTTTTTAATATATATGCATTTACATTGTATATATGTGTGTGTATAAATGCATTCATTAGATTAACGTTTATAATATTATAACTTGTAATTTTGTATTGTTTGCGATCATTAACACTTAATCTCAGGACTTTGTAAAACTATATTTCAACGTGACTTAGCTATTTCAACGTTATTTAGACAAAAAAAAATTGTTGTGTAGACTAAGAATCGAACTCGCACTCTTCTACGCAACACGCAGAAGTCTTACCGTCTGAGCTATGGAAACGACATGAAAGCTTTCCTTTCTGTGCGGAGTGCCGATCTAGTCATGAAGGTCCATTGTCGATTTAACTACACGATTTATGTATATATTTATCTTTTATTTACGTAATATTATCATATTTTTTGCAGTTTTTTAATTGAATTTCGGAACGATGCTAGTAACAAACCAAATAGCCTGAATTTAAGTAACTCAATATTCGTTATCTTGTGTATCGGTGCTCTGGTCTCCGATCATGCGCAGTGTCTTACATCTGAGACTTAGGAATATTCAATCGTCTCATCCTTTTCCAGGGAAACTGTACGTGATATCCGTGGATATACTGAGGGCCCTTCCATTCCCAATACTGACAGTCAGTGATCTACTACAAAAGAAATCTATACGTCTATAACTTTGGCATTAAAGACATGAAAAGTAAAACGGGACATTTTTATAGTTGGGATGAAGCTATTGCAGCTCGGGGCTCCCTGGAGATTGCCTCATCCTTGCTTATTCACTTCAAAAATGTTGTCTTCTAAACCAGCTATAAAGCATAGTGTGATTTAGTCCGAATCTTGTACTGCACAGAACCGAAATTTGAATGTAGCCTTCACACTTCTGCGTAATGTTCTGTCCAGTGACAATGACATCGAAACGTTTGAACAAACATTTTTGGTTTCGAGACATTCATACCTGTCCAACGATGGTGACTGTTGGTGTGTTGAAACTGCCAGTACAAATAGAGCCATTTATGTACCGTGATGGAGGAATTCCGAAGAATCAATAAGCTTGTGTTTCATGAGATGCAACGTCCAGATTTTCTGACAATCAAATGTCTTCAACAGTGTCACGAAGAGAAAACAAAATCTGGCTGGAAATGAAAGCAACTGCTGAAAATGCGTCATATCAAGTACAGTAAGGCGCATGGAACCTTTATTCTTTATAAAGGAAATCTGAACGATATAGCTGAGTTCGAAGAGCTTGACTTGAGAAAAGGTCGTCACAGAACTGGGCGACCGTCAATGTGCCCGAATCGGCATCAACTTCAAACGACTTACCCTGATAGAAGATTCGTCACAAAAGCAAAGAAAAAAAGATATGGGGGATCTATTGCAGTTTATACCCCATTGTCACCATTCTTTTTTTCTTGGCTTAAATTCTGATCCTTGAACTGTTTCCGATGACGATGAATAAGTTGATGAAATCATGATATCAGTTGACATCGTATGAATTTTCATTTTGTTTTTTTTTCAATGTTCATTTTTGTTTGTGTTCCTTAACAATAAACAACAGTTCTATTTTTGAGTAGGCTTTCAACTTTTATTCAATCTCATTATTTTTCTTTCCCAATTTATTTTTGTTTCAATTAGGGGAACGCTATTATTTTTTTTTCAACATCATGACTTTGAAAAGTTCACTTCTGGGGTAGTTAAAACAGTTGCAAGATAGATTTATAACTTCTAATTGAAGGTATGTATGTTCCACTTATTGCCAAGCCATTATTTACTCGAGACATATAGAATTCTGAATTTGCAGTGAATTGCAAACTTTAAATATGCTCTCCTGAAAATATAGCAGTTTGGACGTACACCACTTGGCAGCCAACCCGCCCAAATGTAAACCTGTTTTTACAGTTTACAGTCCTTTCGACGCTTTTCTAAAGGTATTCCATTGAAGGTTGCTGCTGCTGCTACTGCTACTGCTACTGCTACTACTGCTATTGCCACTACTAATTATTATAATAGACTAATAAAAATAACAATGTACACAAATTGAATGGCTAGAGTAAAACATATTGATTAGAAATGTATGTGTTGTTGTCAGCCTTCATTACTGCACTCTATCGGCAGCGCGCTCGCTTACATGAAAGATGGGCAACATGACAACACTACTCCCCCTTCTCTGTAAGCTGTCAAGTCGGAACTAGTTTTGGTCAAGGTATAGTTTTGGATTGCGAAGGTTATCTTCCAATGACATTTATCCTACTTCGTAACATGAAATAATATTTGAATTGAATTTTTTTAAAAGAGCGCAAGTCATGATCATTTTTATCGTAGTTTCGAAAGTGCATTGATAAACCCATTGTTTTTGCTTGGAAGGGCGCCATTGTTCGTTGGCTTGTTAGAGGAAAGTTAAAATCACAATTTGTTTTAATTGGACTCTATTTCTTATAATGTTTCAGTTGTAGCTCAGTGAACTAATCTAAATGAATCCCAAACAGTATTTTCGGATATTTCAAGAAGGAGAGATGGACGATCATCCAACCAGAATGGAAGTATCGTGTGGTTAGCACGATGATCCCCCCAGCCGTTATAGCTGGTATCAAAGACGTTATAATAGTATACTAGACTCACACAGAAAGCTGGTGTGCTGTCCAAAATTGAAACCAGTCTGCGCATGTTTACGCCGCCATGCTACTGGTAGAAATAGAGCGGTAAACACGATTGTCATACTTGTCCTTTGTTTTGTCTCGGGTGTTTTTAGTGAATAGTGTGAAAGTAATGGCAATATAATTCTGAAAGATGATATATTATCGCCGCGGACTCATGGTTAACATGTCGGCATCATACAATAACGTGCGGTGTGGTTTAAAAAAATAATTTTGCCGACCGATTGTTGCTCTGTAGGTTTCACTCTAAGCGTCACGTTGTCACGTCTACTTTCTCGATAAGAATAAGCACTAGTTTGTTATATTGTTAAATGGATATTATTATTATTATTATTATTATTATTATTATTATTATTATTATTATTTCATATACGAGTACGTTGGCTTTCTTAGCTCTTAATAATAACTCTATAATAATAATTTTTAATCACATACCTTAATGTTCGTCCTCAGCACAAGACATTGCAACCTCGGGTTTAGTCTACGTGGATTAGACAAGTAAGTGCCATTTAATAATAATTGAAGCAGCTTATTGATTGCATTATTGAAATTGAGGCGAGTGATTGGAGCGGCGACACAAGAAATTGAAAACAATAATACAATTAAATTTCAAAGACCTGCCGAACGCATGAGGCCGCTCAAAGACCTGCCGAATGTTAACCATGAGAGCGCGGCGATAATACCATCCCTGTTTAATTTTCCAAGCTATTTGCAAAAGGTACGGTATAATATTATCTCTGTTGTTACAATATCAATATCATTAAAAATCAATCAGTAGTTTACAACAATAAAGAATACTTAATTGTTAGTACAGGTATATCAGACTGTAGAGAAATCCCACTGAGTGAATTATTTAAACTTACACATTGGATGTTAAAACATTAGTGGAAAGATAACTTTTTGTTTTTATTATGTAAATGAATTTATCTGCAAGATAATAAACTTTCATTCAAGATCCATATATGGATAAATAAATATACAGATAATAAATAAATAAATAGCTATAATAGCTATGCCTCCTTTGTGAATTTATGATTCAGAGTTCACCTATAAATAACTCTTTTACGTTTTGCCGGATATATTTTATTAACAAAAGCAAGGAATGGCATCTTATTGATATTGCATATGTGCATAAAAATTATGTACCATCACTCCGCAAGCAATGATAATATATCTATTTTATTTACTTAAAATAAAAATACAATATGTAAAAAATCCACACATATAAAGTATGTGGTTTTTTTATCTTACATAAAGTGATTGTTTAGTTTTTAGGTCTTCACGTTACCTATTGTTTGCAGTGTATTAGGTACCGATACTTTTTATAATTGATAGCATTCCCTTTATTAATTGAAGAATGAATTCAATGTAATTTGGCTACCTTCGCATATTATATTTTACCAGATTACCTATGTCCTGTGGTCTAAAAGTACCGGTAATATAATTTATTTTTGATTCTCTAAAACTTAACAAGTCTATACTGATTATCGCATATTTATTGCACTTAGGAATTTGATTATAACAAGAACTTGTGTAATTAATGTGCATATATTTATGTCTTGTGATCTAAGAGTTAATATGTTAATATAATTTTAGATTCTCTGAAACCTAACAATTTGCTGATTATCGTAAAATTATACAATCTATAATGTGTATTGTGTAGGCCTATTTATGGATGTATCAGTATGTTTTCTATAAATTGCTGCATACGTATTTTCTTTTCTTTAATGTTCTAACACATATCAATGAAACTTTGAATATGTTTATTTCTCCTAATTTTACGTTAAACGTCGAAAATGGCCATAATATGTCAATTTTAGATCATCACAGCGTTAAATTGCGTGATTTACGCACTGCTATTATTTGTCTGCTCTCCAACAATATGGCGGCAAGCGCAGCGTTCAATTTGCCCCGGTTTCCTCGTTTCGCGCAGCCGAGACTGTAGGGGCTTGGCTGGTATTCGCAACTGGATTTCGCTACCTATCGTAGCTCCCCAAGTGCATCACGATGCTGGGTGGGCACTGGTTCCATACATTGGTCGAAATTTCATGAGAAAATTTCTTTCCCCATGAGGACTCGAACCAGCGCGCATTCCATAACGCGAATCCTAGGCAGGATGCCTTAGAACGCGACGCCACGGCGCGGGACATTAAGCTATTATTGTCTCTAAGAATTATAAATTATAATTGAAGGGGTAAGAATGAGAGAGTCCAAAGCCACACTTTTACAATTTTTTTTTGTGCGAGTTCATTTCTTATACATATGAGGAACCACTAGTAAAATAATATAAAAATCACTCAACAAATGACGTAACTATACCTACTCTGAAGAAATTATGTTACCGCACCTAATAACATTTGAATCTATACCTTTAACACGCTGTCCTGTAAAATTTTGCCTCTGTGGCTTAGAACTATGTTATTCTCACCCCTTGAATTATTATTATAACTCTGACTTCCAGTATCTTTCCATGGACGTAGGGTGACGAGATCTTTCAGTACTAACCCGTAGGAGAATGGGTTAAGATTACAGAAACAAAGGGTTGACACAGAAATAGAACATCATTTTCTGATGATCATGAAAACTTCAGGTTATCTCCGGTTGAAAAATCGTGTACTTCCCTAAGCGTTCCAGAAGTTCAAGGATGCACCACAGTCTAGTATATACAGTTACGAAGTTTGAGTTGTGAGGACGCTAGGAACAATAGACTGTGCCGGTCCTATTTCGCATTGTCTGTAATGAGGCGATATTAGCGATCCTAGTGGCTAGCAACTATCTATGGATGCATATTTACTACGTACTGAGCTCCGTGGCTGTATATACTAGACTGTGGATGCACGTTTGACAGAGACAGAGCAGTTCTGTACGCTGACAGAAAGAAAAAATGATCGGCTTAGAGAAATCTTCATGGCTGTCGTGCTCTACAGCTGTACCGAAATTTTGCTTCATATTTGAGAAATCTCAGACCTCGAGTGACATTTATTAGGACTATTTCGTGAATAAAATAAAAATGTAAATAATATATCCCTAAAATTCGCTAACAAAATGTTAATAATTGTATATTTATGAAAACTTAACCTATTCAGACATTGTGTAGTCGAAATAGATGAATAACGATTACTGCAATAAGGGCAGTAATGCCAATTGAGAAAAGAGAAATACATGCATAAAAATGTTAATTACTTGTACTGCGCTTTTCTCTTGTTGTTATTCATTATCTGCTGAAATAATTATTTAATTTAAATATTTTATAGGATAATTACAAACAACCCGATTAATACATTAATTAAATTAAAAATTGTTATGAAGGAGTGTCATTTTCTTTAGATACAATGAACATGGAATTAGAAGATGAAGATGTAAAGTGGAAGTAGGATTTCCCACTTTATTTAGTACAATGGATTCATGCATATCGATTTACATGGAAACAGTTGGCGACACAGACTAAACAAAAGAACGACCATGCGATAAATTGATAGAGATAAATTGAGCTGCAGAAATTATCGCGATGTATGACTGTGATTGGTTGCAATTAAAAATTTCATTACACTTCATTGGCTGAAAATGGATTGACGTCATTTAAACGAAATGGTCTTTATAATTTCGCTTAGTCTTTTTCCTCCCACTTCTTTACAACTAATCTAATTGAAGGGCTCAGAACCATAGTGGGCCAAGCGCCATTTATTAAAAACGGAGAAACCAAGGGTTAAAGTTAATTGAATACCATAGTTTACTGAAGATTGACACATCACTTAGTTTTAATTTGTATACTTTATATTACTTGCTATATGTTTCCATTGAATTATGATAATAACTTCATTTTAGCTCTTGTTTTCTACGGTTATAGTAAATGGCGCTTGGCCCACTATGGTTCTGAAGCCTTCAATTCTATTCTGTCGTTATCTCTGTCTAATTTAGATAATGATACAACTCACGGAACTTCCAAATAGGCCTACATGAATTTAGCAACAGGTGCTCGCGATATTCACTGTACTTACATGTGCAAAGGAAATTGGTAAAAAGTTCTTGTCGAAGTATGACGTAGGTCAATACATAAGTGTTCTGTCCATGAGCAGGTCTTTCATTGCAAACCTAGCATTCTCCAATCTTTCCTATTTTCTGCCTTCCTTTTAATCTCCACATATGATCCTCATATCTTAAAGTCGTCTATCATTTGGTATCTTCTTCTGCCTCGAACTCTTCTCCCGTTCACCATTCCTTCCAGCGCATCCTTCAGTATGCAATTTCTTCTCAGCCAGTGACTCAACCAATTCCTTTTCCTCTTCCTGATCAGTTTCAGCATCATTCCATTTCACCCACTCTTTCCAATACAGCTTCATTTCTTATTCTGTCTTTCCACTTCAGAGGTTCCATTCTTCTGCCAATTCAAATGCTTCTAGTCGCTTCTCTTCACTTCATCGTAATGTCCATGTTTCTGCCCCATACGATGCCACACTCCACGCAAAGCACTTCACTAGCCTTCCGCGATCCGCAAAATATGCAAAATAATCTATGATTGAAATTAAATATTTACTTCCTATTTTAAATAACCAATTATTGATCAATAGATTTAACATGAATATATTTTTATGCAAGTAATATATAATTTACATTTATATTAATATAAATCATAGAGGCTATATATACCTCTATCTTTCAACAATAATTCTGTATTATATAGAGAAGAAATACTAATGTCGGTCTACCTAAAATACATGAAACCTAATGTTTAATATTCCTAAATTATAACTGTTCTAAACTATATTTCCACTTTTTTATGATCTTTGAGTATATTTTAAATCAATCCAATGTCTCATATTTAATACCCTTTTATTAGCTTATAAATATATAGCGATCTATATAATAATAATAATAATAATAATAATAATAATAATAATAATAATAATAATTTATTTTAGCTGGCACAGTTAAGGCCGTAAGGCCTTCTCTTCCCCATTCAACCAGCAAAAAGTGTATATACATATGCATGAACTTACAAAAAATTCAACAATTTGATTAAGTGAGAGTTACATGTATACAAGAGTTATATACAAATTAAACAACAAAATACTATGAACTATTAATTAGGCACTGAAATAAACTCTAAAGTTAATATATTTCAAATAATATTAGATAATAGAAAGAGATTATTATGAGACAATTTTGAAAATACAGCACTATCAGGATGATGTCTAAAGAATGAAGTAACAATGTAGTCAATGATAGTTTAAATCAGTAAGATTGGAGTGAAATGCTAATAAGGTTATCTTTTAAGCTGTTTTTAAAGGTGTTTATTGTCTTGCAGCCCCTAATACTTTGTGACAAGGAATTCCATTGACGCGAGGTGGATACTGTAAAAGATGATGAATAACAAGATGTTCTGTGAAGAGGTATACTTAGCGTGCCACAGATAAGTGATCTGGTATTTACGTCGTGGTTAGAGTATAGATAGTAGAAACGAGACGAAAGGTAATTTGGTGTTGAGGTGTGCAGAATTCGATAGAGTAAAGACAGAGAGTGTAAAGTCCTGCGTTCTTTAAGTCGGAGCCACGAAAGACTTGCGAAGGACGGTGATATGTGATCATATCGTCGGATGTTGCACACGTATCTGACGCACATATTCTGAGCTCACTGTAACTTGACTGACAATTCAGAACTTAGGTCACTTAACAAAACGTCACAATAATTGAAGTGCGGCATTACTAAGGTTTGTACTAGGGTAAGTTTTAGTTGTTGGGGCAAGAAGTTTCTCAAGCGACTCGAGCAGTGAATGGAGGAACAGATTTTTTTTATCGTTTCTTTAACTTGAAAATTCCAACTTTTATTATTATAAAAAAGAAGCCATGATTCAGAGCCATATATAAGAGTAGGTACAGCCATAACTTTATAAAATTTCATTTGAGTTTCTTTTCTCGCTTTTCTTCCTAAAGTTCTTCCAATTGTTCCACATATCATCTGAAATCTATTAACTTTCTTCTCAATATCTTTCTCATAATTAAAACTAATATCACATCCTAGATAATTGAAGTGGGATACTTGTTCTAAAATGTTTCCATTTACTATTATCTTAGATCTAACAGGATTTTTCCCTTTAAAAGCCATTATCTTTGTTTTGTTTGCAGATATAGTTAGATTGTAAAATATTGCGTTTTGGCTTAATCTATACACTGCTCTTTGTAGGTTATCTTCTGTTTCCTGGATAATTATTTGATCATCAGCGTATAGTAAAGTATTTAAAGGTGTGTTAGATTCTATTTTAATCGCAGTCTGTATTTCATCTTTCCACTTCAAAACTAGATCGTCAATATATAAATTAAACAGAGTGGGTGATAAACTGCACCCTTGTCGAACACCTAAATTTGTTAAAATTGCTTCTGACACTTTAAAACCTGAGCTAATAACTATTTTGGTATTTACATATAAACTCTTAACGGCACTAATAAGGTGCTTAGGAAAGCCTCTTATTTCCAGTATTTTCCATAAAAGGGGTCTTTTCACTTTATCGAAAGCTTTTTCATAGTCAATGAATGCTAAGTGGGTTTCCAAACCAAACTCTCGACGTTTTTCAATAATCTGCCTCATTATAAATATATTATCACTAGATGAGCGTCCTTTTCTAAAGCCTGATTGTTCCTCTGATATTACTACATCAGCAATAGCTTGTAATCTTTGATTAAGAATCACGTATACAATCAGCAGAGATGAAATTTATGAGATACGTAAGAAGATGCACTAAAGCCGATAAAATAAAAAATGAAACAATAAGATCAGATCTCAATATTTTCTCAGTACACGACATGGTAGAAGAAAATAAAACAAAATGGAAAGATCATGTTGACAGAATGGCAGAGAATAGGCTACCAAAGAAGATAATGAATTATCGCCCGATCGGGAAAAGGGATCTGGGTAGACCTCGCAAGAGGTGGCTGGACGATAGAGACCGGAACAGGTGATATCACCTAAACCTTGAAGGGAGAAGAAGAAGAAGAAGAAAAAAGAAGCCAAGATTTTTTACGACAGATGAATAAGGGATTAGCGTGTTGTTAAGGGTAACAACTGAAAGATTACTGTTATTAAGAGAGTTAACTAAACGCTTATGTCCAATAATTATAGCTTGAGTCTTACTTGGATTAAGTGCGAGTCAAATGCTTTAGTTAAATGTCATAATATTCATCCAACATGTAATTTTTAATTATATATTAATTTTTATTTTCTAGGTGACAACACACACTCAATTATTGAATATTATATTTATATTTTTAACGTAACTGGGTATCTGCCTCTGAAAACTATTTTTTTTGTATGCACAACAAAACAGCAAAAAGCAATGTTTGGAACCACACAAAGAACCCTCGAGAAAAAAGACAAGAAGAAAAACACAAGTAAAACTGTATAAGACACTTTCTTTACCTGCATTTATATATGGTAGCAAAACTTGAGTAATTAAATCAAAATATAAGAACAGATTGAAAACATTTTGAAATAAAATTCTTGCGCTATGTGAAAGGATGCACACGAACGGACCACATAAGAAGTACTGATATTAGAGAAGAATTGGAAATCGAAGACATAATATCACACATAACTAGATACCGAATTAACTAGTGTAAACATGTAGTAAGAACGAAAAATTGGAGATTACCCAAGCGAGCCTATCTATACAATCTAAAAAGGAAACGAGAGATTGGACGACCCCAGAAGGGATGGCCTGCTGTTTTGATTTCTTCGTGAAAGGATGGAAAGACTAATTACCTACTGTTTTTGTTGTTGATGATGTTGATTTTTTCCAGAGGTCCGCAGATGATGCTCTTTTTCCTATTAAAAGTTTCTTTAGCCATTGCTATACTTATTTTGACTTCTTGGTAGCAGCTAATGTAAGATGCTTATAGTACACATCAAGTATTTGAAGCTGTACAATAATAATAATAATAATAATAATAATAATAATAATAATAATAATAATAATAATAATAATAATAATAATAATATAGTATTAACAACAACGATGTTACGGTTATTTACTTATTTACCACATCCCATCTTTATGTTGGGAGTTGTTTTCTAAATGGTACAATAATTTGTTAAAGCGCACCGGTACATTTTCCTCCTGGACGTCTCGCACATTATGTTGGTAATTAGTAGATTAATATGATCTAATATTATAATGTATTTTGTCTGACAACATTAAATTTATTGATTTGACTAAACACTTTACGATTCACGAGACCTAACCTAAAAATGTATTTTGTTTGATCACGTGAAATAATTAGTACAAATTCCGAAAACCGAATGCCACTTTGAAATGTATGCTTAAGAATACTTCTAATAATTTTGCTATTCTGGTTATAAATGCTGTCGCCCTGCGCATAATTCCTTCTTCATTATCTTTTCCTTCAGTTTATTACACATATGAACTAATAGATTCCTAATGCGTACTCTGAATAGCACACGCTTTTTTTCTTGAAGGAGTCACTGCCATGCCATTCTTCTCTCTGACATTATTGTAATAAAAATCCAACCTCGAAAGATTTGCCGGCCAGGATGGCTCAAGCGGTAGGGGCACGGCATGTCTCTATCGCTTGGTCCGAAGGGTTGTGGGTTCGAGTCCCGCCTCGGGCATGGGTGTTGTGTTTGTATTAGTGTAAGTAAAAACAAAGGAAACAAGTGAAAACGAAAACAGAACACAAAGATAACTTTGGTAAACAGTCTCTGGCCGGTCTTAAAAAAAATCTGAATGGTATTTCTATCGATTATTCAAATACATGTATCACACAAAGTATGTTATATTTATTTACAATTACCTTAATGTAATCTTGAATTGTAACCACAACGCAACACTTAAAATAACTATTATGTATTAATATTAATAGACTACTGATATTAATTAATTAATTATTGGTAATGTTATGATTTTACTAGCTTCCAGTAATAGGCTCAGAAATCTAGAACCATTTTAATTTTCAGAATTTGCGCTACCAACAACTGCGTCACTGCTGCCAACATAACAGTTAGAAAATCACTACCAGTTGTAGCATTTCTCAGTACCGAAATTCGAAACGAAGTTGGCAAAAGAAAATTTAGCCTGTAAACTAGAAAAACATCATAATCCACTAGCATATGTAGTAATGGGAGAAAAGATGGTTAGGTTTCATCTTTAGGGGCCGTATTCATTGACATTCTTAGCGCGGGTTTCCGGTGGATGATCAGCGAACTAACGTTTTTAGTACTCATAAACCAGTTTTAGTGATATGATATGATATGATATGATATGATATGATATGATATGATATGATATATGATATGATACGATACGATATGATATATGATACGATATATTATATGATATGATATGTGATATGATATATGATATGACATGACATGATATATGATATGATATGACATGATATATGATATGAATTCCATACTAGTAACCAGTCTATAGCCAGGGATAGTTTAGCACGCTCGTAGCGCGGGCTAGTGAAATGTCTATGAATAGCACCCTATGATATTAAGTAAGCTGATCCGGATCATAATTCATAGCCAATCCTCGATATGATATGATATGATATATGATAATATGGTATGATATGATATGATATATGATAATATGATATGATATGATATATGATAATATGATATGATATGATATATGATATGACATGATATATGATATGACATGATATATGATATGACATGATATATGATATGAATTCTATACTAGTAACCAGTCTATAGCCAGGGATGGTTTAGCACGCTCGTAGCGCGGGCTAGCGAAATGTCTATGAATAGCACCATATGATATTAAGTAAGCTGATCCGGATCATAATTCATAGCCAATCCTCGATATCATATGATATGATATGATATAGATATGATATGATATGATATGATACGATATATCATATGATATGATATATATGATATGATATATGATATGATAATATTATACGATATGATATATGATATGATATGATGATATGATATGATGATATGATATATGATATGATACGATATATCATATGATGTGATATATGATATGATAAGATATATCATATGATATGATATATGATATGACATGATATATGATATGAATTCTATACTAGTAACCAGTCTATACCCAGGAATAGTTTAGCACGCTCGTAGCGCGGGCTAGCGAAATGTCTATGAATAACACCATATAATATTAAGTAAGCTGATCCGGATCATAATTCATAGCCAATCCTCGATATGATATATCATATCATATCATATCATATCATATCATATCATATCATATCATATCATATCATATCATATCATATGATATATCATATCATATCATATGATATATCATATCATATCATATGATATATCATAATATATCATATCATATGATATATGATAATATGGTATCATATGATATGATAATATGGTATGATATGATATGATAATATGATATGATATATGACATGATATATGATATGAATTCTATACTAGTAACCAGTATAGCCAGGGATAATTTAGCACGCTCGTAGCGCGGGCTAGCGAAATGTCTATGAATAGCACCATATGATATTAAGTAAGCTGATCCGGATCATAATTCATAGCGAATCCTCGATATCATATGATATGATATGATATGATATGATATATGATAATATGGTATGATATGATAATATGATATGATACGATATATATGTTATGATATATGATATTATATGATATATGATATTATATGATATATGATATTATATGATATATGATATTATATGATATATGATATGACATGATATATGATATATGATATGACATGATATATGATATGAATTCTATACTAGTAACCAGTCTATAGCCAGGGATAGTTTAGCACGCTCGTAGCGCGGGCTAGCGAAATGTCCATGAATAGCACCCTATGATATTAAGTAAGCTGATCCGGATCATAATTCATAGCGAATCCTCTATCCAATCTCTCTCGCACCTTCACAGAGGCTAGATGGCCTCGTAGTTGTATTAAATAGCAGATACAAACAGCTGAAGAAAACTGAAAAAAGCCAGTGTCGTATTTGTCAAGTGCTCGGTACTAGATATCAAACAGCCAGCAAACCAACCACACTATCTTTGTAAGTTACTGCAACACACACAGATAATCATTAATGTATCATAGTTAAGATGATATTGTCTTCAAATGGACTTCTTATATCTCTAGTTATTCGGAAACTACCTTTGACTCTCTCGAACTTGCTTTCATACGTTTCATTTGCTGACAACTTAATGCCAATCTTTTCTCAGTTATGAAATGGGTTTGGTTATGAAAGCCATTACGAGTTCTGAAAAGTAGCTTTGTATGCTGCACGGATACGCGGAAGCGCAGCAGAACTGAAATACTTGAGCTTAAACTACACAGCCGTGGTTCAGGTAACACAGGGGTTTTATCAGGGAACTCTGGTTCACCTGTGGTATCCCTACAGATCACCATAATCATCTCATCCCATCGAGGGTGTAGCGAAGACCAGTCTCCTATAGCGCACCCGGTGCAATGACTTTGTCGGTAAATTGGTCTACATTAGTGGCTTCATATGGTGAATGACGTATGTGAAGTATCTGTCATAAGTTTAAAAAAAATCTACACAACCAATGTTTTAGTTTTATCCTGCACTGAGCTGTAAGTAAACGTTTTAAGTTCAGACATAGCGAGTACAAGGCTCTGCAGGGAAAACAGAAACTACGGCGTGACGATCGCTTGTTGTTACAAAATCAGTTGGTTTCATATTAATAACGTGTTAAAATGTGTTTTCTATCGTATTGCTAATCGTGTATTTGTATCTCTCACCATTTGAATTGTGTTCTTATTGTAATTATTAGTTTTATGTAAATGATTTACGGACATTCTAAATGGCGTGTGTATTAAAATAAACTGAAATGCCGTCCTATTTTGTGCCAGAGTGTAGGAATGTGCATGGCAAGGAGTCTTACAAAGGAATCCATTTCTTCAGGCTTCCCAAGGACGAAGGTCAGTTTTCGAAGTGGTGAGGGCAATTCCCAGAAAGAATAAGTCTCTTAGTCCTAAATCCTATGTTTGTCACGTCTATTGTTCAGGCGATTAGCTTGTAAAGTTGGATTAATTTGTTGTGAAAGGCGAAACTGTTGAAATTCGAAGACTGAGTTGAGTGCACATTACTTAAATCATGTATTATTTTGCATCTATATGTATCATAATGTATTATAGATAAAATCTATAGTTACAATTATAAATAAGCAAGGTTATACAGGGTGTATCAAAAGGTCAGGTCAATCCTTAAACAGGTGATTCAGGACCTTATTTGCAACAAAAAATCCTAATACACTTTTTCAAAATTCATTCCCGTTTCTGAGTTACACGAATATCACGTACCGTATCTATCCCCATTTGATTCCGCACCTAATGGACCTGTCTGCTTGAGAGAAGGTAGGCTAATATTCAGTTGTCTAGAACAGATGCTCGAAATGTCCCTCTCTGGCACGAACATTCGCTTCAGCACGCTGTATGTCCTCTCACTGCACATTATCCAATCCGTGCTGGTGTATTCCATTTCAGCCGTGTTAATCTTTGCAACGCACTATTCCCTGCTTTCTCCTTCATGCAGCCCCAGAGAAAGAAGGCCAATGGTGTTAGGTCTGGAGACCGGGCTGGCCAGGCAATGAGACCACCCCTTCCAATCCATCTACCTGGAAAATGGTGATCTAACCATTGGCGTACTGGAACTCTGAAATGCGCTGGAACCGTCTAGTTGATACCATAGTTGCCTGGCCAACCCGGTCCCCAGATCTAACACCATTGGACTTCTTCTCTGGAGCTGTATGAAGGAGAAAGTGTACCAAACGGAGATAGCAAGCAGGGAAGAGCTCGTTGCAAAGATTAACACGGCTGCAGTGTAGATACAGCAGCACGGATTGGATAATGTGCAGCGAGAGGTTAGACGGCATGCTGAAGCGTGTGTTCGTACGCGAGGAGGACATTTTGAGCATCTTCTCTAGACAACTGACAAATTAGCTTACCTTTTCTTTAGCAGACAGGTCCATTAGGTGTGGAATCAAATAAGAATAGATACGGCACGTGATATTCATGTAACTCGGAAACGGGGATGAATATTGAAAAAGTGTGTTAGGATTTTTTGTTGCAAATAAGGTTCTGAATCACCTCCTTAAGGATTGACCTGACCTTTTGATACACCCTGTATTTGTTTCGAACTCATATCTCACTGCATGCTTCTCTCTGTTCCTTACGTATTTGCACAACTAGCGATACTAACGCCACGACGTCGGGCCATAGAAACTCCGCTAGTGATCTCACTTTCTTTCTACTCGTTAGCTTCAGAGTACGAGCATTCGTTGAGAAGTGTAAAATATTCTGCTCGGAGTACCAATTCAGCGTATCTATGTACAGAAAAGAGAGAGAGTGAGAGATTAAGATTGTCTTCGAGAGAGAGAGAGAGAGAGAGAGAGAGAGAGAGAGAGAGAGAGAGCAGGAGTTTCATGTCTGACCATCCACAGACGAAGAAAGGAATGGAATTATACGTTACAATGACACTCTGAAATTATTCTGTAGGAACACGGAATCTATGTAGAGGTTGAGGTTGTTGAAGGCTGGCCGGCACTGAACACAGAAGCTGGGGTTACGAGGCGGTGAAACGTAACTTATTTGCACCGACTATGTACATACTCCTGCGTGCTTACACAAACATGAGAAATCACAGTAAACTTACAGGCAAGTCTTTTGAAAACTGGCAAGTAGTAGACGTGAACTTTCGCTTTGAATTTATTCCACAAAGAAATATTCTGTGTTGTCGACACATGGAAGACGAATGAGCAGGCTGGGGGTTACGCCAGTGCGGCTGCAATATGAACAAGCAAGGAGAGCATCACTCCGTGTTTGCTTACTTCGTAGAAGATATTCTTTTCTTTCTCTTCTCGAGATAACTCACACACGTGCAACAGACTCCCTGTCGCTGTTAAAAAGACATTATCTTCCTCAGTTGGCTGGTACATGCAACAATGTCCCCCCGTAACAACATTCTTCCCTACAAGTGAAGCAAGAATATTTGTGAAAGAATGGTTTATGAGACAAGTAATTCGACGTACTTCAGGTAAGAATAAGACAAATTTTATTATAAACTACAGAGACTGTACAGTATCTGTGGGATGATGTGGACATAATGGAGTAACTGTGGAATAAAAATTGCAGGACGGACCTGTCCCACAGTCAATGGCTTTATTAAACGATACAACCTTCTCAGTTTTCATGACATAATTGAAGATAATAAGCAATGGTGACGTGTAAGGTCCTCTTTTGGAATAAACTGTCCAATGTATACAAAAATGACATTCATCACTCATTCTCCCTCTATATTATATACTTGCAGGGACATCATTTTATTTTTACTAACGCTTTTAATATTAACCTGGCTATACCTTTGGATTAACGGTTGAGAACCGGAAACACCGTTTGCTAACCCCTTCCACGACTAGAGTTCGATGATACTGGCGTAAAATACAAACAAATCACTTTACTAGGTATGGGAGGGAAAAAAAGTAGTTCGTCCATTTACGTATTTATTATTATTATTATTATTATTATTATTATTATTATTATTATTATTATTATTATTATTATTATTATTACATAATTATTTTATTGGTGTTGTGAATACGAAAAGAAATGTCATTGTATTATATTAATTATGTATTATATTGTCTTGTATTTGTAATATTGTATTGCTTTGAATTGTATTGTATTGTATTAATTATGTTATATTCATAGCACTGTAGTAATTTTTTATCATACTGGTTGAGGGGAAGAGAAGGCCGAATGGCCTTAACTCTGATAGTTAAAATAAACCATTATTATTATTATTATTATTATTATTATTATTATTATTATTATTATTATTATTATTATTATTAAACTAGGAAATATCGCGATTTTCAGTTTGATAATTTTCATTAGGTTTTTTTTAATCAAAGTACAGTACTGTATTAACAAATTAACAATAAGTATTTTTACTCACGAATTGAGCTATTCATTTGAACGTATTCATTATGCAGTGTATTTTAGACCTATACTGTCTACAGCACATTAGCGTACAATATTGAGTATGAAGTTATATTGAAAAATAATATGGATATTTAAACACATTTTTGAAAATGCTGGCCGTTCATTTCGATACAGGCTTCAGTTCTTTTGTGCATATTATCGCACTATAGACTATTGTACCTAATTCCAATTGCCCGTTTCGTCCTTCGTACTAATAACTCATGTTGAAATAATTCTGTACCTACTCTATAAAAGAGTACCTTACGTACTGTAAATTCAATCTTCACTTCTGCCCGATCCGAAAAGTACGTCCAAGTGGTTTTATCGCAGGGTCGTAGAAAGGGGGGAAATCACGTGACAGTTAATTACTTAACGAGGCCATTTAAGTTATTTTAATAACTAGTATAATATTACGTAGACGTCCAATTCCTAACAGAAATTAATGTTTTCAGAAAATAGCTAAGACAGCCCAGCCACTAGCTTTTACAGAGAGGCGAGCAGAAGCGGATGGAGGAAACCGGGATGCGACGTAGGTAAACGGACGACAGTACCTGTGCGAAAGTATGATTCAATATTGAAATCTCTTTCGTCATCGAAAGACTCGAACATATTTCTGGAACGTACTATACTCACTAATTCAGTACTGTTTACTTTGACCGTAAGGCGAGTTTAACTGCATACGCTGCTTTGGTTCTGTGTTGAGAACGGTTGTAAGTTTACTAGTAGAGGGGAGTGGGAATGAAGTGCATTAAAAAATTCAGGTACAATAAAAATTGAAGTAAAAATAAAATGATGTCCCTGTACTTAATAACCATTGATATTTCCTAACTTGAAAAGATAGTTTTCTCATTTGCGTATTATACAAATTATTTGGTTTAAATTCCTGGATCACTCTTATTATTAGTTGTTCCATCTGCTATCATTCATCAGACCCGTATCAGTACAGCAGTAGGAAGAAGTAATCCATCTATTTCATTTTATGGATAAGCTTATGGAGAGAATAAGGGAATGTTGACAAAGCAAACGAAATTTAAGAGGCATATTGGTCCGAAAAGTTAGCATATAAATGAAATAAGTTTAATAATCCTTCAATAACTGCCTTATTAACCTAAGAAATAATACAAAAATTACATTAGGTCATTACACAATTAAACATGACTAGCGCTTTCGCCAATTAATGGCATCTTCAGGTCTATTAGCATATACTGAACAATTACTCAAATACCGTTTGAATTATTAAAATAAAAAATGAATTTTCTCTATTAGGGATTTCAACCCTTTTCTTAAATATAAAAAAAGCTTATGCTCTAGTAACTGGCCTGAAATTACCCATTTAAGAATATCTTAATATCCTTTTCTATCATACCACTGCATTTATGATATGCTTTTATTTCAACCGGTCGCATGACCTCCCTCTATCCCAGAGGAGAGAAGGATTTGATTAAATCATCAGCCCTCCAGTGAGGGTACCACATGGATCCAGAATATAGAACAGTTATGTTTTTTAACTCGATGAATTAAAAAAATATACTAAATTTTGGATTTGGGATGCGCTTGATGCCAAAATGTCGTATTGACAAAATTACCTTTCTTGAAAATATAGATGGTATTGAATGATATGTAATGCGTCCCTAAGAATTTGTAATAAGATGTTTTGTATTTGAAAGACTTGGAATTTTAATTTCACTAATAGTTGATAGGTAGACTGTGGAAGGGAACCTCTTGCTCCAAATAATATAGCTTTGACGAAAATATTAAAGGATATTTGCCCACTATATTGACGTAACGGACTCGACAAAGGAGACACTTCACGACTGACCAGCGGCGATTGCAATGTGAGTCACGTAGGCCTATTTGTGTACACCTGATCACGTAAAACGTACATATAGGCCGAATAGATAAAAGTAACTCTTTCTGTACACCAAACAGAATGCTTGTTTGAAAATGAAAATGACTTGACATAATCAGTAAAGTAGTCTAGTGTTCAGTGTGAAATGATTTCAATCCAATGTGGTACGAAAAATGCAATGTAGCAGTTCAATCTGATGATCAGCTTCAAGAAAATGTCTTGTGCAAAATGTATGTATTTAGTTCACTGAAAGTCACCTATCGGTGAGGTTTGCTTATTCATATTGTATAGGAAGAAGTGAGAATTTCTGTTAAAATAGTGACACTTTATCTATTTTGCTGTATTATTGGTGAGTTTCCAGAATGCGTACAATCTGATAATTGCAATAGATAATGTGTAAAGCCAAAACATATTTCGAAGTGCTAACAAGGTAGAACTTCCTGGTACCATACAATCATTTTGTGCAACATTGTTGCAATTGCAGAGTAAACGCAGATTGTGTTGCAAGAATTCTATTCTGAAACATTTACCCATATAGTTGGTGCGGAAAGACAAACGTCCATCTTTCTTTCACGTCTCCTATGCACCCGATATGGATTTAGTATTTACCAGGCTTAGGATCTGAGACAACTCAAGAATGAAGTGAAATTACGGAGTACAGATGGAGTGAGTTGGCCCGTTGAGTTTTGTTTATCTGTGCGTCAGTGTACAATCCGGTTCGTGATCAGAGGTACAATATTCTTCCGTCTCTCTCTACGAAACGAACTCAGGCCAACACAGTGCATTTTCAATTCATAGTCACAGTTTTTTTTTGAACTAGTTGCAAGTAAGTACATTCTATGAAGCCTTCAACGTCGCCGAGGGACATGAAAACTTATGAGGTATTTATCCTACTTCATTTTCCACCGTCACTAGATTGTACTATTAACAGTAGAATATAACGCAGCACATTGACGTCGTTGTTTACAGTCACAGTATGTCTGTAAACTATGTTCAAGAAACTCTATAGTCAAGTTGTGCGTACATTGGTTGCTAAAGTTTCCCGGATCCTAAGGCTGGTAATTTCACACTATGGCAAACCAAGTAGACTAGTATTCATAGATTATGTTCAAAATTAAAACTCGATATTTTCACACCGAATTCCCAGTTCCAAAATGAATCATTTATTGTAAAAACACCACAACTGACATTTTTTACAAAATGCTTTTTTTTTTTGTGGATTTTGATTGCCAGCATGAATGCGCATATATCTAGCATGACTGTAACATGTAAAAAATTGAACAAGACATATGCATTTATTGTAAAAACCCCACAACTAACATCACATATGGAGCTGACAGCAGCACTGTCGTACCCAACAGCTGATTTCAGTCACAGCCGGATCAGTGTTTTGTTCTGTCTATTGCTGATTAAGTGTTGCCCTTACTATTATTATCTGTTTTGAGTATTTTGTTACAAGATGGTTAGTTCAAGTGATGAAAATGTTGCTAATGAGGATTATTGAAAACTGGTCTAAGTTCAAGGTAAAACGAGTCATAGCTAATGATGTAGTTAATTCCAAAGCTTGGTGGCGAAAATTTTATAAGCTATCTAGCATGTCTGATTCATCTTATGGTCATGGTGTACCAAAGGATAAAAAGGTACATTTTAAAATTTCGAAGGTGAGTTTTTTTACTGCAATGAACAAAAAGAGGTAAAGTTCTTTGTAAAGAGTTCATTGACAGCATTGTGCCGACAGAAGTATTCACCATTAGAATTCCTGAGAAAAGTGTTTGTGCTCAAAATTTACCGTTTGAACTGCCAACAGACCTAGCTTATAACAGCTCGAGGCTACCAATCAATGTTAAAAAAAATGTAGGATCTAAGAAGATTTTACAGTACATAACGGATGAAGTGAAAAGATTCTACACAGAACTGTACATAAGGCCTATCATCAACAAATATAGTAATGACAGTGGAAGCCAGGGCGGCTTTCGAAGGGGGGCTGCGGAGCTGCAGCACCCCCAGAAATTTGTGGCTCATGTCTCGTTTTGTTGTGAAATACATTTATTATACAGTCTCTATTTAGCGGCTCGAATTTTTTTTAATTTCGCTCTCATTGACATGCACGCAATCGTTAGTGAAGTCACTTCCTACCCTGGTGATGCCAGAGCGAAACGAGAGACAAGGACGGATTGGTGAAGCCACTTCCTCCCCTGGAGCTGCCAGTCTCATCTCGGATGCTTTGCGCGTTAGTTTTACCCCTCCCTCTGCTGCCCCTCGCCATGAATGCAGAGTTGCCAGGCGCTGCAAAATTTACAGCAGTTTGTCAGTAGCGCGCAGTTTTAAATACATTTTCTTTAATGTTGTGAGTATAACAAGTGCAACAATGTTTAATTCTGTACAATATTTACAGTCTATTCAGTTCAATACCTTAACAATTCAGGAGAAATGTTCGATAAAGACAAACTAAAAACGGAACTCACTGTGCTGTTTCAGAGACAAGAATTCAGAAATATCAGTGACGCAGTCAAGCTCTTGCAGTTTCTTCTGAGAACTTGCAGGCCTCATTTTCAGAAGTTGTGGAACTACTACGCATAGCTATCACCATACCAATGACAACTTCCGAACCAGAACGTTCCTTTTCGTGTTTGAAAAGAGTAAAATACTATCTCAGAAATACGATGAGAGAAGAGGGACTGACGGCATTAGCTATGTTTTCCATTGTAAAGACTATGTTAAACGACATATCAGATTTTAATAAGATGATGATTAAAAAGTTTGCAACCTACAAGACAAGGCGCATGGAACTAATCTTTAAATAAGGTAATTTGCTTGGTTTATTTTTGTATGCAGCCCCCCTGAATTCAATACCCACGAGCCGACACTGGTGGAAGCGAAGACTAGAAAAATAATGTCCTGATAAGAAAAATGTCTGTTGCAACAGAAAATAATTTAATTTTTGTGATTTTATACCGTAGTTTTTACATATATTATAAAGTTTGTTCATACTTCTTTTCATTCACTCCGATACTTGGAAAAAGGCAATGCTTTGCTTAATTTAAGTTTTTTTTGTTGGAAAAACCCATAACATCCTAATTAATTTAATTTTTTGGGGACTTTACATAAAGGGTGATTCACGAGAAAGGTTAAAAAAATAGGATACGATTGCTTAGGCCATTTTGAGTGAAAAAGTTCATATGATCATAGGTCCGTTTTCGAACTATGGTGGAGCTAGATGTATTTTTTTGGTAAAACGTCTCGCCCCAATGTGAATCAGACGTTACTATATGCTGCTGACGTCAGATGTGAGACAAGGTCACGGATCGCAATGAATGACGTAACATTGGAATCTGCATTGTGAGCGATGTGGATAAGATAAGTTCATTCACCTCACAAACCGGGTGAGGGGCATTACAAATGTCCAATCGCCTGCCCTTGTCGGATGTAATGACACAGAACCCGCATATAACATAAATACACTATCACTTATCAGTTCACATCAGTTCAGTCAGCTACCTACAGTACAGTAGTTATACAGGTACAGTTATCAGAAGTGTTAAGTTGTGTTTTTCAAGATGCCATATAAATTTTCGACTGCAGAATACGCCGATATTGTGTATGTTTATGGTTTGTGCCATGGAAGTTCCTTGCGTGTCGTCGCTGAATACGAAGGACGCTTTTCGAACAGAAGGGTAGCATATCGAAGAGTATTTACTGTCTATGAGGTTGGATGAAAGACTTGGTATACCAAGGGTAGGTGGGAACGAGAGAGACACTAATGGATCGTATTTTGGATGCTGCACGCCGCATAAAGAAGAGCCACGAGCAATTGTCCCGAGCGATGAGCGCGATTTACCCCCGAGCGCAACAGTGCATTGAAGCAGAAGGAGGTACCTTTGAGAATGTGCGAAAACTTCGACCCCGACATCTAGAATATTAGGTATGTCTGCATACGTGAATATAAACTTTAAATTTGTCGTCGACCTGGTTGGCGAGTTGAGTTGGTATAGCGCTGACTTTCTATGGCCAAGGTTGCGGGTTCGATCCCGGGCCAGGTCGATGGAATTTAAGTGTGCTTAAATGGGACAGGCTCATGTCAGTAGATTTACTGGCATGTAAAAGAACTCCTGCGGGTCAAAATTCCGGCACATCCGGCGACGCTGATATAACCTCTGCAGTTGCGAGCGTCGTTAAATAAAACATAGCTTAACTTAAACTTTAAATTTGTCCGTTATCTGTCTCTAAATGCGAGTTAGTACAATGGAATCCCAGAAGTTTTTATGAAACCAAAGAGCCATATCTCCGTAACCGTTCGAAAACGGACCCATATTGATATGAACTTTCTGACTCAGAATGACTTCAGAATTCAAATCTTAAATTTTTTACCTTTCCTCGTGAATCACCCTGTATATTATAAAACAGAACTAATTGTGAATAAACCTCATATTTAGCAACTAATATCACTTGTTCAATATATTTTCACATTAAAAATGAAAATAATGACACTAAACAGTTTTTATTGGTTTCCCAAAAGTTTTGTTTTTGTCACTTGTGGGGTTTTAGAAATAAACGATTCAAATGTAACATTACATTAGATATAAAAAGTAATGTAACTCTGATTTATAAACTGGTACTTCCGAAATACTGGAAATTTCTAATTTCCTCACAAGTTTGAATATTAAGAAGCCATATTACATTCAAGCTTATTGAAAGCATGAGATCTCAGAAGACAAGGCATGTATTCTGCTCGTATACCTAGTATTCTTTCTTTTAAGAAAGCGTAGTTTTCCAGCACCGTTCAATCTGAAAGTTGATCATATGAAAGAAGCATGTTCAAACCCAGACTACGTGTCAGGTCATAGCCGTGACTAGATCGACAGACGGTCCCATGGTCGCCATTATTTCTTAACTTCTCCCCTTGTTTGTTGTTTGCGAACAAATAAAGAAAGGCAGACTGTAAAAAAGGAAATAATCTTCGACTATATCAGCTTATATGCATTGTTTGTTTGTATGCCCCTCCTCCACCTCGCATACAATTGCTTCCATGCATGAGTCTTCGTGTTGGATAAGTAAAATCTCTGCTCAATAGCTGTGCACTTCTAAATGAAAATAAAATAAGCATAAACTTTCTACACGGGATAATAGCCGTGTAAGAAATCTTGATAACGTTATCACATAGGCCAGCGGTGGCGAAAATGTGATCGTGCGCCGAGCCACTGTGTAACCTGCAACGTGCATAGCACCTATGGAAGGAGGCGGACACCCGAAGGGGGAGTGAAGCAACTGTCTGACTTATTAACGGATTTTCATTTTCCTTACGTTAAGCGCTTAAATATAATTTTATAGAGTATAAGGTTACAAACTAATGTTTAGTACGTATAACGAAGAAAGGAATGAAGAATAAC
The DNA here is from genome assembly GCF_040183065.1 of Periplaneta americana. Classification (NCBI taxonomy): domain Eukaryota; kingdom Metazoa; phylum Arthropoda; class Insecta; order Blattodea; family Blattidae; genus Periplaneta; species Periplaneta americana. The sequence goes on along the minus strand of NC_091122.1, from coordinate 70,880,653 downwards.
TGTCTTCAGAATGTCTCTGCGACAAAGTTTCAAAATCAGGATTATGTCACTTACTGGCAGTCGTAGTTGATCACGAATGTATTTGTCTGTCAGTCGTGATGTAAATTTGGCTTTTACTATTTTCATTGTTGGCTTCAACAGAGCAAGCGAAAGAACGAAGCTTCGGATCTTTAGGCAAAGATTTGAAAGTTCAACATTTGTCAAGTCCTTACATCTAGTTTTCATTTGACATCACATAGTAAATCAGTGAGCTCAAATTGAAGAGCTAACCGCATTATTCGTACATCTGCTGAAGAAGGTTCGACGTACACCTAAATTTTAATGTTTCATGAGTAACATGTATAATGCCGTTTTATGTTATACAACCGTTTTCCTCGTAATACTCGTGAACAAATCATACATTTAATATTCTCATCATATTGACAGCAAAAAAATGCGTCCTCCCATCCTGTTTGAAACTTTCGTTTTTGTAGAGGTACGTGGTTTTGAGAGAGACATACACTCGCAGGTCAGAGACAAATACAAATGGAACGAAGTTTGACTCCAGTGAGTGAGAGGGTGGGGGTTGGGGAAGGTTAGAAGCAAGAGAAATGCATAGCTCTCACTGCGATTCACAATGTCCTCGCGAGTCGCATTCTCGCCACGGCTGACATAGGCTATCATAATACAAATTAATTTTATTTGAAACTTTTCGGAATATTGAAAGTGTTAGGTTCTGCAAGCTTGTATCTTACACGATTCCTTGCTCCTTGTTCATGAAACTTTCGTCATGTATGATGAGTTTTAAACTCTGCAAGTCTGACAACAATAATAAACACAGTACGATTATTTAGTCCTGACAGTCGCAGGAGATGTGCGCCTGGGTCAGGCGAGTCTATTTAGTTACGCCAAGGATGTTTAGGTTAGTCATTCGCTTGCCTTCTGCGCGATCGGATGTCATGCGTGCGATAGAACCGTATGTTTCTAGTACAATTAAGCTGTACTACACTCCATTACCGACCGCTCGCCCTTATCTCTACTTCGGAACTCTCCCCACTACTCCTATTACTTCCCCTTTTTCGCGTCGCTGAGCTGTCAGGACTAAGTAATCGGTCTGTACGATTGAATCACTTTCGTTAAAATATACAGGAGTTATTGTGAAGCTAGAAAAGTGTATGTATATGTGCATGGATGGACAACTCGTGCTCACAAAATGCTAAAAATCTTGAAAGAGAGAAAGGCAGACGGAGCTAGCCGCAGCAGTTACAGGTTGTTTGTAGTTTCGCTGCAAAATAAGTTCACTGCCACGGTGCGCTCTGGCAGCTCATGTAGGTGGTCGTGATATCTACTCCATGATTTGAATTTCAGAATGACGCATGGTACAATAGCCCTAATTATAGTAATTTTAGACAGGCTGTACCTAAACACACATAACAAAATTATATTTCCTAGCTTTGTAAATTAGTTTAATACTGGAAACACAAACTGAATACAACCTTTTCAAGATACAACAAATATGGCTGCAACACTTATTTATTATTACACTATTTGTCAATATTTCTTATTATATGTCTTATTTGAAACATAGAACGCTAGAATTTACAAGTGTTTATACATTAAAGAGTATTCCTCTGTTCTCAGAAAGGTAATAGTCTGTATTCGCAAACAATCACAAATACAAGGAAGTATTTTTTACACGTCACGGCAGATGAAATAAACTTACTTCTAAGCTCTTTCTGTACATTGAGAGCTCTTATACTTCTTTCTTGTATTAAACTCTGGCTCAGGCACATACAATATACATGGAAGCAAAAAGCATATTTGGAAATTCTGACTTAGGCAACATTACGAACAGTTCGATTCCTGATTTCGCTGGAATCCGAGTGGCGTGCTGTCCTGTAGATTTATCAATTCAAGCTATAAAATTTCAGGATCTTCTATTGGTTGTAAGCCAAAAGGATTACAGAAAAATCTCGATTCCTTGTCAATTTTCACTGCTTCTCCAAACTTACCAGTGAATTCTGCTGTAGGTCTTAAAGTAGGGTCTTATATTTGATAAGAAATTTTTTTATCACTCTTGAAGGTAGTTTATAGTCAAAGGAACTGAAGTTAAGTTATCTATGTTATACGTGATACTGCCACATTTCAAATTTATCCATAAATGCTCTTAGCTAGTCGATCATATGTCGTGCAATTCTGTAACTCGCAGGCACAACGTGCTAACGATATTTGAAACCAGTCTCACCTTGTTGATATCTCATTTTTACCTCTAGCTATTCTGAAGCAGATGTAAATAGTATGTCTTTACTAAAACCTTCACTATGTTTATTTGTAACGTAAAATGTCATGCGTAAGAAAGTGTAATAGAACATAATACAAGATTTAGGCCTACCTCGCTTCTTAATAAAAAGAATCTTTCTCTTTCGACCCATCACCAAAGGGAAATGGTCCGGAGATTATATTGTTTTTCTCTTAAAACGAGCCGCCACTTATTGCAGACGCGAGCAAACTTGAGTCTTGCATACAACAGCTAGTACAGAGTCCGTTCTACCTGCACTGAGGTTGTGTTGACACTTTGAGAGCACGAGTTGCCCACCCATGTGTGTGTGTATCTAATGCCTACCCACTTCACTTGCGTGATTCGGGTTTCGTATACTGCGGATAGATGGCAGGACTGTGACCCATTTTGAAATTGCACACCACTTCGACGAGCCACGATATACATATTGTGTATGTGTGAAAAATTTTGTCGTGTACTAGGGTGAGTGTATGTGTAAGTGTTCGAAGCTAGAAAAGTCGATTTCCAGATTTTCGTGTAAATACAGATTTTCAGCATTCTTAATGGGAACGACGAATGCCTTTCCGTGTCTGTCCGTGTACAGCACAATTACTCCAGAACTATCAGAAGAGTTCTATTCATGTCCAGTATCTACTGGTCAATTTAGCCGGGAATAATGCAGATTCAATAGATGTTGGTAATGTTTAGTGAAAAGGTCTTATATGAAATTTAAGCACAAAAATAGCGAATAACTAGAAATCAGTAGTCTAACAAATTTCTTTCAACTTTGTTTCTTGCATGAGATGAAGGCATAAATTTAACTATGTTTTGTTTTAAGGAAATTAATTATACATACTGAATTATCATTCATGCTTTTCTTTGCGAATTTTGTCAGAGTTCAAAAAACAATCAGCCAAGCCAAGCAGTCATTTCTGTTAGTGAGGAGCAACTCATTGTTGTAAGATTATTATATCGTTCATCAGATAATATTTTCGACTATTCCCAATTTATTGCCACATGACATTAACAACTACTGTAGTATTGTTGGTTGTGCTACGAACTCAAAATCAAAAGTCGGCCAAAATTCAGATCTGGAGATCTTGGTGGCCATATTGATGGAAAGTGTCCACTGATGACACGGTCACCAAAAATTCGTGAAGTATTGTTTTGCAGTAGTGTAGATCTGGAAAGGTGCGCCATCTTGCGTCAAGATTATGTCGGTCAACAACATTCTCCATAATTGAAGACCTCCCCAGAAAAAGGATGTAACATCAAATTAGTGAAATATGTGGCTTAAGTGGAAAAAGTAATTTTGACGCATTAATTTATAATAATAAATGGATGCATCCAATAACTGAATAAACTTGTATACTTGATTAGTCAAATGGTTCTGCTAGTAAATATATGTCTAAAGAAATATGCCCCTGAAATTAATTTCCTTTCTCCTGAAACGTGTATTACAGATTTGTTGGTTACACTCTTATTTTGGAAACGTCTTCAAATGTGATTTTATTATAAACTCCATTTCGAAAATAGGGCACTACCTATTTTTGTAAGACGCCGAATCGATCGTCACCATGGTAGTGTTCCTCGTGGTTTCCTCCAAAAAGTCCAGTTTTGAACAGATTTACTGCACTTGCAAAATTCATCATGCCGATGGAGAAAGCTACAGCGGAGATTTCCGGTAATCTGTTTCTTAACACAGCAAATACCATGGAAGGTATAGGGGCCTCCGACATACAAGACAGAATATGATACAGAAATTATGAAAGTTGGTACAAAAAGCCAATAGTCTGCAAAGAAAGAGAGCAGATGGTAGTGAGTTTTGATATCGGCTATTCAACGGCGTTGTAATCAATAAAGGCTGGTTCACAATAAATCGGAAACGGAAACGACAACGAGAACGACAACGGAAATAATGTTAAAAAAATGTATTTAAATTTGAGCATTCACAATAGTTAATTCTGAATGCTTACATTTAAATACATTTACTTTAACATTAGTTTTTTTTGTTCTAGTTCTCGTTGTTTCCGTTTCAGGTTTATTGTGAAACAGCCTTAATTGCGATATTATCTACTCTCTGTGGAATTGACAGTGAGATGAAATGTTGGGGATATGAGGCCAACATTTTGTCACATATTATCTAACATTCTCCTCACAGTTGAGAAAACATCATATGAAAAGTCCACACCTGTGGAGTAACGGTCAGCGCGTCTAGCCGCGAAACTAGGTGGTCCGGGTTCGAATCCCGTTCGGGGCAAGTTACCTGGTAGAGGTTTTTTCCGGGGTTTTCCCTCAACCCAATACGAGCAAATGCTGGGTAACTTTCGGTGCTGGACCCCGGACTCATTTCACAGGGATTATCACCTTCATTTCATTCAGAAGCTAAATAACCTAGATGTTGATACAGCGTCGTAAAATAACCCAATATAATAATAATAATCATATGAAAACCAAGTCAAGTTTTCTGACGCATTAGGATTCGAATCTAAGCCGCAGAGAGACAACGAGAACGAGAACGGAAATAATGTTGAAATAAATGTATTTAAATGTGAGCATTCACAAAAGTTAATTGCGAATGCTTACATTTAAATACATTTATTTTAACATTATTTCCGTTCTCGATCTCGTTGTCGTTTCCGTTCCAGGTTTATTGTGAACCAGCCTTAATTGCGATATTATCTACCCTCTGTGGAATTGACAGTGAGATGAAATACTGGAGATATGAGGCCAACATTTTGTCACATATTATCTAACATTCTCCTTACAGTTGAGAAAACATCAGATGAAAACCAAGTCAAGTTTTCTGACGTTGTAGAATTCGAATCTAAGCTCCAGAGCACACTCTCAACAGGAAACCAGCTCCTTACGTATGAGCTACGCCGGTGACTGGGTGATTTAATGAAGGTGAAAAAGACGGAGAGAATGATGAAAGAAAAATAAAAAAGACTTGTAGAGATTCTTACTCGGTGAAGATCTCTCTATGAAACTGTTAAGACTGGTTCACAATAAACATGGAACGGAAACAACAAGAACGAGAACGGAAATATTGTTAAAATAAATGTATTGAAATGTGAGCACTCACAATTAACTGTTGCGAATGCTTACATTTAAATACATTTATTTTAACAATATTTCCGTTCTCGTTCTCGTTGTCGTTTCCGTTCCCTGTTTATTGTGAACCAACCTTTAGTCTAAATACGCGACGAAGAGAGAAAAAATCACAGAGAAATTGATACTTTTAATAAAGCAGCCATTTCTCACTGGCTATAGTTCTGATATGTTGTTTTCCGTTCACTACAAAGTGACTGTTGCTTGCATAACTGTGAGAAACCAGGTGGAAGGTCAGTTTGTAACAACTATCACCCATTCTTCCGGGTCCGTACACTTGCACCTGTATGTCATAGGTCAATGCCTTATTTTCTGTGCCGATGCATGAGCAAGACTTACATGACAGAGGTACTCTTGGAATACTTAATGCACGCAGCGCTGTGATTAAGGTGCTATCCTACAACTTTCACCTAAAATCTTAGTTAACAATATGTGACAAAAGTTATAATATATTTAAAAAAAATAACAGCGTCAGGAATTAGTGGCAAGTATATTATAATCGTATTGAAATTCAACTTGGCGATTCCTCATATATACCGTTGGTGCTACATTATGTAAATTTGTGTTACATTTATAACTGTTTTAAATATGAACTACTTTCATTTTATATTGTGTAGCACCTACTTCTTTCATCACTGTATAAAGAGTCTTATTTTAGAAATTTTTATTGGTGATATCAGTTCTTGCTATCTCACTATAAAATCGAGAAAGAGACAAATAGGCAGTCATTTAAGCGCTGTAGCAGTGAATGAAAAATTACTCGTTTTTCAATACCGTCTAACAAATTGAATCCCTTATTTCAGAAACCAGTCAAGCGCCAAGTTAGCCAATTGTGCGAAAATAAAAAAACTGCCAAGCATCAGACCAATTTGTTTGGTAATGGTTTAAATATTTTTATGCTCGACCATGCCGAAATGTAGTAATTATACACCTGGTAGCAGCCCTTTAATGGACCTCATTAAAGTACACCTATTCATTAAAGTTCAGATTTTCCACCAATCAGAAAGCACCATTGTAGCAATATGAAAGCGCAAGTATCGATTATTCTCGGATATACAATCGAAAGACAACTAGCGAAACGTCACGGAGGCTGGAAATCCAATACTGTCGCAGAAGGTTATGTTCTGTTACTATAATAATTAGCGTTAATTGTAAATAATATTGAAATAAATTCAATTTGTCATCTCGTTTTTCAATGTCTAAATCAATTTCCAGGTTATATCAAATTTATGTTCATTTTACTCTCTAGATTATATCAAGGTCCATGAGATTTGTTCCTCGAAAAAAAAACAATACATTCGCGTCTGCGCACATCTCACAATTTACGATATATTGCACAAGGTCACTTCCGCTTGCGCTCATTTCATAAACATACTCGCATCTTAATTACTACCATTATAGGATCGTTGCATAATGTACTATTTTGCTGGAAGTAGTACAGTAGTAGCTGATTTCAGAGCTTTGTTCACAGTGACAGCACGATAGACTGGTAACGAAGACTTTCGTGGTTCGAATACTGCCCAGGAAGGAAACTTTTTTTTTGTTCCTTATTCAAATTTATTCCCAATACTTTTCGATTGCAGCGATATTTTACTACTTAAGTAACTTATTATTCCCAGAGCATGTTCCTAATTATGTCAGTTGAAGAATACAATGCGTGCAGTTCTGCGTTGTGTAACTTTCTCCATTCTGCTGTAACTTCATCCCTCTTAGCCCCAAATATTTCCTAAGAACCTTATTCTCAAACACCCTTAATCTCTGTTCCTCTCTCAAAGTCAGAGTCTAAGTTTCACAACCATACAGAACAACCGGTAGTATAACTGTTTTATAAATTCTAACTTTCAGACTTTTTGACAGCTGACTAGATGACAAAGCTTCTCAACCGAAAAATAACAGGTATTTCCCATATTTATTCTGCGTTTAATTTCTTCCCGAGTGTATTTATATTTGTTACTGTTGCTCCAAGATATCTGAATTTGTCCACCTCTTCGAAGGATAAATCTCCAATTTTTATATTTCCATTTCGTACAATAGTCTGGTCACGAGACATAATGATATACAGTACTTTGTCTTTCGGAATTTACTTCCAAACTTATCGCTTTACTTGCTTTAAGTAAAATTTCCGTGTTTTCCCTAATCGTTTGTGGATTTTTCTCCTAACATATTTACGTCATCCGCATAGACAAAAAGCAGATGTAACCCGTTCAATTACAAACCCTCTGTGCTATTCTGAACTTTCCTAATGGCGATTCTAGAGCAACGTTAAAAAGTAAAGGTGATAGTGCATCTCCTTGCTTTAGCCCGCAGTGAATTGGAAATGCTTCAGATAGAAACTGGCCTATACGGACTCTGCTGTAAGTTTCACCGATACGCATTTTAATTAATCGAACTAGTTTCTTGGGAATACCAAATTCAATAAGAATATTATACAAAATTTCTCTCTTAACAGAGTCATATGCCTTTTTTATGTCTATGAATAACTGATGTATTGTACCCTTATAATCCCATTTTTTCTCCAATATCTGCAGAATACAAAACAATCTTATCAATAGTCGATCTATTACGCCTAAAACTGCACTGATAATCCCCAATAATTTCATCTACATATGGAGTTAATGTTCTCAAAAGAATATTGGACAAAATTTTGTACAATGTCAACAAAAGTGACATTCCTCGGAATTTACTAGTTAGTCTTGTCCCCCTTCTTAAAAATAGGTTCAATTGTTGACTCCTTCTATTGTTCTGGTACAATTTCCTTTTCCCAAATAGCAGGTACAAGTTTATAAATTTCGGTAGATAATGCACTTCCACCCTTTTGTATTAATTCTACTGGAATTTGATCGATACCTGGAGACTTGTCCTTTTTCAGATTTTCTATCGCAATTCCGACTTCAGAAAGTGTGGGTTCGGGCATATATGGCTCAGCAGTTTGTTTTGAATTTCGTCCCGATTATTTCTATTTGGCCTATTTAAATTTAGTAGTTGCCCAAAACAGTTTTTACATCTGTTCAGAATTGAATGAGTGTCTGCAAACAAGTCACCATTCTCATTCTTGATCACGTTGACCTTTGCCTGATATCAATTCTTAAATTCCTTTATTACGGTTTATATATATATATATATATATATATATATATATATATATATCGAATGCTTTTATTCTTACTGTTTGTTAACATTTCATTTAAGTTTATTTTTTCTATCATTGTAGTTGTGATGTGTATAGTTGTACTTCAATGCTAAATGTTACGTATTGTTAAATATAACTTTCCATTGTAAATTAATATGGTAACAAATTACAAACCATATTGCCATATATCGTTACTTAGCATCATATGAAATGTAATTTATAATTTTTTACGGTGGAAAAGAAAATATGCAACTTAGGTACAAATTTTGCTTCTTTCATTCATACTTTTCTCATTGAAATCATGCACAAACTTAGCTATAATTTCTTGCCAAGCATTCGTTTTCACCACTTTATTGCTATAGTTATCGCTTTTGACATCCCAAATAGCAGGTCGACTTTCTATTTCATTTATAAAATCTTCCGTGTTAATCAAATCTAAACTCATGGATGGATAGACTAGTTTCACTGTGCTCGAATACTGTGTGAATGTTCTGTTGGCAATCTGCAAGCTGTGTCCTGTGATTTGTGTCCCAGTGTGAAAACTCCAATTCAAAGCAATGTATGTCGGGCAGTGACTGGTCTGGACACAGTGACCCTATCCGACACATGTGTAGAGGGCGAGACACTGCTGGGACACTGTGACTGGGTCAGACACTGCAGTGTCCCGGTATGAACGCTCCAATTCAAACTAATGTATCTCCGTCAGTGACCGTCACTTGTGACCGTCACCGGTGTCCTAGTGTGAAAAGGCTCTAAGATGTCATAAGGTCACACACGTGGGTACTCTTATCTCTATTGGCTAGCTCTCACAGCACAAACCATAACATTGATACAGACATATTGATACTACCCTAGTTGCAAAATTAGATCACAGTTAATCTCCTGGTCTTTTAATCTCTTCATACAGGAAATAACATATGCAGGAGAGCGCATGGTTTTTAAACTGACGTTATAACGGTAATATTATTTATCTACTTCGCTCCAATAGATGACGCAATAGTAAACACATTCCTTTCACAGTTGATCTCCTGGTTGGAGAACAGTATAGAAGTTCCTGTGGAATGGAAAACTAGTAGACTACATTAATAATAATAATAATAATAATAATAATAATAATAATAATACGTGACGCTACAGCCCTTTAAGGGCCCGGTCCAACCAGACGGCTGCTGCAATCACGTCAACATGTCGAAGCAGAGGTGGACGATCATCCAACAAGAATGGAGGTATCGTATTTTTAGCACGATGATTCATCCAGCTGTTATAGCTGGTTTCCGTAACCGGATTTTGCTAGCTATCGTAGCTCCCCAAGTGTATCACGATGCTGGATGAACACTGCTCCCATAGGTTACTATGGCAGTGATTTTATGAGAAAATGTCATCCTCCATGACGACTCGAACCAGCGCGCATTCCATAACGTGAGTCCTAGGAAGGATTGATAGTGATGATGATGATGATGATGATGATGATGATGATGATGATGATACTTACAAATGGCTTTTAAGGAACCCGCAGGTTCATTGCCGCCCTCACATAAGCCCGCCATCGGCCTCTATCCTGTACAAGAATAATCCAGCCTGTATCATCATATCCCACTTCCCTCAAATCCATTTTAATATTATCCTCCCTTCTACGTCTCGGCCTCTCCAAAAGGTATTTTTCCCTCCGGCCTCCCAACTAACACTCTATAGGCATTTCTGGATTCGCCCATACGTGCTACATGTCCTGCCATCTCAAACGTCTGGATTTAATGTTCCTAATTATGTCAGGTGAAGAATACAATGCATGCAGTTCTGCGTTGTGTAACTTTCTCCATTATCCTTTAACTTCATCCTTTTTAGCCCCAAATATTTTCCTAAGAATCTTATTCTCAAACACCCTTAACCTCTGTTCCTCTCTCAAAGTGGGAGTCCAAGTTTTACAACCATACAGAACAACTGGTAATATAACTGATTTATAAATTCTGTCAGATTTTTTAACAGCGGAATAGATGACAAAAGCTTCTCAACCGAATAATAACAGGCATTTGCCATATTTATTCTGCGTTTAATTCCTCCCGAGTGTCATTTATATTTGAGTAGCTTAATATCAAAGGCGGACATCTGATCTCAGATCGAAATTTAGATAGCTGTGGATTTTTATACAATTTTTCATGCTCTTTCCAGTTATAGTGAAACCATATGCAAACTCTAACACTACATTTATAAAGTAAATTGTGTTAAATATTACAAAGAACACTGTGAAACAAAAAATTGCCTGTAGATCAAAACTATGGAGACGACAGATGTCCGTCTTTGATATTAAACTACTCATTTGTTACTGTTACTCCAAGATATTTGAATTTTTTCACCTCTTCGAAAGATAAATCTCCAATTTTTATATTTCCATGTCGTAGAATATTCTGGTCACGAGACATAATCATATACTTCGTCTTTTCGGGGTTTACTTCCAAACCTATCTCTTGACTTGCTTCCTTTAAAATTCCTGTATAATAAATAGTGTGTGGATTTTCTCCTAACATATTCACGTCATCCGCATAGATAAGAAGGTGATATAACCCGTTCAATTCTAAACCCTCTCGAAGTTAAAAAATAAAGGTGAATAATTTAGCTCAGAAAACATTGAGAATTCATAAAATCGTTGCATATTATCTTGCTACTGAAGGGATTTACTCGTACAAGAAATCCAGTACCGTACATTAATTCATTATGCATTACTGTCCTCCAACCCTTCAAGAACTCGACGACTGTACCAAGAATCCAGCCAGAGATAGGGAGAGGTAGTGGAAAGAATGCAGACACATATTTTTAATTCACACAGTGCTGTGAAGTGTATACACAGGCGATAAGACGGTCACGCTGGAGTTCCATACTCATTCCTAATTAAGATTTAATTTTCAAAACAAATATAGGATACTTTCCTATGGCAGTGTTTATGTTCTACACAGAGTTGATAATTACCACGGGAATAAACTTGTTCACACCACCTCGAGTGATCGCTTTCTAGAGAGATGATCTGGATAAAGAGATGAACGAGGCTGTAATTGTAGCCTGCAGCTTCGCCGGCACCTACTGCACTGCAGCACACGATGTACAGTACGAAAGCGAGAGCTGTAGTGTACAGTATGCAGTATGGACATTAACATACAGCGCGTAGGGCTTCGCTGCTTTTGCGTTGACCTTTCACACAAGACACTGAGGTCAGAATACTAGCAGGATAAAGCCAAAGTATGGAAAAAGAAAGAGGCAGGTATAGCCTAAGTACTCTTTGTTGCCTTCATCTAATTTCGATGTCTTCCCTTCATGGAATATCATTGTTGTCTTCAAAACCGACTGGCATGGTGTAGGCCAGCGGTGATCAAAACTCGAACGGCAGTGAATACACACTACAGACAGTCTAGGAAGTAAGGAGACGGGGGAGAGGTACATGGCATGAAAACTACAACCAGTGGTTGTTCGTGCACTAACATTGAGTTCTTCATCAACCCCGCGAATAAAAAACCACAAGTTCTTCTGTATCAGTAATATCATTACTGTCATCAAGAACCAATTGAAAATATATACAAATTTTCTTGTTTTTTTTTTCTTTTTTAAGTATTCCTCACGAACACAGTCAGAAATTTCCAGAATTCTCTTCTGGATATTTAGTAGAGAACTGCGCAGTTTTTGAAAATTAATTAACAACTTTCATTGGACAAATTATTATTTGAGCCACCTTGATCATTACGCTTTTATAAAACTCTCCTGGAAGGCTTAAGAGAACGAGCTATTTCGTTCGCCACCAGATAGCTGGCTTTCTTACATTTTATTTTTGTCATCTTTCTTTTCATGACGATGATTAAGGCTCATTTCAGTTCTTGCAGTTTAATGGCTCTTTTCATTACTACACTAGCATATAATATTCAATCAGTTTCTCTATACTATTATTATTATTATTATTATTATCATCATCATCATCATCATAAACAATATCACCCTTCGTATTCCTACAAAGGCTTTAAACTTTCAAAAAATTTTGTATAACAGAAATTCAAAGTCACTTTCTCCAGTCTGTAGATGCATAAAATATGCCAATTTTCATGGGCACAATTTAGATCCTTTTAAAGTATAGTTTCGTTTTGATTATTGGTATTTACTGTTCTTGTTCTCAATTTTATTGATGTATGTTTTTCTTTATTTAAGATATTATTTATTTATTTTTGCACATTTGTATCTTCTGTTTGTGTGTTGGGCTGAACTATCATTGGCCTCTGGCTGTTGTTCAGCACACATAAATAAATAAATAAATAAATAAACAAATAATTATTACTACTACTACTACTACTACTATATTTACTACTACTACTACTACTACTACTACTACTACTATATTTACTACTACTACTACTACTATATTTACTACTACTACTACTACTATATTTACTACTACTACTACTACTACTACTACTACTACTACTATATTTACTACTACTACTACTACTATATTTACTACTACTACTACTACTACTACTACTACTACTACTACTACTATATTTACTACTACTACTACTACTACTACTACTACTACTACTATATTTACTACTACTACTACTACTACTACTACTACTACTATATTTACTACTACTACTACTACTATATTTACTACTACTACTACTACTATATTTACTACTACTACTACTACTACTACTACTACTACTACTACTATATTTACTACTACTACTACTACTACTACTACTACTATTACTACTACTACTACTACTACTATTACTACTACTACTACTACTACTATATTTACTACTACTACTACTACTACTACTATATTTACTACTACTACTACTACTATATTTACTACTACTACTACTACTACTACTACTACTACTACTACTATATTTACTACTACTACTACTACTACTACTACTACTATATTTACTACTACTACTACTACTACTACTATATTTACTACTACTACTACTACTACTATATTTACTACTACTACTACTACTACTATATTTACTACTACTACTACTACTACTACTACTACTATATTTACTACTACTACTACTACTACTACTACTACTATATTTACTACTACTACTACTACTACTACTATATTTACTACTACTACTACTACTACTACTATATTTACTACTACTACTACTACTACTACTACTATATTTACTACTACTACTACTACTACTACTACTATATTTACTACTACTACTACTACTATATTTACTACTACTACTACTACTACTACTACTATATTTACTACTACTACTACTACTACTACTATATTTACTACTACTACTACTACTACTACTACTATATTTACTACTACTACTACTACTACTACTACTACTATATTTACTACTACTACTACTACTACTACTACTATATTTACTACTACTACTACTACTACTACTACTATATTTACTACTACTACTACTACTACTACTATATTTACTACTACTACTACTACTACTACTACTATATTTACTACTACTACTACTACTACTACTACTACTATATTTACTACTACTACTACTACTACTACTATATTTACTACTACTACTACTACTACTACTACTACTATATTTACTACTACTACTACTACTACTACTATATTTACTACTACTACTACTACTACTACTATATTTACTACTACTACTACTACTACTACTATATTTACTACTACTACTACTACTACTACTATATTTACTACTACTACTACTACTACTACTATATTTACTACTACTACTACTACTACTACTATATTTACTACTACTACTACTACTACTACTATATTTACTACTACTACTACTACTACTACTACTACTACTATATTTACTACTACTACTACTACTACTATATTACTACTACTACTACTACTATATTTACTACTACTACTACTACTATATTTACTACTACTACTACTACTATATTTACTACTACTACTACTACTACTACTATATTTACTACTACTACTACTACTACTACTACTATATTTACTACTACTACTACTACTACTACTACTATATTTACTACTACTACTACTACTACTACTATATTTACTACTACTACTACTACTACTACTATATTTACTACTACTACTACTACTACTACTATATTTACTACTACTACTACTACTACTACTATATTTACTACTACTACTACTACTACTACTATATTTACTACTACTACTACTACTACTACTATATTTACTACTACTACTACTACTACTACTATATTTACTACTACTACTACTACTACTACTATATTTACTACTACTACTACTACTACTACTACTATATTTACTACTACTACTACTACTACTACTACTATATTTACTACTACTACTACTACTACTACTACTATATTTACTACTACTACTACTACTACTACTATATTTACTACTACTACTACTACTACTACTATATTTACTACTACTACTACTACTACTACTATATTTACTACTACTACTACTACTACTACTACTACTATATTTACTACTACTACTACTACTACTACTACTACTATATTTACTACTACTACTACTACTACTACTACTACTATATTTACTACTACTACTACTACTACTACTATATTTACTACTACTACTACTACTACTACTATATTTACTACTACTACTACTACTACTATATTTACTACTACTACTACTACTACTATATTTACTACTACTACTACTACTACTATATTTACTACTACTACTACTACTACTATATTTACTACTACTACTACTACTACTATATTTACTACTACTACTACTACTACTATATTTACTACTACTACTACTACTACTATATTTACTACTACTACTACTACTACTATATTTACTACTACTACTACTACTACTATATTTACTACTACTACTACTACTATATTTACTACTACTACTACTACTATATTTACTACTACTACTACTACTATATTTACTACTACTACTACTACTATATTTACTACTACTACTACTACTATATTTACTACTACTACTACTACTATATTTACTACTACTACTACTACTATATTTACTACTACTACTACTACTATATTTACTACTACTACTACTACTATATTTACTACTACTACTACTACTATATTTACTACTACTACTACTATATTTACTACTACTACTACTATATTTACTACTACTACTACTATATTTACTACTACTACTACTATATTTACTACTACTACTACTATATTTACTACTACTACTACTATATTTACTACTACTACTACTATATTTACTACTACTACTACTACTATATTTACTACTACTACTACTACTACTACTACTACTACTACTACTACTACTACTACTACTACTACTACTACTACTACTACTACTACTACTACTACTACTACTACTACTACTAAATCAATAACTAGTAAATAACTGGTAATAGTCATCAAAAGATTAAAAATAAATTAAAATGGGCATATAGCGGTAGTAATTTTATTATATCATTCAAGGAAGATGTAGGCCTATATATTGAGGCACGTATATAAGAATTATGGTAACACTTGCTGATAAATAAATAAATTAAGTAATAATAATAATAATAATAAAAATAAAAATAATAATAATAACAATAATAGTACCCGTTATGTCTAAATAACGCCCTGTAATGTCGCTTCTATATACTACTACTAATTGATTTATTTTAGTGGGTTATTTTACGACGGTTTATCAACATTTTAGGTTATTTAGCGTCTGAATGAGATGAAGGTGATAATGCCAGTGAAATGAGTCCGGGGTCCAACACCGAAAGTTACCCAGCATTTGCTCATATTGGGTTGAGGGAAAACCCCGGAAAAAACCTGAAACACGCAACTTGCCCCGATCGGGAATCGAAACCGGGCCTGGTTTCGCGGCTAGACGCGCTAAACGTTACTCCACAGGTGTGGACACTACTAATTGAACTGTTGAGCAAAGCAACATATTACATTTTCTCCGAAAAAACAGCGAATAAATTCCTCTTCCCATTCTGTACGAAACCTTCTGTTCCTGCTCGTAGAGACAGAAGGTTTGTAGAGCGACATGTTACCGTCACTGCTTACCTTCAGTAAGTAAGCGAGACGGAGAGGAATGTACAGGAAACTCCTCTTACCAGTATGGATGTCTTTGATTACACGATGTAATCACGATACCCAGTTTGGTCACCGCTGGTGTAGGCCTACAGGGTACCGAGTAGGAATTAGCCTATGTGGTTAGTTTTTAAAGAAATGCAGTCGTATATTACACTGGTATGCATGGACTTTCTTGTTTTGAAAGAAAAAAAATTGTGCTTCTGAATCAGAATTTTATACTGATTGCAAAAATGAAATCCTTTTTCGTATATCACGTCAGAATTTTTCACAATACAGAATTTTATGTTTGTAATATTTTTCATAATATAGTAAATTACGCATTCTCTAACGCGAGTCCTGGGCATGATGCCTTAGTCCACGACGCCACGGAGCGGGACATTCGTAAAACTGTATTATCTATAGTTTTCACACCGTCAGTTTCGCGGTTCATTTTCAGTAACAATAATTACCGAAGATAGGAGTAATATTGCACTAGTTTTGTCTTTGTGAAGCTTGTGAAACGCGCCCAGAAAAGCTTCAGTTATGACAAGGCCTTTCTGATTCATACCATATCCAATTTTCGCGAAATTTGTAACTACCGTTACAAGAGTTAACAAAAATATTTGCTAACATTCATTTAGAAATCGTTGATAGAACCCAAATGAAATAAGGAAAATTAACACAATTGTTAAAATTTTAACACTTGTTTAAAACAATTTGTATGGTAACTTTAACATTTATTGGTGAAACCGGCTCTTAGTATAAATTAATAACAACTCCGCCAAAGCCAGTCCCAAGCCCGGTTTGGAAAAGTGACACGTCATTAAAAAATCTGAGTTCATCTTTCTCTGGAAGATGGTACGTTCTGAAGGCTCTTTGATTAGGTTTACAAACAAAGGGAACCAACGGTCACTGAACAGCATAAAAGATGGACGAGTTTTTATTTCCGATAGTGGGTAGAAGCCGTTCCACGGTGGTCGAAGCTTGATCTTGGATGCTCTGTAGGCAAAAATGTGTCAACTCCGTAAGATTTCCACTGCTGCCGCCCACATAACCTGCGCGAAGTGATTAGGCCATGCTTCAACTGCGGTGAAGCGGCATCTAGCAGCGTTATCAGTATCAGCATAGTGCAAAGAATACATTTCTTTCAAATGAACTATGATTGAGAATGTAATGGGAGTAAATCTGCAATGTGAAAGGCAACAGGAAACCAATACTGTATATTACTGATCCTAGTCGAAAGGAACCTTTATTTGAGGAATCGTTTAGAAGTTACAGAAATGCATAAAGGTTTATCTGAAGTGGAATGTGAACCATATAAGCTGTAGATATAGTGTCAAATATTGATGTTTTAAAGAGGGTAAACGGAAGTAGAATATTAATTAATTACATAAAATAAAAATAATATACATTGGTCATGCAATCAGACACATTTATTTAAATTAAATCATTTGATGAAGAAGAAAGAGTGGAACGGAGAAAAATTCTCTCCGGCACCGGGATTTGAACCCGGGTTTTCAGCTCTACGTGCTGACGCTCTATCCACTAAGCCACACCGGATTCACGTTTCGATGCCGGACAGAATCCTCTCTGTTTAAGTTCCACTAGTTAACACTATTATCAATATTAGGCCTATAACCAGTGCTCGGATTTTGATGAAGTCACCTTTTTTTTTTTTCCTCGTGCAGTATGTATTATTCTCAAGTATTAAAATCCTGAACACGAACAGCTGGTTATAAAAATATTAATTCTAGTGTGCATTTTTTCGTCATATTTTCTATTTTTAAAGTTTTAGGTCATTTTAACAGCAGCTGAAATGAAATATCTGCGACGAACTGCAGGATACACACTTCTGGACCACGAGATGAACGAGGATATACTGCAGGAACTCAACATGCAACCATTAAAAGAAAAAATTACAGAATACAGAAATAGATGGCTTGAACACATTTCTCGTATGGAAGCTTGCCGGACACCCCAAGAAATGCTAAAATACACCCTCAAGGACGACGAACTTGACGTCCACAGAAACGTCTATTGGATCCTGTATAGCTGGAACCGAAACAGGCCAACAATGGCCTAATTTCGTGCCTGGAATATGATGATGATGATGATGATGATGAGGTCATGTTTACAAGTTTTAAGTCAATTTTTGGACATTGTTTTCGTATTTTACTCTCTTTTCTGGGTCTTGTCTTTCATTTTTCTTGTTTTTTTTTTTACAAAATATTACATTAATTTAAATCATTAAATTATTAAAAATTTATTCTTAATCTAACGAAATAAATGGATGTTTGATCAGTAGCCCGACAATGTACATGTTGAGAGTCTGTTTCCTTGCTATACTGTACATATTGTTGTCGCTGTAACCAATTCTTCTATTTCCAACCTGCCTGCAATATAAAAAACAACATGCCGCTTGAATATGTACAGTACATACATGTTGAAAGTAATAATTACTTTAGTTACTTCCTGTTACGGCAAGCTTTTAATTCGTTATTTTCACTGTCACAGATTTAGTTAATTACATATTTTCAGAGAGGAATGTTTGATGTTCAGTTTTCATACTGTAGTTTCATTCAGCCATTACTAAAATAAAGCCATATAAATCTTGTCATTTAAGACAGATTGTATCTGAATTTGGAGATGATGTTTTCTCTACGGATGGTGAATTATTTTTGTAAGTTGTGCGAGACAAAGGTATCAGCCGATAGAAAATTCACAGTTCAACAACATGTGGGTCACGATAAGTAGGCTAAAGTTGCCTATTTCCGTGATACCTCTAACCCCGTGATACTTTTTAAAAATTGAATGTCAGTCAAAGCTTTGCTGTTCGACTACAGCGCCAGACATCTTTCTTAAAAGGCTGGATTTTTCGCCTACTTTTGAGACATCGGTGAACTTCCTAGCAAGACATCCAACCCCGTGACATTCAGTGAAAAAACGTATCACGGAATTAGGCAACTTTATCCTGCAGCATATACGGGCAGTGCAGCTCTCAAGTAAGAAGAAATCCACGCAACTTTTACTGCAACAAAGTGTATCCAAGAAGGAGAATAAATCGTCAGATTTTTACAGAGACTTTTGTGAAGCATTTGATACTTTCTGTTTTGAAGAAGATCTCATTGCCAGTGATTTAGCACATTTCAAGTATGCTCCAGTTGTATCACCGGATGTGGAAAGGAGTTTTACACAGTACAAAAATGTGGTTTCCGACATCAGGCGCTCCCTAACTTTCGAGAACCTGCGCATTCTGTTGGTTACCTATTGCAATAATTCTGAATAAGGTAATACATTTTACGTGCTCTTTCCTAGAATATATACAAATTCGTGAGTTTCAATTAATAACAGTTTCAGTTCTAACGTTACAGAAGTAAGAACTGTTCCGTACTGCCATAAACTAAAATGAATACAACAATTTTAAAGGCATTTTTAAGATCATTTTATTCACTTTTAGGTCGGTTTATAGATTTTTTTTAGATATTTTTTAGACCATCAAAATCCGGGTCCTGATGATAACTAATGTAATCATATTATAGTAATCAAACTTCTGTTGTTCCATATGCAGCGGACGCAGTGTAGCTGTTCTGCGAATGCTTCGATATTCTTTTGTTATTTTCCATTTACCTAAGGAACCCGGAGGTTCATTGCCGCCCTCACATAAGCCCGCCATGTGTCCCTATCCTGAGCAAAATTAATCCAGTCTCTATCATCATACCCCACCTCCCTCAAATCCATTTTAATATTATCCTCCCATGTACGTCTCGGCTTCTCCAAAAGTCTAATTCCCTCCGGCTTTCCAATTAACACTCTATATGCATTTCTTGATTCGCCCATACGTGCTACATGTCCTGCCCATCTCAAACGTTTAGTTTTAATGTTCCTAATTATGTCAGGCGAAGAACACAATGCGTGCAGTTCTGCGTTGTGTAACTTTCTCCATTCACCTGTAACTTCATCCCTCTTAGCCCCAAATATTTTCCTAAGAACCTTATTTTCAAACACCCTTAATCTCTGTTCCTATCTCAAAGTGAGAGTCCAAGTTGCACAACCGTACAGAACAACCGGTAATATAACTGTTTTATAAATTCTATCTTTCAGATTTTTTGACAACAGACTAGATGAATAATAACAGGCATTTCCCATATTTATTCTGCGTTTAATTTCCTCCCGAGTGTAATTTATATTTGTTACTGTTGCCCCAAGATATTTGAATTTTTCCACCTCTTCAAAGGATAAATCTCCAATTTTTATATTTCCATTTCGTACAATATTCTGGTCACGATACATAATCATATACTTTTTTCTTTTCGGGATTTACTTTCAAATCTCTTTCTTTACTTGCTTCAAGTAGAATTTCCGTGTTTTCCCTAATCGCTTGTGGATTTTCTCCTAACATTTTCAGGAAGCTGATGTAACCCGTTCAATTCCAAACCCTGTCTGTTGTCCTGAACTTTCCTAATGGCATATTCTAGAGCAAAGTTAAGAAGCAAAGGTGATAGTGCATGTCCTTGCTTCAGCCCGCAGTGAATTGGAAAAGCATCTGATAAAACTGGCCTATACGGACTCTGCTGTAAGTTTCACTAAGACATATTTTAATTAATGGAACTAGTTTCTTGGGAATACCAAATTCAATAAGAATATTATATAAAACTTCCCTCTTAACCGAGTCATATGCGTTATTTCCCACTACTTCAAATTATCTCATCATTTCAAAATAATCTCAGTAGTTGAACAATAAATAATTAGAACTGCAACATTATATTCTACCCATTCATTACTACATCACTCAACTGTGATCTGACACAACATAAGGAAGGCTAATTGGTGTTAATGAATCTGGTTCATTTTCGAGCAACTTTACTAACGACGATTTTTTCCCCATTTATGATGTGACATGCCACATTCATTTATTAATCATTCTCTGTTACATGCTTCGCCAGCGTAGGAGGGATCGTAGATTGAAGATCAATGAATTAACATTGCGTGGTAATTTGTTGGGATGAAGTAGCTTAACCGGTGTCAGGTAGTAGCTACTATCCATTGGAAATAAATTAACATCTGAAATAGACCGAGATAATATCGTACAGCTGCTAGTCTATTAGTAACAAACTAACAAGTCCTGTTTTTGTAACAAGTACACTCATTGATTGATTGATGATTGGTTTAATGTTTGAACTCTTCGCAGCTAATTAAAAGCAGACAATAAGAGCTGCAGAAACGAAACATAACAATCTCACGTGACCAGCAAAAGTAACTCTTATCGTTCACTCATCATAGAATAACATTTTATATATTTTGTTATTTTGTTCAGCCACTTGACAACAATTAAAATGACTATGATCGTGATCCGTATAATTAGTTGTGAAGAGTATAGAAACAATATGAGTATATCGTCGTTATTCCTGCAATAACTCCTATGTGACATATTTATCGATTTTCAGATTTTTGCTATATTAAATAACTTAAATAGTGATACAGCAAATATTAAATTTCCTATATGTTCACAGCACAATCTGTTGCTATCAATACCACGTCATCAGACATCTCTGTACTCAAGTTCTTTCTCAATAGCTATGGCCAGCTCATGGAATTCGCTGCCGCTGGAAATCAGGGGTAGTCTTAATCCTCAGTTGTTTAAAATTAGGTTGTTTAGAAATAGTTTAAATGCACAGAATTAGTTTTTCAGGTATAATTTTTATTTATTTACTATTATTATTATTATTTTACACAGTCATTACTTTATTTTTCCATTAACACTTATATCTAGGTAACTGTCATTGTTTCAATGTAACACGTGCTGTGCGATCATACTAATTCTACTATTCCTTTAGTTGTGAGATTATATTCATATGCATTAATTCTTTTTTTTTTTAGTTAATAGTGTATACTAGAATGTATTTTCCTGTTTGTGATTATGTATTCAATCTCTTTTTATATTTTTTTATTATTGTTATTTTAAAGTTAATACTGATTGTGTATATGTATTCAATCTCTCTTTTTTGCTTAATTATGTTTATTATTATTTTTAAATTAATATTTGTATACCGGTATGTATTTTACTGTATGTGATTTGAACCTGGTTGAGTGGAAGAAAAGACCTGATGGCCTTAACTCTGCCAGGGAAAATAAAACTATTATTATTATTATTATTATTATTATTATTATTATTATTATTACTATATGCAATTATATTTCTTTGTTTCGAAAATATAAGAATTCACATTCTCCTATGTACGGCTGCCATAGGATGAATAAATGTGTTTTTTCTTCCTACTGAAAAATGTTATATTTTACACATAGGAGTTATTGCAGGAACAACGACGATATACTGTAGCGTCTATATTATATATATCACGTAAGTAACACAGGGTAGATAAAATAATTAAAATAATATTCAGTTGTTTGTAACTTAGGGATGTTTAAAAAGCAAATTCTCATTTCTTCGTAAAGGCGTATACAACAACAACAATGATAATAATATGACCAAAAGGTATATGACTCAGTTAAGAGAGAAGTTTTATATGGTATTCTTTTTGAATTTGGTATTCCCAAGAAACTAGTTCGATTAATTAAAATGTGTATCATTGAAACGTACAGCTTCTGTCTGATTCTTTTCCAATTCACTGCGGGCTAAAGCAAGGAGATGTACTATCACCTTCACTTTTTAACTTTGCTCTAAAATAAGCCATTAGGAAAGTCCAAGATAACAGAGAGGGTTTGGAATTGAAAGGGTTACATCAGCTGCTTGTCTATGCAGATAACGTGAATTTGTTAGGGGAAAATCCACGAAATATTAGGGAAAACACGGGAATTTTACTTGAAGCAAATAATGAGATATGTTTGGAAGTAAATCCCGAAAAGACAAAGTATATGATTATGTCTCGTGACTGGAACATAGTACGAAATAGAAATATAAAAATTGGAAATTTATCCTTTGAAGAGGTGGAAAAATTCAAATATTTGGAGCAACAGTATCAAATATAAATGATGCCGGGAGAAAATTAAACGTAGAATAAGTATGGGAAATGGCTTTTATTATTCGGTTGAGAAGCTTTTGTCATCTAGTCTGCTCACAAAAAAGCTGAAAGTTAGAATTTATAAAACAGTTATATTACCGGTTGTTCTTTATGGTTTTGAAACTTGGACTCGCACTTCGAGAGAGGAACAGAGATTAAGAATGTTCGATAATTAAGGTGCACAGGAAAATATCTTGGGCTAAAGGGGATGAATTTATGGGACAATGGAGAAAGTTACACAACGCAGAACTGCGCGCATTGTATTCCCCACCTGACATTATTAGAAATAGTAAATCCAGACGTTTGAGATGGGCAGTGCATGTAGCACGTATGGACGAATCCAGAAATGTATAAAGAGTGTTAGTTGGAAGGCCGGAGGGAAAAAGATCTTTGGGAAGGCAGAGACGTAGATGGAAGGATAATATAAAAATGGATTTGAGAGAGGTGGGATATGATGATAGAGACTGGATTAATCTTGCTCAGGATAGAGATCGGCGGCGGGCTTATGTGAGGGCGGCAATGAACCTCCGGGTTCTCTAAAAGCCATCTGTAAGCAAGTAAGTAGTATGGTACAGAGAGATAAAAATTAGTAGTAGTATTTATTAGTAGTATTTATATTACTGATAGAATTGAGAACAGTAGGTTTATATTTTAATGGACTACAAAGTATCCAATAAAAATAATTTATTACAGACGCGGCAGTGCCTTTAACTGCAATCTGTAAGCAAAAAAGTTAAAAAAATACTATATATCTTGAACAATCGGAGAATATTAAGCGAACACAGCAAACTGAATCAGGTGTTACGAAGAAATTTTAATTTGAACAATAGGGACCTATTTCACAAATGAAGTAACATTTTACAAGTAAATTTACTTGTAACTAATAAAAATAAGGAATAAAATATTCCATAAAATATTTTTGTGCACTTGTATTTTATTACTCAATAGCTATTAGTTATGAGTTTCCAATGTGCAATTACACAAACGTATTCATATTTATATATTTATTTATTATTTATTTCCAATGACAGTTACTATAATCAATATTATCGACGCAAATATAACCTCAATATGAATAATTATAAAAAGGGACTACATAGTTGAATGGAAACATAGCAACAAAAACAGTACCAGGTAAAATACGAGTAAATACTACACTATACATATAAATGAAATTAAACAGTTTCATTGTTTCATGATGTTCTTCACATCCCAGTAGCGATCACATTCTGTCACTGTGTGGTACTGGACAGTGCTGAAGATGATCCCTGTTCATGTCCTTTTGGAGACTACATAAGTTACAGGATGAGTACAGTCGTGGCCAAATGTTTAGAGCACCCCTTTAAAAATTGATACTTTTTTTAATATAATGTTTATATGGAAAGTATTTCCTGTATATATACTAGTACTGAAAATGTACTGGTTCCAGCTGAAAATGTATAAAGTTTTAATTTTTTATTTTCAAAAATGATGGTTTTAAAAATATTTTTGAGTTTTTTTAATTTTTTACATTTTTTCAGATAAATAAATTTCTCAATAATATAAATTAATTTCAAAAGCAACGGAACTATGGTTACGAAACAGTTTAAGGATGAATCAATTGTAATATCAAGAAAAATAAGAGGTTTCTTATGTTTTCTTCAAGCCAGAGAGTGACAACTGAGATTTATTGCCTGTCATAAACTGTTATTGTTACGAGTAGTCCCTTTTATTAGGGTTGGATGACTGTAGTTTGGGTGGAAGATGGTTTTTTTTATACGTTTCGTCAAGCTGCTTGGTGTATTGTAAATATAGGTAGATGAAAGGAACTTGTAAAAATATTTGAGAGCTTCAGTTGATTAGTTGTGTTCGTCAGAATAAGTTGTTATCCAAGAAAGATTTGGTTACATCAGCAAGATGATGCCCCCTGTCACACTTCTCGAAAAACCAAGGCATGGTTCTCCGAGAATGGTATACCCCTACTGTCTTGGCCTGCTAGCAGTCCAGATTTGAACCCCATTGATAATATCTCAGAAGTTCTAGAGAAGAAAGTACACAAAAAGAACGTAAGAAATCTTCAAGAACTGAAATTGCAGTTAGCAGCATTTTGGACAGCCCTGAGAAAGGGTTATATACAGAATCTAATAAGCTCAATGCCAAAGAGGATACATGCTGTTACAATGCAAAAGATGGTCCTACAAATTTCTAAGTGGATTTCGGAGAGAAACATTGTGTTATAAATCAAAATATGACTTTTTACTTTTTATTTTTTAATTGGAAAATTGTGTTAATTTGTGTGTTGTTTGAAAAAAAAAAAGGCGACAGTTAATTCAAATTTCTTTTTTAAATTGTCTCTTTACATTTTAGGAACATTGGCAATTAATATTAATTATTAGAAGAGCAAATTACAATTTACAAAAATGCTTATAGTATTGGATTTGTGTTTTTTTTAGAAAAAATAAAAATGTACAATTCTGCCCATTCCATGACATATAACATTTGATTTGTACATATCATACATAAAAAAGATTATTCTTTTCAGCTATACTAAAATTATATAATTATTTAAGGTTGTGACATGATATACTGAGTAAAATGTCTTTTTCAAGGGGGTGCTCTAAAATTTTGGCCACGACTGTAAGAGTCTGGCAGAATATTAAAGTGGTGAAGATGTGAGCTAGGCTGTTCGCCATTGTTTCATGGTGTGAGTATCCTGTATAAATGTCTTTGTATAAATTTTAGGAGAATGGAAGGTTGTTTATTAGTGGCATTGCTGTTTGGGTGATGAGTGACTTTTTCTGGCGAATCTGTCAGACTGCTCATTGCCGTATATGTTACAGTGGCCAGGTATCCACTAATTTCATTCTTTCTGTTATGAGATGAATTGCATTTTCATAATCTAGAATTTGTTTATACTATGTGTTCCAAAAGTCATGGTGAGGTTTCTGAGGATTATATATATTTTTTTAATTTATAGAGGCAGAAATGTAATATTGGTGCCAGATGAAAATAAAACTTACGAAAAATTATATTGAAATAAATTTAAAAATTGTGTTAAAATCTGAACTTTTTATTCTTTAAAGATAAGTTGCTTATTTAGAATGAAACAAAACAAATTAATTTCAAGGATTGGATGTAACTTGCGTATTACGAAAACGATGTAACATGAACTATAAGGAGAGCAAATGACTTTATAAAACATTAGCGAATACAGGGATAGAGGTTGGAAAAGAGTAGGAAAGTAAATGATTACCGTAACAGATGTACAGCACGTGTTTAACATAACATTATCATATGAAGTCTAAAATTCGTAACATTCACGTGATGATATCAGTGAGCGTTATACTTACCCCTGATTTTGCCTGCGTAACCATTAAATACCTCCCACAAGCCTCGACCCTTATTTGGGCTGCCTAGGCAAAAAATGAACGGCTTAAGTCAGACACTCAGTATATAAAGTTTCCAAAGAAATGGTCTCCTGGAATTCTGGGCAGTTTTCCCTCAATTGTTTTAGAAATGAATTTTATATTTCTTAATAGCAGCATGGCATCAACTGAGATTGTTCTAATTTCTCCAGTAATTAATTAAAAAACTTGATTTTGTGCTTACCTAGTTTAGTTGCGTTGCGGCATAGTGGTGCACTCTGGGAGATTATTTTTAACGACTAAGAGGTTTATAAAATGACATACAACCACATTGACATTTTATGTAGATTTCAAAATGAATGAAAGGAATGTTATATTGGTATATTTATCTTAACCGACTTAAATATGTAGTCTAGGAGCAGTAGTGAAAGTAATGGCGAGGTTAATGAGGTTTTGCGTGCATTTAGACAAACAATAAACCGCTGCATTTTAAGATAGAGCGCGATAACAAGACCCTCGCATGAATGGAATATAGAGTAGAAGACTTTATTATATGAAAGCAAATCACTGTCAGATGAATATCTATTAGTTGCTAACTACGCCCACTGCATTGCTTTCTTATTCCGAAATACGCTTATTGTCAACTATTTGGAAAGTAAATAAGTTTATGGATTATAAAGGAATTTATAATTTACATATTTGTTAATAACGTACAAGACTCGAATATTATTTTGTGCAATAGAAATACAAAAATAATTACACATTACAAAAACTTAAAATTTTTGTAATGGGATGCAAGAATAATTCAGGAAAATCCTTTAAACAAATATCGCTTCGAATATAAACAGTAGACACCAGTAATTCATTAATCTATAAAAATCGACCCATTTTACATTTTAAAGAATTTTAATACAAAATATATATTACGACTTCACAACTTCTGTATCGGTAATATTACGCGCTGTTGAAAACATCAGCAGCAGCAGCAGTAATAATAATAATAATAATAATAATAATAATAATAATAATAATAATAATAATAATAATAATTATAATAATACATTTATTTATTCTGGTGTGGTGTTAAGACCATCAGGCCTTCTCTTCCACAAGTAAAAGAAAGGACTATAATTGGCATGTTGAACTCAGTTCTTTGGAGAAGGAACTTTTTAAATAAAAAAATACCCTTATTATAAGTCATTGTTACAAAGTGTTGCGTTATAAAGGGGACAATCTTGGGCAGTATACATAATAGGCCTATACGAAAACAAATTATTGGCTACTGAAATAGACTTCTGGCGGAAATGTCAGGTAATGTGTGGCGAATCCTCGGCTTCATCTCGCCAAATATCATCCCGCTATCACCAATCCCATCGACGCAAAATATAACCTCGTAGTCCATACAGCGTCGTTAAATAACAAGTAAAAAAAATGACACTAAATTGTTCACCGAAAAGGTCAAACTCGACTAGCAATAATAAATTATTATTATTATTATTATTATTATTATTATTATTATTATTATTATTATTCAGAAACATGTGGATCAATTATAACAGTAGATGTAGCAAAATAATGCAAACATCAGCCTATGAACTATAACAATAAGATCACAAAAGCGTTATTTCTAACACCAACTAGAAATGTTGTGAAATTCACAATTTTGATAATTGAATTCCAGTAACTTTCCAAGAAGTGATGCTATCGTGACAAGACAGGCAAGATAATTACTTACGTCTTCTGCACACAAGAAAATGAGATAACTTAACATTTCTCCGTAGAAATAAATTACGGGTTCTATATGGTAGTTGTAAACGATTTCGGCACTAAAACAATAAAATACAATTGCACATGGAAGGCCAATACTCATATAGTTAAGACATCAAGACAGAAACAATCCTCTGCAGATCTCGACATAGAATTCAAGTGAACCTGGTAGGAAGTTAGTTTCAATAAAGGGGAAAGAAATATAAACTGCAAGCGTATTCTAGTTTTCAGTCCATAAATAAAGCGGTTTATTGATTTTTGGTTGTACACAAGCCGTCGAGTGTGATAGAGGGGCTCGGAAATGGTGATAACTCAGCCTAGTATATACATACAGTCACGAAGGTCAATATGTAATAAATATGCATCCATAGATAGTTGCTAACCACTAGGATCGCAAATATCGCCTCATTACAGACAACGCGAAATAGTGCCGGCACAGTCTATTGTTCTTAGCACCCTCACAACTCAAGCTTCGTGACTGTATGAGCTATTCCATCTCAAATCGACCGAAACCCTTCCACCCAATGATCAAAATCATGGTTTATTTTGATGCTGAGAAATTAAAGTTTATATTCACATATAAACAGATTTTCTTTCTTTTATTGAAATGGAGAAATTTAGATTTTTCCTCATTAAGACATCTTTGCCAAGGAAAAAAAATATTTTAAAAATATGTAGTTAGATTCCGCATTGAAAGTACAAATAAACACTTTTTTTTTTTTTTGCTGATGGTATGTTGATAAGAAAGTATTGAAAATATCAAATAAAGAAAATAAATAGTACGCGCGTAAACTAACCAGCTGACTGTGAGGCGGGAGCTAGCCGAGACAAGCAAGGCCAGAAGACAAACACGTTATGTTTCGTCTAGTAGCGCATAGCTGAGCTAGCTTTATCACAAGTTGTAATAAACACAAAAGTAAATGACGCCCAACGCTCGCTTATCTTCAGCTCTCGGCCAGTGCGTGCGGTACTGCACCGTTCAAGTCCACGCGTGTGAAAATAATCTATTTAATACCCTCGAAACTTATTGCCATACCACTAAGCAAACAATGAGGAATCCCTCTTAATAATGCAAGGTTTTTCTCAATATTTTTTTTATATTTTTACAAATTGGCAAAAAGCCTAAAAGTGAGTAAAATCAGATTATCTGTCTTTCTGTGTACAATAAAAATAAGGATTACTTCTGAACATAACCTACCAAATGTCAGCTTCAAAATGACCTCTCGCTCAATGTTCTGCAGTAAATGGTTCCATAGTTCTGAGCGCTGAAAGAGGCTTGTCTTTATAAAATACGTTAAATTTGTCACTCAACAATACGAAAACCATTTGACTTTCGGTAGTATTTTTTTGAAAATGCACTCTCCTCAGCATCTTGTATAAACAGGAAAAAATTAGAGTATAAAAAATGCGAGGTTTTTTACTGATCGATTTCATATGGAATAGCCCGTATATACTATACTGTGGTGATAACCTCACACACAGAATTTCCTTGAAGCATGTCATACGTATGCAGTATAATAGAACAGTATTATTTCATAACTAATGACAGATTCTGTTACATCTTACACATACTGTAAACACGAAAATTGACCTTCATTTTCTCATAATTTCATTGTACTAATCGTGTTGTCTGTCTGTCGGGCTGTCTGTGTTTTCTATAATTACACTACTTGAAGACAATCTCGGGAACATCACAAAACCGGTTGCAGTGGAATAATATGAGGTACGATCATTATGCGTTCCGAGTACAAGATCAATAGGAAGAAATTACGCAATAAGAGGCCAACCGACAAAAACCTGTTTCCGAGATATTGACCATTGAAGTAAATCTGTTTATTTATTAAACATTTTACACAAGACGTATAATAACAATCGTACTATTACAAACATACCACTAATAATAATAATAATAATAATAATAATAATAATAATAATAATGATAATAATAATGATAATAATATTGATAATAATGATAATAATAATAATGATAATAATAATGATAATAATAATAATAATAATAATAATAATAATAATAATAATAATAAAGGCTAAGCGATTTTTAATAATAGAGCAGCAATTGATTTAATATTGCAAAGTAAAATAAATAAATAAATAAATAAATAAATTTTGTGCAATAAAATAATTTTGCTTATAAATGTCAGCAGAGTGCAGAAATCGCATTCTTGATTTTTTCTAAGTTAAATAATCAAGTCAACAACAGAATTCTGCAAATATCTCCATTTTTTTTAAATTGAGACAGGGAAATCGAAAACTCCCTAACTCCAATAAACCATACTTTACAGGAGAGATAAAAAATTATTATTTCTCTTACTAACTTTAAATATTATACATTTATCTATTAATATTGTGTAAAATTACATTCTGTACCAATTAAATTACTTCAAAACCTAAATTTTTACATTATCTTACGCTACAATTATTTGAAATATACAGTGCTGGAGTTAGTGGTTTTCTGACTTCCACGGTGTATGAAAGTAAGGAAAGTAAATTAATATGAGCCATGTGAAGAAAAAAAGATAAGTATATCATAATTCCTTTATGCAACATTAGAATATACGAGAAAATGGAAGTTTATTATCAAGATTAACATTGCTACATTTCACAAATTACCATAAAGCACATCAAAATACATAAATAAAACCACAAACAATATTAAAATGTTAACACGGTCTCATTCATGTTACAGATTCTGTTTTTTTTCTCTCACTGTCATGTTCTTCCAATGCATCTAGATTCTAGATTATTACTGTCCGCAAACAGAGTTTGGTAATTCATCCTACTTTCCTCAGAAATAAATTGCGTTAAATTTTGCAAGACCTTTTGCTTTCTTCTTTCAATAGCAATGCTGAATTGTACTTTAGTTGACTGGGGAATGATGCATCTGTATTGGGTTTCTGGAAGTTAATCGACTAGAGTTTGTGCCTTTAATAGTCTTACTTACATGGATTTCATAGATTTTTGTTATATTCTAAATACCGTATCGTTATCACTTTACTCAGCTGGTTGAGCGATAGTGTTGCCACCTAGCGGGAAATTAAGCTTGGAATGCAAAAACTCTCTTATTCCATGGAGTAAGTGGAGTTCTGACTTCCACGAATTTTCAAACAGCCCCCAGAATGCAGATGAATGTCGATATTAGTGTATTCTTTCCTTCCACGCATGTTGGACAAACTAAAAAGCATCATCCAGCCCATAACTCAATTTTGTCAAAAATTGGAGTTAGTGGGTTTTTGATCTCTCTGTCTCAATTGTCGGTTGGTCTATTATTGCATAACTCTGTTCAATAGTCACCCTGCTTCTTACTAGGCAATGAGAGAGTACTTTTATTTAACATTATTAATTGAGCCATGGTGGGCCAAGCG
Organism: Periplaneta americana; assembly: GCF_040183065.1. Lineage (NCBI taxonomy): Eukaryota > Metazoa > Arthropoda > Insecta > Blattodea > Blattidae > Periplaneta > Periplaneta americana. Next base: position 70,848,551 of record NC_091122.1, on the reverse strand, counting down.
CCATATATCACAAACGGAGAAAACAAGGGTTAAAATTGAGTGACTACCATAATTTAACGAAATATATAGCAAGTAATATTGAGTCACTGCTTGCTACGGTTTTAATAAATGGCGCTTGGCTCACTATGGTTCTGAATCCTTCCATTGGTCCAAAGGTGGCTATAATCTTTTCGCTGTAAGAAAAATCCTAATATAAACAATATCACGTGACTGGAGTGAGGCTTCATTGGCCGCTGTTTGGTGCCATAGATTCTCAGTACGTGTTCCAGCCTACTGTTGTACATTCTGTTTCATGTTAAACATTTCCCGTTACTCATCAAGTAGGCCTAACCTCACTACTATGTATTCGTTTGCTTAGGAAACATTTACTTTATAATTACTGTAATTAAAACTCACTTAACTTATTATATACATTTAACACTATTTGTTTTTCTCCACTTTTGAGAGGGTTTCCACTCTTATGTTTAATAACCACATACACCGAGGATGCATAAGCCATACTTCAGTACCACGTGCTTATGTGAACAACTACGAGCTCAAGTGACGCCAGCTTATTACAAGAACAAACTACCTCGGTATTACTGGTGGTATCCATCCGCGTTCATAGTACTAACAAAATATAAACGTAGCTTTTCTTTTACTAGCGTTTTACATGTGAGTGAAGTTATATGTTTCATCGTATTTAACAACTAGAATTCAATTTTTTTATTTTCAAATAATACAAAATTATGGTTTCCAAATACGAAACTATATTTTCCTGCGTCGTGTGAGTGTTTCGACTGGAAGCCAATCACGGGTATGACCAGTATTGCCAGTGTTGTAGCTAAATCAGATGTTTTCAGGACTATGGTCAGCTACAGAATTTTACCTTCAGCGGCTGGCTATTTATTTGGCGTTTTTTTTACGATTCCGGTAAAGGGAGACGATATTTAAAAGTTTTTTTTTTCTCTAAAGATGTTATATTGTTTTTATAATTGTATTTGGAGACAACAACATTAGTTAATTATAAACCAGAGATTAATATGGTATTCTCACAATTTTTCATTATGCGAGTGTAAAATATCAACGTTTTATGTTAACTCGATTTCTTACAATCATGTCCATTTCCTGCCTCATCCATTATTGTAGAAATAAGGTATGCCACCATCGTTAAACTCTTAGACTAATCATGTAGGCATTGTTTTTGTAAATGAATTGGTATGTTTAATCATAAAGAGTAGATAATGAACTGAATTATTATTTTCATTTATGACAACTTACATTATGATTCATTCATTCATAGTGTTCTGCCCATGGGCAGGCATTTCACTGCAAACCTAGAATTCTCCAGCTTTTCCTACTTTCTGCCTTCCTCTTTGTCTCCTCATATGATCCATATATCTTAATGTCGTCTTATATTATATATTATTTAATTTATCATTCCGCATTGTAGTTTATGTAACACATACTTAAAACTTAAAACCAAACTCATTCTTGGCAAGCACGTCTCCAGCTCAGTGTGAAATCAGATTTCGAGCCGACTGGTGTGATTGTGACTGTGATTATTTCCGAAGTTTCCAGTATGTTATTCTTGATCTACTTCATTCAATTTTGAAGAAATATGCTGCGTAAAACTCCATACGTAGAAAAGTTTAGAGATGTGTGAAAAAACATAATTAATTAATTAATTACAATGTTCAAGACTGACAAAGTAATTGAAAGATTGGGTGGAAGAAGTTGCCGGTGATAGTTCGAAAGCTCGATGTAAATGGTGTAAGGTGAGATTGAATGCAAAATATTCAGATTTAATTGTCCGTACTATTTTGCATAGAACATAGAGCCTACGAAGTGATACACACTTTCCATAATTTAGTCTACATTTTTATAAAATTCTCCATTTCCTAAAACTGTAAGTTATAATGTGTATTTCAAATTTGGAAGTGATGGGTTAAGAAAAATCTGGAGTTTTTCAAGTACAGTTTAGCTGTTTTTTTAAGCTTGTGCAGCGGTAAATGGAATTCTGAGTTGGCAACACTGGGTATGACGGCATCGTGCTTATGTTTACATTAGTATTTTTCTTACAGCGAAAACAGTATAGCTAGCCTGTGGGCAGCACAATGGCGAACTGTCATTTTCGTTCTCCTGTCGAATCCGCTATAGTTGAATGTTTAATTTATAAAGCTCATTTCGCTTGCGGACTATAGTTCACCTGGTAGCTGTCAGATTACATGACGATGATGATGATGATGATGATGATGATGATGATGATGATGATTAGGGAGCGGATTTTTATGTGCTAAATATTTAAATATATTTATTTTTATGTGCTAAAAAGTACGAAAATATTTGCTAAAAATAAAAAAATATATATATATATTTTTTTAAATATGACAAAAATACCTTGGAAATAGCTTGGAAAAAATATGTTACTAGGTACTCATCAACCACACTTGAGTGCTAGTAGTTGGCCGAGAATTGCAGTGAACAACAAAGGTCATCTCCAAATTCTTCATCACAAATGCATGCCGATTATCTCTGAACAACCATTTATACTGTGAAAACGATCTTTCCACATCACAGGACGTCAGATGTGCATATTTAAAGAGAGGAATGTCACAAACACAAACACCGTCAGTTTCACCTACAGACACATCCTCCAATACTTGAGTAACTTTACACATTTTTTATATCCACTGTTTTTCCCAAACAAATTCTGGAATTTGTCCCTTAATACTTGTACTTCTGAACCTGGTAACAAGTCTACTTTAATTTCCACGGCACGCACCTCCCTGTTTCAGACAACAGGTTTTTGGACGTTTCGAGTTTTTTTATGGTGTCACACAACAAGCTCAAATTTGCTAATAGGAAAGCCAAATCGTTTTTTAAACAACCATCTTTCAATATATCTTGAAGGATATCGATTGACGAAGCCCGATAACTGGAATCACAACAAGATATATTGCCTTATTTGATGGACATGAGCGAGAGGCGAGAGATTTGTTTAAATTTAGTAATGTTCATATCCGAGCTCTTATCTGTCGTGTTTCACAAACAAAGCGTGGAATGAAATCATCTTCAGCAACAATAAACATTCCTAATTATGTGTTGCAAGATCTCTCCTTCCTGTCCATGTTAATTTCTTTCTTTCTTTCTTTCTTTCTTTCTTTCTTTCTTTCTTTCTTTCTTTCTTTCTTTCTTTCTTTCAGTTTAACCTCTCCCTTCTAGGTACATTTACACGACCCACGCCACCCGGGCCTTACAGGGCCGCGAACTGTCGGGAGAGGAATTAAGTTATGGATTACATACGTACTTTTTTGACCACACAAGGACATAGAGGGCCTCCCCGGATGAGGGATCAGCTCTATGCCAGGGCCGCCTCCGATACAACACAAACATTTAAGACATTACACAGCATTCACTCAGACACATATGAAAGGATTAAGGGAAGGTTCGCCGTCCAAGGACTTTCAAGAGGTACAATCATGAAACCATGAAAACCCTCAGTTAGGATTGCTGGCCCCTGGGATCGAACCCCGGACCTCCCGAATGCGAGGCCAGCCCTCTACCACGCCGCTAGCCCGCTCGGTCCATGTTAATTTATTCTCTAATAATAACACTGATATGCTGCCTAGCAGTTCTCAGGACTTGTGGCGATACTATTACAAAAATGGATCACGGATACACCACACAGCGCTTAGAAACACGAAGCAACCAAGAATTCTTAAAAAGATAACGTACTTCTGAGTGACATAATTGATTTAGTTTTAAAATGTTTAAAAGTTCTTGTAAAAAATTATTTAAGTAAAAAAACTCCAAGATTTATGTGTTATTAATAGATTTCCTGAAAATATGTATTTACATAATTTTTTTGTGAAAATATGTGTTTTTATGTGAAATACAATTCGGGTTTTAAACTTGAAACTTCATGTTCGGAATTTTTAACTTTGTTAATTGTGTTTTATCACATGCAAAAATAATATTTAATTACATAGAAATCCGCTCCTTGATGATGATGATGATGATGACGATGACGATGACGATGATATCCCGAATAGTACGTTGCAATTGGCTTATTTAGGCTAGTTAGAAGTGCAGTTGGAGATCCTTGGAGCATGACCCAAATGGCAGCCCGAATTGTCCAACAAAAATATAAAGGCAAGACGCCGCGCCGCACCGCAGCATGCAGTAGGGTGAGACAGCAAATCACCGAGGAGAAGCGTGCGTGAAAGGGTCGACCCCGTATCGATAGGTGCGAATTAACGATAGCAGTATCGGAATTGGTTGAAAGGTCACGTGAATCCGCTGACCTACAGTTGTGATGCGACGATAATGGCGTCGACGTGTTGTAAGAGAGGTCTGTCCGTGTCTTTTTTCAGAGGTAAATTACGCCCGAGACATGCGGACATGTTGTCAAGCAATAAGCAACAGTCGGCACGGAGCTGATCACTCACATGCCTAATGCCTGTCAATAGCAAGGCACTGAGTGCACGATAACCAGAGTTATAAGAAAAAGTGCAAAAACGACGACGTGATGGAAGATTGTTGATTGGTTGGTTGGGTGTTATCTGACCGCAGAAGTTAGCTCTGCAAAAATTTGCAGCTATATCACGTATAGTGATTTATATACGACCACAGTTGCCTCTTTCATCAGCGATTTAAAGTCGACTGAAACTTTTGAGTAGTTTTACGTGAATTAGACGGAGATATGCAACAACAGATCAAGTAACAATATGAAAAAAAAAAAATTGAGATATTTGCACAAGCTGGATTATTTAACTCAGAAAAAATCAAGACTGAGATATCTGCTGCCATTTACGAGTACAGTGGAAGCTTTTAAGTTCGACAGAAAACAAGTTCGACATCCCGGCCAACTAGTCACTCATAACGAGTGCACTTCAGCACATGTGTGGATTTCAGTCCTACGTTCATATACATCTATGACGTAGTGCAGAGGGCGGCCACTAGAGGGAACCCAAGATTTGGAACTTAATCTGAGACGATTCTGCCCGACGCCGGGGTGGGTATCCGGTGTGGCTTAGTGAATAAAGCATCAGCACGTAGAGCTGAAAACCCGGGTTCAAATCCCGGCGCCGGAGAGAGTTTTTCTCCGTTCCATTACTCTTTCATCGCATGCTATAGTTCGACTGATTACATAGGAGAATTAGACACGCCCCTATACGGGCACTAAGAAATGGGTTTGCCATTTATTTATGTATTTATTTATTTTATTGCTAGTAAGTTTGAAATGAATACAAGTTAATAAATACAATGAAAGATAAACTACCCCACTCCTGAATGAGTAAGACTCGTGCTCAGGAGGGGATTCCAATACAGACAAGAATAAAATTAAAATTGAGAGTGAATACAGATTAAATAGTGTTTAATATGTTTAAACCCAAACTATAAATCCAATATAATTTTTTTTAATTTTTTATTATTTTGGAGAAGATTCGTGCTTAAAATAATATTGGAATAAAATTTATTTAATAATCTGGGACCTTGACTCATGCTATGATAAAAAAGCTGCATTGGTTTTACATTTTGGTTCACACAAACACAGAGAATTCATATTGTTAGTTCTATATTTATGTATATACCTTTCAAAGTTATTAAAATTTCTATGAAAATATTTTAATAAAAGAAAATAATACATTTGTTTAATATTGAAAACTTTGAAGTGTTTAAAGAACAATTTAGTTGGGTAATCTTTCTGTTTTTTTTTTTTTTTTTTTTTTTAATTTTAATACTTTTTTTCTGTAGTAAAATTAACGGATGAAGGTTGGATTTATAAGTTCCACCCCAAACTATTGAATGGGAATTGGTTCTGTGTCTTGTACTGATACTTCTGGTAAAGGAAAACGGAATATTTTATTGATTAGGACATCCATATTTAATCACTGATTTTAAATTAATGAACTCTTCTTTTTCTATTTGAGAATTGTGACGTTTGTGAGACGGAACTGTCGAAACCCACTGTGTACTAGAAGCGCATACACAAGTCTCGGGGCGGGCAGGAAATGCAAGTACAGTACTGTATTCGTTGATGGATAACCAATAAGAATTTGTATTCATTTCACCTGCCACACCCACTATCCTTATTGGACTAAACTTTCAATTCTTTTCAGTCGAACTTATGAGAGTCCACTGTATAAGCAAAACTCTTTTATTGGATAAAATTCATTTATTTATTTCATAGGGTAAAGTTGCCTAATTCCGTAATACGTTTTTTTCACTGAATGTCACGGGATTGGGTATCTTGCTAGGAAGTTCAACGATGTCTCAAAAATAGGCGAAAGATGCAATCTTTCGAGAAAGATTTCTGACGCTATAGTCAAACGGCAAAGCTTTGACCGACATTCAATTTTATAAAAGTATCACGGGATTAAGGATATCACGGAAATAGGCAACTTTACCCTACATCTTCATTACACAACTTTTAACTATATCACTTCGGAATATGTATTATATTTCTTTCGTATGTTAAATATTAGGCTGAAACTAATCAATAAGATAATAATAATAATAATAATAATAATAATAACAATAATAATAATCAATGGCGCTACAGCCCACGAAGGGCCAAGACCTACCAGCCGGCTGCTGGCCTCACGGCCACATGCCGGAGCAGAGGTGGACGATCATCCAACCAGAATGGAGGTATTGTGTGGTTAGCACGATGAGCCCCCAAGCCGTAATAGCTGGTTTGCGTAACCGGATTTCGCTACCTATCGTAGCTCCCCAAGTGCATCACGATGCTCGGTGGGCACAGGTCCCAAACACTGGCCAAAATTTCATGAGAAGATTTCTTCCCCCATGAGGACTCGAACCAGTGCGCATTCCATAACGCGAGGTACTGTACCTAATATGTAACACGCGAAAGAAATATAATACATATTTATTTTACTTTGCAATATTAAATCAACTGTTGGTCTCTTATTAAAAATCGGTTAGTCTTTCTTATTATTACTTGTGCTATTTTTTGTAAATATTATGAATGTTACAATACTCCTTGCATTATAGTTATTTACGTTACAAAACCGTTATGTAAAACCATGAGAGCACGGAATTAGCTTGATTCAGGGATTTTGGCCCCTGCAAAAAGTAGATAGACTAAGAGCGAGTTACTCATCACTAGAGAGCCGAATTTAAGCAAAAATCTATTTTTTTTTTCCTTGATACATACAGGTTTAAGATTTAATATTTACATTTTTCATGGAAATATAGGTATAAATAAAGAGGTTTTATTGTGCCTAAAAATGCCTATTTTTAAGTTTCATAATGGAATTAATTTGTATCATCTCGTTGGGTGTGGCGATTTGTGACGGGGGTGAATTTGCTTGCTTTTTCCATTCTGGAATTAATCCCATCCGAACTTTGCCAGTCTTATTAGGTACACACAAGATGCCTTTCTTGGAAATAACCAAACCACGTTCTTTGCAGGATCCTATGATTTTCAAGTAACTGTACTTGGCATCGGAAAAGGTTGTTATGTACCCTTCCCAAAAAGGCTCGATTTTCTTGGGAATTGCTACTGTGATACGCCGTGCACTCTGATTATGAAATCACTCACTACTGGTCTGTCACCTCTCGCCGCAATTCAGCTGTCGGTGTGATTCCTGACGCACATGACGTGATTCAAATTCGTTATCAGAGATCGGAAACAGTCCTCTGTACTTATACTGAATCCGTCAGAAACACTACGACAATAAAATCCAATTTCAAGTTGAAACTGACTTCCGTAATTAGTTATAACTGATTAAAATTGCCACAATTTGTGTGAATCACTTTGAATTATACCACTGCAATCTTATTATTTTGTATGTTTAGTTGAAAAAAATATATGTTTTGATTATAAGTTAATGGATTTACTAAACTATTTTATAAAAAACGCCAGAAATAATATACATATAATGGACATTAAAATGCTACACCTTCGTCTCAACATTATAGAAGACGATGCATTATAATCTCATAACAATATCAAACCATTCGTGATTTATCTTTAAGCAATTATTCAAACGCCATCAACAGTTTTAAAATATATCGTATAATATTAAATGAATAGACTTTGAGACAGAGGTCACCTTCTCAACAGTTGTTGAGCTCTAGTTTCCGAAACTAGGACACTTCAAGAAATATCAATCATCCTGCAGTCATATTTGTGGTTCACTTAAGTTCACGTACTCCTTGATTTAACCACCCGCTGATTTGTACTATTAAACTCCGGGTGATGGCTTATCTATACAGCATTTGCTATTTCGTTGAAGCATTGTAGTTAACATTTCGCACTGGTTTGCATGGTGCTCATTCTTGTATGTTTCTTTTTGTTAGTTACTTACAAAAGAATGTTATTTTCTCCCCAATATTAAAATAATGTTTTTGGAAATAATCATCATATAATTCTGTGCACACATATTACAATTTGTAATGTAGAAAATATTACAAAGAATTTTCTCATAGTCGTCTTTAACTTCTTTCTTCTTTTTCGAATTCATTCCGTAGTCGATTTCAGCTTTTTTTTCTTCTTTTCCGAATTCATTCCGAATGACTTACTGAAATGATTGTCTTGTAAATATTAACATTTTATCATTAAGTAACACTGAACAACAAGAATTTTGCTCCGACTTAAAAGAATGTGTTCCTTATGGTTTGTGTGCACTGAATCCGAAAATGCATTTCTTTTCTTCGTATGACGTAAAGTTTTTTTTAGATATACCATGATTTCACTTTTCGATGAGCGCTCCTCCAGGAAACATCTGGCGCGGGTTGAGTTTATAACTTATTTCCGATTTCTTATGGTTGTTGGCATGTTCTTTTATACTTCTAATAAATAAACAGATATTGGTCCCTTCTATTCAGTAAACATAACAGTTCAAGGTGAGGTCTATGCAATGAACAAACAAGGGAATGATTTTCAGTATTTAAAAGGAAAGTTTACTATTTTGAGTAAAGGAAAATTAAAAGAGGGCATTTTCATCGGTCCACAAATTCACAAAGTTATGACTGACTCTTTGTTTGAGGAAAAACTTTCCGTTACAGAAAAAAATGGCATGGCGCGCTTTCAAAGATGTTTGCTCAAATTTCCTTGCAAATTCTAGGCCAGACAACTACATAGAACTTATTGTGGAAACAATTTCAAGTGCATATGAGAAAGTGGAGTTTAATATGTGTCTTAAAATACACTTATTACATCCTCATTTGGATTTCTTTCTTCCTAATTTTGGAGCGGTAAGCAACGAGCATGAGAAAATGTGAAATGGAAAGGTGATATAAAAAGGAAGATCATCATCCAGCATGCTTGCAGACTATTGTTGGTTCCTTGTAAATTTGTTGTTCAGTGTAATTTATGTTTCAGACCATTCGTTTCACAAGATGCTTGTCTTTTTAATGATATCTTTTTTCAGTATCGTTTACAGCAAGGAATAATTGTAAATGTGAGCAAATTATCTTAGATTGGTCAATGATCATTCGCTCAGGATTACGACTTGCACAATTGGATTTCAATAAGGAAAAGTTGTCCCTCAATTTTACCTTGATCCCTCTAACTTAGAATCCCTTTATGTAATATGCAAATATGGATATCCTATGGAAAAAGTTAATACTGCAGTTTTTAAAGGAGCTATGTTCCGTCGACCCTGGCCACTTAGTCACTCGTAATGAGTGCACCTTTGTACTTGGTTGGACATTGGGCCATGTGAATAAAAACTAGCTTTTGCTTTTGCTAACAGTTTTCAAGCTAACACTAGTAGTTTTGTGAATAAAAATTAAGCTTAAGCTTTTACTGGAAAGCTTTAGCTGTTTGCCCTAGCCAAAGGCTAAATTTTCCAGTGTTTACTTTAAATTCTTTGAATAAAAACTAGCTTTGGCTAAATGTTACTAGCTTTAGCTTCTAATTTTTCAAGTGTTCTTCTGACCACACTAGAAATCCAGTTTATTGCTGAATGTCAAATGAGTTTGGCTGTATTTATTAATGTACGTACTCGTAAATGTTATCGGGAACGAATTACAATATGTGAAGAAGATTATCACAGTTTATTTAGGTTGAGAGAAGAAAATGTTGAGTGGTTAGCTGAACATTTTCTTGACGAAACAACTGAAACAAGAGGCGTGACTAAGTTTTAAACGAAGAATGGAATTATATTTACGTTTCGGAAGTGATCCTGATTTTCAGACAGGCATTGGAAAAGATTTAGGTGTTCATTGTTCAACCGTCTGCAACCATAAAGGCAGTATCAGCAAAAATAATTGAGAAACCACATTTGTGGATTAAATTTCCAATGTCCTTTGATGAATTAAAAGCAACAAAATTGCAATGGAATGAGGACTATAATTTTTCCTGTGCAATTGGTGTCATAGACTGTGCACATGTGCCAATTGCTAAGCCCCAACTATATGGTGATGAATATGTCAACAGAAAAGGCACGTCGTCAGTAAATGTGCTTGCAATGCTAAAGAGGAAGTTACAAGCATTGATGCCCAATGGCCAGGGTCTGTCCATGACAACAGAATTTTGAGAAGATCAGATTTATTTGTCCAGATGAACCGGCAGAGAAGTGATGCTGTATTACTTGGAGACAGTGGACATGGCATTACTCCCTGGCTACTCACTCCTTATAGGAATCCTCATGCCCCTGAGGAAAGAGATTACAACATGCTTGGCTAAGAGGAAACGAGTGATAATCGCTAGGTGTTTCGGTCAGCTTAAGCGGAAATTTCCTTGCCTCAAATCCTCTAAGAATGGATTTGACAAAAGTGCCTTCTGTGATAATCAGTTGTGCTGTTCTCCATAATGTTGTCAAATACTTAAAAAAAAAAAAAAAAAAAAAAAAAAAAAAAAAAAAAAAAAAAAACCTTACATGAAGAGAAGGATATGACGATGGTAACCTGGATGTGGAAGATGGACAGGATATTGATGCAGCAGAAATAAGACGCAGAGGTCTTCAGAGACGGCAGGAATTGAAGAATATAATTCATGCAAGATATTATAATGTTTCATTGTCCAAGCGATGTTTTTTAAGACTTTATTTGAACTTGAATATACAGTTGTGTGCTTTTTAATGTGTTCACAAAACGGTATATATTGGCATTTCTTCATTTTCCTGGTTATTTTTGTCACCAGAACTAGACTGAAGGAGTCTTATTATTAGATCTTCCTCCTCCATCTGAACTCTTGTTAATTTTAATTGCTCCAAAAGAACTAGTCTCTGCAGTTCAGAAGTAGATAGGTTTTTGGTTTCATCTCTGTCTGGAAGTAATGATTTAATTCTTTTTGGAGGTGGTGGTAATTGTGACTGATTTGGACTCAAAGTAGGATGGCCTGATGTTCCAACAAAAGGCTCCTATGAAGAAAATGTATTGTGAAGTACAGTAAATGTAAGTTTGTCCCTATTTCACTTTTATTTTTATTTTATATATTCTAGAGAGGAACTAGCTTAAAATGGGAACTTACGAAAATATTCCGTCAATTTTTTTGTTTTGGAAAAAGTAATTAATTTCAAATGGTTAATTTCGCCTTGTTATCTTGCGATTTTTTATAACTGTAACTACTAAGTATACTCGGTTGAATTACCTGGATCTTTACAGAATACGGGATTTTCTTCTGCTGATAGAAGTTCCATGAACTATTTTTCCCACTCCTCGAGCACAATTTTTTTTGTTACCTGTCACATTTTTACCTGTCTTCATTTTCAAATCATTTTTTATATTTTGAATTTTTTCCTCAGTTGTTTTTCACTTATTTCTTAAATACTTCTCTTCAAAACCAACAGAGATTTTTCTTTTGCATGTTTAATGTCAGGCACCTGTTATTTATTAAACAAGGTTTTGAAATTTTGTAGTAGTGACACAAATTTAAATTGCACATCATTTACTACATCGCTTTCATGATCTGACCCGTGTTCGAAATCGGAATCAGGCATTTCTTTCTTTTTAAGTACACTCACAAATGTTAAAACTCCTTCCTTGCTCTTTTTCATCTAACAACAAATCGCCACTGGCGTGGCTCAGTCAGTTAAGGCACTTGCCTGCCGGTCTGAAGTTCCGCTCGGGCGCGGGTTCGATCCCCGCTTGGGCTGATTACCTGGTTGGGTTTTTTCCGAGGTTTTCCCCAACCGGAAGGTGAATGCAAGGTAATCTATAGCGAATCCTCGGCCTCATCTCGCCAAATACCATCTCGCTATGACCAATCTCATCGACGCTAAATAACCTAGTAGTTGATACAGCATCGTTAAATAACCAACTAAAAAAAACGACAAATCTGGTATGAAATCAATTCAATTGTTGAGAATAACATTTTCAGTCAACTATGAAGAAGATTCATAAAACACTTGTTCTAACAATGAAATATTATATTAATAGGCATACAGGTGTTCACTAATCTCAAGCGAAAGCTGGAATTTTCCAGCTTTAGCTTCCTAGCAAGGGCAATATTTTATTCACACAATTGCTAGCTAAAGCTAGTGCTAATACTGAAGACTAGACAGCTAAAGCTAGTGCTAATACTGAAGACTAAAAAGCTAAAGCTAGTTTTTATTCACATGGGTCAAGTGTCTACATACTGTGACACGGTACATGAGGGCTGGCCAACAAAGGGGAACACAGTAGGTAGAACTTTAAACAATAAGTATCTTGATGCCTAATATATCTCAGGGTGAAATAGGGTTTACTACATTGGATAATAAACAAACTTAAAATAAGATGGATTCAACGCGGTATCGGAGCTTTGAATCCGGTGTGGCTTAGTCGATAAAGCGCCAGCAAGTAAAGCTGGAAACCCGGGTTCGAGTCCCGGTGCCGGAGAGAATTTTTCTTCGTTCTACCGATTTTTCACCAAAAAAAAAAGACGCCTTAGTAATATGCAGTTTTTAAGGTTATGCGAAATATTCTCTATTGTTTTGTGTTGCATACTTACGATTTCTCACCGGTATGGCATAGTTGCGCCCCGCGGTCAATTGGGAGGCCTAGGCATGGCATAATTGCGCCCCGAAGAAATCAGGTAGCAGAAGGGACATGGCATAGTTGTGCCCCGAAGAAATCAGGTAGCAGAATGGACATGGCATAGTTGCGCCCCGAAGAAATCAGGTAGCAGAATGGACATGGCATAGTTGCGCCCCGATGGGAATAGTACACACAAAAGTGATTGTCATAAAATACATAAATTACTTAAAAATATTACAGTGATAGCTGCATTGAAATCAGGTAGGCCTAACATATGATCAATTTTGCAATTTAAAATAACACTTCTTTATCGATCACACACAATAAATTAACTACATTTTTTGTTTGTACATCGATATCTTAACCCTACAGTACAGGGTTTCGAAAATTGAAACTTAGAACCATTGTGAATTATTAACTCTTTAACCTTTTCACTAAACTTAACATTCATTTTAAATTAACCTCACTATACGCCACAGACGGTGTGAAAATCACTAATAAAATGTCAAGACTGCTAAGACCCCATATTCCAACGGCTCACTCATTTGAATATGTCAGTTAATAAAGTACTGCCAACTTCATGGTATTCATTTTAACGGTAGGCTATTGATAATCACTGCATAAACAATAGAAAAACAGTTAATAAAGTACTGCCAACTTCATGGTATTCATTTTAACGATAGGCTATTGATAATCACTAGGGCCTACATAAACAGTAGAAAAACAGTTAATAAAGTACAGTACTTCCAACTTCATGGTGTTAATTTTAACGGTAGGCAACTGCATGAACAGTTGAAAACAGTTAAAAAAGTACTGCCAACTTCATGGTGTTCATTTTAACGGTATCATAATGAATACTAAATCGAATAAGAAATCAATAAGGTTGGTTGATTACGAGGCTCGAGTTTCCGTAGTATCTTTTTCTCTACCTATTTCATCGGGGCGCAACTATGCCATGCCACATTTCTCTACCTGATGGGAACGGGGCGCAACTATGCCCACAACACAGGGACCCTTTTTTATCTGCTGCATCTTACTGTGCTCCAACCACGAGAAAGTCTCCGCCGGATGAGACGAAGGGGGATAATGCTGTGAATGAATGTTGATGTGATAAGATGTCATAAGGTCACACACGTGGGTACTCTTATCTCTATTGGCTAGCTCTCACAGCACAAACCATAACATTGATACAGACATATTGATACTACCCTAGTTACAAAATTAGATCACAGTTAATCTCCTGGTTTTTTAATCTGTTCATACAGGAAATAACATATGCAGGAGAGCGCATGGTTTTTAAACTGGCGTTATAACGGTAATATTATTTATCTACTTTGTTCCAATAGATGAGGCAATAGTAAGCACATTCCTTTCACGGTTGATCTCCTGGTTGGAGAACAGTATCTGACCGTGGAGCGCAACTATGCCCTGCCCTTTCTCACTTGACAATTTACTTGTAGGCTTCTGCAAAGTAATAACATAGTAAAATATTGCAGGAATATAGCCTACACTGTAGGTTTTCACCTAGCTATTTCTGCATACAATATCTCAAAATTAAAATAGACTTATCTTAGCCTTTTATCTTTCGTTTCTCCGACATAAATATTATGATCTTCACTTCACGGAGTAGAGGATTATACTGTATGTATGTATGTATGTATGTATGTATGTATGTATGTATGTATGTATGTATGTATGTATGTATGTATGTATTCACACTGCAGTGGGTATATACCCGGTGGCAGTGGTAACTAATTACACTCAATAATGACAATAATAATCGTATTAATTAAAAATACAATTAATAATAATACTAATAATTAATACTAACAATAATTAATAATAATAATAACAATAATAACAACAACAGGGAATATATTAAATTAAATGAAACGATCACTTAAAATAACATTTGAAATAAATCTAATTTGTATCTTAAAACTAAGATCGAACTAAAACCCACGAGTATGATATGTTCATATCTGCACAAGTACCTTTCAAATTACACTCATTTCGCTGTCAACTCACTCACTGCAATGGAACTACGACACATTTCACTGATTATATCCTGATTTCACTAACACTTCAAAAACATTTCACTGTTCAAATACTATGCACTGCCACTATAAACTATAAAGCTTCACTGACAGGAACACGTTTCACTTACACAGCACACTTCACTGACACGACATACTTATTCACTGATACAACACACTTCACTGACACAACATAATTCTTCAATGATACAACACTTCAATAACAACATATCATTTACACCCTTTAAATACTGTGTATAATTACCGTCTATTAGTAAGGTCCTTAAGCCTATTTTTAAATGCATTTTTGGTTGTTGGTAAAGCCTTTAGTAAGTCTGCAGGTAAAGCATTCCAGTCCCTGATAGTACGATTGAGAAAAGAAAACTTTCCAGTGTCCATCCTCTGCCTTCTTTCCCTCAATTTATATGAGTGGTCGTTCCTTGAAGAGTAATTTGGCGGCTGCAACCTATTTTTTATTTCTCTCCAGGCAGGCTCACCTCTGTATGTTTTGAACAGTGCGCATAATCGAATTCGCGTTCTCCGGTCCGTGAGTGTGTCCCATTTTAATGGTGAATTTTTCCGACAACACTTAAGAGCCCGTTTTTTTATCTTTTCCAGTGTCTTAATATGTTCTAATCTGTAAGGATCCCAACATGCAGCACCATATTCAATTACTGGACGTACTAGTGATTTATATGCAATCTCTTTGGATTTATCAGAACCTTTTCTTAGTACCCTCATCACAAAGTGTAACGTTCTCCATGCTTTTCCCGCTGTGTCTGTAACGTGTTCCCCCCCCCAGTCGAGATCGCTGCTAAATGTTATTCCGAGGTATTTACATTTGTTAACTTCCGGAATGGTTTCACCCCCTAACGTATACGCTGCGATTATTTTATTTCTTTTCCTTGTAAAGCTGATGGCTTTGCTCTTATTACTATTTCGGTTTATCTGAAAATTCAAGACTCCGGGGTTAAATAATGATAACTCATATATGAAAAGTTCAGAACCATAGTGGGCCAAGCGTCATTTACTAAAATCAGTTACACCTTCTTCCAGCTAACCCCTCAATTAGACTACATGAGTTCCGATTACGAAAATAAATCTTTACATATCAACTCACAGAGATACAGACCGCCCTATGCTGAGATCAATAACATCTTGAACTCAAAAAGAAGTTGATCATGATGTCTTCAACGCTACTAAATTGTGGCTGTAACTGCGAGTGGTCTATTAAATACTTTCCCACGTAAGGATTGCGTAGGAACTCGGACCTATGCATGTGTTGCGCATTTCATCGAGTAAACAGTGTCTCTGACGAGAACTTTCCCCTAGTAATGAATTGGAAACTTGAGTTATCTCTCTTCATTATCGTGTGAGTGGGTGGACCGATAGCTGGATGGCTGCGATCAGTGGCTTGGAACAAGGGAGTGTCTGCAAAATCTGTGCACAGCAAAATTATGGCCGTGCCAATCCGTAGCCTCATTTTATGAAACCAGTAATTTGCGATCGTAGGGTTACGAAGCACATTAAGCCTCTTTCTAGTATTGTAAATTTAAAATGTTTAAGTTAGTACATTGTACAGTTCGTAATTTTATGTAGCCTACATATCTATACTAATGATAAATCTGTAGCCAAAATTTTTCTGGTAATTTTCCATTTTCCAAAAATAATTGGTGTTAACATGTATAATTAACCATCCTGAAACCGAAAATCGCTTTTTTGAAATTTTTGTTTGTATGTCTATCTGTCTGGATGTTTGTTACCTTTTGACGCGATAATGGCTGAACCGATTTATATGCAAATTGGAATATAAATTAAGTTCGTTGTAACTGATATTTTAGGCTATATGGCATTCAAAATACTTTACTTAAAAGAGGGGTTATAAGGAGGCCTGAATTAAATAAATCGAAATATCTCGCTTATTATTGATTTTCATAAAAAAATATTACATAACAAAAGTTTCTTTAAAAATAATTTCCGGTAAGTTTTATTCTATACA
This sequence comes from Periplaneta americana, assembly GCF_040183065.1. Taxonomy (NCBI): domain Eukaryota; kingdom Metazoa; phylum Arthropoda; class Insecta; order Blattodea; family Blattidae; genus Periplaneta; species Periplaneta americana. Next base: position 70,831,601 of record NC_091122.1, on the reverse strand, counting down.
CAGTTTTGATAGGACTGATATTTAATGCGATAAATGAGTTTTAAAATTGCAATAACAACGCCATCTAAAGCGCTGTTCTGAAATAAAAACAAATGACTTCGTCTATAAGGGGCCTTGGACAACAATCGAAAGCTATTAAACATAGCCTAAGAGAATATTTCTGTGTTTGTATGAAGTAATATCGGAAGCTAATTAATTGTTTAATTATTATTTCGCCATTGGAAAGTGTAGTTTCTCTAGATGGAGATAATTCTACAATGTTATTACAGTAACTTCTGGAAACATACAGCAAGTAATATAAAGTATACACATTAAAACTAAATGATATGTAAATCTTCGTTAAACTATGGTTGCATGTAATAACAATTAAGAAACATGTTAAAGGAATTGTCATTGCACCAAATGATTGCTCTCTGGACCAAAATAACCAAATTTTAATTATTTAAATACATATTAAAAGATTTATCCTTCTATCAAACACGAATGTTCCCTGGATCAAACGTCCTATTTCAATTATGTAATTACTTTATATTTATTTCTAACAGGTGCAGCGGAGCGCACGGGTACGGCTAGTAAAATAATATAGGCTACACCGGGACATCATTTTGTTTTTACTAATATTTCTAATATTAACTTGGCTATACCTTAGGATTAACGGTTGAAAACCGGAAACATTTTATTACTCCCTTCCACGACCGGAGTTTGATGATACTAGTGTAAAATACAAACATATCACTTTACTAGTGATAGGAGAGAAAAAAATTAGTGGATCCATTTACGTAAACTAGGAACCATTATGATTTCGAGTTTGATAAGTTTCGTTAGGTTCTTATTTAATCAAAATACATTACAGTATTAACAATAATGTGCAGTTTCCCAACTGATGTTTAATTTGCCTTAACAAATGATAAATTAACAACTGGTTTATTTTTAACGTTTTTAAATATGTTTTCCATTTCTTCAACATAATTTTGATTAAAATAATCTCACACTTAACTTTAACTGTCGCTAATATTATTCTAATTACTCAACAACAGTTGGTAATGATTTTGCACATGTAAAGCAATTTCTTATTGGCTGAGATTATTATTTAAATTCTGTACTGTAGAGTAAGTCATGAAACAGGTATGAAATCATAACCCGTTAAAATAGGCCATGATCCATATAGTACAGAGAGTTGATAAACTAAAACGGTGTAAAAAATAAACAAATCACTTTACTACATATAGGAGGGAAGAAAAGTAGTTAATCCATTTACATAAACTAGGAAACATCGCGATTGGAGTTTGATCATTTTCACTAGGATTTTGTTTAATCAAAATACAGTACAGTATTAACAATAACTGATTTTACACGCGAAGTAAGCTATCCATTCGGACGTATTCATTATGCAGTGTATATTAAACTGTCTACAGCTTATTCGCGTACAATATAGAGAATGAAGTTAAATTGAAAAATAATCATAGTGGAACTAGGCCTAAAATGACATACCTTAAGGAAATCTTGAAAAAAAATATATATTCTTACCAAATTTGTTTTGGTCAATTATATATAACTAATACTACAAGATTAACACATATATTAAGATCAACAGAAAGTGGAAAATACTGACAATCTTTAACTGAAAGGTATGTTTGAAAATAGACAAACTATGTCATTTTACCCAAGTTACTAGGGTAAAATGACACACTTAAGTTAATTTTTACATAGTTCAAAAAAAGATTTTTGTTCTCTTAGATACACTTGCACATTCATTATGTGCCCATGAGAAACATTTCTTGCACTGTAGCCATGTTTCTTCTGGTTTATATTGGCTGTAAAATTCATTGCAGTACAGACAAGGTGTATCGTTCTCAACATCACCAACGAAGTCACTCTCTTCATCTTGGTCCCCTGCTTAGATCAAACTGAAGCTGTGTTTTTCCTCTGTTTGCTGAACGGCTTTATTCTACAGCTCTTCTTTCAGCTTCCTTTAATTTTAATTGGTTAATAAAAGAGATGCTCGATTTGGGACCCTTCATGTGTTCTCTTTCTTCTCACCACAGATCTAGTGACAGAGGGAATCGGGGAGATCTCTTGCTGTGTCACATGAGGTGAAGGCCTCGTTTTGTGACGCTTCCGCTGCTGGTACAGTTAGTGGTGATGGCTCTATCACATGTTCTTTTGCATTTCTTGTTGTTGAACTGCTCTTCTGTGTTGCACCCTTTGGCCCCTTCTGTAGGGACTGGATTCATTAGAAGTCTGTCTGTGGGCGCTGCAAGACTAAATAAGTGATCAGGAAATATGTCCGAATTGAGTGGACAAATTCCTGTTGAAGAAAATCCACCCAATGCATTGGTGATGGTTGCAGCTTTTCCATAGACTTCAGAAAATAAGTCCGCAATTTGAAACTGTGTAATCACCCATCCAGGATGGTTCCTCAGCCACTTTGTAACGGCCTGATCATATATTTTCAAAAGCCCGAAGAATTAGACATCAAGTGGCTGGAGTCGGTGGGTGCAGTGACGAGGGAAGGCTAACATGACGTGTAATCACTGTTGCCAACTTCTGTGCACTATAGAGCTGTAAATCCAAACTCATCTTACAATGTTTTCCACAAAAGCGCTTTTTGGTGAAGTAGGTGCAAGTAAACTTCAGACTCGCCAAGCCTAGCTCATTCATAAGAGGATAAATCAGAGTAACAAAATTCAGTGCATTTAAATATTGAAAATAGGCTATATTTATTTTAGAAACTTTAGGGTTTTATATATTTTAAAGAAATCCCCATCTCACCTATTTTAAAATCAGTTAGCTTTACGAAAAATTCAGTCGAGCAGTGAGAGAGATCCCACTACGTATATATTACATAATTTCACAGAAGTAATCACTAATCAGCCATTGTAAACAAATTTGACACCAATTTTGCAAATCGCTATCGCCCATAATATATGGCTTCCCATTTCCAGTCAGAAACATGCACTTGGGTAAAATGACATTGTATGTCATTTTAGCCAAGTAGGTGGTATGTCATTTTACCAAGAATGAAGAAGAATAAGAAGTAGTGTTAGTGTTATGAATTTGGATATTGTAATGCTTTTTATAGAGGGAAATATTCATGTTTTCAGTCATGAACATTATTTCACTAATATCTGAAATTTAAAAGGACAAAAAAAATACGTAACATACCTCAACAATATTATATCGTCTTGCGCTTTTTTCCTTTAGTTGCGCCTGCTTCACCAAAAAGCGCCTTCGCTTGCTAAAACTTGGATGTAACCACACTATCCAGCTTCTGTGCACTATAGAGCTGTTAATTCAAACTCAGCTTACAGAGTTTTCACAAAACACATAGTATGTCATTTTACCCAAGTATGTCATTTTAGGCCTAACTCTCCTAATATGGATATTTAAACACATTTTTGAACTTGGTGGCCGTTCATTTCGATACAGGCTTCAGTTTTAATGTGCATATTATCGCACTGTAGACTACTGTACCTAATTCCAATTACCAGTTATGTCCTTCGTACTAGTACCTAACTCATGTTGAAATAATTCTGTACCTACTCTATAAAAGAGTATCGGCACCTTACGTACTGGAAATTCAATCTTCACTTCTACCCGAACTGAAAAGATAAAATTACTCAGACATGCCAACTATGTCCGTTCAAGTGGTTATGTCGCAGGTTCGTATAAAGGGAGGAAATCACGTGACAGTTAATAACTTAACGAGGCCCTTTTATTTAAGTTATTTTATATAGTCGTATAATATTATGTAAGCGTCCAATTCCTAACAGAAATTAATGTTTTCAGAAGAGAGCTAAGACAGCCCAGTCACTAGCCTTTACAGATGGACGAGCAGAAGCGGGTGGGGGAAACCGGGATGCACATAGGCAAACGGACGACAGTACCTGTGCAAAAATATGATTCAATATTGAAAGCTCTTTCATCACTGGAAAACGCGAACATATTTCTGGAACGTACTATACTCACTAACTCAGTACTGTTTATTGTGACCGTAAGGCGACTTTGTCTGCATATGCGGCCTTGATTCTGTGTGGAGGACGTGTGGAAATTTACTAGTACAAGAGCTGGAAGTGAAGTACATTAAAAAAACTCAGGTACAATAAAAATTGAAGTAAAAATAAAATGATGTCCCTGTAGTTTTATTATACATATTCAATTAATAAAACAATTATTAAGGTTACTTTTTGACTTTTCCTCGTACGTACAGTACATACGTACATACATAAAGTTATGTATGTATGTACAGTAGCGTGCAAATTAATCCGAACAACGTAATTACTTATGCAGAAACACTCAAATGGGATAAAAAAAAGGATCTAAGACATACCTCAGTAATCTATGTGGCCTCCCTTGTTCCTAATAACAGCTCTGAGACGATTTGGCATGGATTCCATTAATTTCCCACAAATATTCTTCATTTCTTCATTGCGAAACCATACACCAATGAGGGCAGAAATCATCTTCTCCTTTGTAGAACAATCCATTTTTTGCATTCTTCTTTTGCAAATTGACCATAAGTTCTCAATGGGGTTGATGTCGGGTGAGTTGCCTGGCCAGGGGAGTACCTGAATATTCTTCGTGTTGAAGAATTCTGTAGTTTTTCGAGACGTGTGACATGGTGCCAGGTCTCGTTGGAACACACCTCTGCCATCCGGAAATGATTTTTGTAGCTGGGGTACGATTCTGGTTTCCAATAAGTGAATATATTTGTCAGAATTCATCATTCCCTTGATAGGTATTAATGCTCCAGGCTCTTCATGTGTAAAACAACCCCAAAACATTACTTTAGGAGGGTATTTGGGTGCTTGTTGGAGATGAGCTGCTGTTACTTTTTCGGATCCTTTTCGTACGTAAGAAACACGGTGGCCGTGGACCTCGAAATGAGACTCATCGGAAAAAAGTACATTCTTCCAGTCATTCACTGTCCAGTGTTGATGTAATTTTGCCCACATTAAGCGTTTTTTGCACATAACAGGGGTTAGCAGTTGCTTCTTAATAGGCTTACGAGCCCTTCGTCCAGCTTCCAAAAGCCTACGCCGCACTGTTGTGACGTGAATATTCGCCCCAGTGGTAGCCATTAACTCGCGGGTTAAGTCGACAGCAATTAGTCTAGGATTTAATTTACTTTTCCTGACAATTAAACGATCATCTGCAGGTGAAGTCTTCCTTTTCCGGCCACAGTTTCCTTTTTTCTGGGGTGTGATGGATCCAGTCTCCCTGTATCGTTTTATGATCGAATTAACAGTAGCCAAACCGATGTGACATTCTGCAGCAATTTGCCTCTGTGTCATAGAAGAATGCTCTGCTAATATTATAATTTTAGACCGTTTTCGTGGAGTTGTATCCATTTGTGAAGACGATAGAATGTACACAATATTGCAGTATTAAGTCTTCAACACAAATGAAATGCTTATAAGTACAAAACGACAGGCAAAATGCCAATATTATAAAAAAAATAATAACGACAGACCTTCAACAATGGAATTACACGTACTACAGATGTCAATTAAAGCGGTATAAGCAGCTGTGAGGCCAACAATGACAGAAAATGTAAAAATATGTCGTGTTCGGATTAATTTGCAAGCTACTGTATGTATGTATGTATAGTGATCAATGAAAATCGTTCGAGTCGATTTATGAATGTATTTGTTAAGGTACCGGTACAGATGAAAGTATGATAAATACAGAAACATTCATTGGGGAGCGTCGATATCTTACATGAGTGTAGTAGGGTTCCTTAGATGTCTCTACAGGCATTCACACAAACCTACTATTTGAGGCTATGGGGAGACATCGGAGACCGTAGAATACATGAGTGGAGAAGGTTTCCTTTGAAGAAAGTATTCATAGGCATTAATAAGGCTTCCTAATGTAATGGGGAGGATTCGGATACATGAGTGCAGAAGGTTTCCTTAGAAGAAAGTCCCGATAGGTATTCACGGAGGAGTCCTACAGTGAAAAAAGGCCTCGGATACCTTACCGAAAAAGACTTTGGCTGTTTCTTTCAGCACTTCACCTATGCCAAAACTGCCTCATATATTTTTGGTAGTATATCTTTAAAGCTATCCTTAAGTTTCGAATAAATGGAAGTCACAAATCAACAAATCGGGACTGTAAGCATAATGGTCTAAATCCTTCTCCTCTTTGGAAATTGAGTCACTGCGTGCTAGCCACCTTTGGATCAATTTTAATAACACTAATCATGTCCATAACACTTGACATCTACACAAGAACCAAAGTGATCTCGATTACTTTACATAAAACGACTGTCACACCACCGCGTGTGTCATAGTGAAGGAACAGCATACAACTTGAGGCGGGACTAACGGGTTTCATTAAATCATGCTTCGTATCTACGTGAAGTAAAGTCTTCATTCCAATTTTTATGGTACATCAATGGTCCAGCACCTGCGCCTTCCAGTTCTCCTGAATAATTTAATTTTCGAGTTATTCTGCTCTCGTATTTCTTTTTTATTTTCCTAGATCATATATACCTAGATTTCTCGGCGTTATAGGCTTTGACGGTAACAACTTTTGTCATGTTTACTATGCTGCCATCTAGTTATTACATAAGGAGTCACGTCATAACTGCCATTTGAATTGCATTAGCGACTGTACTGCCATCTCGTGTTTTTTTACGGCAAACGGGTGGCGATCCTGGCGGTTGTTATCTTCAAAGTGCAACCGATTTTAACATAAGAATGAGCAATCTATATGTGATCTGTGGTATTGTGCATGTTAACTGTCTTGAAGCAAAAGTGGTAAAATTTGAATATGGTTTGTTACTGAATTTGTGACGATTTGAAAATTTAATTTATTATTTCTGTAGCTTAAAATATTCTAAGAATTTTAATGGGCTCGTCCACCTTTTGAAATTGTGATATACTCATATTTTAATCTAAATAATTATATTGTTTACTTGTTGAATTGCATTACTACCAATACAGATTTCAATACGTTACTGAGTATGAAATCGAATTGTCCGAGTACTAAATCTTTCCACATGATGTCTCTTAATATTGAAACACAGATGTAAGGAGGAAAACTAGCCTAACCATGTAGTACAGGAATGTTACATGAAGACTAATGGATCACGTTGAAAACGGCGACTTTTACAACACTAAAAATCTACATACCGATCACAAAAGTCACGATAGCTGAAGCACGTGATGTTTAACGATTATAGTTGTGGTATTCTTAGAGATCGAATCCCGCTTAGAGTTTTATGTACGTTTATTTTTCATAATCGCTTTACACATCTTGGCAGCCAGGAGGAAAAGTAGATTTAAGTCTCTCCCGGCACTTTACAGTAGGACACCTGTAGCGTACAAGAGAGTCACACCCGCAATTACCTGGATTAGAAGTTTCCACATTGTGAGGCTTGCAAAATGACGCCTCTTCGAAGCACGTACAGAATCGTAGCAGCACAAATGACTATCACGTACTGGTGCGACTGGAGTCGAGGATAATTGGAATAAAGTCGTACTGTATCTAGAGATTTATGCGTGTGATGCCACCGAGTGAGCCTTGTAAGAAAATCCTCTTTTTTTATACTGCCTTGTAAATGGAGATGGGAGAAAAAAGGAAATGTCCAAAGAAATCGTGTCAGAATAATTTTATGAAGTGAATTGTCATTTTTTTAAAAGCCGCAAAATTCCTCTGTTCGTGACGGATCATTTAAGGAAACTGCCATGAAATGGAAATAATTGAGTTGCTTCTAGAACAAAAGAAATTCCGGATCATATTACAGGACATAATTTAATTCTGTACTGTAACAGAACTTTATCCACGGGCGTGGGATTGAAAATAATAATTATTGTTTGGAAGAATGGAAACATCGTGTCGACATCTGGAGCGCCTAATAAAGAGTAGCGAGGGAGGTGGTGGCACGTGAATATGACAAAGAGCGGCTACTTTATGACTTGTATATTACACACGCGGAGTTTTTTTTTTTATTCTTCTTCTTCGGTTTCTTCTAAGAATGTCACAAATTCAAACTCTGCTTACATGTTGGGGTTCCGGTCTTTCATGAAACTATAGGCAAATAAAAGTCATGACAAATTATAACTTAATGATAAACAATATTACAAGATAATCTGATTTAACACGTATAAATTTCAGCTGCTTAGGATGCAAATTAACTTATAATATTTTTAATCTAAAGGTGAATTAAATAAATATAGAAAAAACATACAACACACACAAAAACACACACACAAAAAACACATAAACACACACACATAAAAACACATACACACACACAAAAACACATACACAAAAAACACACACACACACACAAAACACATTTACAAAAAACACACACACACAAAACACACACATAAAAGCACACAGATACAAAAACACGTACACACACAAAAACTCATACACACAAAAAACACATGACACACAAAAAACACGTACACACAAACACATACACACAAAAAATACGTACACACAAAAACACACACACAAAAAACACATACGCACACAAAGAACACACACATAAAACACTCACAAACACAAACACAAAAAACACATACACACAAAACACACACAAAAACACATAGACACAAAACACAGACATAAAAACACATACGCACATAAAAACACATACACACAAAACACACACATAAAAACACATACACACACAAAACACATATACAAAAACACACACACAAAACACATATACAAAAACACACACACAAAACAGACATAAAAACACACACACAAAACAGACATAAAAACACACACACAAAACAGACATAAAAACACACACACAAAACAGACATAAAAACACACACACAAAACAGACATAAAAACACACACACAAAACAGACATAAAAACACACACACAAAACAGACATAAAAACACACACACAAAACAGACATAAAAACACACACACAAAACAGACATAAAAACACACACACAAAACACGTACACACATAAAAAACACACAAACCACACTAAGTTCAATAATAGGTTCGTACTGTCTATGTTGCCACTACTGCGCCCGAGCACGATCTTCTGCTCCTTCGGGCTGCAATGCCTAATCTAGTGTAAACCTTGTGTATTAAATAAATAAATTTGAAATATTATTTACAACCCTATTCGAAGTAATGCTTCAGTAAGTAGCTATTTAGATTTATTCCTGCTATTTTATATACTTTAGAAAATATATAAATAACTTATCAGAGTTAAATTATAAAGAGGGGGGGATATCCGCTAAGAAAATGCCGTACTTATATACAGAGTGATTCACGAGGAATTACCGCCACTTACGGACCTTATTTGCGAAGACATTGTGAGCAAAATATGTCATATAAATATATGTCCTAATCTCAGTATTTTCAGAGTTATACTAATTTGAAGTTGTTATTAAAATACCTCTTTTTCTTTAGTTTTAAGGACCAAAGAATATTACAAATAGAGGATAAGCTATTCAGAAGTATCATTTCTTTAATTGGCTAGTGGTCTGAAGCTAAAAATTTGTTGTTAATTGCTTTGCACAGATATTGTTTTTCAATTTTTAAATAAAACTTACATCATTCTTACGCACTTATCACAAAAATTGTTACAAATCATACAACTTTACGAACTTGATTCTTTACAGTTTAATTATGCATTCTAATGTACAGTCTTGAAGAATTTACAAGAGTGGCGTGTTTTGTAACAATGTGACAAGTGTGTAAGAAAAATGTAATTTTGTAGTTAAAAATTAAAAAAAAAAATCTGTAGGTACGAAACAACTATGGAATTCACAACACATTTTTAGTTTCAGAATATTATTATTATTATTATTATTATTATTATTATTATTACGATATACCAAAGTACATATGAAATTTCCGTGTAGAAATTCTGCGTCATCATATTATCATGAAGGATGACTGGAACGGAGAAAAATTCTCTCTGCACGGAAATATCATACTTCGATACATCGTAATAATATATGATATGCGAAAAATAATCACTTAGTGATTTAACACGTCGCTTATTCCGTCGGATCCCGGCCACTTAGTCACTCATAACGAGTGCACCTCTGCACATGTATGGACATTGTGCCACTGTCATACATCTATGACGCAGTGCATGAGGGTAGTCACTAGAGGGAACCCAAGAGTTCGAACTTAAACTGAGAGGATTCGATCCGACACTGGGATGGGAATCTAGCGTGGCTTAGTGGATAGAGCGTCAGCACGTAGAGCTGAAAAGCCGGGTTCAAATCCCGGTGCCGGAGAGAATTTTTCTCCGTTTCACTCATCCTTCATTCAGAACACTAGCCAATTAAAGAAATGATGCTCCTGAATGGTTCATTCTTAAACTGTAATATTGTTTTACCTTCAAAACTAAAGAATAATGGTGAATAATTTTGAGGGAAAAATTGTTCCAGGGCCCAGGACCTTTGGTTAAACGTACCAACGCTCTACCAACTGAGCTACCCGGGAACTCTACCCGACACCGATCCAACTTTTCCCTCTATATCCACAGCCCTCAAAGTGGGCTGACAACCGTCAAGCAACCAACATTGAGTGCACACTAACTCTGTGTGACTTAAATTGTGGTTTTCTGTTAACGAACAGTGACGTGTATTATGCAAATCAAGCTTTCAGCTATAACTCCCTGTAAAGTTGATTTGAATAATTTTGAGGGAAACATTTTTCCGGGGCTGGGTATCGAACTCGGGACCTTTGTTTAAACGTACCAACGCTCTACCAACTGAGTTCGGGTAGAGTTTCCGGGTAGCTCAGTTGGTAGTGCGTTGGTACGTTTAACCAAAGGTCCCGGGTTCGATACCCGGCCCCGGAACAATTTTTCCCCTCAAAATTATTCAAATCAACTTTACAGGAAGTTATACCTGAAAGCTTGATTTGCAAAGAATAATGGTATTTTACAAAACTTCAAATTAGTGTAACTCTGAAAATATTGAGAATAGGACACATGTCTAAATGACTGTTTTTTTTTTTTCAAAATGTCTTCGAAAATAAGCCCCATAAGTGACGGTAAACCCATGTGAATCACCCTGTAGGTATCTAATGATATTATGTAAACTCCGAACGCTGTAAGCTTATGTACCTAGCTTCAGCATCATTCATTTCAGCTTTGATTTAACTGTTAGAAGACAAATTACAGTAGAACCCCGATTATCCGTCACCCTATTAACCGATCGGCAAATTATCCGACTGTCTTCATCACTTTTTTTTTTTTTTTTGCTACAAACAAAAATTACGAAGTTCAACACATTACATTATTTCTGTAAGTATTTTTATAGAGAGAGTTATTAAAAACCTTTACCACTAGCATTACACAGTTTGTAGTAGGAATGCTTCTGCCATTGTCGGCAATCATAAACAGTTACTTGTGGGAGAGAATGTTTTCCCAACTTGTAAAATAGCCACAATCTGCTTTCTGAGAAATCTCCCCCGAACTTCCACACAAAAGGAAACCCATGCACCACTCAGTATTGTCCTCCTATTCGAGTGGCCGTACTGCATTACTTGTATGTCAAATGTTTTCTCCGAGTGTCAAAAGAAAACTTCTTGTGCTAATTATCGAAAAATGTGCAAATAATTGAGCTGCTTTGGAAAAAAGAAACTGTGGTACATATCGCATCAGGATACGAGATTTTCGTTACAATTTTGCGCGACTTAATAGAAAACAAGGAAAAAGCGCTGTTTATAGTGTACTTCATTGTGTTTGTTACTTATTACGAGCATAATATTGCACAGCGTAGTGTCTAGTATGAAGACATCAGTGGTTGCAGCACGGCAGGAAATTTAAATTACGTACGAAACTGTATTATACACTTAATTGATGAATATCATTAACGGTACGGATTATCCGATTTTTTCGATTAACCGTTCAGTTCACCCCCTTTATTACCACGGATAATAGAGGTTCTACTGTAGTTTCTCTCTCTAACGAAAAGTAATCTCTAACAATTTGTGGAACACATGTAAAGGGATTGCCGAGTCTGAAGTATTTCGTCGCTAAAGCTGTGAAATATGCGAGATGTTGGTATTTAACCGAATTTAGTTGCTAGAGCCGGGTTAGACCAAGTCTCACTGAGTCTCGTGATATTTTTCTTGCGAACAAAATTTTAGCCTGGAACAGATTGCCAGTGTCAAGAGTTATGAGGATCTAATAGGAAGCATTCTCACAAGCGCCAAACAACGCGTTGTGGGATTGGATCTGACATCATACAAAGCGGAATGCGGTATAAAATTACGAGATTTGATTATACAGTCCACAGTGTTGGTCAGCGTAATTCTCTCAATCTTTATGCGCCTTCAAAATACTCCATAAGCCCAGACTTATGTTACATATGCAAATAATGCGCAATGCTTATCATTAGTCTGGGAATGTGTCACGTTTACAAAGTGTAGAACTATATTTAGCAGAGCAATTTATTACACAAAATGATATTCAATCCCCTTCCGGTGTTCAAAGAAGCTAGCATTATTATCTTTGTTTGGTATCTCCCCTGTTAGCGTGTATGCCTTCGAATTCATATCTTTCCTAGCATTCCAGATATTTAGATTAAGTTTACGTAAGAGTTAAGGAGCAGAACTTCAGTTGAGCGTCTAGGTGTCTAGAGAATTTGGTTCACATTTATATAAATATAATTTGCGTTATGAAAAATGGTGTCAGAACGAGTCTAATACATGTAGAAGTAATTCAGTTTTCGTACTACTAAACCAATCCGAATTCCATCGCCACACACAAGAGATGATCAGCCTTACTAGGTCGCACATAGTTGTGGTTTTATATCTGACCGAAGAAGAGAATTTCTACTTCCCTGTATTTCATAGGCTACTACCTGTCTTTTGGTTCAAAGCGTAAATTTATTATGTTTTATTATTACCTTAATTAAAATGTGTCTCAATGAAACCTACAGAAGAGTCCGTATAGGCCAGTTTCTCCCTGATATTTTTCCAATCCTCTGCGGGCTAAAGCAAGGAGATGCAATATCACCTTCACTTTTTAACTTCGCTCTAGAATATGGCATTAGTAAAGTTCAGGATAACAGATAAGGTTTGGAATTGAACGGGTTAAATCAGCATCTTGTCTATGCAGATGCCGTGAATATGTTAGGAGAAGTTCCACAAACGATTTGGGAAAACACGGAAATTTAATTGAAGCAAGTAAAACCATAGATAGACAAAGTATATGATTATGTCTCGTGACCAGAATATTGTACGAAATGGAAATATAAAAATTGGAGATTTATACTTCGAAGAGGGTGGAAAAATTCAAATATCTTGGAGCAACAGTAAAAAATATAAATGACACTCGGGAGGAAATTAAACGCAGAATAAATATGGGAAATGCGTGTTATTATTCGGTGTCATCTAGTCTGCTTGCTAAATATCTTTTGTTCTGTATGGTTGTGAAACTGGACTCTTACTTTGAGAGAGGAACAGAGATTAAGGATATTTGAGAATAATGTTCTTAGGAAAACGTTTGGGGCTAAGAGGGATGAAGTTACAAGAGAATGGAGAATGTTACACAACACAGAACTGCACGCATTGTATTCTTCACCTGATATAATTAGGAACATTAAATCCAGACGTTTGAGATGGGCAGGGCATGTAGCACGTATGGGCGAATGTAGAAATGCACATAGAGTGTTAGTTAGAAGACCGGAGGGAAAAAGACCTCTGGGGAGGCCGAGACGTAGATGGGAGGATAATATTAAAATGGATTTGAGGGAGGTGGGATATGACGATAGAGACTGGATTAATCTTGCACAGGATAGGGACCGATGACGGGCTTGTGTGAGGGCGGCAATGAACCTGCGGGTTCTTTAAAAGCAAGTAAGTAAGTAAGTAAGTAAGTAAGTAAGTAAGTAAGTAAGTAAGTAAGTAAGTAAGTAAGTAAGTAAGTAAGTAAGCGGGTAGTATTTATATTGCGTCACGAATCTGTGACGTTTTGTGATGTCTAGGGCCTAGTCCACAACGGTAGATTCTAAAATGCATCGCATATGTTTGTAAATATATTGATTTATCACACGATTATATTTTAATAGCAATGTTAGTAGTGATGCATTAGTAATAAAGTGGTAGTTATGTAATTTTTAAACATTCCGTTCCCTAACGGGCATCCATCGCAGACTGCATGCAGCCTAGCCGAGCGGTATATCAAAGCAAAGGAAGAGAAAATAAAATTGGTGCGTCTTCATAGCACATAAATTTTATAACATACACTCAGCCTGAGGGAAGTCTATGCCTCTACACATTTCTGGTACATAACACCTTGCTGTTATAGTTCCAAAAGGCTTCCAATACGTTAAATATTTCAGAATTAGTTCTCCAGTTATAATGTTCCAATCGCTCTGCATTTCATCACACTGGAAGACGACTGGAATTGAAATAGAAAATAAATAAATAAATAAATAAATAAATAAATAAATAAATAAATAAATAAATAAATAAATAAATAAATAAATAATAATAATAATAATAATAATAATAATAATAATAATAATAATAAAAACAATAACAGTAATAATACAATATTATATTTTTTTTTATCCATTTCATTTTCAAAGAACTCTTTTGCGTCATATTAATGTGTGAATCATTTCAACTATGCATTGTTGTCTGGAGCTTAGGTCTTATGAATTAGGAGCAATTAAGAAGTTTCATTATAAGACTCAACCTTGTAAAATTGAAATGCAGGGAATATGAAGTCAAAAATAAGAGAATTCATTCGTTCATAATGTTCTGTCCAAGGGCAGGTCTTTCGCTGCAAACCCAGCATTCTCCAACCTTTCCCATTTTCTGCTTCCTCTTAGTCTCCACATATGATGCATATATCTTAATGTCGTCTATCATCTGATATCTTCTTCTGCCCCGAACTCTTATCCCGTTCACCATTACTTCAAGTGCATCCTTCAGTAGGCAGTTTCTTCTCAGCCAATGAAAACCAATTCCTTTTTCTCTTCCTGATCACCAGAGACCGGAACTTTGGCAGAATGCCTTTTTAAATGTGTTAAATCTATTTTCCTTTTGAAAGTAAATGTGTCCGAATTATACCTTTGTGATTGACACGTCACAGTTTTATGTTGCCCTTTTCTGCCTTTTTTAATATAAATGCCTAATTTACAAAATAAATGTTTTTTGCCTTTATTTGATTATTTATGTACTATTTATTAATTTATTATTAAAAACTGCCTGCAGGTATACTTTAATTTATTTCCATAACCGCTACAATGAAAGTGACTTCGCCGAATGTATATTATTGTCTTTCAGTCAGTTCATATTCTCTTTGCAACAGTGAGTGCTGCCGGGCAAAAATGTATAACAGTAAGCGTTTTAATTATCGCTTGTGTTTATTTGACAAGGCAACAATGAGTGCGGGTCTAACGTTATTTTTAACGGTTATTTTTCTTTCAGTTTCCATTGCGACGTTGTTGTAGCTAGCTAAATATTTCATATCGCAACGTATCAGTTCAACCAAACACAAAAATGCACTTTCCAAGGCTACTGGGAAGAAGATTTCTTTGCTTCCAACAGTAATTGCAACATCGAGTCGAAAACCTCAATTTGCATTCGACTTACGTAAAGCTTTCCTTGTTGCCGAAATCCCTTTGTGGATAGTGCAAGGTTGTGGGTCTAGTGCAAGGTTTTTGTAATTGCCTTTTATTGCGAATTTAACTATTTATAATTCCTTTTTGCCTGCCTATTTTAGCTATTTATGATGCCTCTTTGCCTGCCTATTTTAATGATTCATAGTGCCTAAACTTCAGGTCTCTGCTGATTATTTTCAGCATCATTCTTTCTTCACCCACTCTTTCCAACACAGCTTCGTTTCTTCTTCTGTCTGTCCATTTCACACGTTCCATCCTTCTTCATATCCACATTTCAAATGGTGCTAGTCGCTTCTCTTCGCTTCGTCGTAATGTCTATGTTTCTTCCCCATTTAATGCCACACTTCACACAAAGTACTTCATTAGTCTCTTCCTTAGGTCTTTTCGTGAAACTTTTATTTCAAACCTCAAAGATCTTTATAATCCCAACCACGTGCAATAAGTCACAAAGAGGATAAACGTTTCTTGCTATTATAGCGATTCATGTACTTGTTACAGATAGGGTTACCATGAGAAGAAATTCTATAGGAGGACATGAAATATAAGATAAGAGGACATTGCTGAAAAAAGGAGGACTTTTTAAAAATTGTTATGAAGAAAATTAAAGATAAAAACGAGCTCACCTTAGTCAGTTTTCTCACTAGTCGCTGGATCAGTATTACATCTGTACCCTACTTACCGGTGGAGTCCACTTTGTGCACAAGGGCCTGAAGAGACAAACATATATTGTAACAAATAACTATGGAACTGTTTACAGGACATGTCCTTGAAATTATATTTCACTATGATGATACCTGTGACTGTCTCCGTTAGCATGCGATTTCGTTCTTTTGTCCATTGAGCAGATGTTAGGGAAAATACTCTCTCAGCACTTCCATTGTGACTTGAGATAAATAAATAGAATTGATATATTTTTAAGAGTTCTGACAAAGTTTCAATGCTTGCAATTCTATTGGAATTGAATTTGCACCATTGTTTATCTAAACTTAAATCTTTGTCCAAAATTAACTTGACTGGCATATCTTTGTACAGTAGTGGCAAAAAAAAAAAAAAACGAACAAAAAACGTACCGACCCTTGTAGCTGATACAAAATAATCCTGTGCTATGTATTGTGTCAAACTGTGGTAATTCAATATGGATAGTGAAGCCAGAGGTATGTACTGCTATTTAATGTAAAAATACGCAGTTATCTTTCCTGAATAGAGGTAGAATTAGAGACCGGCAAATCAGACAAGACTCATGCCCGTACCTCCTTGCCGCTACAAAGCAAGTTAACTTCTAAGACTGAACCCATTGAGCCCGGGTTTTATAGGTTTAGTCCAGGCGGGACCCAAGAAAGCCTGCCTGTTTGCTCGTATTATAAGGTAGAGCGACTTGCATTCACGGAAGCCGTCTGCGCTGATTAAGAAGAAACAGTACTAGTTTGAAATCTAAGTTCGTTGGCTATTTAGTCACTTCAAAATATCTTTATCTTGTGGTCCAACACGGCAGATAATTCTTGATTAAAGAAACACAGTTTTACGACTTATTGCGCTACAGAATTCATAAAATAATAAGTCAATATTATACGTTTCATATTCCTGCAAAGTGTATCTGACTCAACAAAATAGTAACATTTCGAAACTTGTGACTTGTTGGGAAGGAGAGGAGAGGAGAGGAGAGGAGAGGAGAGGAGAGGAGAGGAGAGGAGAGGAGAGGAGAGGAGAGGAGAGGAGAGGAGAGGAGAGGAGAGGAGAGGAGAGGAGAGGAGAGGAGAGGAGAGGAGAGGAGAGGAGAGGAGAGGAGAGGAGAGGAGAGGAGAGGAGAGGAGGAAATATGCTGAAAAGATATTGGTAACAACTATTATGAATATCAACAACTATTATAGAAAAATATTTCATTTTACCTTTTTCCTTATCAACAATTAAGCCACCTGTAAAATGTATAAAAGTTTTTCGTTCTTCAGAATATTGATTTGCTATTTAACTTCTGAGGGACAGATTTCTTTTTATTTATGAAGCTGGAAGTTTGAATGGTTTGCATTAAATTTATATTACTACGATGAAAAGGAAAGTGCAAATAATTTATAATAACTGCTAGCATTTAATGGATATTATGTTGACGAAAAATAGTTTTCTTTGTCTTTATTAACGGTACGTTTCAGAAGGCAACAAATTAAGTTTTCAGTAGTCTGTATATATCTGTAGGCTTCTTGTCAGGTTTGAATGACTTGGTTCATATTTATCATGCATTGAAAGCAGCAGTCTGGCGCAGGTCGGCGGAACCCAACAGTCCTTTCGGGTAACTCTTAGACTGTTTGGGAGTCACGTGCAACCACACTGCCTGCCTGCTTGAGAGGGAAGGTTGCAGGCGGGCGAACGATACGAAGCGTAAGCCCGCTCACGGACGTAGTCATGAGAAAGCCAGCTTCAACCATATGATATGACAGACATTTTGCATGTCTCTAGTAGAAATGACGTAATATTGATGCCAGATGAAAATAAAATTCTCAATTTTTTTTTCTTCTGTATGTTCGAGGCACTGAAGGAAACAAAAGGCGGTAAGAATCGAACAAATGCAATAAATTTCATTGTTACAATTAATTATATGAGATGGATGTGCTTGTGACTAGCAAAATTTGAAACTGACTCTGAAATCAGCTACAAGGGTCGGTCCGGTTATTTTTGCCACTATTGTACATTGCAGATTAAAATTGATAAACTAGCTTAGAATCATGACGCTTTTAGAGTGTAAGAATTCAATACATGTCAATAGGTCATCATATTTTATGTTTTTTTATGTGCTCCAGCTTCAACCATTGAAAGCAGTTAAATTCTTTCATAGGTTTTCACCATTTGTTTAGATATTCTATGCATAATATCGCACATTGTTCAATATTCATATTAATTCTAGTTGAAATGCGAAATGCCGGATATTTCAATTTTTTTAATGCCTGCCGGACAGGATAAAATAATTACAAAAGAGGACTTGTCCTTCATTTGTAGGACGGATGGTAACCCTAGTTACAGAAGGTAATGACGTTTTCACCATCTCTGAAATTTAAAGTGTTCGCATAAGGATTGGGACGGAGTCAAGATAACCATATTTCCTCGAAAATTAGAGGCTAGATTTCCGTAACAAATCCCTTGTGTCATTCCTGCTGACTCTTGCGTGAATGTCACTCACCAGTTTTGGTGTATGATTGGCGGTTAGACACCGAATTCGTCTCTTATTCGAGCAAGTGACTCTCGACCCACAATCAGTTGTTATAGAAAGCTCGCAGGCTTAGAGCGGACACACCTGTAACAGCTACTTTACGGACCGCTCGCAACACATTTCAAGCTCCTGATGACCGGGCGTGATAACAATGGCGCAATGCGACACGACAAAGATTGTTTCACGCCGAGAAAATAAAAGGAAAGATGAAAATCAAATTGTTTGTTGCGCCTGATCAAGGGCTACACATTGCAAATTCTAGGAAATAAAAATGGAAAGTAATGCAATGCCGTGAGCCCAACAGAAAACAAATAATATTCCTGCAATACCGGCACACATGACTATGTGACTTTTCGCCTAACTCAGTGCGAATCTATCTGGTACATTTTAGGTCGGTTATGTCTGTTTCACCTATAACCACAACCATATGGTAAGTTTATAATAATAATAATAATAATAATAATAATAATAATAATAATAATAATAATAATAATAATAATAATAATAATGATTTATTTAATCTGGCAGAGTTAAGGCCATACGGCCTTCTCTAACACTCAACCAGGAGTAAAAGCTGCATTACAAAAACACTACAAATTTACAAAGTACACTACAATTTTACACACAAAACTGAATAAGATAATAATAAAATGTAAACAACAAGTAAGAAGAAATCAGACATAATATATAACATAGAGAAAGAAAGAAAAAAAGCATAATAAAATGTGAACAGCAGGTCAAAAATAAATGAGGCATACAAAGTATAAAAAAATAAGACAATTATTGATGATAATGATAATAATAATAATAATAATAATAGTAATAATAATAATAGCCTAAATAAGAATAGTAATAATAGTAATGATAATAACAATAATAATAACAGGCCTAATAGTAATAATAATAGGCCTACTAATAGTAGTAATAAAAGCATACAATGAATACAATATTTTTAAGTACACACAGTAAGGAAAATTATGATTATATATAGCTCAACTTATCACATTAGAGATATACCATTATCGGAAAATATGAAAACAAAAATATAAAATAAGTTAAATATCACTAGAGCATAAAAAAATGTGAATACGTGGAAACATGCAATACAACACTTGTCATAATAGTAAGTTAGTTTGGAAACTCGTCATAAAATAATTTTCTAACTTGGATTTGAAAGATTTCAATGTTCGGCAGCCCTTGACTTCAGGCGGCAATAAGTATGATATGATATGATATATGATATAATTGTAATATATGATATGATATATGACATAATATGATAATGATGTGATAATGATAATGATATGGTAATGATATGATATGATATATGATATGATATGAAATGATATGATATATATGATATAATTATGATATATGATGTGATATGAAATGATATGATATATGATATAATTATGATATATGATAATGATATAGGATATGATATGAAATGATATGATATATATGATATAATTATGATATATGATATGATATATGATAATGATAATGATAATGATATATGATAATGATAATGATATATGATATGATATATGATATGATATGATATGATATGATATGATATGATATATGATATATGATATGAAGCGTTCTGTAAGAGAAGGGCGAACCCGCCAAATGTAGCCTACTTGTAGAGATAATCGATGTCGGATCCCGGCCACTTAGTCACTCATAACGAGTGCACCTCTGCACATGTGTGGACATTGTGCCACTGTCATACGTCTATGACGCAGTGCATGAGGGTAGGCACTAGAGGGAACCCAAGAGGTGGAACTTAAACTGAGAGGATTCGATCCAACATCGGGATGGGAATCCGGTGTGGTTTAGTGGATAGAGCGTCAGGACGTAGAGCTGAAAACCCGGGTTCAAATCCCAGTGCCGGAGAGAATTTTTCTCTGTTCCACCCATCCTCCTTTCATCATATGATGACGCAGAATATCTGCACGGAAATATATGTATTTCGGTACATCATAATCTATACTAATAATAAATCTGTAGCCGAAATTTTTCTGGTAATTTTCGATTTTCCAAAAATAATTGGTCCTAACATATATAATCAACTACCCTGAAACCGAAAATCGCTGTTTTGAAATTTGTGTTTGTATGTCTGTCTGTCTCTGTAAGTTTGTTACCTTTTCACGCGATAATGGCTGAACGGATTTCCATGAAAATTAGAATATAAATTAAGTTCGTTGTAACTTAGATTTTAGGCCATATGGCATTCAAAATACATTATTTAAAAAGGGGGGTTATAAGGGGGCCTGAATTAAATAAATCGAAATATCTCGCTTATTATTGATTTTTGTGAAAAATATTACATAACAAACGTTTCTTTAAAAATAATTTGCGATAAGTTTTATTCCTTGAAAAATTTTGATAGGACTGATATTTAATGAGATAAATGAGTTTTAAAATTAAAATAACTGCCATCTAAGGCCGTGTAATGAATTAAAAAACAAATGACTTCGTCTATAAGGGGCCTTGGACAGCAACAATGGAAAGCTATGAAAGAAAGCCTACAGAGAATGTTTCTGTGTTTGTATGAAGTAATATCGGAAGCTAAATTAACCGATTTGTATAATTAATTATTATTTCACCATTGGAAAGCGTAGTTTCTCTAGATGGACATAATGCTATAATGTTATTACAGTAACTTCTGATATGATATAATATAATATAATATAATATAATATATAATATATAATATAATATAACAATTTATAATATTATATAATATAATTTAAGTTATTTGAAGGGTTCAGAACCATAATGAGCCAAGCGCCATTTACTGAATACGTATAAAACAAGGGTTAAAATTAAGTTATTACCATAATTCAATGGAAAGCTATAACAAGTAAAATAAAATATACACATTAAATCTAAATTATGTCAATCTTCATTAAACTACGGTTGCATGTAATAAAAATTAAGAAACATGTTAAAGGAATTGTCATTGCACCAAATGAGTGTCTCTGGACCAAAATGATCGCATTTTAATTATTTGGATGCAATTTAAATTAAGTAACATATTAAAAACGATTTATTCTTCTATCAAACACGAATGTTCCCTGGATCAAATGTCCTATTTAAATTATGTAATTACTTTATATTTATTTCTAACGGGTGCAGCGGAAAGCACGGGTACGGCTAGTGATATATAAAGTATAAAGCTTAACCTCTGCGGTGACTGAGTGGTCAGACCTGTCACTTATGACACTTTTGTATTCACTTCCATATCTTATACTATGTTCCTCGTCTTCCATCATTCTCTATCTTATCTTTAGTCTTAGTCTTTTCACTTTCTTTGCCTACATACCACTTTTAACTTTCTATTACTACTATTACAACTAAGTTATATGCCTACTTGTTTTAGGATTTTCCATTTTCATTACAAATATAACTTACCTGAAGTGGAAAAGGACTCACTGTCTTTCGTCTCATAAATAAGCATTATCTCACTGAGTTCCACTGGAAATTACCGAAAACCCGTATAAAAACCATTGCCCTATATGGGATATCAATGCTATTATTATTATTATTATTATTATTATTATTATTATTATTATAAACAAAAATATATAGCTATGATATTTAGTAGAAGAAAAACTTATCTGTCACCGTCAGTTTCAAAAACAGAGCAAAATCACTTTCAAATTGGAAAATATATTGTACTCAAGAATTAAATTGCGCAGGCTCAAGTGTCATCGACAATTTTATTGCAAAATGGGGGTAGCTACATTATTTGTTTATATTTTAAACTCTCCTAAATTGCTGATCATAATAAGTGATTGAGTGATAAAATGAAACATCTAGAAACTTAGGACAAAGTTTAAAAAAGGAAAGGAGCTCAGTTAAAATTTGAATTTTTCAGAATGTTTTTTGTAATTTTCCACAACTTTGTAAAATTAGAGCTATCTCATTTTTGCAGGGAGCCCTTCAATTTTTCTTCAAAATGCAATAATTTTTAGGATACACAATTTTGTTAAATCAGAATAATATACAAACTTAAATACAACTTGAATTTTGTCTATTGATTTTTCTTAAATTACTAAATTGAATATGAAGTTTCTTTTTTTATAAAAGTATATCCATTGACATCTCGCTTATTTGCACAATAATAGCGGAAGAGACATAACAAAAATAAGGTAGGGTGATCAGACGTCCCGTTTCTAACGGGATTGTCCCTTTTTTAGCCTCTTGTCCCCTGTCGCGAGAAAAATATGCTCGGGACGCCAAATGGCCCGGTTTTATAAAATAGCGTCCCGTTTTCCTTAATTATTGTTGAAATATCTCTTTTTCTTTTATTTTATTTAATAATCACATAAAACATTGGTTAATTTTATATTGTTTCCATCAGATGTCACCGTAATGATTTTAATATAGGCAAAGTTAATCACAAAATTTCATTTCAAAAACGTGTCTTGCATAGACTTCAATAGATTTCGGAAGGAAAGCCTAACAATTCTACAGCAAATTCACTCATCAAAGAAATATGATGCTGATTGTACAGTTCATCTTCATGGAGAATATTGAAATAGTTAAAAGGTAATATGAGGCAAAAAAAAAATTGTTATGAAACAAGTTCAGAATACAGTGACATGGATATAATGTAAAATCCAATTAACCTGAAGTATTTTTAAACATACAAGTTAACCTAATTAATCCAGACTAGTTGCAATATAAAATAATTGTTAACAATGACTTAAGCCAAGTATTCGTGCTATTCTATTATGTATAATTATTAGGCCTATAGCCTAGTTATTGTAAACGTGTAGTATCAGTCTACAGGCGGCCTCCCGAAGCTACTGGCTCTCTCGACCAGTCTCCTCGGAATGTAGTTAAGAGACGTTGGATGGCTTCTGCAACGAGCACCCGAAGCGGACCTATGCGGAGGAGAAGTTTCGCCTCGGACCGACAGGAGGCCTTGGGGGAAGTTGCCGAAGCAGGAATGGTATATGGATTTCTGTCGGCTGTAGGGACCGGTCTTTAAGGGAGTCGTGTGATTAGGTCGGTGCGCGTAGGGGATCTATGGCACGCAACTCATTCCATATCCAGGGTTAGTGCAATAGATATCGACAGGTCACAGTGCTAGGCCATCCGTGCCCCCTTCAGTTAAATTCCATTCAATTTCATTTATTACTTTAAAATAAGTAAAATTGGGCCTTAGTGTTCACTGACATTATACAAACACAAGTAACAATGTTTAGATAAAATATTGGTTCTTGTCAACTTTAATAAGTGTCCCGTTTTTTTTTTCGGAATCTAGTCACCCTAAAGTAAGGTAATAATTGAAGAGTCCACTGCAAGAATGATGGATGTCACTTTCTTCTCGAAAATGAACCAAGACTGTCAATGCATAGCTTAAGACATATAGAATGTACTGTACATACAGAGTTATATGGCATTAACACTGATAGTAATTGTCCAGTAATGATCGAAAAATCACAGTTAAGCTTTGAGCACTAAGCATTTCAAACTTTCAATTGCTTGTCCCGAAAAATGTATGCCAAATGACATCCATCATTCTTGCAGTGAACTCTTCAATTACACAAAATTTTATGTAGTTAATATAATTAAGACATTGAGCCCACACCTGTGGAGTAACGGTTAGCACGTCTGGCCGCAAAACCAGGTGGCCCGGGTTCGATTCCCGGTCGGGGCAAGTTACCTGGTTGAGGTTTTTTCCGGGGGTTTCCCTGAACCCAATATGAGCAAATACTGGGTAACTTTCGGTGTTGAACCCCGGACTCATTTCACCGGCATTATCACCTTCATCTCATTCAGACGCTAAATAACCTAAGATGTTGATAAAGCGTCTAAAGTAACCTACTAAAAAAATTAAATTAAATAAAAAAATATAAATAAAGACATTGAAAACATTCGAAAATCCTTTCAGAACATATATTATATGAAGGGCTCAGAGTCATAGTGGGCCAAGCGCCATTTGTTAAAAACGGAGAAAGCAAGGGTTAAAGTTAAGTGAATACTATAGTTTAATAAAGATTAACATATCATTTAGTTTTAATATGTATACTTTATATTACTTGCTATATGTTTCCATTGAAGTACGGTAATAACTTCATTTAACCGTAGTTTTAGTAAATGGCGCTTGACCCACTATGGTTCTAAACCCTTCATATGATATCAACTACTTGGACTTTTGAGAAATATTGGCAGGTTAGAGATACCAGAATGTTTAGTCTAAACTTCCACTGTCAGTTACCTGTTCGTAACGCGATACCTTGGTCGAGGCTAAACAAATTTTAGAGAGCATTGCTGTACCTGCTTGTTTGTCCTTTAACCCCTCTTCCTACTGAAAAGTGTGGCTGTCACTGTTGTCTGTGACCTCCGTGTTAAAATTTCAGACCTTACAACAGTTCAAAAAATATTTTCTTCCTCTCTCCGGCATGATGTACGAGTTGTCTGAGCTCAGTGTGATGTATGATTTATCTTGAAAAGACGTTGCTCATTTGTTTCATATCTGTGACACACGGCGCCATGTAACAACGCACAGAGACAAATCGAGATGATCAGGATTCTCGGAACAAGACTGGAAAGTATAATGAAGAAACAGATGATCTTTTGCGCCAATTTACATTACATTTATACCTTACTGTAGTTCGAGGTAATGATATTTAGGAACACCATAATATGAAGCAGTTTAAGAAGACTTAATTTACAACCAGTAAAAAACTTGAATTTTTTTTAAGATATACCTGTTTTCATCATGTTAATGGCTTCACTAACGAACTAAAATAACAAGCAAATAAGAGAGAGTGGGACAAGTTCGAGATCTTCTGAAAGAAATCATTTACGAGTGAGAAATATCTGAAGTAGAAAGTTACTGAACGAAAGTAATGTTTTACTGCATTTTTATAATATAGCCATTCTGTTAAGGGCCCCATAAAGTTTCAATAAGACGTTGCGAATATGGAACTCACTTCACGTCCAAAGACACGTTGAACAAAGGAGATATATGGAAAGAACACGTAGAAAATAACATTAAATATATTTTATAATACATTAATCTTGAATTGCGGAAACCTCACATGCCCATTTAAGTTAATTTTTCGGGAGGAACAAAAACTGATTATCTCCAAAAACGTTTAGTATTTTGAAGTGACTTCTTTTATTAGAGCATTATAACAAGTTCTAGTGTTTGACAAACATGATCTTTAATTTTAGTCTTTAGTATGTTCTGAAAAAAAAACTGCATTGCCTGGACATACGCCTATAGGGCTTCTACAATTCACGATTAGTAACGATCATTTTATTTCTTTAAAACAACTTTTATGTGAAGAAGACGGAGAAGGACAATTTTCTTCACCTTATAAAGAACTTCCATTTAAGCCAAGGAATATAAAAAATGCACAAACATACAAAATAAAAAAATTATACATACATACATACATACATACATACATACATACATACATACATACATACATAAGTGTTCTGCCCATGTACAGGTCTTTCACTGCAAACCCAGCATTCTCCAATCTTTCCTATTTTCCTATATCCTATTTTCTGCCTTCCTCCTTATATGATCCACATATCTTAATGTCGTTTATCATCTGATATCGTCTACGCCGTACTCTACTCCCGTTCACCATTCCTTCCAGTGCATAAGTAGCCAGTTTATTTTCAGCCAGTGACCCAACCAATTCCTTTTTCTCTTTCTTATCAGTTTCAGCATCATTCTTTCTTCACCCACTCTTTCCAACACAACTTCATTTCTTATTCTGTCTGTCCACTTCACACACTCCATTCTTCTCCATATCCACATTTCAAATGCTTCTATTCGTTTCTGTCCATTTCGTAGCAATGTCCATGTTTCTGGCCCATAAATTCCACACTCCACACAAAGCACTTCACTAGTCTCTTCCACAGTTCTTTTTTTCAGAGAACCGCGGAAGATGCTCCTTTTTCTATTAATAGCATATTTAAGATTCAAAATTCCTTCAATCTTATAAAAACACAGAAAAGCAAACTAGATATTTTTTAGTTTATAAAAAACTCCATATTCCCTGAATTTGCGGCGTTCCTTCTATTTTCTGCAATTCAATGCAACTTATTGCCACTGTGAAATGTGGGCTATACTCAGCATTGGAATGCACCATTTGAATCTTACAATCATATGAACAACTGAATTTGAGAAATAAATGTCACTTGTAGCATTTATCCAATTCACGATTCAAACAGCCTTTAGGTAATACAGCAAGACAAGCTTAACATAAAAATTTAACAATACTTCATTATACACATACAGAGTGATTCACGAGGATTTACCGTCCTTTACGGAGCCTATTTCTGAAGACATTTTAAGCAAAAAAAGTCATACAAACATAATTCCTATTCTCAATATTTTCAGAGTTACACTAATTTAAGGTTGTTTGTAAAATAGGTTTTTTTTTTTTAGTTTGAAGGTAAAAGAATAATACAAATAGAGAAAGAACCATTCAGAAGTATCATTTCTTTAATTGGCAAGTATTATGAAACTAAAAATGTGCTGTAAACGCCTTAGTTGATTCGTACAGACATCTTTTTCTATTTTTAACTAAGTTATAAAATTACATTATTCTTACGCACTTACAACAACAATTATTACAAATCACACCACTTCCACCAACTTAATTATTTGCAGTTCAATTTTGCATCCTAATTTAGAGTCTTGGAGAGTTATCAAAAACATTTTAAAAACTGTCGTCGTCCGCTTGAGTACACTTGGCCGCACGCTTGTGAACGGCACTCGTCGCTCTACGTAACTGCATACGGCTATCTTTGATTTCCGTAGCGCTCGCGCTGGCTGCTGGCTGCTGGCTGCACGCTGACCAAGATCAGGCGTTCACATCAATGCGTTCCAATAAAGAAACGTAACTCTGTAGATATTGAGAATAGGACCCATGATTATACGACATTTTTTGCTCGGAATGTCTTCGGAAATAAGCTCCGTAAAGGACGGTAAATCCTCGTGAATCAACCTGTATATTAACTGAACATTACATAATTTGTAATTCATATAAAACACTTTTGAAATTGGTTTCATGTGTCTGCCCCACTAGCCGAATCCACTCTCATCTCCACGCAGGAGCCCATTGGTATCTTTTGAGTTTCGAAAAGGAGAGTGGTGGGCGAAAAGCAAGGAGAAGCTATAACAATTACCTTTCCCGAGAACGACTGCAAAAAAATTACGGGAGGAGTATACTGGGAACGACACATTATGACGTAAATCAACCGAGAGAAGAAAAGAAGACTGAGGATTAGAGCATGGAATGTGAGGACTCTTCTGCAAGTGGGTAAATTAAAAATCTTCAAGGGGTAAATGAGATGTGATGGGTATGTCAGAAGTGAAGTGGGAAGATAGTAGTGATTTGGTTGAATGATGAATTTCGAATGTTTTATTTAGATGGCGAATGCAAAGTAACTCATGGTGTTGGTGTAATATTGAGACCAGGTGTGAAAGATAAAGTGATAGGCCTATTAGTGTGTTATGTAGATGACCGGATCATAATGATGAGACTACTACGGAAGTTAATAGACTTGGTGCTGGTGTAAATTTAAGAAATGTCACATTGTGTATTAGCAAACTAGGATGTGGAAGGGGCGTTTGGAACACAGGAGTTGGAGGACAAATTGGAAAAATAATAATTGTAAAATAAGAATAAGGAAAAATAAATTACAGAGCAGAATCTTTGTAAATTTCTGTAAAAGGAATGCAATGATTGTTGGAAATCACATTATTCTAACAACATAAAATAAGTTCAATGTCGACATGCCCAAGGGACGAAATGAGATATCACATAGACTAATAATAATAATAATAATAATAATAATAATAATAATAATAATAATAATAATAATAATAACAATAACAATAATAATAACAATAACAATAACAACAATAACAATAATAAAAATAACAATAACAATAACAACAATAATAACAATAAAAATAATAACAATAATAATAACAATAACAATAATAATAACAATAATAATAACAATAATAACAATAACAATAATAACAATAATAATAATAATAATAATAATAATAATAATAATAATAATAATAGGACATAGGGCCTTCTCTTACATTTTATGGTAATATTTAATTTATAATCTCACTTTGTATTGGAACTTACGGGGAATGATCATGGAAAATAATGTGGAATGATCCTCTAGTTCAGACGTCTCCAAAAGCGTACTCGCGAGTAATCCCCTGAACGGAACCGAAGCCAGTACGTAATGAGCGCGCTCCGCCTCACCCATCCCCACCTGTATTGTACTCAATGTTTATGCCCAAACGAAGAGCAGTGGCGGACTGGCATTATCATTGTGTTGGTCGGAGTATTCCACCGTTTCACAGTGTCTTCTAATCATAGACGTAATACATTCAAGGATGAATAGGAAGAGAAATTTTTTTATGTTAGTGGGAAGAATGTGAAATGCTTAATTTGTTCGAAAATCCTTAAGGGTCTGTTAAAATTCAATGTGCGACGACACTACTCGATTCTTCACAAAGAATATCATACAATTACAGGCATGTTGGACATGTGGAAATAATTTAATTTTAGGGCTATCTGTATAAATGTTGGTTATACATGATAATCAATATTTTACAAGACGTTTACACTCAGTTCGGCATGACAAACATATAGTTTTTCGTTTAATTTTAGGTAAAATGCGTAGGCCTACAAACATTTTGATAAATATAAAACAAGAAAATACAAACACAAATCACACACGTGTCTTCAGTATTACACAAAAAAAGCTTATTGCTAGCTATGTTCTAGCTTGGAATATTGGAAAATCAATGAAGCCCTTTACGGAAGCAACATTTATAAAATCGTGCATACAGGACGTTACTAAATTACTGTGTCCAGAACAAAGTCAAAGTTTAAGAAAATTAATTGCTTCCAATCAAGTTAGAGTTCAGAGAAGGAATTTAATGATTGTAAATGCAATTGAATCTGAAGTCGAAACCACAATTAACAAGTTTGTAGCTTACTCACTTGCATTGGACGAAAGCACAGACAGAAATGACAAAGCTCACCTAGCCATTTTCATCCGAGGAGTTAATGAACATTTTACTCTGTCTGAATGTCTTCTAGATGTAATTAAAAATACAACTGGAGAAGATCTTTTCCCGGCAGTGAAAAGCACCATAGAACAGAAGAGATTGAATTTGCACTGGCTTGTGTCAATAGCAACAGACGGCGCTCCAGCTTCATAGTATGTCAAAATAATATACATACGCATATTTATTATTCTTTTGATATTATTTGTAAACATAAGCAGACCGTTGCCGTGATCCCCCACTGATCGCTTCCATCTATTGAGGTACGAGTCTCTCCCCCTTCTCTAGCCTTACAGCACACTGTGTTCGGCGGGCAGCATCGAGAGCACGAATGACGATACGCTTTTTGGAGACCTCTGCTCTAGTTCATATCTGCACAAACAGCGTTCAACGAGCGCGCGCGTTCTTTCGGAGCGGGAGAGCCGTGTTTACCGCTCGCCGAAACGGAGAGGAAGATACGTCAGAATGACATAGACTTGCTATGGGTAGAGGAGAGGGAAACAACCACTCAGATATCTAGTGGAGTGTAGTGTGTAGGCCTATTCTCAGTAACTGTTTCACGTTGCTTACCCACTGCTATAGTATAGTATAGAAGAATCCAAAAGACGGAACATAACATTTAACATTTAACGATTTACAGCTCGAATTTATTGATCTTCAATGTGACCTAAGGACTAAAGATCGTTTGAATAATACTACTAGCCTGGTTGAGTTTTACAAGACTAAACATTAGCAATAATATCCACGACTACACAGGCTGGCTGTGAAAATGATTGCTATGTTTGGTTCAACATTTATATTTGTGAGCAACTGTTTTCTATAATCAACTTTTTAATAAAGGCAGACATCGAACATCTGTAACTGATGTTTTATTACGATCAGTAGGCTACTGTTCCATTCAGATGCCAACAGAATAAAACCTCGTTTTGATGTACTGATAAATAAAAATATAAAAAAATGATATTGTAGGCCTACATTTCAATAGCTGTAGAATTTATATTATTTCTGTAAAATAAATATTTCTTTATTAATTAATAATAGTCCAAGGTAGTTTTGCAAACACTGAACGGGAATTCATTTCATAAACACTCGTAATAGTACTTCCTTTGATGTATATTTTGTACGAGGTCCACCCCTTCTTCCAGTCCACCCTTATACAGAGCGCACTAATATCTGCATTTCGCTCATGAGCTGTGAGTCGGTTCGGAGAGCGCAAACATTGTGCAGGCCTGCTCTAGTTAAAACACGTATTACACAGTTATCTTGTCATGTTTAGTGCTGGCACGGCGAGCGGTCGTTTTAGGGACTTACATTACAATGCCCTCTTCGAATGTTAAATGTAATGTTTTATTCAACGACGCTCGCAACTGCAGAGGTTATATCAGCGTCGCCGAATGTGCCGGAATTTTGTCCCGCAGGAATTCTTGTACATGCGAGTAAATCTACTGACATGATCCTGTCACATTTAAGCATACTTAAATGCCATCGACCTGTCCCGGATCGAACTCGCAACCTTGGGCTTAGAAGGCCATCACTATACCAACTCGCCAACCAGGTCGACGCCTCTTCGACCGTGCGTACTTTGTTTTAGTGCAATGGTTACTACTGTCTGGTAAGTATTTGAGGCATTTAGAGAGGGGGACGTGAAAAGAGAAGAGATGAAAGTAAAGTGAGAAAGACGATTTTAAAGAGTCATTGCATATGTATATAGGAGAAGACACCATAAGCTTTTTCTGAAATATTAATTCTGTATATAAGGAGGTACTTTTCAAATCGTCTTAAGTCCACTTTTGTCATAATTGAGTGTTATGTCATTTCCGCATATTCTGAACACGCTCTATCGAATAGTGAAGTCAATTCGCGTCTAACTGTTTTAGGTCTCAAGCAAACAAGACTTGAAATATAGTGTTCACTTCAAATCGTATTTTGTCCACCTTTTCGTACATTTCAAACAATATTAATTCCTCGTCGATATAAATAGAGCAATTTCTTTCTGTAAATTTCTTTGCACTAAATGATTTGGCGCTAATTCTTAACTGTCTATTGTCGCCCAATATCAGTTGATTGGTTACCAAAGTGTGAATGTTTGTTTTTACTATATTATGCCGTTAATTAAAGAAGATTAAAGGAGAAATTGCTAAAGGAGAGAACACCAGACGTTGCAGAAAAACCGCGAGACAAAGACAATCTAAATTTCAGTAAAAAAATTTATTATTCTGTTTGTGGTTATTGGAGTGAGCCATACGTATGTAGGCCTATACTTTTTGCTAGTAGAGTGGAAGAGAAGGCCTTACGGCCTTAACCCTGCCAGCTAAAATAAATCATTATTATTATTGTTAGTTATTAATAGAATGTTATGGAAATAACCATGTATTTCGCAATAAGAGGCCACTCCTATGTCCCTGCTGACCAGGCTTTTGGATGGTAGAGAAACGCTTTAAGACAGCGGTGGCGAAAATGTAATCTTGCGCCGAGCAACTGAGTAACCTGCAACGTGCATAGCACCTATGGAGGGAGGCGGACACCCGAAGGGGAAGTGAAGCAACTGTCTGACTTATTAACGGATTTTCATTTTCCTTACGTCAAGCACTTAATTATAATTTTATACAAGGCTACAAACTAATGTTTAGTACGTGTAACGAAGAACGAAATGAACAATATCACAACCTAAAATTAACTGTCTTCAGAAAGTCTCTGCTACAAAGTTTCAAAATCTGGAATTATGTCACTTACTGCAAGTCGTAGTTGATTACGAAGGTATTTGTCTGTCAGTCGTGATCTAAATTTGGTTTTTTACTATTTTAATTCTTGAAACTAATTTTTCACAAACGTAAGGTCTACCGAACATGGCTTCAACAGAGCAAGCGAAAGAACGAAGCTTTGGATATTTATTTTTTGGCAAAGATTTGAAAGTTCAACATTTGTCAAGTCCTTACATCTAGCTTTCATTTGACATCACATAGTAAATCAGTGAGTTCGAATTGAAGAGCTAACAGCATTATTCGTACATCTGCTGAAAAAAGGTCGACGTACAGAGATGATGATGATGATGATGATGATGATGATAATAACAATAACACTTAACCTTTTAATCTTTCATCAGTAACATGTAGTATAATGCTGTGTTATGTTATACTACTGTTTTCCTCGTAATACTTGTGAACAAATCATACATTTAATATTCTCATAATATTGACAGCAAAAAAATGCGTCCTCCCATCCTACTTGGAACTTTCGTACATGGTTTCGAGAGAGACATATGCCACTCGCAGGTCAGAGACAAATACAAATGGAACGGAGTTTGACTCCAGTGAGTGAGAGGGTGGGGGTTGGCGGAGGTTAGAAGCAAACGAAATGCACAGCTATTACTGCGAGCGACAATGTCTCGCGAGTTACGTTCTCGCCACGGCTGCTTTAAGAAGTATGAGGAAATAGTATCACCCATACAATATGCTGAAATTTATGAGACCATTGACTCTGTATATACATGGACAAATAGTTGGCAAATCAAGGATTATGAGTCACTTCAACTACA
Source organism: Periplaneta americana (assembly GCF_040183065.1). Taxonomy (NCBI): domain Eukaryota; kingdom Metazoa; phylum Arthropoda; class Insecta; order Blattodea; family Blattidae; genus Periplaneta; species Periplaneta americana. The sequence continues at coordinate 70,798,185 of NC_091122.1, read as the reverse complement.
CCTGAAAAAAATTGTTGGGATCACCGATATGAAACGAATAATCCTGAAGAAAACCATGAAAAAGAGACAGATTAATGTATTAATGAATATGGAACCCACATATTACATGGATGATCCGGTTAAGAAATGTAGCTCTGTTTCGAAAAAGGGTAGAAAACTGGATGAAGTACCCGATCCATCGGCGATGCCTCTACAAAAAAAAGGATCTCCGAAGAGAAGAAAACTGATGTAGAGAATTTATTGATAAAAGGTACGGAGAAGACTGGAAAACTAGTGATGACCTGAACTTCTACATCAACATTCTGGATGATCCAACAGACACTCTTGAGACCAGAGAAGGTATAACAAGGTGTGATTGCTTGGAAGATGGAGGATTGTGACAACTTTGAAATAATAATTGAATTCAGTATTTTCCCCACATGTTAAACCGTCCTGTATACTAAATTCCTTAACAGTCTTTTTCAGAATAAGACAATCAAACGTCCAAGAAAAGATTAACCTTCATATTATGTTTTGTTTATGTAAAGAAATTTGATAAATTTGAAGCATATTCAAAATTCAGAATTCATTTATGTTGTTTCCCCACGTCAAACCACATAATGTCCATTCTATTTATGTGAATATCAATAACCCTATTTTGAAAATTATTTCAATGAAAACAGGTCCTGAATCTCGAAATCTATATATAGTTTTGGACACTTGAAATTTAAATTTATCTCCAAGGGTTTAGTAGTTATTGAATTCTCTTCTCTCCTAAAAATTTTGCTTTAACGAACATATGCGGTGTATAGTTCCAAAAGTCGGCATCTGCCATTTTTATGAAAAATGAGTTACGATCATTTCTTATATCTTTGGGTTGAAATGCATTAGAAAAACACTTTTGCATCCTAAAAAACTTGATATTTGTAACATAAATCAAGCTTTAAAATATGGAGCTTTTTCCAAAATCCGACTTATTTTGTTAAGGTATTGTTCCAAAACTCGACATATGCAGTTTATTCCAAAGTCGGACATTTACACTTTCATTGTGTGAACTATGAAGGTCAGTAACGTTCCAGCAGCCGACATCTTTGCTCAAGACAAAGAAAGTGTGTGATTTCTTTATGCCACTAGTGTTTACTTTTAGAATATCATAATTCTTCAGTTCGCGGAACTTACTGGGAAAATCGACAATGAAACTTTAGCTGAACAAAGGAATATGCTTTATTATATTGGTACTTCAGAGCTGTGCATATTTTTACAACATTTTGACGTGTTGTGTGAGCTTTTTATACAAGTAAAATTTTCATAGAACCTCACATACAAATTTAGCCTTCAGAGCCTGGGCATGGAAGAAAGAGAGTCGGTGATACAAAGAACTAGACAAAACACAGAAAAGGGATAGGAAGTTAAGTTTCATGCTAACTGTAATGTTTGTCTTTACAGTGATTGTTCGATGTTTGCCTGTATTAGATAATTTTTATATTGATTATTGGTAGTAACTCTTCCAGCACTCAAAATTTTACCCTTAAACCAGGAGCATTTCAATGCAGTTTCCTAACTCATCTTAAGGTGGTCACTTATACAGTGTTTTACAGCGTCCCTAATAAGTTTGGTTCAAGATGCATTCATACTGAATACACAGCAGCTGATTATCCTAAAACACATTTTGTTAACATCATGGGATGGGAGCAGGTCGTGTTCTACCAATTTACCGACAAACTTTCTTAGAAATCTTGCAAGTGTCAAAGAATTGGGTGGGACTTCTATTTAAGTGGAATTTAAAAACTGGACTTCCGCCAGTAAAAAAAAAAAAGAGAAGAGGATACACATAGCAAGAAATATGAAATAAAGTGATATGCTATGAAAGACTTCATTGAACAATTAGGTAAAATGAGTACGCTCCATTTCCTTCATACCAACGGATAGAATTTTTTATGGAATTGACAAGGAGGCAAAGAAGCTGAACATCATGAGTAAATCGGAAGATTACTGCAATATCTTCAACAACAATGGCACCATAATCAAGTTAGGTACGGACTGTCTAGTTTATGACTGTAAAACGAATATACAAACAGCTTTCAAACCAAGTGGCTGGCATTTCAAACAAAAATTCTGTAAAAAAAATCAAGCTAAATGAATAAAAAATGGAGTTGTGATAAGGGGTGAACAAAACTATAGAAGAATTGTAAATTTGTACAAAGGATTTTGAAACGGGGAAAAGGTGTTCTGGATGGAAAAATCACACTTGCACAAAAACACATGCATAATCTATAAGGAAAAACTAAGTAATGTTAACAAATTACTTTAAAAATTATTAAGATAACTGGAGAGACATGGAAACTTTGGAATATTGCAAGAATATCACAGACCGTATTTATAACGAGGATGGGGATGAAGAAGATTGACTATCTGTGAACCACAGTGAGAAGAGAATTTCAGGATTTAAAATATACCCTTAATGAAGATTAAATATAATATTCTGATGATATATCTAAATTAATGACAATTGTTTATTATATTCCATAAATATAATGAAATTAATAGCTTTTTAGTATAAAATGTGGATTATTTATGGGAAATAATGTTATTAGAATTTCCAAAATCCGACAAATGTTATTGTTAGTTTCAAAATTGGACACATATATTATTGTTAGTTCCAAAATCCGACATGTGCAATAGTTAGTTCCAAAACACATGTCCAAATTTAATAATCTAATAATTCTTACAAAAATACATACTTTTAGTTCAAACATGTAATTTTATCCTCAGCTTTATTATTAAAGAAAATTATAAAAATTTCTTGCACATCTCAACACTGGAAATACTACCACTGTTGCCAACATATCGCCCTACAATCTCGCTAAAATAAAAAAGTAGCTAAATCTATCCAAAGTTTGTTAAATTCCCAGAATTGTCGCTAAAATTAATAATAAATATCACTAAATAAAAATAAGAAAAACATACACATGCGGAGAAAAATATAATTTCTTCGTCGTCACCCTCTTCTGCGGAGTCTGGTTGTATTGTTGACGGCTTTGATGTTGAGGTGGAAGCTGTGGGAACATCTGATTGTGAATACACTGCACTTGATCCAGTCATTGACACTACACTCTCTGGCAGATTGTAAGTGTGGAAATTTTCACCCAAGCGTTTGACCACAATTTTTTTTTGTGAAATCTAACACTTTTTTAATCTTATAATTATGTTAAAATATATTAAAACCAGTTAAAACTACAGTCTCATTTCCTTCACACGAACTGTAGGCACAAAATTGCAAAACTCAATTGCCTCGGGTAGGTTCGGAGTGGAAAATCTCCGCTTCGTGGGAAAGAACCAAGAATTAGCTGGAGCTCGCGACTTGTCACGTGTCAATCAAAGTTGCCACCGTTTATCGGTGTTGGAGCAGTAGCATTGAGAGAGAAACCTAACCCGTTAGAATCAATGAATCATCATCTTTCACCCCTGATCACTGATCACAAATGTATGAGATCAGGCTTTCACGTATGAATCATTATACTACTCAGTCATGCACCCATGTCTTTTCTAAAACTAAGAAGTACATGACTTCAGTTGAATGTTTTAACTTAAAAGGACAGAAAAAGTGGAAGAATATAAAAATCAGCAGAAAAATCGCTAATCGTATTTTACAAAATTTGTCGCCGAGATTGATTAAAAATTCTCTAGATCTAGCGACTTATCGCTAAATATGGCAACACTGAATACTACAGATAGTTTTTTGACTTTTTCTCTCAACCACTTAGATAACAATAACACGACTGATTTTGCAACTACACACTTCATATGGAGTTATGGGAATATGAAGTTGATTATAATGAAAGTTTCACAACATTCATCTGCGGGAGCAATCATGTTACTAATAATCGTCACTACCACTGTAAACACTAGCAAATCAAATAATAATAAAAAAATATAAATTAATTTTTTCCATCAACTAAAATCACAGTTAGTTCTATATGAATAATGATAATATATTATCTTTATTATGAATAATGATAATATATTATCTTCAATACTACACTGGTTTTTAATATTTTCTGGAATGGCCGAAATACATTCTAAAAGAGGTGGACGTGTGCAGTCGATCAGCTCAGCACTTAATCCTTAACCCTTAAATTGGCAATGTATCCTATAGGATACAACAGGTTTAATAGGCTATATGCTGTAATTTTAATAGAAAAATATAAAAAAAAATTGGTAGGAAAATTAAAATTTCACAATATCAACTTCACGATGTCAGTGTTACGGGATTGATGTTTGGAGCAAGAGGAACGATACCTAACTTCTCTTCTCAATTCTGTAAGACCCTGGGAGTGCACAAATCTTTTCTGGATGAACTGTCCCTCCTCATAATTAGAGAGTCAGTCAAACGTTTACGGAACCACCTATAGGCGATTGAAGAATTTTTTACGCTTTTCCATGAAAAAAAATATATGTTAGTGCAAACACTCGTGATGCCCCATTTCGATTACCGTGATATTCTGCTTACTGACCTAAGCGTTACTTTGGCGCAGAGACTACAACGTGTTCATAATATGTGCGTCCGTTTCGTCTGCAATATTCGCCGGTCTGATCACGTAACACCATCCCTCGAAATGTTGTCCTGGCTCCGTCTAGAAGATCGTAGGAAAATCCACTGTCTTTCCCTACTCTTTCACATATTGCATTTCTCCACTCCTGTCTATCTTGCGTCTCGTTTTCAAAATTTATCCACCCATCATAACCTAGACACATGATCACAACACTCCTCAATATTATCCATTCCCTCCCACCGAACATCCTCATATTCATCTTCTTTCACTGTGGCTGTTCCTCGACTTTGGAATTCACTACCGAGTAATGTCAGGGACTGTCAGACATCAAACTAATTTAAGAATAGGGTAACTAATATTTTTGTAACAATTCTTGTTAACAATAATAGCTGTTTCAGGTTTCTCAATGTTTAATGGTTATATATATCACAGATAAATATCTAAATATCTAAATTATCTAATTATTATTATTATTATTATTATAACTATTTCTTACCACTGTTTGTTATTGTCACACTAACATTACTTATCCAACTTTCATTATTTACTTTCATGTTGTTTTATGGTCTAGATATTAATGTAGTAACTATGTAAGCAATTGTATTCAATTACAATTAGAGTCTGGCTGGGCGGAAGAGAAGGCCTACTGGCCTTAGCTCTGCCAGATTAAATAAATTATTATTATTATTATTATTATTATTATTATTATTATTATTATTATTATTATTATTATATGGACTCTAATTCAGTGTACTGAAAAAAACTGACGCACCATTATCATCTTTCTTTCTCTTATCATGTTTCATTGCTTCTTTATTTCTAACTTTTTTTTATTCTGTATACTGCCATTGTTTGTTTGTTTGTATACTTGTTTACTTTTTTCTTCCTCTGTTATCATTCATCATCTATTTGTTCTTGTATTGTTTTGTATGCTTTGTCTAATTGCAGCCTCTAATTTGAGGAAGCTCTAGTAAATAAATAAATTGCACAACATATAATATATGGACATTGCGAGAGTTGTTTTCTTTACAGTCCGACACGATTTAATAAACTAGTGTGAGAAATGAAGTTTGCTAATTTAAGGATTAACAATCTGGTGCCTGTTAATGACAGTGTTGTAAATATATTATTATAATAATTATCTCACATTCTCCGATAAGGCTCAATGTATGTCTTTACCAGTTACAAGTTCGGCGGGTCTGTGATCGAATTCAAACAGCGAAAGAGAAGACTTCGTTCGTCTTATATTACTGTATGTTTATTGGGTGTCCTACCAGCGAATAGAGATTATACAGAACGGACACTGAGCGAATTTTCCTGTGTTTTGTTTCTCTGTGCGCAATCATTTAGTTCCACTTTCAAGCGCTAGAGGTTAGTGTAATCGAGCACACGCTAAGATAATAATTATTGAGAATAGAATTGAGACACAATATCCAAACATCGCCTACCTTATTGCATAATCCAGTAACGCTCTGCTTCAAATAAATTCAAGTTAACAACAATCTGGTGCCTGTTAATGACAGTGTTGTAAATATATTATTATAATAATTATCTCACATTCTCCGATAAGGCTCAATGTATGTCTTTACCAGTTACAAGTTCGGCGGGTCTGTGATCGAATTCAAACAGCGAAAGAGAAGACTTCGTTCGTCTTATATTACTGTATGTTTATTGGGTGTCCTACCAGCGAATAGAGATTATACAGAACGGACACTGAGCGAATTTTCCTGTGTTTTGTTTCTCTGTGCGCAATCATTTAGTTCCACTTTCAAGCGCTAGAGGTTAGTGTAATCGAGCACACGCTAAGATAATAATTATTGAGAATAGAATTGAGACACAATATCCAAACATCGCCTACCTTATTGCATAATCCAGTAACGCTCTGCTTCAAATAAATTCAAGTTAACAACTTTTTACTTATTTCTCAGTGACAAACTAGTTGTAATAATAATTTTTTTATATTTTATATATTATAAATTATAGTACAAAATAATATAATACATTATAAAATTATGTATCAAATTCGTTTAATATTTGTATACAATATACTGTAATATATGTATATGGTTTTACTTCTCATAGGAGTTTTGTTTTTCCATTTTCAGCGCTATAGAATCGTTACATATTTTAATTGTTGTCTCAACTCTAAAGGAACTCTAGTGTCTAGACATTACAGTTAATGACGGGTTTATTATTTCATCGTTCCAATTCATTTTGAGTACATAATGTACCTAGATGAATTAATTGTGTGTGTGTTATATTTCCGCTTATCGACTGCTTGCTGGTGTGATGTCAGTGCCAACTCTTGGGAGAAAGCAGAATCTCACGCTCAAACTGGTTTGAAGGTCATTGAAATCAGTCCTGCTACATCAAAGGTACCGACGCGAAGTATCCATACTGTATAATATCTATACGCTGGCCCTACGTTTTGCATTTGATATTTGTTGGTTTAAGTGGAATATGAACTGAAAGAACATATGGCCCAGATGAAAGAAGAATCGATAACTTGGTCTTACATGAAGGTAAAACTCGGTAGGAGATTGGTGCAGACTACCCGTTTCCTTCTAATGTTAATCGCACATAAACACGGGAACTCTATCTCCATGCTTGAAAAGTATACATATAAGAGAAGAAAAAAAAGAATAATGGAATATATGTAGGAGAAAAACAAAGAGAAAGAAGCGGGGATTAGAGTGGAAAGACAGAAGGACGAAGAAGAGACAAATAAGGAAATGTTAGAAAAAACCACAGAAAAAAAATGAGAAAATAACAAAATGGGGGAAGGGAAAGGGATGGAAGACGAAATAAAGAGCAAAGAAGAGACAGAAATAGCAGAAGAAAAATGAGTATGAAAAGATGATTGAGATTAATCAGAAAGAGAAGAAAAAAATTAATCAAGATTATAAGAATGAAAGAGAATGTAAAGAAAAATGACTTGCCTCATACTATATGCACCAATGGCGTAGGGAAGAAGTGGGTACAGTAAGACAGGGAAAACAGCGAGACATTTTTTATTAGATGGTAAATTTTGATGTTGAGATGTTGGTAACATGGAGTTGTATGTTGCATGAGTAAAGTAACAGTATTTATGCTCGAAATTATACACCTGGTAGCAGTCCTTTAGTGCATGTCATTAAAGTACACCTATTCATTAAAGTTCAGGTTTTCGAATATTCTCGGATATGCAATCGAAAGACAACTATCGAAAGGTCACGGAGGCTGGAAATCCAATACTGTCGCAGAAGGTTATGTTCTGTTACTATAATAATTAGCGTTAATTGTAAATAATATTCAAATAAACTCAATTTGTCATCTCGTTTTTCAATGTCGAATTCAATTTCAAGGTTATATCAAGACTAATGTTTATCTTACTATTACCAATGTCGTCGATATTCGTTTCCCGGAAAAAAACAATACTTTCGCGTCTGCGCACATCTCACAATTCATGAGGTAGGCTATTGCACTCACTCACATAACAATAACATGATTACTTACGAATAATTTCAAGTTAGAAATATGGTCGAGCATAAAACGTCGTATGAAACTTGTCTATAATGGTAATTAAGACGCTCGTATGGTAATTAAGACGCTTGCGCTCGTTTCATAAACATCCTCGCGTCTTAATTACTATCATTATAGGCTCGTTGCATAATGTACTATTTCATACTCGATTTGATTCTAGTTACAAAGGGGAGCGATGAAAAAATTATTAGTAATTTTTCACTCTAGAAGTAAAATTTTGGCTTGTGTTTAATGAAGGTTATATTGGATATACAAATGAGATATAAATATGAATGTTTTGTTACCTAATACAATGGTATTTGAGATTATGTTTTGCAAAGTTTCATCTTTCTTGTTTTAATTTTGAAGTGATGGCGTCATTTTTAAATGAACTATGCGTAAAGGGAACAGTGAGACATGCCATTGAAGGGTACACTGAGACGTTTCACTGTCCCTATGTACCAATGATTTGCAAAAAGAAACTGTAATTATTATTACATTTACCAGTAACTAACATTAAAAATGAACATACTAGTAAGCAATTTAGGAACTGTAGCTTAAAATAATGAATACATTACATTTTAATGGTTTCATAAATAACAAATTATTCATTAAACTTAAGCAAATGTTAAAAATATAATAAAGAATTACATTAAATTCTAATAATTATAAGCTTTGTTGTCACCAAAAATTCATTTAATTTTTTTCGCAAAAGTTTGAAATGTCATGGAAAATTCATTTTTCCAAATGTTCCAGATGTTTCAATGGTTTCGAAGTGAGACATCAAAATAATTATAAATAAGCCTACAGAACATGTCAAGATAAAGAGACAGCAAGTTTTTGTTTTCTTTTGAAATAAATGTAAATCATTTCAATGTCCGTTAATAGACACTGTGATGTCTCACTGTACCCTCCTGAATGGGAACAGTGAGACATTTGCATTTTTTTTTACAAACACGTATTGTTTATTATGTCCTTTATCTATTAACATTTTTGTTTATGTATTATTATACTCCATGTTTTAATGTCTATTTCTATTGCACTTAATTTTTAAAATACTTGAATTATCACTTGCATACATATGACTTAATATTTTGTGCCTCATTGTACCCACTACTCCCCTACTACACGATTAGTATTGACTTCTTCAACAAATAAAAATAACTACAAAGTAGACAGAGGCGGAGAGAGAACCGTTTCCTTGGGGGGGGGGGGCAAAGCAAAACCATAGAATCCCGATATAACGAGGTTACGGGGGACATTATTTACCCCCTCCCCAATTATAGCTTAGCCATGGTACAGTATATCGGAATATGATCCTTTAATAAAGCTATTTTCGGGGGCATGTTTCTTACAGAGTTACATCCATATCCGCGATGTTTCGGACCGAGTTGTATAGGGCTTGAACTGTAGGTCTACTACAAATTATAATAGGGCAGAAACACATGCACGCATCAATAAAACTACGTAACAGTGCTAACAGAAACTTTTTTTATACAGATCTTACGTTCCTGAAGACATCATATTAAATGTAAACTCTAATTATTTTATTTAATCTCGTCTTTAAGTTTACACATATTCCGGGATAACATTTTTTTGCATTGTTGTGCAGTATGTTATTCATATTTCTCCAAGCGACGGCCTGAACACCTGCAGACTTCTAACACATGAGTACAGGTTGTTACAAAAGAAAGAAACAATACAATGCTTCCATTCCTCAAATGAGGCATAGAAATTCTTATATATTCAGAAATTTAAAACAAATATTATAGGCTATATAGTCCAGACCAGAGGTCTGCATCGGACGTTTTCGCTCGAGCGCCAAGTAGTTCATAGCATAAACCGATAGGTAGCGCACATGCATGATGGGTAAAATTGTCGCGAGCGATAAATCCTCGAACGGTGTAAGCCGAGCGTTAGATATTCGTCCATGTTACAGTGATGAACTGTGTTAGTAACATCATAGGTGTTTATCATTTCAAAACTTAGCAGTGTTTAACTGACCTCTCCATAGTACAACTACAAAACTTGCTTTAAAGTGTAGTATAAATGTTGTAGGTAAATGGTTCCCCCCCCCCACACACAGGAGTGATTCTGTTTCTTCCACATCTGATGTTATTGGATGTAAATGTAATTATTATAAACGGAGAACACAATCACGATAATGCAAGATCCGTATCAAGTTTTCTATTAGTGTAAAATCTTTGCGTCTGTAACAGTTGTACAGCATGATTATTCGTTTTGTTATATTTTCTGTGGCATTATCTCTGTACTAATATTGTTATTAATCTACTACTACATCAATAATATTTTGTAAAACGTTTCTACATTGTCGCAGTATATAGGCGGAACACTATGTATGGACCTATCATATTATATATGTGGTAAATCAAATATTGAATAATTATTAATTAGCAATAATAACTGTATATCGAAGTTTTTCATACTATTTTATTTATAACTTCATGTTACTCTTTTGGTACGTTCCATTAGACTGTTCCATTAAACGTTTGTCATAAACGCAGAAAATAAAGCCTTATTTTTACCGTTTGAGCAAAACATATGTGTATCTTATCTGTCCATAAAAGATAAGACATGTCGGTGAGATGACCTTGTATTGCGCTTCTATTTATTACGAGCGTATCACGACCGATCTTACCTCACTCGAGGGTACGACATTCGACCGAGTTCAAGCGAGCGATTTAACTCCAATGCAGCACTCTGGTCCAGACACATGATCTGAAGACATTAATTCGTCAATTTAAGCATAGAAACTTAATCATAAACACAAAATAAAAAAATATATATATATTTTGAATTCAATATTTTCTAACGTTAAAAGAAAAAAATAGTTGAGACAAGTATGGGGGGGGGCAGTGCTCTCCCATGCCCCCCCCCGTAACTCCGCCTATGAGTAGACCTACAATAAAATGACAGAACCAAACAATAGGCATAAATTTCAACCTAGGTCGCACATGTTATAAAACAATTTGAGCCAAATATAATTTTGTGGGATGCTTATCGCCGCAACCTGATGATTCTCAGACTAATCTACATAAAGCGATAGCGCGGGTGGGTAAGAGGTACAGAGAACATTGCCGCAAGCCCGTACTAATGCTATGTAGATGCTCATCTGCTGCAGAAAGGCCATCCACTATTTTCACTTCAAGGTGACGTTGAAGGAAGAGCCTTTATTTTTATCCTGCTTAATGGTTCTTTTTTATATTCAAGAGCTTGGATTACCGTTGCATAAGAAACACGGCGCGTCTTCATTCTCAAGGATTAACCGGATGAAAAGAGAAATAGAAGCTTAAGGGAATGAGGTGATCAACTGTGGAACAAGAAGAATAAACTACGTTCAGAATGTTTAAGGACAATCCTCTTAATCCTAAATATACGCTGTAGACAAATCAAACGCATTGCATTATTGCCCCGTTTCCTCAACTTTTTCTTATACTAGTTCATGTATTTTTTATTGTAGCATTTCAAATGTGTAAGTCATTTTTTAAAGTTCTGCTACTGTTAGGAATTTCAATATTCCTTACGCTTCTCTTAAAATTTTGTTTTCGAAATTCTTTGGAAATCCTTCGAAAGTTTCGTAAAATACGGGAACTACATTTCAATTTAAATGTGAATAAAATGATCGTACATAGTGTACGTAGAAGGTTTTAAGTTATATATATATATATATATATATATATATATATATATATATATAGGCCTATATATATTTTCTTCGTCGCGCGTGGGTTCGATTCCAGCTTGCGTTGATTCCCTGGTTGGTTTTTCAAAGTTTTTTCAACCGTAATGTGAATGTCAGGTAATCTGTGGCGAATCCTCGGCCTTATCTCGCCAGATACCATCTCACTATCACCAATTCCATCGACGCTAAATAACCCAGTAGTTGATACAGCATTGTTAAATAACCAATTAAAAATCATAGTTACAGATTGGGTTTACAGATTTGTTTGGAGTCTATATTTAACTGCCATCTTTACTTCAAGGCAGATATTCTTTTATTCCTTTTATTACAATGTCAATAATGCAATATTATTTTGAATTTTATTCAGCTTCCTCCAAGTGAAGGCTGCCTAGAAGACAAAGCTTACCAAAGAATTTTATTGTTTTTTTTTTTTTTTAGTAAATGGTAGGTATACAATTATAATGAAAAAGAAAAACAATGGGGAAGGAAAAGAAAAAGAAATAACACAATTATAAATAATTGAAGACGACTAAACAAAAGAGAAACTAGAGAAAATGGAAAAACACCTACAAATAAAATCAAATAGAGCGAAATTCTGAATAAATTATAGGAACGACAAAATCTTTTATGTTCGACCATGCCGAAATGTAGTAATTATACACCTGGTAGCAGTCCTTTAATGCATGTCATTAAAGTACACCTACTCATTAAAGTACAGGTGTTCAGCCAATGACAACTCAGCTTACAGGTGTTCAGCCAATGACAAGTCAGTTTTGTACCGTTATAAAACCGCAAGTTTCGATTATTCTCGGATATGCAATCGAAAGAGAATTAGCGAAAAGTCACGGAAGCTGGAAATCCAATACTGTCGCAGAAGGTTATGTTCTGTTACTATAATAATTAGCGTTAATTGTAAATACTATTCAAATAAATTCAATTCGTCATCTCGTTTTTCAATGTCCAATTCAATAATCAAGGTTATATCAAGTTTAACGGGATTACATCAAGGTCAATGACATTATTGTTCCTCGGAAAAAATCAATACTTTCGCGTCTGCTCACATCTCACAATTCACGACCTACAACAAGGTCACTTCCGATCTTGTCAGATACAAATAAAATGTATACATCTGAATAATTTCAAGTTAGAAAAATGGTCGAGCATAAAATGTCGTATGAAACTCGCCTATAATGGTAATTAAGAAGCTCGTATGAAAATTATGAAACTCGCTTGCGCTCGTTTCATAAACATCCATACTCGCTTCTTAATTACTATCATTATAGGCTCGTTGCATAATGTACTATTATTTGGGGAGATAATAAGAAAACTGCTTTGAGACCTTTACAAGTTATTCAAAATAGAACTTTAAGAAATTTATTGGGTTTTCATTATTTGACTCCAGTTAAATATCTACATCAATTTTCTTTCGTTCTACCAGTTGAATCAATTATCAAATTAGGTGCTGCTATTTTCATGTACAAAGTTATTAACAATTTAATACATAGTAATATTACATTTTAGTTTAATAAAGATATACATACTTATTTAACAAGACAAAAAGACAATATATATTTTTCTCAGCATAGCTCAGTAACTTATGGAACGAAAGGACTTAACCATTATTAACAACAACTTTTAACCAACTTCCTTTAGAACATAGACTTTTACCAAATTGCCGGTGTTTTAAGAATAGTTTAAAATAGGTTTTGGGAAGATTATTTATTTTAATTCTCAGTTGATTTTTTTATTTCATGGTTTCAAACTTTTTCTTCTTTCTGCCCAAAACTTTATGTCATCTTACTATTTGTTCTTATTTTGCTTCCTTTTTGTTTCATAAATTCTTGTGTTATTGTTTGCTTTTCACAGACTGTAGTTTAATGACTTTTTCAATTACATTGTATAACATATGCATGTGTTCTTGTATAGCCCTACATATGAGTTATACTCGTGGGGACATACTCAAAAAATTAAAAAAAAAAAATCTTTAACTTCAACTAGTTTATGTATTTCTAATTTTGCTTCTCGTATATGGACCAGCTGAAAAAATAACTAAGGTATTGGAAAATCCAAAAGCTTGGGAATACGAAGATTAAAAGAAAACAAACAAGTTAAAAATAATAAAAAGGATGAAACTATAATTATTAAGAGAAGTATGCGAAAAAAGCAAGAAAGAAAGAAATGAAGGGAAGCGGATGAAGAAACAAGAGGAAAATAAGGAAAAGAAAAAAGAATGAAGCGGAGAAAGATCGGAAGAACGACCAAGGGAGAAAGATGAAGAAGGGAGAAAATGAAGAATAAGAAGTAAGAGCAGGAGGAGGAGAAAAAATGAGGAGGAAAGGTGGGACAAAAAAAGAAGAGAAGAAACAGAATGTGAAGAAAGAAGAAGATAAAATAAAATAAGAAGTATAAAATAAATGAATAGGGCATCAGAAGAAATGAAGGGTTCAGAGCCATAGTGGACAAAGCGCCATTTATTAAAACCCGAGAAAGCAAGGCTTAGAGTTAAGTAAATACCATAGTTTAATGGAAATTGACATATCATTTAGTTTCAATGTACATAGTTCATAGTACTTGCTATACGTTTCGTTAAATTATGGTAATCACTAGGGGACGGATGTTGATGACCTAAAAATCTACTTAAAAGGATCAATAAAATGCCCTTAAATAATGGAAAAATGACATAAAATTGAAAGAAAATGACATTTAAATATTATTCACCGTAATCCTACTCGCATCACAACTTCTTAAAAATTAGTCACTTTGTTTTAATGACTGCCCTGCAAATGTCGGAGAGAGGAGGCAACTTCCTGGAATTTGACTAAGATAAAGTAGAAGAGCATGCAACAAAATGAAATTTTAAAGGAAAACTATAGATTTTAATAAAGTTTTACAATGTGTTTTAATCAGGGGCGGTCCATGTTAGTGCCTTCATTCTCCGTTTCCTCCCCTTTCCGCTCTTCACTTTTGTTACCTGACCTTCCAGATCGGAGGAGTGTAAATGACAAAACAAATTGTGGGACCAGGGTGTGTTCTTGCAATCTTTGTGTTAAAAGTACTTTCTACTATAGTACATCCCTTCCGAACCATATTGGGGACGCAACGTCCTATTGTCCAGGAAACGATGAAAAGTTCCCCCCTTCCAAACATAAATTCTAAAGACACCATCGTAGAACAGTAGCGGTCAAAGTCCTCACTAAAACTAAGCTGTTATCAAGTATTTTGTATTACTTCTGTGATAAAAGAATTGTATTCCAATGGATACCATCCCATTGTGGAATCCTGGGAAACGAGAATGCGGATGCTTTAGCAAAGAAGGGCAGCACTGCTACGTACAGACCTGTTACTAAATCTACGTATTACTCAGTGAAGAGATTTATTAAATCTACATACTTAGACTTCAACAAACAAAATTTGATAACTCAATCCCAAGGGAAAAAAATGGAACTCTCTGCATCAAAATCCACAGTTAATTCCCGATTTACCACGAAAATCGTCTGTAGCTGCATTTAGATTGGCAACAGGCCATGATTGTTTGGCCAAACATCTGCATAGAATTGGAATATATCAGTTCCCTAACTGCCCATTGTGCAACTCAAACCAAGAAATGGATTCGGAACACCTCAAAATCTGTGCTTCAGTGGCTGGATAATATCTTTGAAAAATATTGAAATGCAAGAGATCAAATGACTTTATTGTCAAACGCCTGGCATTAGAAAACAACAACAACATATTACTTCTGTTGTCTGACGTGAAGCCTTCAGAGAAATGAGGGATGGACTTCAGAATTTGTTTCAAACTGTAAACCTCAAACTTCACTGTTATTCAGTATTTCAGTAGGTAATTACTAGTACGGCCTACTACTGATCTGTTTGCTTAGAAAAAGATTTAACAGGCGTATATGTAAAGAAAGAAGTAAAATGATCTAGAACTTCTTCAAAATTTTAAACATGACCAAAAAAATCCGAAAAAAATGTAAAAAGGACCTACTAGTTCAAAAATGTCAAAATATAAAAAAAAATGCAATATAGAAAATTAATTTTTTACGTCGATATTAACATAGAAATGATTTATATATTAATAGGCACCGTCCTAATATGAAAAACAAGATGATGGCTTTTCATCAACATCCGCCCCCTAGTAGTCACTTAATTTTAACCCTTGTTTTCTCCATTTTTAATAAATGGCGCTTGGCCCACTATGGCTCTGAACTCTCAAATTGAAGGTTAAGAAGACCAAGAAGAAAGGAGAATATAAGAGAATACGACTACGGATGAAGAATGATAGCGAAAGAATGTAAAGAAGAAGAATAACAACAAAGAGAAAAAGGAGAAAGTGTGCGATAAGTAAAATGAATTTAATAATATGGAACAGAATTAACGCTAGAGAACCGTATTCATTTAGAGAGATGCAGGCTCTTTCGAAAGGTGTTCTTACAACTAAACTTTCAGTTCTATTCGTGAAGACGTCCATTTCCTAATACAACTGCGTATGAGTACGTGACTGTTATTTTAGCTGTAGGCTCTGTGCACATCTGCAGTTAGTCAATAATTGATGTTTCTCATTTAAATTATCTCGATTTAAAGAGGAAAACGTGAGAATAAACATACTTTAATTGGTGTGCGTTGTCAGAAGCTAGATACTGCAACACTGAATTGCGTTTGAATCCTAAGTAATGCTTAATCCGGGATATAAAGTAGCAGCTTCATTAGCACTGCACACATTCTAATAATAAAGTCAGTGATGAACGTCTCAACAAGTACTAGGTCTAGCTGTAGGTGTTTGTTTTCCAGGGTTTTAGTAAAACTTGTGTGAAATTGGATCCGGGTGCATTTTAAGTAAGGGTATATATGGACGTGAACGACCACAAATGAAGGGTTCAGAACCAAGTGGGCCAAGCGTCATTTACTAAAACCGTAGAAAACAAGGGTTAAAATGAAGTAATTATCATAATTTAATGGAAACATATAGCAAGTAATATAAAGTATGGGCTATGCCATCTTAAATCGACCGAAATATAGAGAAAATTTATCTTGCAATTTTTAAATACAATGAAACTTTTTCTGTCCGTTGACAACTGTGATACAATGCTTTGTGCAAAGTTTGAGGCATCAGAACTTCATAGTGTTTAAATGAAAAATATTTAAATTTACCGTAGTTTCATAAAATTAGTAACTTTAACCTGTTGTGGCTCCGAAACCCTTTCACTCAATGATGAAAATCATGGTTTATTTTGATGCTGAGAAATTATAGTTTATATTAACATGTAAACAGTTTTTCTTACTTTTTATGGAAATGGAGAAATTTAGATTTTTCTTCATTAAGGCGCCTTTGCCCACGAAGATACATTTTTAAAATATATGGTTAGATTCCGCATTGAAAGTACAAATAATCACATATTTTTTACTGGTGCACAGTTGATAAGAAAGTATTGAAAATATCAAATGAAGAAAATAAATAGTACGCGCGTGAACTAACCAGCTGACTGTAGATAGTCGAGACAAGCAAGGCCAGGAAGACAAACACGTGATGTGTCGTCTAGCTGTCATGGCTGGGCTAGCTTTATCACAAGTTTTCATAAACACAGGAGTACAATGACGCCCAATGCTCGCTTATCTTCAGCTCTCGACCAGTGTGTGGGGTACTGAACCGTTCAAGTCTAGGCGTGTAAAAATAATTTATTTAATACCCTCGAAACTTATTGCCGAGCCACTAAGCAAACAATGCCAAATCTCTCTTAATAATGCAAGGTTTTTTCTCAATATTTTTTACATTTTTACAAATGAGCAAAAAGCCTAAAAGTAAGTAAAATCAGACTATCTGTCTCTCTGTATATAATAAAAATAAGTATTACTTCTTATCATAACCTACTAAATGTCAGCTTCAAAATGAGCTCCCGTTCAATGTTCTGCAGTAAGAGGTTCCAGAGTTCTGAGCGCTGAAAGAGGCTTGTTTTTATAAAATACGCAAAATTCGTCGCTCAATAGTACGAAAACCGTTTGACTTTCGATAGTATATTTTTGAAAATGCACTCTCCTCAGCACCTTGTATAAATAGGGAAAAAATTAGAGTATTAAAAAAATGCGAGGTTTCTTACTGATCGATTTCATATGGAATAGCCCGTATACACATTAAAACTAAATTATATGTCATTCTTCATTAAACTATGGTATTCACTTAACTTCAACCCTTGCTTTCTCCGTTTTTAATCAATGGCGCTTGGCCCAATATGGCTCTGAACCCTCCAAATATTATCAGAAAATGCAGGCTCTAAATTCCTAAAATTTTATAAGAAAACGAACTCACAATTGGACAAAAATGACAAGGTACCACAACAAGACTTACTAAAACTCAAATATCTGATAAAAGTATGAAAAAAGATTACTAATAATATTTTTAAGAATTCACTTTTGACTTTAAATTAAATTTACCAACATTTGAAAATTTTCACAGATATTATTGAATAACTCCACAACCATTAGAGATAAATTTCTGAAATTTTGTACACTGATTTAACACGCATTAATGCAAAAGGTAGACTACAATAATGCCCATTTCTTTGAAAACAGAAAAATTAGGTCACAAAATATTATGTAAATTTCAATACATTTTATATAGAAGAAATAAAGAATCAATTGTATTAAAGTATACAACTCTACATGTCTGAGAGTAGTATACTTTTCAGAAATAAGTGTTTATTACATGCAGGGAAAATATTAAAGATGTCAGACCATAACAATGTTATGGTTGGCAAATGATGTAACTGCAGAATTTTTTTTGTTTTTCTTTTTTCATACTCTGATAAAACTCGGTTGAAAAATATTATTAGTAACTTTTTTTATACTTTTATCAGATATTTAAATTCTAATAGTCTTGTCGTGGTACCTTGTAATTTTGTCCAATTGAAGGGTTCAGAACCATAGTCTGCTAAGCGCCATTTACTAAAACCGTAGAAAACAAGGGTTAAATTGAAGTTATTACCATAATTCAATGGAAACATATACCAGGTAATATAAAGTATACACATTAAAACTAAATGATATGCCAATCCTCATTAAACTATGGTATTCACTTAACAACCATTGCTTTCTCCGTTTTTAATAAAGGGCGCTTGACCCACAATGGCTCCTAACCCTTCAATTATGAGTTCATTTTCTTATAAAATTTTAGAAATTCAGAGCCTGCATTTTCTGATAATATTTGTGGTCGTTCCGTACATATTCTTCACGAACTTCTGTTGCTCAATATCTGCTGACTTATGTCCGTCTTTACTTCTCTCATCTGGTCCCAAATTCTTGATGTACCTATGAACAAACACTTACATTTCATAATGCTATTATGTTTGATATTTTCCCGCCTGACAATTACTTAAAAATTCAGAGGCAAATCACAATCTTATATTTTTTTGATTAAAATATTTTAACGCCATCACATAGAAACCCTTCCATGCTGTCCACCGCTGTGGAGTAACGGTTAGCCTTCTCGGCCGTGAAACCAGCGGGCCCGGGTTCAAATTGTGGTTGGAACAATTTACCTGGTTGGAGTCTATTTCCTGAAGTTTTCTCCTCAACCACTCGACGCAGAATTACTGAGTAATATTCGGCGTTGGATCTCGGACTCATTTCGCCTTCATTAATCATCTTAAAAGTTACAGGTCGACCACGAGGACATGGTGGACGTTGTTCCATGATCTTCCTATAGACGGCATCTGTCTGCGGGAGCTGCACATATCCAGCGAAGCCTCAGGGGCTTTTAAGCGGACTGCGAGCGACCGGGTAGTGTAGCTTCCTCGGATAGATGGCGCCTTGGTAAGTCGTGGAATCGACTGCGACAAGTTCTTCTAGTTAAGGATGCAGCAGATTCAAGCACATGAATTGCAAACAGATACCATCGATCTGAGTAAACCGCAGAACAACATCACAGGAAGGCGGAGGATTGGAATTTCCAGTCAGGACTGGATGCTGTGGCTGAATCGATACGATTGCAGTGAATCGTGTTCTTGAATAGAGATTCTAAATGGACTTCAACAATCATTCCAAGATAAGGAGGTTACATAATAAGCCAAAGTTAGCGGTGCTTGCCTGCGGCCCTCCTCCGAGAAGAAGAACTAAGAACCCATGCTGGAGGACCAAGGTATTTTATTTTGGTCCGATTCCTTACCTTTATCCTGTTTGGCAAGCTGAGCACTCATAATTGGATCGGAAAATGCACAACGTGACATATGCCATTTTTGTGCGTTTTCAGTTTTTACTGGATTTAAGATCTACTGAGATAGACACATAATACTACGCAGAAAAGGGACACATGTAGCAGCAAAGCATGTGAATGAAACGGCAGTCAGAGATGCGAAAACGGGACAAATGCAGCACATTCACCTTTATGCAAAGAGTGAATAATGTTGGCACTCTGTGATCAACTGCCATTAGGAGTTTGATTTGTATATTATGTTGTATAGGGGCATCATTTTATTTTTACTAACATTTCTAATACTAACTTGGCTATACCTCTGGATTAACGATTGAGAACCGAAAACACCGTTTTATACCTCCTTCCACGACTGGAGTTCGATGATAGTGCCGTAAAATACAAACAAATCACTTTACTAGGTATAGGAGAGAAAAAAACTAGTTTATCTATTTACGTAAACTAGGAAATATCGTGATTTTGAGTTTGATAATTTTCATTAGGTTTTTGTTTAATCAAAATACAGTATAGTATTAACAATATGTGTTTTACTCACTAACTGAGCTATCCATGCGGACGTATTCATTATGCAGAGTATATTATACTGTCTACAGCATATTACCATACAATATAGAGAATGAAGTTAAATTGAAATATAATCATAATATGATATTTAAACACATTTTTGAAAAAGGTGGCCGTTCATTTCGATACAGGATGCAGTTCTCTTGTGCATATTATGGCATTATAGACTATTTTAGCTAATTCCAATTACCAGTTTCGTCCTTCGTACTAGTAACTCATGTTGAAATAATTCTGTACCTACTCTATAAAAAAAGGAACTTACGTACTTCACTTCTGCCCGATCCGAAATGATAAAATTACTCAGACATGCTGTCTACTGTCCATCCAAGTGGTTTTGTCGCAGGGTCGTAGAAAGGGGGGAATCACGTGACAATTACTTAACGAGGCCCTTTTATTTAAGTTATTTTAAACAGTTGTATAATACAGTATTACTTAGACTTCCTATTCGGTAACAGAATTTAATGTTTTCAAAAAAGAGCTAGGACAGCCCAGCCACTAGCCTTTACAAAGGGGCGGGCAGAAGCGGGTAGGAGAAACCGGAATGCGACGTAAGCAAACGGACGACATATTAGTACCTGTGCGAAAATATGATTTAATATTGAAGCTCTTTCGTCACTGGAAAACGCGAACATATTTCTGGAACGTACTATAGCCTACTCAACTAACGAAGTACTGTTTACTATGACCGTAAGGCGACTTTGACTGCATTGGAAGTTTACTAGTAGAGAGGGTGGGAGTGAAGTGCATACAAAAACTCAGGTACAATAAAAATTGAAGTAAAAATGAAATGATGTTCCTGTATATGTTCAAACCATCACAGTATTTTCTCATTCGTGGGCATTCGTTTTTACCCTGCGACAGGGACTTGGGCCAAATAAAACTATTTGTTTGGCTAGCTGACCATAAATAACAGTTGAACAGTATGCAGAACTAACGCTAAAATCATCAACTTCTGGCAGGTTTGCTGTAACATACTTGAACTCTGAAATAACTCGTAACTTTTAGTTTTGGTCGAAGGAACTGTCTTTCAGATGAGTCCTCTGGAAGATATGTTTCAAAAAGTGAAATAAATTAATGAACTGAAACGTATACTGTATCTATTGACAAAAATATGAAGGGAGAGTTCAAAAGCAACGCTTTTCATTGATGGACTCGGAAAGCATACATTCAAATTCCTTACGTCAAATTGCTCAAGTCAACAGTCTTCCAACGGAAGATGCATGCAATGGAAATATTTCAATTCATGAGAAAAAGATCTGTGATATAAGGAAGGTGTTAAAATAAGATCTTGATGGATATGAACTTTATAGTGAGCTTTTACAATGACCTCCAACATCAAAAGGGAGAGAACAACATTTTTGGCATAGCGATAGTAAATGAAGAATAATAATAAGAAGAAAACACTAAAAACATAGTAATAAAACCACGTAAATAAAAAATATAACTGGTTGTATTGTAATGTAGCCTACACAATTTTTTGGAGGAATAGTAATCAATTATAATTCGTGAGAAGAAAGATTCTAACAGATCCTCAGAGAGATCATAATTTGGAAACAGGTAACATGTGAATCATAAACATTCATTTATCATTCCCTAATTCAAGAACCCACAGATTTCAAATTTTGGGACCAACTGGATAATACCCACGGCAGATCAATGTCGATAGTCGACTTTACTCGCTGGCCACTAGTCACCGGGCCGTACCGAGCCGTGTCAAACAAAAGACAATCGAAATGGTGGCAGTAAAATTCGCGACTATATTCTTAAATAATTCACTCTATTAGTCAAGTGCAAGATTGATACAGTACAACGACGATGTTTTGAATGCACTAAAAGAAAATGCATATGTAGTAATATCTTAAAGTAGGTTATGACAACGAAATAAAGAGGAAAAAAGTGTGGTTCATGGAATATCATTTAAATAACGGAAAGTAAATTTCCGGTTAATGTTCACCAAAGCATTAAGTACATAATTATGACCACGTTGGTGGTTTATTTGTGGCCTAGACAAAATACCTAGCCTTTTACGAAAAAAAAAAAAAAAAAAAAAAAAAACTTTTAGGGGTCATGAAATTATTCACCGCTTTAATTATATTACCGTCTATCAATATTACGAAACAAAAACTGTCATAAAGGCCATGACCGACTAGAAACTTCGATACCGAAGAGTTAAATCCATTTGGCCGTGATGAAACAAAAGAAAATGCGAGAGAGATTTTAGTTCGAGATAAAATGGACACACAATTTTGATGACCATACTGTTAGTAACTGGAGATCTCTTGTAAGATCTGTCTTAATCTTCTATGTAGAAATGTCGTCCAAGCAAATTGGTGGTCCAGGGAAAAATCATTGCAATAGATGAGAGTAACAGTGGTGCTATCTCTCAGTAATGTTCAGAACGGAGGAGGTAGAGAGAAAAAGAAACAAATTTCTCCTTCTAACGACACCACAGAACAAAATCATGTTCTTATGTTGGCAACATTGTGTATGTAGTTAAATTTGGTGGTAAACGTAACGGCACGGTTCAAAGCTACCGTGGTAATTCTCCAGTACAGCGAAATTTTGAAAAACGAAATATGTACAATTTCAAATGTAACTTAATTTTTATATAAGTACAGAACAATATTTCCGTGAATTAGAAAGATTTTCTCTTCCGTAAAATTTGTTTTTGTGACATGTCATCTTTTGTATCTTCTGATCAATTTAGAGGAAACAGTAATTAGATGAAACCAGTCCAATTCAAAATATGGGGCACAGACGGAAGCTACATTTTTCATCTCGCCACAACTTTCAAAACGGATCCGGGGTTCACTGTGCCTCATATAAAATTAAACACACTAGCTCTAAAACTGGGGTTAAAAGCAGCCGTATTCCGGTGCTGGTCACATCACCTCCTAATGCCAAGGTGAGAAAAGCATGGGAGGGCCATTTTGATGCCTCTCACTGGCGTGGAGGCGGATAACTTTACCCTTCAACAGTAGTCGTAGTAGTAGTAGGTAGTAGTGGTTCAAGCCATGAGAAGAACATGTCGAGGAAGATGTGTAACGTGACAGCTAAGTGGTTTGCAAATACACATATAACCAAAATGAGAAATTATATAACCACCTCATGTGAGAATCTGCCAGAGCTGTAAGAAACCGCAGAATAGACAAATGCTTAATTCTGCGTTTGATTTCATCCACTTATATTACGCAGTTATATCTGTTTTGAGGCAATGAACATTAGCCTTTAATCCTACACCAAATTATTAGTTGCAACAAATCATATTTCTTCATGCATATGTCCAAATTATTTCTTCTTTTAATCATCGTTTTCGTAGAATATCTTCATCTGTGCTTCTTATATCGGTCCAGAAAATTTTAAGAAGGGTGACGGATAAAATTTTGGTCATTTACAGTCAAAAATCGTATTTTCATACTCTTGTAAAAAATGAATCAGCAATCTCTTATTTATATGTTGAGCAAGTTTCAATGCTCTGTGACATTCGAATGCATAAAACTTACACAATATAAAGTTACAAAGCTCGGTGGTAGATAGATGGGTACCATGTGATCATATTTTGTTAACAAAACCATGCCCAGAAACGCTTTGTTTACGTGCTAGCGTCTCTGAAATGTGGAGGAGACGTAAGCGGTACGGATCACAAAAGCTAGGAAATAATTAAAAAAAGGCAATTGAAACACTATAAGTAAACAGAATTTTAATCAACTACGGAAGGTGTGTAAACGGCGACCATTGTTCATTCCCACTTAACGATAGCCACACAAATGAATACTGCAGTGTAAAGTATGAAACTACTGAACAGAATAACACCACAGTCTAGTATATACAGTCACGAACCTCAATACGTAGTAAATATGCATCCATACATAGTTGCTAACCACTAGGATCGCTACTATCGCCTCATCACAGACAATTCGAAATACTATCTGCACAGTCTATTGTTCCTAGCACCTTTACAACTCAAGCTTCGTGACTGTATATACTAGACTATGATAATACTGTAAGCACTACCATTGGCTGTGGGATAAGTTGAAGGACTGCTTGCGTCACGTAACAGCTGATACAGTGCCATTAGTAAACAACTCGCAACTAATAAATGCGAACCCTACTGCTTGTCGCGGAGTCTAAAGTTTGTTTATCTACAGCCATCCCCCTCTCATTTCGGAAGATCTAGCGCGTAAACAAAGAGTCTCTGGACATGGGTGCAATTTCAGTTTCAATTATCTTTTTTACAATATATAATATATTCTCTACCAAATATAACACGCATATACCAATCATTAAACCAGCCCTAAGCCTAAAATGAATCATATCCCAATATAAATAGTACTAATATTAACTCACAGCCGCCATCTTTCCTTCCCCATGCATCATCGTGGTTATTTTTTTTTTATTTTAGTAGGTTATTTTACGACGCTTTATTAACATCTTAGATTTAGCCTACTTAGCGTCTAAATGAGATGAAGGAGATAATGCCAGTGAAATGAGCCAGGGGTCCAGCATTTGCTCGTAATGGGTTGAAGGAAAACCCAGGAAAAAACCTCAACCAGGTAACTTGCCCCGACCGGAAATCGATGCCGAACCACCTGGTTTCGCGGCCAGACGCGCTTACCGTTACTCCACAGGCGTGAACTTATTGTGGTTATTCTTCCCTACTACTCTCAGTGAAATAACAAAAATCCGCAAAATACACAAGTCCATAGTTCACCTCCGGAAACCCTAGAACCCAACAGTCTTCCAACGTAACACAGTTCCAAAGTAATAAGAAGCAAGACACCAAGCTATGAATCTAAGTCACTCACGTCCCTTACACTTAAAATGTTAATACCCGTTTCCTGCCTGAGGAACAGAACACTGTACGGAAGCTAAATTACATTTAAATAACAAAGCAATATTGTCTTTAAATTTAAATAACCACGTAATACGTCTTTAAACTTAAATAACAAACCAATACTGCCTTTAAATTTAAATAACAAAATATTAATTTCTTTAAATTTAAATAACAAAGCAATATTGCCTTTAAATTTAAATAACAAAGTAATACTGCCTTTAAATTTAAATAACAAAGTAATATTGCCTTTAAATTTAAATAACAAAGTAATACTGTTTTTAAATTTAAATAACAAAGAAATACGTTTGAAATTTAAATAATAATGAAGTCTGCCTTTAAATGTAAATAATAAAGCAATATTGCCTTTAAATTTAAATAACAAAGTAATATTGCCTTTAAATTTAAATAACAAAATAATAATAATACCTTTATATTTAAATAACAAAATAATAATGTCTTTAAATTTAAATAACAAAATAATAATGTCTTTAAATTTAAATAACAAAGCAATACTGCCTTTAAATTTAAATAACAAGGTAATATTGCCTTTAAATTTAAATAACAAAATAATAATACCTTTATATTTAAATAACAAAATAATAATGTCTTTAAATTTAAATAACAAAGCAATACTGCCTTTATATTTATATAACAAAGTAATATTGCCTTTAAATCTAAATAACAAAATAATAATACCTTTATATTTAAATAACAAAATAATAATACCTTTATATTTAAATAACAAAATAATAATACCTTTATATTTAAATAACAAAATAATAATGTCTTTAAATTTGAATAACAAAGAAATACGTTTGAAATTTAAATGATAATGACGTATTGCCTTTAAATTTAAATAATAAAGCAATACTGCCTTTAAATTTAAATAACAAAATAATATTGCCTTTAAATTTAAGTAACAAAATAATAATGTCTTTAAATTTAAATAACAAAGCACTACTGCCTTTAAATTTAAATAACAAAGTAATATTGCCTTTAAATTTAAATAACAAAATAATAATACCTTTATATTTAAATAAAAAAGCACTACTGCCTTTAAATTTAAATAACAAAGTAATATTGCTTTAAATTTAAATAACAAAATAATAATACCTTTATATTTAAATAACAAAATAATAATGTCTTTAAATTTAAATAACAAAGCAATACTGTCTTTATTTTAAATAACAAAGCAATACTGTCTTTAATTTTAAATAACAAAGCAATGCTACTTTTAAATTTAAATAACAAAGCAATACTATCTTGAAATTTAAATAATAAAGTATTACTGCCTTTAAATTTAAATAATTCTGGTGAGTTGTAATGGTCACTCTACTCTTGCATTAGCCCAACAACGTCATTACAATATACTAGATCGTCGTGCTGCAAAAAATTATAGCAAAGAATGTTCATGTTTCCTGTATGTAGTTACGTTGCCAGCAAGTTCAAGCATTGTATCCAAGAACTTTTACAGAGATTAATTTTTTTGTTGGATTAAAATCTCGTACTAGATCATTAAGTTCAACTTGGGAAATGAAATGAAATTCATGTAGTGACAGCTGGAAATTTGGATCACCATGTTTGTATGTTGAGGGTCCTGGTTCGGTTTCTAAAGGGATGTGTTAGGGTTCATCATCTTAGGTCCAAACTTCAGGTGGCGTAGAAACTGGTAGAAAATCGTCATGTAGTACTTCTCTTACAGCCAAGAGTGTATTCGCATAAACTGTGATATGTTTTTATTTTGAAGAGAAGACGAACCACTTACATTTGTTAGGAAGAAGCAGCTATTGGTACGCCGATCACCAGCTTCTCTCAAAACTAATTGAACGGCAAACAAATTTAAACTTATCTGAACAGCTATTACAACGCGATCAGTTTTACTCTCCTCGGGAGAATATACTTCACTCCCGCCCCTTCTACTACCGTCCTCCACACAGAACCAAGGCCGCGTATGCAGTCAAAGTCGCCTTACGGTCATAGTAAACATAATACTGAGTTAGCGAGTAAAGTACATTCCAGAAAAATGTTCGCGTTTTTCAATGACGAAAGAGCTTTCAATATTGAATCATATTCCCGCACAGGTATTGTCGTCCGTTTGCCTACGTCGCATCCCGGTTTCCCCCACCCGCTTCTGCTCGCCTCTCTGTAAAGGCTAGTGGGTGAGTTGTCTTAACTCTTTTCTCAAACATTTTCTGTTAGGAACTGGACGTCTACGTAATATTATACAACTGTTTAAAATAACTTAATTAAAAGGGCTTCGTTAAGTAATTAACTGTCACGTGATTCCCCCCTTTCTATGACAAAACCACTTGGACGGACAGTAGATAGCATGTCTGAGTAATTTTATCTTTTCGGATCGGGGAGAAGTGAATATTGAATTTACAGTACGCAAGGCACTCTTTTATAGAGTAGGTACAGAATTATTTCAACATGAGTTACTAGTACGAAGGACAAAACTGATAATTGGAATTAGGTACAATAGTCTATAGTGCGATAATGTATGTACAAAAGAACTGAAGCGTCTATCGAAATGAACGGCTACCATTTTCGAAAAAGTGTTTAAATATCCATATTATGATTATTTTTCAATTTAACTTCATTCTCTATATTGTACGCTAATGTGCTGTAGAGAGCATAATATACACTGCATAATGAATACGTCCGAATGGATTACTCAGTTCGTGAGTAAAATAATGTATTGTTAATACAGTACTGTAATTTGATTGAACAAAAATCCCATGAAAATTATCAAACTCAAAATCGCGATATTTCCTAATTTACGTAAATGGATGAACTACTTTTCTTCCCTCCTATACCTAGTAAAGTGATTTGTTTGTATTTTACGCCAGTATCATCGAACTCCAGTCGTGAAAGGGGGTAGCAAACTGTGTTTCCGGTTCTCAACTGTTAATCCAAAGTTATATTCAGGTTAATATTAGAAATGTTAGTAAAAAATAAAATGATGTCCCTGTATATTTTCTTCTAATCGTGTAATAGTCTATTAAATCCCACTCGAGTTTTGATATTCTCTAGATAAATCGAACCTCTAGTGAGATTACTGTAGATAAACTCAAATTCTACTTTACAACTGCATACATAGTGTCATATAAATTAATATCTGATGCCTCTCGATAGTTCCATGTTATATTTCATTCATATTTTATGCTGTCATAGAACAACACATAATCTGCCCGTTACTTTATGAATGACACTCAGAATTCAATACTGTGTTGTGTTCCATCACCAGGTGTGTTTTGTAATTCTTACAAAGTTCTTTTGGATTCCTAGAGGGCAGTCGTAGTTACAGTTAACCTTTCACTTGTCCGTCCTTCAGCTGTTTGACACTGCGATAATGTAACAAGTGTCTTGCTTCACTGACTCACGAGCTAGCCCCACTATCATCTACATCTCCAACACCAAAGTCACAACTGCGCCTGCTATTATCATCGCCACAATTAATTGTGATCACTGTCTCACTGATTTCCCTCACAGTAACGGGCAACATTCACGAAAACCAATTCAATGCCTGCACTACTTACAGTTTTGCCAACATCTTAGAACAAGATCTTTCAGTTAGATGACTGTTTAAAACCCTCAAATAAAAATGATACAAAGACAAAGATATAGGTAAACCCACAGAATCCCATTAGGCAAACGGTCTCTTGCACAGAATTAGGTATATTGGGCCATATTCATAGACATTCTTAGCGCGGGCTTCCGGTGGATGATCAGCGTATTAACATTTTTCGTATTCATGAACCAGTGTTAGAGATATGATATGATATGATATGATATGATATGATATGATATGATTCAAATTTCAAATTTATTCACAATTCATATTTTAAATGAATACATATGAATAGATACCCGAAATGAGCATATGCTCGTGCTCGGGTACAGTCCAGTAGTCTACATAAATTTTACAGAGGTCAATAATAATGTTGATGATAGAAATAATAGTAACAACTACAACAACAACAACAACAACAACAACAATAATAATAATAATAATAATAATAATAATAATATTAGTAATAAAACAACATATTTACAATAATAAAATAAATACTAAGACGGATAAAATAAAATATAAAACTACTTAGCGAGAGTTAACACAACTTAAATAAGTATATAAAAAGCAGGAGGAACTCGAAAATCAACATAAAAGTTCGTTGTATCGCAGACGACAGCAACCGCCGTATTGATATTGAGTTATGTCTACGAGTCAAACTGTTCATTATTACCAGAACAAATACAAACAATATTGAAATATAGCCTATTAATCAAGTTTCAGTTATAGATCTCTCCTTTTGTGCAAGAGGTATGATATGATTTGATATGATATATGATATGATATACGATATGATATGATATACGATATGATATGAATCCTGTACAAATAATTAATCAGTCGATAGTCGGGGCTAGTTTAGCACGCTCGTAGCCCGGGCTAGCATAGCACCCATAAACTTTTCCTTCAATTAAGTCTTGAAGTCCTCTTAGCAGCTCCCAGCATATCTTAAAGTGTCCTCCTTTCATCAGTTGTCTCCAGGATGTTCTGCATTTAGGATATCATCTAAGCTTTATTACTCATATTTAGCTTCAAATGTAGGGGAAAGTAGCCTAAATCGTACCGACGCCGAAATCGTACCACTATTAATATTGAGGAAAGTATTGCATGCAGGGACCATCTGAGGAATTTTTCATGAAATACAAATAGAAACTGACACTCGTTCAGTTCCCCGCCTTTCAACCAAGACAACAGCTGTATTAAATCGCAATTAATAGTAAGTTCTGATTTATCATATAAGATTTTGTTACTCTTTCGTAAGCTTTTATTGAAACATTGAGTTAATTTAATGTATGTCTTTTATTACATGTAACATATATAAGATTCTTTGCGTTATTTAAACGTTAAAATAGACACTGTAACAGCTTTGTTTAGGTTATAATCTGAATAGTTTGCTAAGGGTGCTAGTTTCCTAAAATCGTACGTTTAACAGGTTGCTCTTATGATACCGGTACGATTTTGGCAACGTGAACAATTAACGTTAGGTGCATAATATTTTTAAATTTCAGAATAGATAATTCAGACCTGCCAAGTCTCGAGCATCGTGCGTGAGACCCGGATTTGAGGCTGATCTCACGCTCACACGTACGCGAGCTGAAATCTCACGCATTTGTGGATTACAAAATTTTAAAACAAGACAGTATCCCTGAAGATGTATGGGAAAGTGCTAAATTCTAAGATGAGCTGCAAGTCGGTACATTTGCCGAATGGATGTAATTGGGCACATTTATTTCAGATGAAACTAGCAAATGGAGAAGTAAGGTACAAGAAGCTAGCTAAGGTTGCAAAATTGGTTTTGATAATTCCATATTCCAATGCTGACTAAGAACGTGCTTTTCTATGATAAGGAAAAATAAAACAGCTTTTAGACCTTAATTGAACGTGGATTGTATGTTATCATCTGTCTTGATCATGAAAATGGCATCCCTTAGCTATGCCACACATTGCCAAAAGAATTGGTAGCCAATGCTAAGAAAGCAACACATGAGTATAATAAAACACATTGCAATAAAGAGTGAGATTTGTATCGTTTACAATTAAGTGCAACAGTTGGAATATATTAACTTATTTTGTGCTTTGTTATTTTCCACAAAAATGATGAATACTATATAAAATAATTTGCATCATAAAAATTGTGGTTTACTGTTAATTAATTATGAAATAAATGGATATATAAAAGAAATTTGTTGTCCCACTCATTTTCCTTGAATTTCACTCTTCCTGACCAGTGATTTCACTCAATTACCATGGGCACCCTTGGCAGCTCTGGATAATGGGCAAATGAGAATACGGAAAATGGGAACCAAATGATTTACTAAAGACACTGGATGAATTTCGTTCTGGAGCAGTGGAAATGAATGAATGTTGCCGTAAGTACGAAATTCCAAAACAGACTTTCAAGCGACATTTGATGGGCAAGTGAAGAGAGGTGTGGAACGTCCTGCAAATGGATTCGTCAACTGGAGGAATACAGCTATTGCACGGGAAATAGAAGTGGAATTGTTTAAACATATTCTTTCTGAACTTACTATAACAGACGTCAGGTAGCTTGTCTCTATTGTAGTTCTTATTTTGGGAAATGTATGTATATTTTACAAATGGGTAAGATTTAAGGAACCTCTAGGTACGATTTAGGAAACTCAGCGCATAAATCATACAGCTCGCAGAGTTTTAAATAAAGTCTTTAAAAACATTTGATCATTATTTAAAAATTCTGAAAAAAAATATACTATATATTTTGCGTCCCATGGTACTGTCCGAATGTCTAACAATACAGGGTGATTCAGACCACCTGTAACAGTCATTTATTTCGGAAACTGGTGCATGAAAATTTCAGAGACGAAAATATTTATAACTAAACCACATGTGAACTTTCACTTGAGCTTGATTTCATCAATCAGCTCTGACAGGAAGTAGGGTCAGTGGCGTATGACTTTAAAAATTTCAAATGGGAGTTGGGGTCAAATAGGGTACCATTTGATAGAGGTCTTCAAAACAAACAACTTTCATAGGAAACGTTTTTATCAGTTCCTAATCTTTCAATGAGAAAACGTACGAAAATGCAATGGGTGATCCGGATCACCCGTAAGTCAATTATTTCGGAAACTAGTGCATGAAAATTTTAGAGACAAAAATATTTATAGCTAAACTACATGTGAACTTTCACTAGAACTTGATTTCATCAATCTGCTCTAACAGGAAGTAGGGTCAGTGGCGTATCATTTTTAAATTTCAAATGAGAGTCGGGTCAAATAGGGTACCATTTGATAGAGCTTTTCAAAACAAACAACTTTCATGGGAAACGTTTTTATTAATTCCTACAATGCCAGTCACTTGACCGCGCCGAAGTATTAGGAGTCACTGACAGTGTTAGAAGAGTACAGGTGTGTGCTGCTCAGAACGGCAGATAGTTTGAAAATTTATAAAAACTTAATGGAATTGTCAAGCTTTTCAGTAACATGTCAACATTAATTTTATTGTCTTGTTTACATTTTCGTCTTGTAACTTTTCTCAATATTAATGACATTGTCTTTTTGTACGTTTTCTAATTGAAAGAGTAGGAATTAATAAAAACGTTTCCTATGAAAGTTGTTTGTTTTGAAGAGCTCTATCAAAAGGTACTCTATTTGACCCTACTCCCATTTGAAATTTTAAAGTGATACGACACTGATCCTACTTCCTGTTGAGGCTGATTGATGAAATCAAGCTCAAGTGAAAGTTCACATGTGGTTTAGTTATAAATATTTTCGTCTCGAAAATTTTCATACATTAGTTTCCGAAATAAATGACTTACGGGTTGTCCGAATTACCTATTGCACTTTCGTACGTTTTCTCACTGAAAGAGTAGGAATTAATAAAAACGATTCCTATGAAAGTTGTTTCTTTTGAAGAGCTCTATGAAATGGTACCTTATTTGACCCCGACTCCCATTTGAAATTTTTAAGTGATACGCCACTGACCCTACTTCCTGTTAGATCTGATTGATGAAATCAAGCTCAAGTGAAAGTTCACATGTTCTTTAGTTATAAATAGTTCTGTATCGAAAATTTTCATGCACTAGTTTCCGAAATAAATTACTGTTACGGGTGGTCTGAATCACCCTACAATGAAAATTCCTTCCAATTTCGAAATAAATAAAGAAAAACTGAAAAATGGTACAATATAGGCAACCTTCCCCTATATACAAAAGAACCTCATCGAAACTGCGTCGGAGGCTACACTAGGGACGAGGGTAGTTGCCTGCTCGAAACCTGGGTACACAGCGAACCTTAGTGTAGTAAGCCGGTGTGGGTTTGGAAATGCGCCTAACTTGAGGGTTAGTGCAATTGATGTAACAGTGCTGGGCCATAGTGCCTCCGTCCCGTAAATTCCACTCCATTCCATTCTATTTTTTTAGAACATTTGCATCTCTTCTTCTCCTTTCCCATTTTATCTACTTTTTTTTTTGTATTTCTTCCTTCTTTTCTTCTTGAGCCTCGGACTTTGTTTCTCGTTTCATTCCTTTCTTATTACGTACAAATTTCATCTTTTTTCTCTCGCTTTCTTCCCGTCTTTCTTTCTTAGTTTATTCATTTCTTTCTCCTTGTTCCCTTCTTATATTCGTAAAGAATTTATTTGTCCCTTTTATTCTTTATTTTCTATTTTCCTTTCCTCGTATATTTTCATCTTTCTTGTTATACTGTATAGGGGAAAGTTGCCTAAATCGTACCGGCGCCGAAATCGTACCACTATTAATATTGAGGAAAGTATTGCATGCAGGGACCATCTGGGGAATTTTTCACGAAATACAAATAGAAGCTGATACTCATCCAGTTTCCCACATTTCGCTCAAGAACAGCTGTATTATATCATGCTTAATAGTAAGTTCTGATTTCTCATATACGATTTTGTTACTCTTCCGTAAGCTTTTATTGAAATAGTGAGTTAGTTTAATGAATGTCTTTTATTACACCTAGTATATAAGATTGTTTTCATTATTTAAAAAGGTAAAAATAGTCACTGTAACAGCTTTGTTTAAGTTATAATGTAAATATACAAGTCTGGCTTTCAGGTAGTAGCTCCCTGTAAAGCAGGTTTGAATAATTTCAAGGAAAAATTTCTCCGGGGCCGGGTATCGATCCCGGGACCCTTTGCTTAGTCCGCGAACGCTCTTCCGACTGAGCTATCCCAGGAAGTATACACGACACCGTCACAATTTTTCCTTTGTATCCACACGACTCAAATGAGCTGACAAGATGCCAGAACTCAATTATGAGTGCACACAAATACTTGTGTGACTTAAATTGTGGCTTTCTGTTAACGTACCTCCAGTAACGAATGTATTATACAAATCTAGCTTTCAGGTAGTAGCTCCCTGTTTTTCCTTGAAATTATTCAAACCTGCTTTACAGGGAGCTATTACCTGAAAGTCAGATTTGTATAATACATTCGTTACTGGAGGTACGTTAACAGAAAGCCACAATTTAAGTCACATAAGTATTTGTGTGCACTCATACAGTAGTTGAGTTCTGGCGTCTTGTCAGCTCATTTGAGTCGTGTGGATACAAAGGAAAAATTGTGACGGTGTCGTGTATAGTTCCTGGGGTAGCTCAGTCGTATAATGTGAATAGTTTGCTTGAAGTGCTAGTTTCCTAAATCGTACGTACCTTTAAAATGTTGATCATATCGTACCAGTACGATTTTGGCAACGTGAACAAATAACCTCTACGTACGATTTAGGAAACTAGGTGCACAAGTCGTGCCACTTGCAGAGTTTTAAATAAAGCCTTTTAAAAACAATTGATAATTATAAAAAAAATCTGAAAAAAAAAATTGTGTCCCAAGGTACTGTCTCAATGTTTAACAATATATTTAATTAAAATTCCTTCCCATTTTGAAACAACCACCGGCCCGGCCATGAGTGTAGATGTGTATTGTGTAACAATCAGTGTAATACGCACCATGCTTTGGAGTGCAAACAGAGAACAGTATCTCTGGTTCAGTTCTGTAACGGAGTTTAATGGACTAGTGTGGGGTTCACACAGAACGCTTTACCTACTAGTGTTTATCATGCCCATTGGGCGCTTTACATTGTATTATTATTTTGAAATAAGTAAAGAAAGACTGAAAAGTGGTACGATATAGGCAACCTTCCCCTATTATCCTTATTTCCTTCCATTTTCCCCACTGTCTCACTCTCTTTCTTTCTATTCAATTACATTTTCTTTCTCCTATGCTTATCTTCATCTTCTCACGTTCCTTTATTTCATTTGCGTTCTCTTTCTAGATTATTCTTCTCTCTTTTTCCTCTCCTTTCGTTATCTCTGTCTCTTTCTGTTATCTTATTTTTCCGTCCTTCTATCTATTATTCCTCTCTTCCTTCTTCTTTTGCCCCTAACGGAGTGGTGCTACTATCTTTGACATTAATTTGATGTTCCTGAATCTCCTTTGTTGCGTGGTAATGAGCAGGCTTCGAGACTTCGGACCCAATAGAGCAGTTCAGTGGGAAATCCGCATAACGGCGTGCTGAGTATAGTGGTAAAGCAGCGATGTCAGACAGAGACTAAACGGAGCGGAGCGCTCCATTAGACTCGTTGCGTGCTCCGGTGTTTCCACAGACATAAGCAAGTTCAAGCTCCGTCTAGCTCCACAACTGGTAATGGAGCTTACAACTCTTACACTACTCTGGTAAAGCGTATAGTGGGTGGGGTACTGTAGAATGAATGCCAACAAATACGCAAAGGAAAACGCTCTGGATTTGAAGGTTCTGATGAATAATTCGGTTTTCATACAAACCCATTTTCAAACTGTGTCTGAAACTATTACACAGTTAGAAACGTCAGAGCAAGAGATGCCGGAAGCCTTCAAATTAATTTAGAAAATGATGCAGAGAATTAATGAGACACCAATACACCGGTTACTGGACGTGTACAACAGAAGTGGAAATCAATGTTATGTAAAAATAACGGATATGGAGCATTGTGTAACATAAACAGTAGAGAGTCTCCCGAGAATAATGGACTGTGTCTAAGAGACTGCAATGATGTTAGGTTTTTTCGTTTTGCTCCAATCAAGTCATGCGACGTAGAGCGCAGCATTCCACAGTACAAACTTTGGCAGATAACCGAAAAAGATTTACGTTTGAGACACTGAGAATGTATCTTGTAGTAGGTACATTGCAATTCGGTACTGTAACTGCACTTACTAAAGACGACCAATAGGATAAATGAAAAAATTAAAATTGCTACATGCTTATTTCCACCATTAACACTGTGTATAATTAAACACAAATGCTTATAAAAGACAGGAGAATAAATTCTTTCCACATTCTTTTGAAATTGTCATTGTGTAATGTATATTTACTTTCAGAATGTACATATGTGTGTTTCCCCATACTACCGTACTCTACTCTAAATAGCAACGTTGTTACCTCAAAACATCTCTACCTACCTGCAGCGAGTCAACAACCTGTAGTGCATGCACAGTAAACTTATTGTATCGGGTCCAAAGTCTCGAAGCCTGGTAATGAGATATTCAGAGATACGAGAAAAATACAACGATAATGAAGGAGCGACGAAGAAACAGATTGCAGAGAAAATCTACTGTACAGTCGTAAAAGGTAAAGGTATCCCCACAACATGCCATGAAGGCACTTAGGGGGCATGGAGGTAGAGCTCCATGCTTTCCATGACCTCGGCACTAGAATGAGGTGTTGTGTTCGGCACCACGCTCTGACCGCCTTTAACCCCCGGGAAAGACCCGGTACTCAATTTTATAGGAGGCTGAGTGAACCTCGGGGCCGTTCTGAAAGTTTGGCAACGAGAAAAAATCCTGTCACCACCTGGGATCTAACCCCGGACCTTTCAGTCCGTAGCCAACTGCTCTACCAACTGAGCTACCCGGCCGCCAACTGTACAGTCGTTTTGTCTATAAAATTGCAACAGAATCTTCTGAGAAAGCGAACCCGGCTATACTTGATAAGAATCCGTTACTTCTCTGATCAAGCTGCGGCATCAAATTGTCAGCGACTGCAAGTGAAGTTGTCTGAAACAACAAACTGCATTAATATGAAGGATGATTTTCGTCTTTAAACAGGATTAATTTTAAAATAAGTCTGAAATGGAAGGAGAAGTAATTTTGTCCGTCACTATGTGCAGAATGGTTCTCGGAACCTTTGTTTCTAATAAATCTGCTGTCCTGGTCGCATCTTCTAGAGCTAGAGGCTGAATCGTAATTGGTAATTGTATTACTCCCCTTCATATGTTGCTGGAATTAACTACATATTCTATCATGTCTTTAGTAGATTACATTTTTCAAAATCATCGACTTCAACAAGCAGGACTACCAATCAACGTCGTGACCTTCTCCTGACAGAATAAGTATGCAACAGTTCTTAAATTTTGATTAACTTCCGTTTCTTTTCTTTTTTATTTATGGCCATAAGAGTTTCGATTTTATTTAATCCTATATCAAAGGGCACTTGCCACCGTAGCTAATTTGTAACGCAGAGCTGCCAAAAAAAATAACGGAGGTCGTTGGTTTTATTCTCGGCGAGAAAAAAAGTGGAATGAGTGTGTTCCTCCTGGTTTGCAGTGTTTTGAACAGCGATTTCGAAAATTTTGCGCCACGATGCCCATACCGGCTAATGAAAAACAACTGGTGTTGATAGAAGTCTTCTAATGGATCGTAGGAAAATAGTTCTAGTTAAGTAAAATGAAAAATCTTTTGCTCGGAAAATATATGAATGGTTCAGAGCCATAGCGGGCCAAGCGCCATTTATTAAAAACGAAGAAAGCAAGGATTAAAGTTAAGTAAATACCATACTTTAATGAACATTGACATATCATTTAATTTTAATGTGCATACTTTATCTTATTTGCTACCTATATGTTTCGTTAAATTATGGCAATCACTTAATTTTAACTCTTGTTTTCTCCGTTTTTAATAAATGGCGCTTGGCCCACTATGGCTCTGAACCCTTAATATACTAAGATAATAATACGTATGTAGAAGAAATAATATAATTAGGTAATCATCACATGATAATATATTTTACTTAAATATACAACTTTTTTTTTACTAAAAATGAAAGGAAAGGCTCGGAGCTAGGGAAAACTATACTACTGACCGAAAAATAAAATTCTAAATTGCTAAATACAAGGTGAGCCAATAAAACTTTAATAATTATTGCACTGATTACTTTGAAACGACACTTTCACTTTACATTTAAAGTATACACAATAGCATTTACTTGTACCTCATGAAATTCTTATTTTCTGAACACTACATCCCGCAGGTGGGACCCATTTCGTTGTACACATTTTTCAAGTCTAAGTTATATGTTTCTCATTACATGACGCAACATGTTCACAGGAATTTCACCAACTTCATGGCGAATTTTTTCTTTGAATTCTTCGATGTTCTGAGGAGGTGGAGTTTTGAAGACCATACTCTTCAAATATACCCATAAGAGAAAATCGTATGCTGTCAGATCTGGAGATCTCGCAAGCCATGAAATGTCTCCATATCTTGAGACAATTTGGTTTGCAAACAAACGTGTAACTGCATCCATGGAGCGTCTAACCGTGTGACTGGTCACACCATCCTGTTGAAACCACGTGTGTCTATTGATGAAAGGATTATTGGAAATTTTTGGAGACAATAATTCTTGAATCATTCGGACATATCGCTGTGATGTTACAGTAACAGACGTTCCATTATCGTCCTCAAAGAAATAAGGACCGATGATTCCAAACGTCGCTATTGCACACCAAACTGTGACTTTGACACTGTGTAATAGTTCCTCATGCAGTTCATAAGGGTTACTTAGTGACCGGTATCGAAAGTTTTGTTTGATGACGTATCCAGAGAGATGAAAAAGAGCTTCATCACTCATCACCATATTGTAGATAATGTCTTCGTTAACATTTACATCCAAGAATTGTTGGCAAAAAGTCATGCGGGTTACATTATCAGCATCTTTTAGTATTTGCCGTTGTGCAGCAATGAAACCATCAATATTTTTGTAATATACCTTAATAGCAAAAGCGCGTAGTTTACTCGTCCAACGATCCGTTATAAACAAATGCTATCGAATGAAAAAAAGATTGTTACATGTAACAATTAAAATACCCGACTACAGCCGAAAAGACACGAATCTGAAAATCGTCCGTTTCAATGGCTCACCTCATAAATATGTATTATTATTCAATTAAAAGAACCTAAATTTAAAATTTAGAATACATTTCTCTACAAATACAGAATATTAATATATCACCTATCTTAACTGCTTTCATTTCATAATTAAGTCAGGCTCCGGTGTTTATCTAATATTTAAGGGCACTTGTTATCCTAGTTAGTTTTAATAATTAGACTGTAGCAGGTGCGAAATCTAGGAAATCGTGTAGGATCATCATCAAAAGCTACAAAATAATGTCTATGGCTTGTCAGTATATTTTTTCATTAATGAACTTCTTCGTATGCAATCGTTAAAACTTTGAAACTAATTCAATAGTTCAAAGCATAAATACTCGTTAAAATAACTTTCATACTCCATCGGCAAGTCTATATTGCTATAAAAAGGAGTGCGTTAATTGGCAGTAAAAATTTGTAATAGCCTCCCTATGGATATAAAAAATGAAACTCAGAACATAAGATTATTTAGGGTCAAATTAAAAAAGTACCTTATTTCTCACGCTTTCTATTCTATAGGTGAATTTATGACAGTCAACAGCACTGTATGAATATTTCTGTTTTATACAGGGGTCTATAAAGTCCCAGTATATTTTTGACTTCTAGTTGAGAGATGACATTTAATTTACAGGTACCACAATGTATATAGTAGAAGAACGGATTGCAGTTGTTGCCGGGCGTTTGAGAGGTCAAACGTACCTGCAGGTGAGGGCGACTATTGAAAGAAGATTTAGGAAACCGGCCCCAACGCAACGGAATATCCAAATGCTGGCGAACAAATTTATGCGCACGGGGTCCGTAGTAGATGAACGGCGGTCAGGTCGGCCATCAACATCCCAAGAGAGAGTGGAAGCTATCCGCGAATCCATCGAGCGTAGCCCACGTGCATCCACTCGTCGTCTAAGCCGTGAACTAGCGATACCACGTGCGACAGTGTGGAAAGTGTTACATTTCACATTGAAAAAGAAGGCTTACCGTATCCAGATGCTACACAAACTGGAAGCAGAGGATTATGTGTTACGACCTCTGTGAGGCTGCATAGCGAGATCATTTAATGGACAACATTCTCTTCAGCGATGAGGCTACGTTTCACATCTGTGGAATGGTAAACCGCCACAATTGTCGCATATGGGGTAATGAGCGACCCGATGATACCTTTGAATGGCAAAGGGACACACCAAAGGTCAATGTGTGGGTGGGTATCACCAAGCAAAAAGTGTATGGGCCATTCATGTTTCGTGAAAACACTGTAACTGGAGGTACGTATCTCGACATGCTGGAACAGTTCCTGGAACCTCAGTTACAACAAGACGGTATCCTTGGTACAGTGTTATACCAACAAGACGGTGCACCACCCCACTTTGCTCTACAAGTTCGAGAATACCTGAACAGAACATTTCCAAACAGGTGGATTGGACGAGCGTCACTTCGCTTGTGGGCAGCCCGTTCACCTGATCTTACCCCAATGGACTTTTTTCTGTGGGGTTTCGTCAAAGACAATGTCTACAGAACGAAAGTTCAGAATTTGGCAGTTTTGATATAACGGATAAGAGAGACATGTGCTATGATCAATGTGGCTATGTTACACAAGGTATTCAGGGCTACCGTGACCCGTTGGGAATCATGTTTTGAAATGGACGGTGGCCACGTGGAACGGGAGTAACCTTGTCTATGCTGCAACATACTTTATGTTTTAATTAAATCAATATTTCCCAAAAATATACTGGAACTTTATAAACACCCTGTATTATAGGGTTAGGTACAGCTTACAGCAGTAAAATTTTTGGAAATAGTGAACATTTTTTCCTCAATTACTGTATCTTGTACAATAATGAAAATTGGTATATATAAAACACTGTCCTTCTGCTATATGAAAAAAAAAATACCATCCACAAAAATATATATATTTTTTAATTCAAAATGTTTGAAGTTCCCTGTGCCGTGATGAAGCGTTTCCCTCATAGCTCAAAAACTTGTTAACTTTTTCATATTGTCTCTCTTTTATTTTATTGCTGAAACTCATGTTTACAATGTCATCCTCCTTCAACTACATTCCTTAATAAATAATATATATATTTTTATTTTGTATAATAGAAAATACTGATATTTGACCGTTTTTTAGAATGAATTTATTTTTTATCAGACAATCTATCAAAGGCAGAGAAGTGATCTTGAATCGTATTTTAGATATGACATGCATAAATACACACAAAAAATTTCATCACAGAATGTTGGATAGTTTTTTAGTTATGTGGGAAACGCTTCTTCACTGCACAGTGAACTGAATTTAAAAACAAATGTAAATAATTTTTTTAAATCGTAAAAAATACTTTTTTCGTATAGCAGAAGAACAGTGATTTACACATACTAATTTTCATTATTCTACAAAATACAATAATGGAGAAAAAAATGTTTAATAATTCCAAAATTTTACTGCCGTAAGCCATACCTAACCCCTTAAGTATCGATACTAATCCTTTGTGTTGTACTAGTATATTGTAAAACCCTTCTGTATAATTATATTTCAACTAGACTGTGACCATGCATTAAGACTTTGTAGTAGGTCTACTATTAAATTTTTTTTTTTTTGACATTTTCCATATTCAAGCTGTGAAGTGATGTACGAATACCATGGAATGTAAATAAATACAATACAATACAATACAAGTTATCTTTGACACAGACGCTGTGTCGTGCGACTCTATCAAACAAGAATCCAACCATGCGTTAGTTTAGTCTGTACATGAAATGCTTAAGTGAAGTCATAGTATAGTACATCTCATACATTTTGTCAAGACAATCGCGATGCGCAGTAGGGGAACCATGTTTCAGTGAAGGGGGTAGGAGTAGAAGGGAAGCTCGGGCGTGTGTCTACCGAGTTCAAGGCAAAAACTAACCCATTCCCCTATAATTCGTAAGTACACTCATCTGAACTCATGCGCAGCTCTGTAGGAAGAGTGGGGGAGTGTTTGGACATAATGCATGATCTAGGCTATAAAGAAAGAAAGGGCCGGACGGTGGGGACCCAACAAAAAGGAACTGCAATTTTTAAAGTTCATTGTAAATGCATAAGTCATTCAGAGAGTCATGAAGTGATATTACAGTAATAATGAAGCTGTGATGAATTGGTATTTGAAATAGGATGAGAACTGTACAAAAATTATTTTCTTCAACACAAATATAATGAGATGATCCGTGATCGATGTTCAGGCCTTGCTCTAAGAAGTCGCTAAGTGACTAAAATAATTACAGCCAGATCTCTTTGAAACTTCACTACCAGCTTGCGTTAAACTATACAAAAGGGCTCCTGGCCAGGAAACACGAAAATTCAATGAAACCCAAGCTAAACCGCACAGTATACAGCTAATGTATTTTGTCAAGACTCTTCCTACAGAGCTGCGCACGAGATCGGATGAGTCTACTTACGAATTATAGGGGAATGGGTTAGTTTTTGCCTTGAACTCGGTAGACACACGCCCGACCTTCCCTTCTACTTTTACCCCCTCCACAGAAACGTTGTTCCCGTACTGCACATCGCGACTGTCTTGACAAAATGCATGAGGTGTACTTCAACACGACTGCATTATATTCATGGGCGGGCGGACATTTAAAAATAATTTCAGATTACAAATATGCTGCTTATAAGGAAACAATCAATCTAGTCGACTTAATAATGTCACAGACTAGTCACGTTTTCTTTTGTTTCTTTTTTTACTTGCTTATTTAACGTTGCTGTATCAACTACAAGATTATTTAGCGTTAATTGGATTGGTGATAGTAAGACGGCGAGATGAGGCCAAAGATTCGCCATAGATTATCTGACATTTGCCTTACGGTTGGGAAAACTTCGACCTTAAACGCTTTCAAGTCCAAAGTGAAAATTCTTATTTTACATCGCACAATGTCCCTGACATATATTATAATTTTATTCATGGTTGTAACCAGTTTATCAAATAGTTGTATAAGTTAATTAAATGTGTCACCTAATTTAATTGGATATTTAAGTTATTTTTTTTTTTTGGCTTATACATATTTTCCTGCTTCAATTTTGTCTTAGATAGCTATCTAATTCTCTTTTTCTTTTAACATTGTAATATTATTATTCATTTCTTTTTCATGAAATGGTAAAGTAGAAGAGAAGGCATCAATTTCTGCACTCTGGCAGAATTTTTTTATTTTATT
The DNA here is from genome assembly GCF_040183065.1 of Periplaneta americana. NCBI lineage: Eukaryota > Metazoa > Arthropoda > Insecta > Blattodea > Blattidae > Periplaneta > Periplaneta americana. Next base: position 70,754,923 of record NC_091122.1, on the reverse strand, counting down.
TTTTTGCTAATAATTGTAACATAAATATAAACAGAAAAACTTTAGCTCGCCCCTGAAAGAGTAGAACTCGTGCTCAGGGGTGGATTGCTGAATTGAAATTAAGAAGTATATAATACAATTTGTCTTATGTCTACTACGCAGTAAGAATATATAAATTTAAATGTACAATTTTTCAATTTTTATAAAATCATACATAACTTTTTTAATTTAATACTAGAGCTATTAAAATTGCCAAGATTAGAATATTTAAATATAAATTTGTTATATGTTCTTGGGCTTAAATTACTACTATGATTAAATACTGCAGCAGTGTTGCATTTAGGTTCAAACAATCTTAAAGAATTCATTACTTTCGTTTCATAACTATGAGAATACAATTCAAAATTACTTCGATTTTTAATGTATGAATTTTATTAACACAATATAACAAATTTGTCTTATTTTAAGAACATTAAATTCTAAAAAAAAATTTGAGATGGAAAATCAATAGGTTTATGACGACATATTTTAATTATTTTCTTCTGTAATAAATACAGTGGATTAAAATTGGATTTAAATAAGTTATTCCATACATAATTACCGATTGAAATAAAGTTAAACATTAAAGTTATTATATAAAGCATTATTATTATTATTATTATTATTATTATTATTATTATTATTATTTTATATTTTGATTTTCACAGAGTTTTAGGTGAGCATCCCTTTATAATTAATTTTTGAAAATTGAATCACTATAGTCGCTTTTCTAGATTTGCTACACTATTTTCGATACAATAATTCAATAACTACTTTTTCTTTATTGAACTTGTATGTTGTTTTCTTTTCCACGTTTCCTTGCCTAAATTTTATTGCACTGTTCCGCACGACCACTTAGTTCTAAATGGAAGCATTAGTGGATCAAGGGGTTATATAACACTTGAGTTTTCTCAGTGAATGAAGGTGATGTGTAGAGTTCTTTCACACAGCATTTTATTTCGCTTTGCCTTGTCACAGAATGTAGAAGTATAAAGAGGTTGAAGGACGTATATTACAGATACAAGTCTGTTTTTAGTGGATAAAAGTGTTATTTGTCTATGGTAATATTTGTAATGAAGCCCCTTCATCCACTAATGCCTTCAAATATCAAACCCTATAAAATTCATGTTCTGCATATTTGAGTTTCATTACTGACCGCAGGGAAGGTATTCATTATAGCTTTTCAATAGAATATAGAATACGTGAAGAAGTGTCGAGACAGAAATTATTGTTCATGGAGTGAAGAAACTTTGATGTCGTTGCATAGATGGTGACACTTACACTGGTCCGGTCTCGGTGACGCAGTCAATATCTCTCGAAAGAATAATGTTCAAATCTAAACTCATTGTTTACTTGCATTATGTAACTTGATAAATAAAGCAATTTGAATACAAGTAGAAGAGTGTACAGAAAAGCAGATAAACAACATGAGACTATAGGAACAGAGATATGAGGAGTAGAAAAGAAATTGAAGGAGTATAAGCAATTCAAAAAGGAATAGGAGAAGAAGAAAAATCATAGTTGCAGTATTATCACAGTCTCGTATATACGGTCACGAAGTTTGAGTTTATGAGGGTACTAGAAACAACAGACTGTGCAGGTACTATTTCGCATTGTCTGTAATGAGGCGATAGTAGCGATCCTAGTGATTAGCAACTATCTATGGATGCATATTTACTACGTATTGAACTTCGTGACTGTATATACTAGACTGTGGTATAAAACCTAACCCGTTGTAACTATGCACTTCACAGCTTTATGCGGCGTTGCCACTATAACCACTACACAACAACTGACGAGTCCTTCGAATTAATTCTGACGCATAACTGTTTAATGATGATTTATGCAAAGGATTCTCATTCCGTGAGTTATCATTCTTTGAAATACGTCTTTTTTGCGACATTTCACAGTAACGCTACAAATTAAGGTCTATAATACTAACACACAAGTAACTTACGTGGTAGTAACATCATTTAACACAGCATGTAGGACACAGACAACATAGCAACCCTCCGCGGAGCGGTAGCAGATAGAAAATGCTACGTTCTGATTGCTTAGAAGGGTGTCACGTGGTATTCTTCAGTTCTTTCAGGGGAAAGGTTGCCGAAGCAAAAAAAGAATCTCCCAAGTGCGTAGTTAGAACGGCTTGGCTGTAGTGAAAGAAGATTTAGGGATAGCAGGGAAGAAATAAGTTACATGAATAATGGTAAAATGAAGCAGGAAAAGAACCACCGACGAGGTTCAAGTGTTAACGCGTTTGACTGTCAACGCGGAACTGCGTCAGGACGTGTGTTCAATACCCGCTTGGGCCGATTACACTGAACAACAAATTTTTACTATTTGTCTTGCACCGAAATAAAAATAGGTGAATGTTACTAATATGTGTGCCCTAAATCTGAATTTAAAATCCAAATTGCCCCATCACGTAACATTTTCCAGGGAAATTGAATTGAATATTTTTATGAAAAAAAAAAACATTTTTTTTTTTATTTTTACTGCTACTGGTAAAATTACAACAAATTATGGATTCAAATAGCCTTGTAATACTATAAAAATGTGTACTGGACACAAAAATGATGTTGCATAGTTTGAAATACAGCAATAAAAATATTTCACGCGTATAATTAGAAAAATCTCGGAATTTGAACTTACATTTAAAATAATTTTCTGGATGACTTCTCTTTATAACTAGACCCGGGATTGTCTTTTACAAGGAACCAACAACAGTCTGAAAGCATGCTGGATGATGATATTCCTCTATATCGCTTTTCCATTTCAGATATTTCTTTATGAAATCTTTTCCCATGCTCGTCGCTTAGTGCTCCAAGGTTAGGAGTAAAGAAATTCAAACAAGAATGTAAAAAGTATACTTTGAGAGACATATTACACCCCATTTTCTCATATGTACTTGACATGGCTTCCACAACAAGTTCTATATAGTTGTCTGCCCTAGAATTTCCAAGGAAATTTGAACAAACCTCTTTGAAAGGGTTCCATGCCATTTTGCTGTAACGAAAAGTGTTTCCTCAAACAAAGAGTCAGCCAGAACTTTGTGAATTTGTGGACCGATGAAAATGCCCTCCTTTAATTTGCCTTCATTCAAACTGTAAACTCTTCTTTTAAATACTGAAAACCGCACCCTTGTTTGTTCATTGCGTGGACAACAATTTGAACTGTTTTTGAAATTTACTGAATAGCAGTGACCAATATCTGTTTAATTATTAGGAGTGCAAAAGAAATGCCAACAACCATAAGAAACATTTAAAATAATTTTCTGAATGACTTCTCTTTATAACTAGACCCGGGACTGTCTTTTACAAGGAACCAACAATAGTCTGAAAGCATGCTGGATGATGATCTTCCTTTATATCGTCTTTCCATTGCAGATATTTCTTGATGAAATCTTTTCCACATACTCGTCGCTTACCGCTCCAAGGTTAGGAGGAAAGAAATTAAAATAAGAATGTAAAAAGTGTATTTTTAGAGACATATTACATACCATTTTCTCATATGAACATGACATGGTTTCCACAACAAGTTCTATATAGTTGTCTGCCCTAGAATTTCCAAGAAAATTTGAGCACACCTCTTTGAAAGCGCTCAAAAAGAGCCAGCCATAATTTTGTGAATTTGTGAACCGATGAAAATGCCCTCTTTTAATTTTTCTTCACTCAAACGGTAAACTTTTCTTTTAAATACTGAAAACCACACCCTTGTTTGTTCATTGCGTAGACCTCACTTTGAACAGTTTTGAAATTTACTGAATAGCAGGGACCAATATCTCTTTATTTATTAGGAGTACAAATGGAATGCCAACAACCATAAGAAACCGAAAGTAAGTTATAAACTCATAAAATGCATTAGCTTTTGTTTTGGTTTACAATCCCCAATCCAGGCCAGATGTTTCCTGGGGGAGCGCTTATCGAAAAGTGAAATCATAGTATATCTTAAAAACCTTAGGTGATACGAAGAAAAGAGATGCATTTTAGGATTCAGAGCACACAAACCATAAGGAACACATTGTTTGAAGTCGGAGAAAAATGTTTGTCGTTCAGTGATTACCTAGTTTGGTTTCCCAAACTAAAAGCCGAATGTTAGGTAATCAAATGGAAAATATTCGGCCTCAGCTCGCTAAATACATATCGTTATCGCCAAATTCGTTGCCGTTAAATAATTTGGTAGTTGATTCAGCGTCGTTAATTAACTGACTAAGAATAGGGAAGAGGAGAAAAGAAATGAGTTACGTACCGAAGCTTCAGTTAAGAAGGAAGAGAATGCTAAGAAATGGTATAAATCGTATTTGAATCATAATACGTACAGATCACAGGAGAGAGAGAGAGTTCAGATAAACACAAGAGGAGTCCCAGTACTGCATATCGATGGCTAAAAAGTGATACTTCGTATCTGCAAAAATTGTTATTTAATTTAACTACATTATCATTTAGAATAATTACGTTTTATTCAGAACAGTTAACTAAGATTTCGTCCTCGAATAGAAGATTTTGCAAAGCAGAAACATGTATAAGAAGTATGTCTTTGAAAGAAATTAATTTTTGAAACAGTTTTCTGATTGAACTACAAATTCAAAGATATGAGGTATCACTTCTTAGCCATCGATATATCACACATATGGTTGACAGTTTCTGAACAGTCACTCGGAAAAAAATATTTCAGACCCTAAGTATGCAAATAGTACAATATATTCCTTTTTTTCCTTCCTTACACATCCGAAGAATTTGTGAAACTCATTTACATAAGCCTAGAATGCGTTGCAGTTTTAAACACAGGTTATCACTGAAGCAGTTCATAATAAAAAAGAATGAAACATCAAATCCTAACCCCAACATTTCTAAAAATCTAGATATCAGAAATAAAATAGTATTTATGGTATTTTATTAGGAAGACGATGATATAACTTGCATATTCTCGTTAATTTACTCTGTGAATGTAGGACACACACACACGTCTTTCATAAATGTTATTTTTTACTTATTTACAACATTTAATCTCTTGTTTATTTACTTATGAATAATAGTGTGTTACTCTTTCTTTTCAGCCATAGACCAACGTACATGAATACATGTTGTTTTATCGGTTCATAGGGTTGTTTCGTCAATTGTCTGAAGACAGGTCTGAACCTCACAAATGATACCAAGAAGGCACTACTTATGAGGCAACTAGGCCAGGAGATAATAGTATAGAGTAGGCCAGTTCCTTTTCCCCTCCTTTGCATACATCGCCGACTAGCTATACAGGGTGTTAAAAAAGTAGCCAATACTTTAGGAGGTGATAGTATGCATAAAAATAAGAAAATAATGTCTAATAAACATGGGTCCTACAACACATACTTTCTTAGACCTGGACACTTGTTCATAGGAGGTGCTCAATGTGACGTCCATTCATGGCAATGCATTTCTCTGCCCTACAATACAGCGGACTACCGTAGTTGACACCCCTGGCATGGAATAATGATACGTCACAAGGAATACTGAAAACAAAAATCTGATTGCGGATATGAGCTGGGTTCAGCAGAGATGGCGTAGTGAATTTTCTTAATCAGCATATGTATGTTCTGATGAAAATTCCCATGCAGTTTAAGAAGCAAGGCATCATCACCGATTCTCAATCAACGTATGGGCAGACGTTCTTAGTGATAGATTAATAGGGCCATACGTGCTACCACAGAGACTTTCAGGACTTTCTTATTAAGGTATTGCCTGCCTTGCTGGAGAATGTGCCATGTCAGCAGGACTACAGATGTGGTTCATGTACGATGACACACCAGCACATTTTCTCCGCAATGTGCGTGAACACCTGACGTTGACATTTCAGTTGGTCGGGGAAGCCCCACACCTTGGCCTACTCATTCCCCAAACCTAAATTCCCTAGAAGTTTTGTTATGGGGACACATGTAGGAACCAAGAGAATTTCAAAGAGTGCGTGATTCCTTACGCCAAAGGGCAGAGTAATGTATTGCCATGAATGGACGTCAGATTGAGCACCTCAGATGTCAGAAAGTATGTGCTGTAGTACCCATGTTTATTAGACATTATTTTCTTGTTTCGATGCATACTAACACCTCCTAAAATACTGGATACCTTTTTTTAAACTCTGTATAATACACTAGTCAGACTTCAGATGCATACAAACAATTTTGTTCTTCCTCTGACACATATCGTCAAGTAAGATTTACTGTCTGATAATAGATGTACATATCAGCCAGAACCTCAATCAGAGGATGTATGCATCTAAATTAAATATTAACATCGTAAAGAGGAAAATTACATTTCTGGGTTTTATTAGAAATCAGAAATTTGGAGAAGATTAAACTGGAACTTCTACTTAATTGTACAGATTCGTTGATATTCTACTGCACATCTTTTCATCTTGAATGGAGAAGTGAAGAGAAATATTCCTGACCTGCACATTGTCCCTCACTTTGAGTTTAATGAGAAAGGGAAAAATAATACAGATTAAGATTATCTCCCGATAACGTCTGTGAAAGATTCTAAGAATGACTGTTGTGAGTCTATATAGCTACACAATTGTTTAGTGTGAGAATTCATATTGCATATCCATTTGACACAGAATGAGAAAATTATGTTATATAATGAGGTATGGTATACTTAATGTAATTCGCAGTGTTAAGAATGACGATTAAATGGTATAACTCGCACTGTTTTTAAATAACTTTTATAATAAATATTTCAGTTAATGAAATTGCAGAACAATTGGCAATATTTAAGTAATGAAATACTCTTCAACGTTCAGTGCAGCAGCGAAACCCAGAATGAAACAAGTGGTCAAAAGCCTTGAAGTTCACATATTCAGTTTCTCTCAGTCCCGAACTTCCTTGCAAGGACACTTATTCGCGAACCTTTCAGGTATCTCCTCCCATTTTCTCCCTATAATTCATTCATTCATTCAATGTTTTATTGCAGCCGTTCTCCAAGTTTATCTAGTCTATAAAGCAGGCTTGCAGAACTGGGCGCCAATTGTGGTGTACGTCACAAGCCAAAATACGTCACTTATCCCTTCTTTTCATCCCACGCGTCATTTGACTTGTTAGGGGAGGGGATATGTATCCAGTGTCTGTGTTATGTGATTGGGCATGGGTCACAGATGTCATTTAATGCCGGTGGACTGTGGACGGGGAACCAACGCTTTCCCCATGCTTCCACCCCTCCCTTGCCAGTTCTGCATACCTGCTATAAAGGATCCCTCTGGAGGAGTACAAAGGCAAGCAATAAGACAATTAAAATGGCTGTATTGAGAGGCAGAAGGGCAGCACTTAGTAAAATAAAAATTATCTCAGGAACTGTAGAACTATGTTACATAGCTTTTGAAGAGGTTACTAAAATAGTCTTAAAATGTCCCTTCACTTATTTGAGTGTAAGGCTATGAGGCAATCGGAGAATGAATAAAAAATTCAGGGACTTAAATCTGCAATCCAATTCTTAATAACAGCAAAATTCCGTCCTCAAAATTTACCGCACATCGAGAAAGAATGTCAGGTGCTTACAGTAAAAGGCTCCAACATCAACACCTTCATCAAATGAACCACATATTCCCTACATTTATCAAGCTAAACTCTACTCTAATTATGAAATTTTAACATGTCTTTGTATCCACCGATGTGGAGTAACGGTTAGCATGTCTAACCGTGAAACGAGCGGACCCGGTTTCAAATCCTGGTTGGGACAAGTTACCTGATTGAGGTTTCTTTCCGGGGTTTTCCCCTCAACCCATTAAGAGCAAATGCTGGGTAACTATCGGCGATGGATCCTGGACTCACTTCGCTGGCATTATCATCGTCATATCATTCAGACGCTAGATAACCTTAGGAGTTGGTAAAGCATCGTAAAATAATTTAAAAAATACGTCATTGTGCCGTAAAGATGCACTTGTAGAGAGTTTATCTGACAATGTGATTATTGCATGTGTAAATTAGGAAGCAAAACTGAAGAACAATAATTTGTATGTCAGTGTCCTCTTAAGAGAATGTGCTATACCATGTATTTGTTACAGCCCCACCTCTATTGGAGAAAGTATGAGATCCAGGGTATAACATAACAGAACAAAGATTAAATAGGAAGAAAGATACCACAATTATTTAGGTACCTACATCCTAGCCGTATTTTTATAGAAATATTCTAGATCTGGGATTCCATACTACTTCTTTTTAGTAAGAAGTCATAAATCCATTGCGTCACAATTTTTCTTTCACATGTCTTATTTTAGCGGTAATAAATTACATAGTTGAGGTTTAGATTGCTTATTTATGGTTTGCATATGTCCCCGTAAGGTAAACACGTCTGGCTGAGTGTAGAATTACGTATTTTGCAAATAAATATTACCAGATAATGAGTTTGTGAAGACTGAATAAATTATACTGCCGCACAAAATTACGCAATGGAATGAATTCTCTTCGCCTCTCAGATAGGATAGACCCAATTGTATCTCATCTTTCAAGCTTCCTAGGCTTACTCGAGACAATAATGTCAGTGGACCTAGCCTTGGACGAGAAATGAAAATTCCACATCTTTTAATATAATTTTAGTACAAATTTTGTTATTCATACAATATTATCTATACTAAACTCATGGTTTAAAACCCAAATCTGGTTGGTAAAGAAAAACCATTGATTGCTGATAGCCGAGCGGCTAAATGATCAGCTTTCAACACTGTCAATTAGATTTTGCGTCGAGTATAATATTAAATTATGCAGGCCTACTGCAATCCTTCCGCCTTTTCTGAATAATTTTAATATATACATTGAATATCTAAGTAAAAAATTAAACTAAAGGCACCTACAGATTACACCGATTTCCATACACCATCCAGAAGTTGGTATGTTATGGATTGCGAGAAGTGGGCGGGTTTATACCATTCACATAAAGGGAGAAAGGGAAAATTCCTGGCGAGGGAGCTCATGCGTTAAGCACAAGACTTACATTCGGGAGGTCCGCGGTTCAAATCCCCGGACCGACCAACCTGATAAGAGGTTTTTCCGTGGTTTTCCAAAGTTATTTAGGCATAAACCGGGTTGGAAATTTCATTGCCATGGTCCATTTCTCTTCCTAATCCCTCTAGAAAAAGAATTTAGATTTTATATCATATCACATCAAATATCATATCAAATGTCATGTCATATATCATATCATATATCATATCATATATCATATCATATCATATATCTTCATCATGGAATTCTATAGGAATATTCAGGTCATGAAGCATGACTTTGTCCGCTTGCAGGAAGGGCGTTCTCTCCGAAACCGTCTCTGGGTTATGAGCCTTTCGCAATATCCCTGCCAGGATTTATTCCTTAAGAGCACTTCCGAGAGCGCTTCGACATCTTAGAAGGGCTGTCGAAATGGATCCTGTCCTGTTTCGTCACTATGACGTATGAACTTACGGCGAGGTGGTGAAGGAGCCCATTGGGCGAGCGGTCCCATGCGGTCGGTAGGCTGGTACACCTCATTCTCATTCATCCCATAATTCGGGGTTCACAATAGGCCACTGTCGAGCCGATGTGCTGAAAGGTCGTGCCTACCCCACCCCTAGCCACTCACTACTGCTACTACTAAATGGTCAATTCTGAGGAATAAAGTGGCCAGTAAATTTTATCTGGAACCTTCTTATTCAAGGCCAAAGTTCTTTACTTGTTATAAATCGACAACACGGGACCCCAAACGTTAGGCCTACTGTTCTTTCGATAGAAGTCATGCTATGGATTTCTAACGGGCTAAAATGTGCTTTGCCCTCGGATGGATCTACGAAGAGTGATCATTAAATTCCGAGACCTGTCCCATAAATGGAAATACAATTATCCGATTTAAATTTGGCTGCCATCCCCTTCAAAGTAGTTCCCTTATTTAGCTATACACTGATCCCAGCGCGTCTGCCAGTTTTGGAATACCTCCTGGAAGTAGCGTTCTTGACGGCTGTCGAGTACCTTCTGCGATTTGCATTGGATCTCCTCCACCATGACAAAACGGCGACTCTTTAGCTTCAATTTCATCGTCGGAAACAAAAAGAAGTCGCACAGGGGCAAATATGGTAATGAACGACGACCATCTTGTAACGACTGCAAAACTGGCGTGTTGCGAGAGCTCTGTGAGCTGGCGCATTGTCGTCATGGAGCATCCATTTGTTCTCTGTCCAGAGTTGTGGTCGTTCATGTTCAAAATGGACGTGAGGCTCATTTGAACCTCTCCAAATGACATGTTGACGATGTCAGAAATTTCTCTGATAATGATGCGTCGATCATCATGCACAATTTGTTGAATGTTCTCAACATTTTCGATAGCATTGCACGTGCATGGTCGACCTGACCCCTCATCGTCCTCCAGTAATGTTCTGTCATTTCTGAAAAGCAAATGCCACTCAAAACACCTCGCCTGACTCACTGCTTTATTCCCATAGGCTTGCTTCAACGTTCCTTGGGTTTCAGTTGCCGATTTTCCGAAGAATTTTATGTTGACTCTCTGCTTCAGTTTCGAGTCCATATGATTTCGCAAATGCACGGATGCTCGTGCAAACAAAAACCTTGTGTAACATGGGTCTCAAAGAAGATAGCACTTTGAAATTATGTATCGCGCCTCTTCAAGGTCGTCTAGCGTCACTGCTGCGCGCTCGTGTCAAGCACGTGATCCCTTCGCCCACAGCACACAGTCTCGTTATTTAATGATCACACCTCTTAAACCACTGAATCTTACGTCCAATGGCATGCATGATAATTGTTACGAGTATTGAAGACAATGGATACTATACGGTTTAGACAGAATTTTCCAGTACAGTTCTTTTAATCCACTTCAGCTATCTTTTATTCTCTCGAAATATATTCGATTTTCTAAAATGTATAAACCCTAAATTATATATTTCATTTAATCTCCATTCCCACTCGATTTAACTAATTCTTTTCTTATATCTAAGATTCACGAAAATGCAATAATTATATAAAGTTCACACTTTTTATATAGGCCTATTCCTTAATGTTTTCCCAGTTCAAGTTTTTCTCATTTAGCCTATGGTCTGAAGTTGCGCAGAAATAATTATGACGGTGAATATTTTAGTCGCCTATAATCAAATTGCACTTTATCAAAAAATCTGATTTGTCATTAAAGACGAAACACTAGTGCAGTTAGACTATACACGGTAATTTTATTACTAAAGTTAAGGCAGATAAATTCCAGTTTGACTCCAGACTAACAGTTTGTCACATTCCCTGCAAAATTACACACTGAAGCATTCCTTAATGCCATTTTTTATAATTTGGAAAAGTGTAGTTTGATTCTAGGCGACTAGGGAGAAACACTGGAGGAGGGAGGTTCGATCCGGTGCTGTGGATTGAACTTCGGCATAGCTCAATGGTGAGAGCGCTTGGTACGTTGAACCAAGGACCCGGGTCCGATCCCCGGCGCCGGAGCGAATTTTTCTCTTCTAATATTGATTATTACCATAACAGATGTATTCTGTAGTACCAAAAAATAATAATCTTTACGTAGACTTAAATCAGGTTTAGTTTGGAAATAATTATTTTGTAAATACAGTGGAAGCTCTTAAGTTCGACAGAAATCAAGTTCGACTGCTTACGTAGGAGAATTAGACACGTCCCTATTCGGGCACTAAGAAATGTGTTTGCCATTGAATGGGAATTGGTTCTGTGTCTTGTAGTGATACTTTTGTTAAAGGAAAACAGAATATTTTATTGATTAGGACATCCATATTGATCACTGATTTTAAATTAATGAACTCATCTTTTTCTATTTGAAAATTGTGTCGTTTGTGAGACGGAACTGTCGAAACCAACAGTGGTACTAGAAGCGCATACACAAGTCTCGGGGCAGGAAATGCAAGGTAAAGGTTCGTTGATGGATAACCAATAAGAATTTGTACTCATTCCATCTGCCACACCCACTATTCTTATTGGACTTAACTTTCAATAAATTCTGTTCTGTCGAACTTAGGAGAGTCCACTGTATTCTCAGACGTTTCGTCCAGATTGCAAGAGTCTACCAAGAGATGAAGGAAATCCTGATTAGTTTTCAATTTTCTTGTCATGTATACGCCTCCTGCACATGAAAATTATGAATTATTCACAGTGGATAATTTGATTTTAAGAAGACACTTCTGTTTCCCTTGCTACCCTTCAAATGCTTCACCGTTATTTCACAATCATGCTTATTACCTGTACGAAATGAAAGGGAAACTGCCGCATCTGACGAGGAATTACTACAACGAACTTTCACAGAGAGAATAACCGTATGAATCCGTATAATTGACGCTGACAAGTGGGTTATGAATGAGGTGTGAAAGTGCGTATACGTGTATGATTCAAGGTACATTTTTATTACGTTGTTTTTAAATGGAATCAAACGTCTAGCCTGAATTCCGTAAGTATGCGTTTATCAGCGTTATGAAAAATCCCAGACATTCCGGCGGATGGGGATGGATTTTAAACGAATGGGTTCTTTCGGGAATTAAATAAAGCTTGGGATCGTGTCGTATAATGACAGCAAGTACAATAATCCTATTCTGATAGAGACCTCCAAGCAAAATCTATTGATCTGGCCGAGAAACCAGGTGGCCCGGGTTCGAATCCCGGTCGAGGCAAGTTACCTGGTTAAGGTTTTTTCCGGGGTTTTCTCTCAACCCAATACGAGCAAATGCTGACTAACTTTCGGTGTTGGACACCGGACTCATTTCACCGGCATTATCACCTTCATATCATTCAGACGCTAAATAACCTGAGATGTTGATACTTACTTACAAATGAGATGTTGATACAGCGTCGTAAAACAACCCAATAAAATAAAATAAAAAATTTGTCGCCCACGTAATATTTCGACGATGAATAAACTTCACAGCTGAAAATTCAGTCAATAAAGTACCATTTCTACTGAAATAAAGATTATAATTGTCGTGCCAGCGTTCGGAGTTTAAAGGTGGATTGTGATGGTAGAAATGACAGTAAGACTTACCTATAGTGAGGATCATGTAAGAGCACTTCCGAAAGGGCTAATTTTGGCGGTCTCCTCAGTGTTGCCAACTAATACCAGGTATCACCAAAGAGGGTAAAATCACAATGCCATGTGTAACGACACAACAACAACAGTAATAATAATAATATTAATAATAATAATAATAATAATAATAATAATAATAACATAGTATTAACAATAACGATGTCTTGTTATTTACTTACTTACTACATCTCATCTTTATGTTGGGAGGTGTTTTCTAAATGGTTCAATAATTTGTGAGAGAGTAGGCCTATATTTTTCTCCTGGACCTGCCTACATTATATTGGAAATTAGTAGATTAATATGATCTAATATTAAAATGCATTTTGTCTGACAACATGAATTTCATTGCTTTCACTAAACAGTTTAAGATTCACGAGACCTAACCTAAAAATGTATTTTGTTTCGTCACGTGAAATGATTACTACAAACTCCGAAACCCGAATGCCACTTTGAAATGAATGCTTAAGAATACTTAGGCCAACTTATTCCTAATAACTTTGCTATTCTAGTTATAATTGCCGTCTCCGTGCGCATTTTCTATCGATCACCCAAGTGTATGTATCACACCATATGTTATATTTATTTACACTTATGTGACAATACTCTTGAATTGTAACCACAATGCAACACATAAAATAACTATTATGTATTAATGTAATTCTGATATTAATTAATTATTAGTATGCTCGAATTTCGTCCACCGTTGTGGCTGAGGAGTTAGCGAGTCTAACTCCCAACCCAGCGGTCACGGGTTCGATTCTCGGTCAGGACGAGTTGCATGGGTGATGATTTTTCGAAGTTTTTCCCTCACTACTATGGATGAATATCAGGTAACTTTGTCAGGCGATTGGAACCCCACTCATCTTCGCCACTTCCTTTCCTCTCCTATCATCCTTTCATCATCCCGTCTCTGGTTTTTCAGATCACTCTACCGAAGCTGCTGACTCTCTTGACCAGCCTCCGTGGAATGTAGTTCAGCGATGTTGGATGGTTTCTGCAATGGCACCCGAGGCGGACCTACTCGGGGGAGGAGTCTCGGACCGACAGGGAGGCCTTGGAGGAATTTGCCGAAGCAGGAATGGTATATGGATTCTGTCGGCTGTAGGGACCGGTCTTTAAGGGAGTCATGTGGTAGAGCGGTGCGCGCAGGGATCTGTGGCACGCAACTCATTCCATATCGAGGGTTAGCGCACTAGATCTCAATAGGTTGCAGTGTCGGGCCATCCGTGTCCCCCTCAGTTAAATTCCATTTTAATTCATGCTCGAATTTCACTAGCTTTCAGTAATCGGCTCAAAAATCTGCGACAATTTGAATTTTCAGAATTTGCATTGCCGACATCAGCTGTTCCTGCTGCCAACAGTAGTATTTTTCAGTATCAAAATTCGAAACGAAGTTGGCAAAAGAAAATTCAACCTTCAAACTACAAAATCACCTTAATCCACTAGGATATGTAGTAATGGGGGGAAAATGGTTAGGTTTCACCCTTAGGGTATTACGTAAGCTGATCCGGACTACAACTCTGTTTCGTTTTCAACCTCATTGTTTCTCATACATCTTTTGGTCATCGTACTTCCACAAAAGCGCGTAATGTACCCTTTTACCTTGATTTATGTTGAGGTTTAACTCTCTAATTTTCGTTCCGATCCTTCTCAACGAATACAATGAGAACATAAACATGAAGATCGATACATTCAATCGAACGGTACAAATTAAACTCATTCTGGGCTATAATTAGGGAAATAATTTCATAAGAAGTATAATAAAGGTATTATGAAGCTATATTGTGTGATGGGATGTTTATTTAATAGTGCATAACCGTGGATTGAATCCATATCCTTTCTCCGCAAGCCATGAGGAGTAGGTGGGATTTGTTTGACCTTTGCCTTTGTTCTGTCTCTTTACTTATTCCGCTCATGAATAACCATTAGCCGGATCGTCACTCCATCAATAACATGAGACACGGCCACTTCCGCCTCGCCGTGTAGTTTCTCAGCCAGGGCTACTTTGTTTCAACATCTCCCCCCAAAAATCAAGACACGGCTTGTACCAGATAACATTAGCATGTTGCGAAATTAAACGACGTCAATTCGTGTTTAAGGAAAACAACAACTGCTCACTAATTATAAATCAATGCATCTTCTTTTTATAATGTCCTGATCACACGAAGTGTACAGTCTCTGACAATACATAAAACCTCGGTTAAAATAAACTTAAATACTTTGTCTTCAAGAGTTTAAACAATTATAAACCAAATACACATTTGTCTTTAAGGAATATGTTAATGGAACTTTTGGAGTTAACTCTGCAATGCTTGGGAAAAGTGGCAGAAGTCAATTTCCAATATATATATATATATATATATATATATATATATATATATATATATATATATATATATATATATATATATATTTTTAGTTTATTGACAACTTACGGAATAACTGCTCGCTTGGGAAAAGAGAAAAGAGACATAAGTATTTCACCCATTAGAATAATTCATACAGAAGAAAATCGACATAAACCAGTGTGAGGATAGTTTCTTCTTTCTTCTGTAACATTAATATTTTTGACTTTATCACTTTTCCCGAGCACTACAGAACTTATCCAAATAAAAGCTTGATGAATTTTCTAAATTTATTCTGAGGTGATAGATGTATGTAAAGGTTATTTTATTTTGAATACAAATTATGATATAATATTAATGCTTTCAAGAGGAAGTTAGAGGTTTTATAAAATAAGGTAAAAATAGGTAACATGCAGTTGACATATTTTTAATATGGAGTAGTGACAATGCTGAGAGGTCAGGTTAAAAATTAAAGATACAGTTACGAAGTTTAATAAAAATTTTACTTTAAAAAGCGATGGTTAAGTTGTGTACAGAGAAACAACATAGGTTACTCTTAACCTTCAGACTAAATTACAAAGAATTGTGGAACGACTGAAAGAGAGATGACTTTAACCATTTCATCAGCAACAGGCTTTCAATGCTTGAAGAAAAAGAATATGAGCTAAATTTAATTTATACAGCATTTGTAAGGCATAGTTATTTTTTTAACAAACTGATATCTATTACCAATATTATCAATGTACTTTGATTACAATTAAAAGTAATAAGTTTGTCGTTATTATTTAAGTATGATTCCATATAGAACTTTCAACAATAGTTACAAGTTCTGGAAATGTTTACTCAGTCTTCATTGCATTAATTTCAAATTACCGTGAAACAACATTTCTTGTTTAGACATTATTAATAGTTCTTCGAATGTGTGTCTCCAATTTGCGCAAATGTAATAGCCTACTTTTTTATATATTAATTCGAACCTTAAAGGATTGTCAGCACATTTCTAACTGGCGGATCAATGTCAAGCAATGGACTGCATTTGCCACGCGTGCTTACCCCAATCCTGAACCACTCTCCTCAACTACAGTCAGCTGGGACAACCGGGATTACTAGTGCTTCAGTTTACAGTTTAGTTCAGTGTGACTCGTGCGTGGTTTGTACATTTGTGCGTGACCTTGATCGGCTAGTTCGAAATGCGCTGAGTATTGTTTTTTTTTTAAATGGCTATTTTACGACACTTTATTATCTGCAATGGTTATCTAACATCTGAGTAAGATGAAGGTAATAATGTTAGCGAGATGAGTCCATGGTGATACAGCGACGAAAGTTACCCAGCATTTGCTCTTATTAAGTTGAGGAAAAATTCCGGATACAACTTCAACCAGGTAAATTGTCCCAATCAGCATCTGAACACGGGCCCGGTCGTTTATGGCCAGACTTGCTAACCGTTACTCCACATCGGTGTACAAAGATTCAGTGTTTCGGTATGTATGGAAAAATTCAAATATCTTGGAGCAACAGTAACAAATTTAAATGACACTCGGGAGGAAACTAAACGAAGAGTAAATATGAGAAATGCATGTTATTATTCGGTTGAGAAACTTCTGTCATCTAGTCTGCTGCCAAAAAAATTTGAAAGTTAGAATTCACACACACAAAAAAAAGTTATATTACCGCTTGTTCTATTTGTTTGTGAAACTTGGACTCTCACTTTGAAAGAGGAACAGGGATTAAAGATGTTTGAGAATAAGGTTCTTAGGAAAATATTTGGGGCTAAAAGGGATGAAGTTACAGGAGAATGGAGAAAGTTACGCAACGCAGAACTGCACGCATTGTATTCTTCACCTGACATAATTAAGAATGTTAAATACAGACGTTTGAGATGGGCATGGCATATAGCACGTATAGGCGAATCCATAAATGCATATAGAATGTTAGTTGGAAGGCCTGAGGGAAAAGACCTTTGGGAAGACCGAGACGTAGATGGGAGGATAATATTAAAATGGATTTGAGGGAGGTCGGATATGATGATAGAGACTGGATTAATCTTGCACAGAATAGGGACCGATGGCGGGCTTATGAGAGGGCGGCAGTGAACCTGCGGGTTCCTTAAAAGCCATTTATAAGTAAGTAAGTATTATTTTATGAATAATAAATTTTCATAAATTATTAAATTTATTTACACGTTCTACTAATGTAGCCTTATTATTTATAACAATTTTGCAAGGAATTGGATCTTTTCCTAAAAATTGCATCACTTTAAATTTTTCAGTTGATAATTCCAAGGTAAATTTTGAAGCGATTCTCTGTAAGTTGTAAATTGCTCTTTGTAAATTATGTTCTGTTTTGGAAATAACTTGATATCAAGAAATACCCATTTCAAATGTTTTTAAATGAACCTCAAATTTTTTGTGATATCTATTATACAGAGTCTTTCATAAGGAAACGAATCTATCGAAAAATCAACTCTTTTGGATTATTTTTTGAAATGATGTTCATCCTCACGAGAAAGAACCGTTCCCGGTGCCGTAAAGTCAATTTGGAAGCAACCACCATCGCCCCCGCTGCCAGAGGAAGCTACTTATCCATGTGTAATGTGCATTTTATGTCAACTTAAAATGATCTGGAGCTTGGCCTTCTATACGCCAAGGATAATGGCACATGGTCATGACTATGCAAATTGTTGTGATAGACTGAAATGATAAAATGCCACGCAACCGCTCAACATTACAGCAGAATAGAAAAATTGGTGCCTGGTTTGAACTTGGAAACAGTGTCGCTCAAATTAAGCGTTTATTCCGTAGACGATATGTTCCCAGGCAGGTGTATCTGTCGCACAGGCCCAATCCATTGGCCTCCGCGATCACCTGATTTGACTCCCCTGGACTTCTTTTTCTGAGGATTCATCAAGGATCGTGTCTATGCCACTAACCACGCACCATTCCTGAATTAGTAAAACGAATTGAACACATGATAGAAATGATTACGCCTGACATGCTCACCAGAGTCCATGAAGAGTTGATACATCGCTTACGTTTCTGCATTCAGCAGAACGGAAGACATTTTGAAAATTGTACACCATAATTTGTATTTATGTGCTTTAATAAAAGTTTAATAGCTCTGGCGGCGAGGGGAGGGGATGTTTGTTTCCAAATCGACTGTACGGCACCGGGAAGGATTCTTTCTGGTGAGGATGAACATAATTTCAAAAAATTATCCGAAATAGTTAATTTTTGATAGACTCGTTACTTATAAAGATCCTGTATTTGATGTTCATTTCCAAAGTAATTTAGTCGTATTTAAGTGTTGAATATGAATATATTTTTCAAAGTTTTTAGGAGAAAGATTTGTAGTACACAAGCAAATAAACAGATAGGCCGAACGTCAAATTCTTCTGCTATGTGGTTTATAAGAAAATGCTGATTTGTAATTCTACAATCACGCTATCTTAACGTTGTACCTAAATCATGATTTGTTTGTATTTAGTTTACTCAAATTTCAAACTTTTAATTTGATTCTGATGACATGTCTTTAAAGTTTCAACGTGATTAACACTAATGACCAATAATTGAAAAATATGATCATAGACTGGGTCTTTCACCTAGACGTTTGAATAAATGGCAGCTGTACACACTCTGTGACTCATATTTAATACAAATTACGGTAAGGCATGGTTGGTTAATCCGTGGCCCTCGTGACACCGCGTGCGTGAGATGAGCGGCGTTCACCTTGGCTCCGTTTGTCCTTGCGATTCCTTCACTCACGACGCCGCGGATAGTCAGGGCTGCACAGCCGAGCTTTACTATAGTATTAATTACACTTACTTCTCAGGCGTGTCATGTATCAGACGTGCCTATACGGTGATACAACTATAAAACTTCAATTGCTTTGTCATAATTCTATTAACGAATATGTTGCTTGATTAAGGCCCGGTTTTATAAATACGGTTAATCTAAAGATTATGTTAAACCCAAGTTAAACCTAACCATGAGTTTAACTCAACGTGCCGTATTACAGAATCTCGGTTAAGTTAAACCGTAGTGGAATACGATTGGTATTACTGCTAGGAGAGAAAAGAAGAACATCGCAACTGTTTAATTACATTATTGATTTAAAATAACCGACGCTACTGGAGAATCTTCATTAAGAAACATCTTTGTTCTTCGATATCAGAGAGAGTATCATAAAAAAACCTAAAGAGGACCAATACCGCGTACTTCAGTATGCTTGTCAGACTTAACCTCAAATAGTTTTCTTAACGTTGCCTACCAACGTTATATCACAGTCTAGTATATACAGTCGCCAAGCTCAATACGTAGTAAATATGCAAACATTAGGTAGTTGCTCACCACTAAGATTGCTAATATCGCCTCATTACAGGCAATGCAAAATAGTACCGTCACAGTCTATTGTTTCTAGCACCCTCAAAACTCAAGCTTCGTGACTGTATATAGTAGACTGTGGTTATACTCCCAAACACAATGCAACCAAACTAAACCTTGCATGAACATCCGCGACCTAACTCCATACAGAATCAA
Organism: Periplaneta americana; assembly: GCF_040183065.1. Taxonomy (NCBI): domain Eukaryota; kingdom Metazoa; phylum Arthropoda; class Insecta; order Blattodea; family Blattidae; genus Periplaneta; species Periplaneta americana. The sequence goes on along the minus strand of NC_091122.1, from coordinate 70,734,994 downwards.
CTGCGTAATGAAGTAATAATATTAGTGTGCGTATTTTATGTGTTGTCTAGAATATTTTTGAAATAGAATTCAGTCAAACAATAAAATTACTTTTACGAGTCTAGTAAAATTAGGTAATATTATTAGTGTTTATAAATCAGGTCCTATAGTAAATCTTACCAAGAGACTGTCTGCCACACACAGAATAATAGGTTTATAGTAGATTTACGGACACCTTCGAAATCTTCCATCGTTTTCAATATGTCTAATAGGAGAGGAAAAATAACGCAGCGCAACTAGTAACTGATGCACAGTGTCAACGGAATGTTTTCAAAAATAAAACAGAAGTCGTTTATCTTTTCAAATAATCTTTAAATCCAAACCCTAAAACACATAACTTTGCACTTTCTCATTTTTCTGTTGCATGTTGTGTCCGAGTTTCAATTTTTCGAAATAAGGTTAGGACTATAAGCCTAATTCTGAAGGTTAGGACTATCTGCTTCGAAAACCTCAATCTGTTTTAAAACATATGTTCATTTATGTACATTTGAAAGTGGTGCACTCTATTTCGAAAAATTTTTGGCCGATGTGGTCGTTCAGTAATATTGATCACTCACATATCGTCACTCATAAGTTCTTGGAAAACATCTGCAATATCCATGTGTATTGCGGGAACCGCCATCTTGCACGGTTGAGCCTTGAACTGCAGTTTAAACGGCAGAGAACTGCCGATCAAGTTAAACTCAAGTTAACTTAAGATTAACTGGTAGTTAAGGTTTATAATACGAAGCAGAACGAAAAACTTCAGTTTAAACTGAACGTAAGGTTTAAACGGCGTTTATAATACCGGCCCTAAGTGTCAAATTCGTTACCAGGCTCAGTTTTCACTACAAAATTATATTTAAAACAGGCGAAACAAAATGGGATTCATGACAAACAATGGTAATATATGGGTCAAGTTTCTCGGAGTACTAACATTCCGCCTACGGTTATAGTATTACAACTTCTTCACAATTTGTAATTTACTCGTATATTAAAAACATCAGTATCATCTTCGCAAAGACAGCTAATTGTGGGGTGTTAAAGGAGTTTAGACTTCAAAACGAAGTAGTTTACATGAAAGTCAGAGTGGTAGAGTATTAGCTAAGAATTATATTTGGGGACTAATCGCTTTCAGGCTGGGTCTACACATTGCGATTTTGCAGGATCCGTTAAATACGCTCCTGCCTGACGGGGTATGGGTGAATCCAATGATGCATATAGAGTGTTAGTTGGAAAACCTGATGGAAAGAGAGATTTGGGGATGCTGAGACGTAGATGGGAGGATAATATTAAAATAGATTTGTGGGAGGTGGGATATGATGGTAGAGACTGGATTAATTTTGCTCAGGATAGGGAACGATGGCGAGCTTATGTAAGGGCAGCAATGAACCAACTCCGAGTTCTCTAAAAATCATTAGTAGGTATTATTATTATTATTATTATTATTATTATTATATTATATTATATTTATTGGAGGGGTGCAAGAAAGAATACTAAGGGGACTTCTATAATGAACAAATGAGGAAAACCACGTAGAGTCCTGCAGGAATAAGAAATCCCGTGGCTGAGAGTGGCACAGAAGGAAGACAATGAACCGATTTGGTAAAATGGATTGACAGAATGTGGGATAAAGTTGGTTTTCAATACGAAAGCTACTGGACACCGGAAAATGTAGACATAGTTATTGAAACAATTAGAATATAAGGTACAGATTCTTTACAATATGGATATCCTGAACTAGCACTAACAGATAGCGCGCGTGTACTTTGAGAAATTCGCTTTGCGTGTGTATTTGTTTTCCAGTATACAGTATAAACATTGAGAATTTATGTAGTGTATTAGTATATTAAATACTCTTAAAAATAACTAAAAATGAAAACATTGTAGTTGTATTCCTGTATGTAAATACCAGGAAAGCTTTTTGCGTTCAATCAGGTCCCGAAAGATTTTGAATATATGCTTTCGACCTTAAAAAATATAACTAATTAAACTGCGCCTCAATATTAAACAAGAACTACTTCAAGTAAAGAATTTCTGGCTACAGTTTAATTTTGGAAGAGGGCAAAGAAAAATTTTAATAAAAATATATGCAACCTTAGCAGCAAGCTTATGTTAGCTTAGATTATATTCAATACTTGTAGAAGTCTTCGAAGTTTACACCTGCATTTTACAATGGTACGATACTAGGCCTACAGTATACTCTCGAATAACTGGGATGATTATTATGCAGGAAGCTCCGTAGTGAAAAAATATATAGGCCTATGAATAATGTAGTCTACGTATAAAATAAGAAAGTAAGGGAACCTTGACTCCACAAAAAAATCCATTTCGTGAATAATGCTTTTAATGTGGACTATTAAAAATCATGTTTTAATTTAAAATTTTCAATGTTGTCCTACATATTCAAAACTGCATGTCCTTAACCTACAAAACCCACGAATAATTGTGATACTATGCGATCATATTATATCATCATATTAAAAATTGCATTTGATCTCTCTGCAACTAGAGAAAAAATACGAGGAATTCAAACCTGATAGTCCCTTTAATATAAAACACATTGGTGGCTGCATGTCCTATTTTTCGCGTAAGGTACTTACAATACTAATGATTCAAGAGGCAATATTCACCTTGGACAAAGTTCCTATTTTTTTATTCGTGCACCTCGTTCTCAAAGTTCTCGTTTAGATTCATAAACATTCAATTTACTCGTATCTACAGCATATTCTGCATACTGTAGATTTTCTCATCCATCTCTCAAGGGGAATCGCTCAGTATTATACAAATTTACTTTATTATTCATTGTAAATTAAATTAAATTAAATTATGAGGTAAGAAAATACTGAATGAAATTAAATTATACTAGATTAAACAAAATAATTATATTATTTTCACACGCACAGAAAACCAACAAAAGTTACACAACACAAAACTGCACGCATTGTATTCTTCACCATTAGGAACATTAAATCCAGATGTTTGAGATGGGCAGGATATGTAGCAAGTGTGGGCGAATCCAGAATTGCATATAGAGTGTTAGTTAGGAGACCGGAGGGAAAAAGACCTTTGGGGAGGCCGAGACGTAGATGGGAGGATAATATTAAAGTGGATTTGAGGGAGGTGGGATATGATGATAGAGACTGGATTGGTCTTGCTCAGGACAGGGACCTATGGCGGGCTTATGTGAGGGCGGCAATGAACCTCTGGGTTCCTTAAAAGCCAGTAAGTAAGTACAGAAAACCAACAAATCCCTATGTGACATATTTATCGATTTTCAGATTTTTGCTCTATTAAATAACTTAAATAGTGATACAGCAAATAATAAAATCTCTTAAATATAATTATATTTCTTTCTTTCGAAAATGTAAGAATTCACAATCCCCTTTATACGGCTGTTATAGGATGAATAAATGTGTTTTTCCTCCTACTGAAAAATTGTATATTTTGCACATAGGAGTTATTGCAGGAACAACGTTGATATGACATAATTATAGCCTTACAACATGTAGTGCCGCATGGAACGCCCCTGCCATCTAACGGTAAAACTTCGCAAGGGATATCTCTATTCGTGTGATCGATCACGATAGCGGAAGCGAGAATAACTAAAAAGGAAATCAATCATTATAGCGTCTTTCATAACCATAATTTCCACTTGAACTGCTTCGGATTTAAGCCCTACCTCCAGCGTGGAAAGTCAATGTCCAACTGATGGCACACACAACAAATGAAACATTTAAGAAATTCTCGGAAATCGAGCTACTATTGCACGATTGTTTATTGAAATGTCGAATCGTGTACTGCAAAACTTCCACCATTCCGCTGTCTTTCTATTAGCGTTGTGCTCATCGTTAAATCATCATCGCGATTAGAATTGGTGCTAAATAACGGTACTGTTTGATTTAATGTACGAAGAATGATCATTTAGTAATGCATGCGACGGCAGTTAGAAGCGTTTTACATTTTTAAGTACTATTACGATATATTATTGCTCTTCCATGCGACTTTCATTGCTTGGGTACTTCATAAAACTTTGTTATTTACGACACTTATGACGATTATGGGCAAACGAGGTCGTAACCTTTATCAAGATAAAGTCCTGACATTCGTTCCAAACCAAGGAAAACCGCGAATGCCTCTTACGATGATATTTAATAGTATCCTTCGCATCATATTAATTCCTTGCACAACAACATTGGGCTATATTTTATTTACGGAAATTCAACCCGAGCTCATATTCAGACTTTTGCATTGTGACGGACGCACTTTGGCAGAAAACCGCAGCCTAGATGTAGTGATTCAGTCAAAGTTGATCTAAGCATGTGGCTGTAAAACATGTGCAACTCATAAATAGCCTTCGCTTCTGCTTCGCCTGACTTGGACCGCGACTGTGGCTCAAATACTAACGCTTGTCTTCCATCCAGGTGGTCTAGGTTCGATCCTCGACCAGGTCGTGATAGAATTTATGGTGGACAATGCAGACTTTTTAAGGATTTTTATCGAGATACTCCCATTTCCTATCACTATAATGTTTGAAAATAGGCTGGATGAAGTCGTGAACATTATAATTGGACTTTGCCTGTTATGTTCAACAATAAATAAGTAAATAAATAAATACATACATAAATAAATACATAAATAAATAAATACATAAATAAATAAATACATAAACAAATAAATAAATACATAAACAAATAAATAAATACATAAATAAATACATAAATAAATACATAAATAAATAAATACATAAATAAATAAATACATAAATAAATAAATACATAAATAAATAAATACATAAATAAATAAATACATAAATAAATACATAAATAAATAAATAGATAAATAACTAAATCCATAAATAAATAAATAAAAATAAATAAATAAATAAATAAATAAATGAGCCATATTCATAGACATTCTTAGCGCTGGCTTAGGTGGATGATCAGCGAACTAACGTTTTTCGTATTCATAAACCAGTGTTAGCAATATGATATGATATGAATCCTGTACAAGTAATCAGTCGATAGCCGGGGCTAGCGAAATGTCTATGCATAGCACCCTATAGGTCGGTGAAATTTTGGTCAAAAAAGGAAAAATACGTTTTTTATTTTCAGATTTTCAGTATTTTATTATGAATAAACTTTTTTATTTTAGTAAGGCGCTTTCCTCTGGAAAGTTCTAGGGCAACAGGATGATGGTAATGTACTGGTTTTCACATTTGAATTTTGAAATTAATTTTTTCTCTGATATTTTTTTCAGCACTTTGTTGCATTCAAAATCCACTACGTGATACAGTTTTCATGAAATTGTCTTGGGAAATATGTATAAATACTGAACTAAAAATCTGAGTTCGGCTTTTCTGCATAGTGCTAATAATGATCATATAATTAAAAAAAATCTTTTTGGTAGAAAACATAAAATGTTAGAAGAAAAATCATATCAATATTAAAAAATTTTTAATAGTAAAGTAAGGTAAAACAGTTTCTTGTTCCGCGCCGTGGCGTCGTGGTCTAAGGCATCCTGCCTAGGACTCGTGTTACGGAATGCGCGCTGGTTCGAGTCCTCATGGGGGAAGAAATTTTCTCATGAAATTTCGGTCAGTGTATGGGGCCGGTGCCCACCCAGCATCGTGATGCACTTGGGGAGCTACGATAGGTAGCGAAATCCGGTTACGCAAACCAGCTATAACGGCTGGGGGGCTCATCGTGCTAACCACACGATACCTCCATTCTGGCTGGATGATCGTCCACCTTTGCTTCGGCATGTGGCCGTTAGGCCAGCAGCCGGCTGGTCGGTCTGGGCCCTTCGGGGGCTGTAGCGCCACGGATTATTATTATCAATGCAGACGTTTGAAGGATTTTTATTGGGATGCTCCCATTTCCTATCACTGCAATATTTGAAAATAGGCTGAGATGAAGTCTCAATGGGCATAGGAATCAATAGATGTAGCTCTCGCTACTGATGTTGTACAACATGACACATTGTTGCTCATATTCATTGAACCTTGAATTTCGACTATAATATGTAATTATGGACACAAAATTATGGCTCTGTTACTTATATTAACATTCTTTGGCGTAGGGTTTGTTTCCGATCACTTATTACATTATTATCTGTTGAATCTTTCCTATTGTGTGGGGAAACTTTCATGCAGCAGATACGAGATACGATAAATACAATATGTCGTAACAAGCTACTTAAATTGCGTTAAATTAGATATAACTTTACATACGCATCTTAAAAAGCCTTACGTCTATCCGCTGTTTTATGTCTGCCTTCATTGCCATACAGGATTCAGTAATTACGAAACAAAACAGGAAGATTGTCTAGGCAATGCTGCATCCTAATGCCAGCACATAATGCATACCACGGTTCCATATCCCTATTCCATTGTGATCCAGCGACAGCAGCCCCATTCTTAATCCCACACGTTGTATATCATTTATTAATTTTCTCTACCAAATTATCATCCCTAAGTTATTTAAGAAAATACAAGGTGTTCCACAAGTAGTTGCCATTATTCTGAAAAGAGTATGCATATGATAAAATTCAATTGTTTTGTAGAAACATAATTAACACGAGTAAGTCCGCTAGTTAATCAATTACTTATATTCAAGTGTTAAAAGTAGTGTATGCAAGATTCAAAATTAATTATTCATTAGTTTTTACTGACGGATCCGGAGTAAATGATTGTGCTGGTTGTTCCTTTGTTGCAAATGGACAGATATTTAAGTATAAATTGAGCCAGTACACTAGTGTTTTTACCGCAGAACTATATGCTTTTTGTAGAGATTTATTGTTTTTAGTTAGACAACCTCGGGGCAGATTCCTTATCTGCTCCGACTCTTTAAGCGCCATTTAGTCCCTGCAACATTTGAATTCTGATGATCCGCTTGTGTAGACAACCCAGGAACTTTTCCACACTCTCCTAACCTCTGATTATGAGATTGGAGTAGTGTGGACTCCGGGTCATGTTGGCATTCCTGGAAACGAAGCAGCGGATGCTGCAGCAAGGGACGGTGCTATGAATGGGTCTGAGGTGTATTGGCGTGAGAGGTGGCAAGATATTCAAAATTACCTGAAATATACGTTATGGTGTCAATGGGAAGGAGAATGGTCTCCACAAGAGGGAAATAAATTACGTAGAATAAAGAATACTGTTCGAGTTTGGGATTCGTCAACAAGAGAGTCACGACACGAAGAGGTTTTACTCACCCGGTTGAGGATTGGCCATTGTCATCTGACATGGCCATCTCCTACGTGGCGAGCCTCAGCCGGAGTGTGAGATATATATATATATATATATATATATATATATATATATATATATATATATATATATATATATATTTATGCCATTTTTCACTTACAGTGGAACATTTTTTATTGCGTTGTAGAAAATATGACCGTGTCCGTCGACAATATGGAATACGGCCGACTCTACGTGACGCTCTTGGAAACAATTTTAATTGTACAAATGCAGTTCTGAGATTTTTATCGAATACAGGGCGTGACAGGGTGATGTAGTTTATTACTGACCTGTTTTACTTATCCTCCGGACCCTTTACATCCGGAGGTTCCATTTATTGTTTAGTATATGTTTTTAACATTCTTAACATTTGGGCTTTTACATCCGAGCATTTTAGAAATACAGCAGATAATTTATTCCTGGTGGCATTTGTTTTATTATTTTATAGTTTATTTTTAAATACCAGCTTAGGTCTGTGAACTGCTCACTTTTATGAGTGTTATGGGTCACCTTGTTGAAACTGCATTTGTTTACCTCGTTTTAACCGTGACGTTTTTTTAGTTCTTTTAAGCATTCAGGTTATTGTATTGTGTTTGTTTTGTGAAGGACTTTAGATAAGGGCGCAAATAGCCATAGTAGCTGACGCGCCCTTTTTAAACTCCACTAACTAACTAAATAACTAAAAGTAACCGCTTGTGTAGGCTATGAGAGAGAGAGAGAGAGAGAGAGAGAGAGAGAGAGAGAGAGAGAGATATTGAAATCTCATTTTCTTGTGATCTCGAAACTAGAATGTAATTAACGTGTTTTGAACCACGCTGTGGCTGTCCGAAATAACCCGATATATTGAAGGGGTTAGAATGGTATACCGTAGTCCTATGCCACATAGGCAGCGTGTTAAAGGTTTAGAGTCCAATGCTATTATGTGCGATATCATAATTTCTTCAGTGTATAGTTACGTCATTTGTTGAGTAATTTTTATAATATATTATTAGTAGTTTCCACATATGTGTAAGAAATGAACTCGCACAAGAAACACTTTTGTTTAAAGTGTGGCTTTGAACTATCTCATTCTCAAACCTTCAATTGTATGCGAAGTTGAGTAACGCCTATTAGTCATGGAGACATTTAACATTTAATTGGCGTTCCAAAATTAAGCTCTTTCGCCAAGGAACAGACAAATGCAGTTTTAATCCATTGTTGTATAATGTAGGTACATTTCTGAGATATTTATTTTTAGTCGCTAAATTTATATTTCATCAGTATGCATGATGCGGTGAACGGTTTCAAATTTCTAACTCAAATTGTAATACTTGCCTCAAGTTTTTAAGAAGCTGTTGTTACCTATTTTACTATTAATTTTTTTTAATATTGATAAGAATTTTTTTAACATTTTATATTTTCTGCCAAAGATTTTTTTTAAATTATATGATCATTATTAGCACTATGCAAAAAAGCCCAACTCAGATTTTTAGTACAGCATTTATACACAATTGTCCACCCTGTGGAGTAACGGTCAGCGCGTCTGGCCACGAAACCAGATGGCCCGGGTTCGATTCCCGGTTGGGGCAATTTACCTGGTTGAGGTTTTTTATCCGGTATTTTCCCTCAACCCAATATGAGCAAATGCTGGGTAACTTTCTGTGCTGGACCCCGGACTCATTTCACCGGCATTATAACTTTCATCTCATTCAGACGCTAAATAACCTAAGATGTTGATAAAGCGTCGTACAATAGCCTACTAAAATTAAAAAAAAAAAATATATATATATATATATATATATATATATATATATATACACAATTCGCAAAAATGTCAAGACTATTTTCATGAAAACGTATCGCGTTGTGGATTTTGAATGCAACAAAATGCTGAAAAAAATAGAGAAAAAATTAATTTCAAAATTCAAATGTGAAAACATGCACATTACCATCATCCTGTTGCCCTAGAACTTTCCATTTGAAATAAAAAGTTTATTCATAATAAAATACTGAAAAATTAAAAAAACTAATTTTTCCATTTTTGACCAAAATTTCACCGATTTCGCCTTAATTCATAAGTTATACGCCCGAAAATTGTTTATAAAGCTTGTTATTTCGTTTCTAATGCACAAAAATAATGTAATAAATAATTGAAGAATGCTGTCAAAAAATGGACATCTCTTTGTCATGCTAACATTTTGTGTATCCCTTAAGAAGTGACCGTAAAGTAGGAACAAATACCAAAGTGAAGGGAACTGCTACCGTGATGAAGGAGAGAGTGAAAATTACCCTGTGCGTATGGCCGTTTGGCACAAACACCCCCAATAAGTTGCTCTGAAAGAAAACACTAGTTCTTTGAGTTTTCTTGGGACGCTCATTCTGACATCAGATGATGCAACTAACTAGTCCACTGCTATGGCGCCAGTCGCATCCAAGTTAAAAAATTGGATTTCAATTGCCGATGCCTTTACTAGTAACGGCAAAAATTGTGCTGTGCAAAGTGTGTGACAAACGCATTTAAAAACTGGACTTCATGTCACAAATAAAGTGGAGTAACGGTTAGTGCGTCTGGCCGCGAAACCAGGTGGCCCGGGTTCGATTCTCGGTCTGGGCAAGTTACCTGGTTGAGGTTTTTTCCGGGGTTTTCCCTCAACCCAATATGAGCAAATGCTGGGTAACTATCGGTGCTGGACCCTGGACTCATCTCACCGACATTATCACCTTCATCTCATTCAGACGCTAAATAATCTAAGATGTTGATAAAGCGTTGTAAAAGAACCTACTAAAATAAAAATAAAAAATAAAAAAAGTTACAAATGAAAAACGTGTTCCGTCGAAAAAACAAGTTCTTACACAAGTGGTGCTGAAACCTTCATCGTCTTTTACTAGTGAATTTAATAACGATTTGTGCATGGCAATAGTTGCTGCAAACATGCTGTTGTTTAAACTTGCAGTGTCAAAGTTTCAAGCATTTCTACACAAATACTGAAGCTTCAATAATCCGGATGAATTCACACTCACGAAATAATATTTGAACTCCTGCTACACTGACACAACGGAAACGATCAGAGCTTAACTTCGCTATTCCTACGTATGGATTGCCGTTGATAAGACAACAAATTACGCAGAAAATATGGAAAAATATTTAATTTAATTACACCTCCAAATAATAATTAAGTGATGCTGAATCACCAGTGCATCTGTAATGTTTATCAGTATGCAAGAATACATATAATAAAGCTTAGATTTTAAATGAAATATTTCTAATTATTACATATTTATCTATACAGAGTGATTCACACCACTGGTAAGTCATTTATTTCGGAAACTAATGCATTAAAATTTTCGAGACAAAAATATTTATAACTAAAGCACATGTGAACTTTCACTTGAGCTTGATTTCACCAATCAGCCTTAACAGGAAGTAAGGTCAGTGGCGTATTAGTTCAAAATTTCAAACGGGAGTCGTGGTCATATATGGTACCATTTGATAGAGCTTTTCAAAAGAAACAACTTTCATAGGAAACGTTTTTCTCAATTTCCACTCTTTCAATGAGAAAACGTACGAAAAGCTAATGTCATTAATACTGAGAAATGTTACGAGAAGAACATATAAACTAGATAAGCACATTTTATGTTGGCATAGTACACACGCACAATTACCTGTCTGTGTGTAGACCTGGTGGCCGACAGCACCGTCGAGGGGTGAATACAAGTAAACTACTCCTTCCCCTTTGCTCGCTCAGCAGTGTTTCCTTTAATCACCGCAATACAGTACCTACGGCCAGGTCTACATGTATACACTGCACTTAGCCAGGTAGTATGCTCAGGTGGCCTTGCCCAACAATATACAATAAGAAGGAAGTGTTTTGTTTTCTCTGTAAATACGTATGTACATTTTTCTAGTTTTGCAATTAATTTTATGACTAATAAAATAAGCACCTGAAAGTTACAAGTGATTACAAACACCTCCTACATACTACAAACAGATGCGGTCCTGTGGCATGGCCAGCACGATCTCCTGACTTGAATATTTGGATTTATATATTTGGGGATGGTTAAAAAAACATCGTCTTTCAAGGTCGTCCCACAACAAGCGATAACATGAAACAACGAATCCGAGAGACCTTCCAGTCACTTGACCACGCCGAATTGTTAGGAGTAGCTGACAGTGTTAGAAGAAAAGGGTGTGTGCCGCTCAGAACGGCAGGCAGTTTGAACATTTGTAAATATTAATGGCATTGTCCAGTCTTTCAGTAACATCTGTCAACATTAATGGTCTTGTTTACATTTTCGTATTATAACATTTCTCAATATTGATGTCATTGTCTTTTTGTACGTTTTCGCATTGAAAGAATAGGAATTGATAAAAACATTTCCTATGAAAGTTGTTTGTTTTGAAGAGTTTTATCAAATGGTACCTTATTTGATCGCGATTCCCATTTGAAATTTTAAAGTAATACGCCACTGACCCTACTTACTGTTAGGATTGATTGATGAAATCAAGCTCAAGTGAAAGTTCACATGTGCTTTAGTTATAAATATTTTTGTCTCGAAAGTTTTAATGCACTAGTTTCCGAAATAAATTACTATTACGGGTGGTCTGAATCATCCTGTATATTTTGCCGTTTTTTAGCTACATATTTTGCCAATTTTGTTACATATTTCATATTTTAATATTACATAAAATCCGGGCTCAACTTATAACACATTCCGAGAGCTTCCTGTTTGATCAAATACCGCTTGCATGAAGCAATATCATGAAGAGCTTAAAGATCAACTAAACTCCCGAAGGAAGGTCGAATACCTAATGACTCAATAACACTCAGTTGCAAGATTATATGATTCGTACTACGTCTTACTTTGTGGAGACCTATCACATCTCTGTGAATGTAATTTAACTATAGTTTTCATGTTATAATAGCAAGTCTCTATACTTTGTAATAATGTATTCTTATTTTAGTAAAATCTTCCTTCATTACGTAGCGTGTGTATGCTGCACCAGGTTATTGTATGGTGGTGGGATATGAAAGTACATAATTGTATTTGTTCACGAACTCTGAAACATCAGCGTCTGACATATAGTAGTCCTATCATTCGAAGACATCCTTTCATTTCTAGAATAATTGCTTGGATACATACTGTTTTCCGAAACATGGAGTTACAAAGTCCCATTTCGCAACTGCTGTGACTTTTGTATCACAGTTAACTTACAGTATATAAAATTTCGTCATGTTAAAAGATGAAGCATTACTAAATCGTTATAGGTATATTGAGTGTATCTTAGATAACACTGGTGAACAGCCATTTTGCGCCAGACATAAAACTAACAAATGTTTACTAATTTCGACCTCCTGAATTAAAAAATAACAAGGAAAATGTTCCATGAGTTCGGTTTTCGAGATGCACAATATAATTCATTTTATATACATTCTATTTAAAAAGCACCGTATTTCGTGTGTAACTACTTTGTTTTGCTAATGTGACGATCCCTTATGTGAAAATATTAGCATAAGTAGGCTACCATGTTACAAGCACTTTTAGAAACGGAAATTATTTTATTGCCCTTTTACGAGTCTATTTGCAGGGGGTAAACAGGTTCGCGGTATGAATTCGCATGAGTTTACCTGATTTTACTTGAGATGTGCATTCCTTTCACTGTGAGCTTTAATGATTGTAGTTTATATTTTGCAATAGACCTGCTTGTCAAAACGACTTCTAGAAGCGAAAATTGTTTTATTGCCCTTTTCGGTTCCATTTGGATGGGGAGAAACAGATTCGCTATATGAAATCGCTTCAGTTTACTAGGAGATTTCCGTGGTGTTAGTATTCTGTGCAAGACGTGTATTTCTTTAAAGTGTGCTTTAATGATAATATTCAAATTACGAATGGTTTATATGTGCGGATTTGAAGGTTGTAGCATTGCTTCTTGGAATGCAATTAGGCTACACAAAATTTTGCTGCTTTCTGTGTGAATGGAACAGTCGCGCTCGAGATAAGCATTATAATAATAAAACGACAATCACTAGAGCCAGGGAAGAAAAATATTATACATCAACCCCTTGTACCTCAAAGTAAAGTAATTTTACTCCCTTTACACATTAAGTTAGGGTTAATGAAGAATTTTGTTAAAGGGATTAATCATGAAAATGAAGCATTTAGACATATCCAGGAAAAATTTCCTGCTATTACCGACTCGAAAATAAAGGAGAGAGAGTTTTCAATAGGGCACAAATTAGAGAAGTAATGAGGGGCAATCATTTCGAAACTTTGTTGGAAGGAAAAGAGAAAGCGGCCTGGATTGCATTCAAAGACGTTGTACAGTATTAAATTTTCTGGATAACCGTAGAAATGAGAACTATGAAGAACTAGTGCAAAATTTATTGTTGGCGTATGAAACTATTGGTTGTAACATGTGCTTGAAAAGTCACTTCCTTCACTTCCATCTTGACTTTTTCCCCGAGAATTGTGACGATTTCAGTGATGAGCGCTTTCATCAAGAAATTTCAACTATGGAAAAAATGATACCAAGGACAATGGAGTACCAATATGCTAGCAGACTATTGTTGAACTCTATCTCGTGATTTACCTGATGACCAGTATAAAAGAAAAAAGCAGAAAAAGAAAGCTGTAAACTTGTGAACAGTGAATATTTAACCTTATTGTCATTGTATAAAGGAGTATTTTCAATAGATATAAATTCGAAAATTTCTCAAAACCCGTAACGAACAACTGTTTTTATTGTCATATTCGTATTGAGGAGGCTCAAATTATATAGAAAACATGTATCACACGCCCAGCGCAAAAAAAAAGTTAAAATTTGTTACGCAGTGAATTAATGAAGCTAGTCGAGGAAGAAAAGGCCATCACCGCAAAAAAAAAAAAAATAACTGCATGAAACTTAATAAAATTACATATAAAATAATGACAGTACACTACAATTTCAGGAAGGGAGGATTGGCAAGTAATTAGAAAAAAATTAATATATTAACCCTCACAACTTAGCTGGTCTAGAATTTCGTACTACTTATCTGGTTTTTTTTTGACCCCAAGAATATTTGTTGTTAAGTAGGATACTTTATAGGTTAATACATTTTTATACAAGGTGGGCCAATCAAACGGAAAGATTTTATGGGAGTATACTGTTCATATGGAGAGGGTGAGAATGTATATAACCGTCTCTTCTCTACCTACTTACTTTAAAACTTATGATTCTTTAGGCGGTGACGTCACTATCTCCGCGTTCCCTAGTAACCAAGTTGTTTGTCGCTACCATGTTTTGTTAAATAGTGCTCATCGCTACTGCAAACTGCAATTAATTGATTTTAATAGTCATGAGAAACCTCTCCATGCCCAAAAGGTAACGGTATGGTGCACGGTTTCATCAACTGGAATAATTGGCCCAATCTTTTTTGAGAATGAGGCCGGAAATACAGTGACTGTTAATTCAGTGCGATATGTTGAAATGATACAGAACTTTTTTACACCACTATTCACCCATTTTTCAGTGAATGAAAAAACAATGTTTCAACAGGACGGAGCAACAAGCCACACCGCAAGAATTTCGATGGATGCTGTGAATGCTTTGTTCCCGGGGATATCGCTTGGCCGCCTTGGTCACCTGATTTAACGATATGCGATTTCTTCCTATGGGGACACCTCAAAACGAATGTGTTTGGGAGCAATCTACTCAGAACAATTGCTGCCTAAAACAACGTATACGAGAAGAGGTCGCTGCGATACCTGTCAATATGCTGAGAGAGTTTATGCAACAGTTCGTGGCCAGACTCAAAGAATGTGTGCGTTTCAATGGAGGTCACTTGGCTGACGTAATTTTTAAGAAATTGTTTTCTTGTTGCATAACTTATGGTTATTCATGTATTTGTCATTTCTACTCATTAAATTGATATAATATTAACTTTTTTAATTCTTTTCTGCGCCTTGAAATCTTTCAGTTTGACTGGCCCACCTTGTATAAGTACAAGAAAATTGAAAGTTATTGCACCTCGAACGATTCACTACGTTTAAACAATGAATGACTGAATAAATGAGCTAATTAGTTTAATGGGAGACTATTTATTCTGTATCTGTGTTTTTATTTCTTTTTAATTATCAGAGAACACATTCACTTTCCTTGAAATGTAACACAAAAAGGAAACTGTTATTGTATCAAGTATTAATTATTATGTTTAGACAATTAATTAACTAGTTTCATCACCTACTGTAGTAGAAAGAACAAGAAACTAATTTTACAAGTACAAATAATTACTCTTGAACCTACATTTTACCCATAGTGTATATGACAGTTTATGCTGTATTTGTTTCATTTGTTCACTTTGCTTACAACAAAACACTATCACTGCAAAATAATTCTAACTGTTCTATAGCTGGGGTCATCCACGAACCCAAGCAATAACCCCCATGACCGGGGAGCGGCTACATGCTTTTTCTTGCTGAGAGTATAGCTTACTATGAGTTCGACGAAAAAGTAGTAGAATTTTTATTGAAGAAGAGACGACTGCAGTTTTCATTTTCTACGTGAAAAGTAGTTCATTGAATTGTAATGAGTAATTGTTTCATATTAAAGTTACAGTTTTCAACGCCTAAATTCCATCAATAGGTTGAGGACTCTTCTTAAATATGTACTTATTTCGTTCTGTGAGGAAGAAAAATATATGCCAATTGGCTAATTGATGATTTTTCTCAGATCAGGAGACCAGCCAATTGGCTCTTTGATGATTTTTCTCAGATCAGGAGACCAGCCAATTGGCTCTTTGATGGTTCCATTGATCTGTAGAAGGGGACGATTAGATTCTGTTAGAGCCCGAGTTCGATGTGAATAATCATTACTTTTGAGCCGTCACCAATGTCTGGGGAAGTGAATGCAGATCCGTGGCCCATTTCTTTTAGGGCTCATCCCGACATTTGTCTTAGCGCCTTAGGAGTGCTACGATAGACTGAATGAATGAATGAATGTTATATTTTATTTAACGACGCTCCCAACTACAGAGGTTATATCAGCGTCGCCGGATGTGCCGGAATTTTGTCCCGCAGGAGCTCTTTTACATGCCAGTAAATCTACTGACAGTCCCGCGCCGTGGCGTCGCGGTCTAAGGCATCCTGCCTAGGATTTGCGTTACGGAATGCGCGCTGATTCGAGTCCTCATGGGGGAAGAAATTTTCTCATGAAATTTCGGCCAGTGTATGGGACCGGTGCCCACCCAGCATCGTGATGCACTTGGGGAGCTGCGATAGGAAGCGAAAATCCGGTTCAGCAAACCAGCTATAACGGCTGGGGGGATCATCGTGCTAACCACACGATATCTCCATTCTGGTTGGATGATCGTCCACCTCTGCTTAGGCATGTGGGCGTGAGGCCTGCAGCCGGCTGGTCGGACTTGGCCCTTCAGGGCTGTAGCGCCATGGATTTACAAATCTACTGACATCAGCCTGTCGCATTTAAGCACACTTAAATGCCATCGACCTGGCCTGGGATCGAACCCGCAACTTTGGGGATAGAAGGCCAGCGCTATACCAACTCACCAACCAGGTCGACTGAATGAATGAATGAATGAAGGAATGAATGAATGAATGAATGAATGAATGAATGAATGAATGAATGGAGAGGGACAATGGTAGGAGAAACTTGAAAGGTACGTGAAAACACGTCGTTGTAAGAGAGTCAGGACTGTGAAAAACTGAATATGTGAGCTCGAAGCCTGCTGGCCACTTGTCTCAATTCGGATTTCACCACTCCAGTGAAAGAGCACTAGAAAATTTCGAGGGGGAAAGCCAATAATGGACGTAACTTATTAGCTACAACATACGGGGGGGGGGAGATAAGTACAGCAAGCTGAGCCGAGGAATTAGAAACGCGAAGGTACCAACTAGGAGGAGAAGTGGTCGAAGTCTACATGGTGTTAATTCTATCGAGACTGGAGGGTAATGATTTATTTTAAACTAATGGCGGGAACTTGACTTGCGTCATTCACCGAAGTGTCCCCATCTCGTGAGCGACGCCTCGAAGTTTACAATTATTTTTTCAGCCGCCAAGGAAGCGTTACACTTGGTGCATTATATCAGCCGAACTATGTAACACTGTATGATAATGATTAAATGAAACAATGATTAAATGCCGGCAGAGGTGGGCAGGGCATTTAGCACTTATGAGCGAATCCAGAAATGCATATAGGGTGTTAGTTGGGAGACCGCACAGTGTGCAATAACGCAGATCTAGCTGGACAAAATTCATAACTTCTCTGCATTCCAACGGATTGTTATCAAACTTTGTACAGATCTTATGAATAGCACATATTTTCTGTGTGCAAGCTCTGACTACGTTTATGTACGAGGAACTACCCCCTTATAAGTGGTGGTTTTAGATTAAAATAATAACTTGTCACCTATATAACAGATTTTTATGAAACGCTGTACGGAAGTTACAGGTAGAATGTTTTTTTGTGTACAAGCTATATTTACGGTTCCATAAGGGGAAGTAACTTCTGATTACATCTGTATGCTACCTGTAGGCCTAATTGTTATACAAAGTTTCATAACAAATGAAAATATATTATATAGGAGAGAAGTTATTAATTTCACTATAAAACATAATCAGCTTTTCTAGACAAAAAATATATTGTGCTAGTAACTTCTGCATAAAGTTTCTTACAAATCTGATAGATAGGATAGAAGTTATTAATTTTGTATAAAAGCACCCGCTATAAAGGTATAGTTTTCCTTGTGCAAACGTAATCAGAGTTTGTACACAAAACATGTGTGCCATCTATAAAGCATGTACAAAGTTTCATAACAATCCGTTAGAATGCAAAGTAATTAATACTGTCTAGCTAGTGATTTGTGTTCTGATTCACTGTGCGTTTGTTAAGGTTAGATAAATGCATCCAATGCATTCTAACCTGATGTTCGATGTCATGTGAATAATTTTGTAGGCCTAAAACACTCACAAGAGGTTAAAAACTTCTTTATTCCACGATTCTTTCAACTGTTAAGCCAAACATGGAACAATTACCATATCCCCCAACACTAAAAAAAATTTTTAATTACTGATAAATGCGCAAACATGCGCAAATTTAAAACAGGGATTCAACACTGTACATGACGATGTACCCATATTAAATGATAAAAGAATTGTTGTAACCGGACGTGACCGACTATATCAAAACTCACATTATATTTGGAGAACTTTAAAATAATAGTTTTTTCGATTATAATATTTAAACCCTTCTGTAAGAGGAAAAATACTTTACAAACTTGTAATTCAAGTTACATTAGTAAGAACGTACCTATCTGAACAGATTCCATATCTCACAACACAATAAATCACTAACAATTCGCTCTGTTTCATCCACATAGGAAGTCTCTCTGTCTACGGCTGAATAGAAGCGAGAAGTGTTAGGAAGAACTCGTTGTTCATACCCTTCTAAATATAGCTTGCCGCTGATAAAACATTAAAAGCTATTTCTCACAATATTCTTCAAATGTTAAAGAACATGAATTCATATTCACCTATGCTTAACTACACAAGTCGAAATTTGATTTTTGTCCACCTAGATTGGGAAAATTGCATACTGTGGACCGGAGGGAGAAAGATCTTTGGGGAGGCCGAGACGTAGATGGGGGGATAATATTAAAATGGATTTGAAGGAGGTGGGATATGATGATATAGACTAGATTAATCTTGCAGAGGATAGGGACCGATGGCGAGCTTATGTGAGGGCGGCAGTGAACCTGCGAGTTTCTTAAAAGCCATTTGTAAGGGGAAACGGGAGCATCCAGCGAAAACCTACTACCCAACACCATCTTTGTCCTCAACAAATTGCAGTTCAAATCGCCGGGACTCGAGTCCGGGTTACCAATGTGGAAAGCCGACGATCTGGACGTTGCACCATTAGAGTACTAATGGTTATATTATGTTACAATAGAACCGCCTATGTGAATATAATTTTTCCACTATTTTGCATGCATGTTTGTTGTTTAGACAACTGTCCGAAGACAGGTCTGAACCCCATGAAGCAACTAGGCCAGCAGATAATGGGATAGGATGGCCAGTTCCTTTCCCCCTCCATTGCATACATCGCCCACTAGCTACATGAGCCCTCAAAATTAATCCATTATTTTTTTTTATTATTTTATGCTCGACCATGCCGAAATGTAGTAATTATACACCTGGTAGCAGTCCTTTAATGCATGTCATTAAAGTACACCTATTCATTAAAGTTCAGGTTTTCGATTATTCTCGGATATGCAATCGAAAGACAACTAGGGAAACGTCACGGAGGCTGGAAATCCAATAGTGTCGCAGAAGGTTATGTTCTGTTACTAAAATAATTAGCGTTAATTGTAAATAATATTCAAATAAATTCAATTTGTCATCTCGTTTTTAAATTCTAAATAAATTTCCAGGTTATATCAAAATTAATGTTCATGTTATTCTATAGATTATATCAAGGTCAATGACACATTCGTTCCTCGGAAAAAATCAATACTTTCGCGTCTGCGCACATCTCACAATTTAGGCCAGTTCCGCTTCTCACTTACATAACCATAACATGAATACTTATGAATAATTTCAAGTTAGAAATATGGTCGAGCATAAAAAGTCGTATGAAACTTGCCTATAATGGTAATTAAGATGCTCGTATGAAAAAAAAAAACATACTCGTGTCTTAATTACTACCATTATAGGCTCGTGGCATAATGTACTAAAATAAAGTTTCTCACCTCTAGCCTTGGACAGATACAAGGCTATTAACCCGGTCCATGGTGAACAGGGCAGCCATGTGTTATAACTGTACACACATGGCAGGTGCGTCTATGTCGCGGGAGTGGGCACTTTTATGTGGCTAAGTTCAGTTAAGAACCACGTCTCTCAGAGTATAATGAGACCCCCTGCACAGGGATGCGTGTGAAGTCTTCAATAGTCACCAAGACGATGTGGGAGTCCTCAATAACACGTAAGGGTTAATACACACACATGTTTGACTGAATGCATGTGTCCTATCGTCAGTCTCACCTGCGCAACGCTCGTAACGCGGCCAGGGGACATTAAATAACAGATTCTTCAATAATAATCTTCTTTAATAGTAAAATCAGATTAAAGATGACGAATAATGCAATGAACACAGTTAAACGAATCAGGGACAGCCAAAAGCGGAAAATGTCCACATGGAACATATTAGTGGAATAGTACACAAGAAGATAGAACTAAATAATGATCAAGAGAGACTTGATATACACAGTGCAGCCATAACCGAAATAAAATATAAGATTACATCTTATATTACTCAAGTGTACAAATGAAACAAAGAGCAGCGACAGGAGTATGGATCCTAATGCAACAGAACCTAAGAAGTACAATACATAGTCATAATTTGAATAATATACATACAATTAAAAACTATAAGACGATACCTCTCACTTTTTAGTATACTTGTATATGCCCCAGAAGAAGGGAATAAGGAAGCAAGCTAAGAATGCACTGAGACTTTACAAAAACAATTAAATAAGATGGATAAAAATGTCCAAAATTATATGTGGAGATTTCAATCCTCGAGTAGGCAATGACCCTGTAAGAGATAAAATAAGACTATATGGAGAAAATATACTAAATTAGAATGATAAATCACTTCGAAATTTCGCTATGTTCAATGGGCTGAAAATAACAAAGATTCTTTTTAAGATATTCATGTTTACTTGGGCAACAAGAGGATATTTTTTTACTTGGCTAATTAACGACGCTGTATCAACTACGAGGTTATTTAGCGTCGATGGGATTGGTGATCGCGAGATGGTATTTGGCGAGATGAGGCCGAGGATTCGCCATAGATTACCTGACATTTCCCTTATGGTTTGGGAAAACCTCGGAAAAAACCCAACCAGGTAATCAGCCGAAGCGGGTCGAACCCGCGCCCGAACGCAACTCCGAATCGGTAGGCAAACGCTTTAGCCGACAGAGCTACACCGGTGGGTAAGAAGATATAAATCCCTGATTAACTATATCCTGATAAATATGAGAATGAAACATAATATGTCAGGTGAAGAATACAATGCGTACAGTTCTGTGTTATGTAACTTTCTCCATTCTCCTGTAACTTCATCCCTCTTAGCCCCAAATATTTTCCTAAGCACCTTATTCTCAAAAACAGTTAACCAATGTTCCTCTCTCAAAGTGACAGTCCAAGTTTCACAACCATAAAGAACAACAGGTAATATAACTTTTCCAAATAAGGAGAATAAACAACATTAGTGACAACATGAATTTAGTAATGGTATGAGTATTTTAATAAAAATAACTGTTTCCCACGAATAAATATTTCAAATTTCATGTACGCATTGAGCTCCTATTAAATAAAATCACTGTACTATTTAAATCCATGTACTTCCTATTTGGGAAAAGGAAATTGTACCAGAACAATGGAAGGAGTCCATTATCGTACCTATCTTTAAGAAGGGGGACAAGACTAACTGTAGTAACTTTCGAGGAATATCACTTTTGTTGACGTCGTACAAAATTTTGTCCAATATTCTTTTGAGAAGATTAACTCCATATGTAGATGAAATTATTGGGGATCATCAATGTGGTTTTACGCGTAATAGATCAACTATTGACCAGATATTTTGTATTCGACAGATAATGGAGAAAAAACGGGAGTACAAGGGTACAGTGCATCAGTTATTCATAGATTTCAAAAAGGCATATGACTCGGTTAAGAGAGAAGTTTTATTTGATATTCTTATTGAATTTGGTATTCCCAAGAAACTAGTTCGATTAATTAAAATGTGTCTCAGTGAAACGTACAGCAGAGTTCGTATAGGTCAGTTTCTATCAGATGCGTTTCCAATTCACTGTGGGCTAAAGCAAGGAGATGTACTATCACCTTTACTTTTTAACTTTGCTCTAGAGTATGCCATTAGGAAAGTCCAGGATAACAGAGAGGGTTTGGAATTGAACGGGTTACATCAGCTGCTTGTCTATGCGGATGACGTGAATATGTTAGGAGAAAATCCACAAACGATTAGGGAAAACACGGGAATTTTACTGGAAGCAAGTAAAGAGATAGGTTTGGAAGTAAATCCCGAAAAGACAAAGTATATGATTATGTCTCGTGACCAGAATATTGTACGAAATGGAAATATAAAAATTGGAAATTTATCTTTTGAAGAGGTAGAGAAGTTCAAATATCTGGGAGCAACAGTAACAAATATAAATGATACTCGGGAGGAAATTAAACACAGAATAAATATGGGAAATGCCTGTTATTATTCAGTTGATAAACTTTTATCATCCAGTCTGCTGTCAAAAAATCTGAAAGTTAGAATTTATAAAACAGTTATATTACTGGTTGTTCTGTATGGTTGTGAAACTTGGACTCTCACTTTGAGAGAGGAACAGAGAATTCTTAGGAAAATATTTGGGGCTAAGAGGGAAGAAGTTACAGGAGAATGGAGAAAGTTACACAACACAGAACTGCACGCATTGTATTCTTCACCTGACATAATTAGGAACATTAAATCCAGACGTTTGAGATGGGCAGGGTATGTAGCATGTATGGGCGAATCCAGAAATGCATATAGAGTGTTAGTTGGGAGGCCGGAGGGAAAAAGATCTTTAGGGAGGCCGAGACGTAGATGGGAAGATAATATTAAAATGGATTTGAGGGAGGTGGGATATGATGATAAAGAATGGATTAATTTTGCTCAGGATAGGGACCAAGGGCGGGCTTATGTGAGGGCGGCAATGAACCTCCGGGTTCCTTAAAAGCCAGTAAGTAAGTACTATTTATATCATAAAATAACTTTATGGTCGAATGGAGTACTACGTACAATATTACTAATAGACATAAACATAAAATCATAAAGGGAAAGATATGAAGGAAATGGAGAAGAAAAATTATAAACCAAAGATTTTATACTCATTTTTCGAGATTTAATTTACTTTTCTTTTTACGAAAATGATCACATAAAACTTCAACAAATTCGTTTCGGTTCTTGGAGTGAATGCAGAAACTCCAAACATTGAGACGAGGGTAGGAATAATTGGATACAAATGCAGTAATCAATGTCTTTAGGGAATGCTTTCAACGGTCAGAAACGAGCGTGTAAGTCTGTACGGCAAACACGGTTAACATCACAGCGAACATGTTATTATGCCATTCCATAAAGTACTTGCGGTGAATATAAACCTACTCACTTCAATTAAGCTTCCACGACGGTTGTCCGTAAGTCACGTAATTAGTGTGCGAAATACAGACTTGAAATGGTGAAGTACACGTCCCAGTCGAGGTCTGTCTTCCACGATGCTTTTCATTCAGAGCCTTTAGAAGATCATTACAACACCAGAAAAAAAAAAATCCTTTAATAAACTAATCCAGTTCGTTGTTAATTTCAATGTTGAGTGTGCAATAATTAAGAGTAAGCTTAAAGCTTTACAAGTGACAAATGTGATTATGAATTCTATCTACAGCATAGTAATTACAGCCAATAACTCCAACACATTCCAATCTTCAACAGAGGAAATTCTCTTCAAATATGGGACTGATTCTCAGTCAATAAATTGGTATTAAATTGTAACAAAACTAACATAATTCATACGATGAAAGAGTAATGGAACGGCGCCAGGATTTGAACCCGGGTTTTCAGCTCTACGTGCTGATGTTTTATCCACTAAGCCACACCGGATACCCACCCCGGCGTCGGACAGAATCGTCTCAGTTTAAGTTCCAAATCTCGGGTTCCCTCTAGTAGCCGCCCTCTGCACTACGTCATAGATGCCTATGAACGTAGGACTGAAGTCCACATATATGTTGAGGTGCACTCATTATGAGTGACTAGTTGGCCGGGATCCGACGGAATAACCGCCATATGTGGACTTCAGTCCTACGTTCATAGACATCTATGACGTAGTGCAGACGGCGGCCACTAGAGGGAACCCAAGAGTTGGAACTTAAACTGAGACGATTCTATCCGACGCCGGGGTGGGTATCCGGTGTGGCTTAGTGGATAAAGCATCAGCACGTAGAGCTGAAATCCCGGGTTCAAATCCCGGGGCCGAAGAGAATTTTTCTCCGTTCCATTATTCTTTCATCGTATGCTGACGCAGAATATCTGCATGGAAATATCATATGTACTTCGGAACATTAAAATAATATATATAACATAATTCAATTTAAATCCTGTCCAAATTCAACCTCGAAAATTTCTAGAGCAATAATTAACAACAGATCCCTATTAGAATCAACAACAACCAAATTTCTTGGCTTAAAAATCGATAATGTGTTAAACTGGAAAAATCATATTAAAGAAATTACCCCCAAAATAAAATTCAGCTTATTTTGCTATTAGATCTGTGCAAAAGATAGTAAATATCAATACTTTAAAAACAATATACTTTGCATATTTCCACTCGGTAATGAGTTTTGGAATAATATTCTGGGGAAATTCCACAGATAGTAACAGTATATTTCTATTACAAAAAAAGAGTAATTAGAATAATAGTAGGTGCCAAATCTAGGGAATCGTGTAGGACTATTTAAAAAAAAACTACAAATAATTCCCATGGCTTGTCAGTATACCTTTTCATTAATAATCTTCCTCGCATGTAATCGTGAAAACTTTGTAACTAATTCAACAGTTCATAGCATAAATACACGTCAAAAAATGACTTTCATACTCCATCGGCAAGTCTATCGTGCTATCAAAAAGGGGTGCGTTATATGGCAGTAAAAAAATTTAATAGCCTCCCTATCGATATAAAAAATGAAACTCAAAACCTAAGATTATTTAGGGCCAAATTAAAGAAGTGCCTAATTTCTCACGCTTTCTATTCTGTAGGTGAATTCATGACATTCAATAACACTTCATGAAATTGATACTAAACGTTTGTGTTGTACTAGTAGACTATATTGTAAATCTCGTCCGTATATATTTGATCTAGACTGTGACTATAAATTAAGACTTTATAATAGTATTAAGTTTTTTTACTTGTTCCATTTGCTAGCTGTAAAGCAATGTATAAATACCATGGAATGTTAATAAATAAAATACAATACAGAATGGATGTTAGTTGTAAATATGATACATTTTTTTTGTGCTGATCATATGTCACAAGAGTCCCAACACATAAATTATATTTCTATCAACGAAAATAAAACCATAATTATTCCATTCTCATTATCTAAAAAATGTAACAAACCTCCTACATCTATATTAAGTATTAAATTACGTAACTCTAATTGTTGCCTTATACAGTGTAAATGTCCGATTATTAAAGAGTCCTCTGAAGTTAAGTATATAGGCATAATTTTCAACAATCATTTAAAATGGAAGCAACACATTAATTAGCTTTGTAATAAATTACGTAAAATAATATATTATTTTGGTTTAGTGAGGAATTACTTGTCAATAA
Organism: Periplaneta americana; assembly: GCF_040183065.1. Lineage (NCBI taxonomy): Eukaryota > Metazoa > Arthropoda > Insecta > Blattodea > Blattidae > Periplaneta > Periplaneta americana. The sequence goes on along the minus strand of NC_091122.1, from coordinate 70,709,324 downwards.
GTTTATTACGCACAATATACTTAACTTTATTTCAAACCGTAATTATGTGTGGAATTATAGGATGGGGATATGATTATCTCTCGTCACAATGGATATAAAGATGATCGTGGACAATTATCGAATAATGCTGTATGAAAAGTATTTTCTTAGGGCCTGCGTAAAATGTAGGCCTATTATAATGAAGAAGAATTTGTGGTTTTATGTAGGCTTACGTAGTACTGTTAGTAAAAAAATTATATACCTGTAATTATACAGTAATATACATGGCACTTCTTATCCTATAACTAGAGAACGGTAACATAGTGATTGTACAACATAGAAACTACTGTGTCCACACCTGTGGAGTAACGGTCAGTACAGTACGATTTTTATTTATTCTATTGGGTTATTTTACGACGCTGTATCAACTTCTAGGTTATTTAGCGTCTGAATGAAATGAAGGTGATAATGCCGGTGAAATGAGTCCGGGGTCCAGCACCGAAAGTTATCCAGCATTTGCTCGTATTGGGTTGAGGGAAAACCCCGGAAAAAACCTCAACCAGGTAACTTGTCTCGACCGGGATTCGAACCCGGGCCACCTGGTTTCGCAGCCAGGCGCGCTGACCGTTACTCCACAGGTGTGGACAGTACAGTACGATTATTTAGTCCTGACAGTCGTCGGCGATGTGCGCCTTGGTCAGGCGAATCCATTTAGTTACGCCAAGGGGTGTTTGGGTTATTCACTCGCTTGCCTTCTGAGAGATCGGTTGTCATACGTGCGGTATGCATTCCTTTACCGACCGCTCGCCAATATCTCTACTCCGGAACTCTCCCCACTCCTACAGTACTATTACTTCCCCTCTTTCGCGTCGCTGAGCTGTCAGGACTAAATAATCGGTCTGTACTTCTGACCCCGAAACCAGGTCGCCCGGGTTCGAATGCCGGTCGGGGCAAGTTACCTGATTGAGGTTTTCCCGGAGTTTTCCCTCAACCTAATATAAACAAATGCTGGGTAATTATCGGTGATGGATCCCGGCCTCATTTCACTGGCATTATCACCTTCACTTCACTTAAACTCCAAATAACATGATATGGTGATACATCGTCGTAAAATGTATGTATTTATTTATTTATTTATTTATTTATTTATTTATTCTGGTGTAGTTAAGGCCATCAGGCCTTCTCTTCCACAGCACTAGGAATACGAATACAATAATAGAAATAAACACAAAAAATACACTATATACAAAATAAAGCTACACAAAAAATTAAGAGAGAGAAAGAAAAAAAACACTATAAACAAAGTAAAGCCACACAAAAATATACACAGGTTGCAGTCACACAAACTTTAAATGAGTGTTTAAGTATCATAATTAATTCTATCCCAACTAATTAACTAACATAAACAAGAAACTTGCAAGTTTAATCTAGATTAAAAAAGAAAAAAAAAACAAATCAATACTTCTAGCAGTACCTAAAAAACATTAACTAAGACAAAATTTTTCAATTTAATTTTGAATTGTGATAAAGTCCGGCAGTCCCTGACATCATTAGGTAACGAATTCCAGAGGCGAGGTATTTCTACAGTACATGAAGATGAGTATAAAGACGTTCTATGATGGGGGATAGAAAGAAGTGCTTGATGTCGGTTTCGAAGAGTTGTAAGAAATTGAAAGCGCGATAACAGATAATTCGGAGTAGAAGTATGCATGATTCTAAAGAGAAGAGACAGTGAATGTATTGTAACCCACGAAAAGAAAAAAACTGTGTAGAATATTGTTAATCCATTTCATAATTAATAAAGAATGCTTAGTTACGAATTATTAAGCCTATTATACGAATCAAAGTTTGTATAGAACATGCATACCAGAAATATCTTTCACTATACTGCTAATTAATACACAATATATTAAATAACTTAAAAATAACGAGGAGAAGGAAGGCCCAGAGTATTGTTGCGTTACAAACATGTTCGTAGTCTCGACTTTTACTCATGCCGAAAGTAACCCTTTGACCTAATGCATGCCTCAAGCGAAATGGTTTGCATAGTTGAAATGTCTCTTTGAAATTCTTATTTGTAGCAGAGGACAATAGCCATTCTTTAGTGGATTCTTCGTGAATGGAACATCAAGACTTTTTGTTGTACTGAGTGTGAATCTCGATTCACTGCACTGACCCGGGTATTCCACGAGGAAGTACAGAATAAAACAAATTAAAAAGCGCTTCTCTAAAAATAATAAAAAAAAAGTATACCTGAAGTATCAGTATATCAGAAAGTTTGGGTTATTTTGAAACTCTTTTGTACAGTATTTGCTTGTTTTCCAGCAATGATTTGCAATTGAATTATGTATTTTAAAAGGGTATGTCAAGAGACACATTGGAAATTAATTTTTTTTAATGCAAATAATAAAATGTGGTCAATTATATTGAACTTGTCAAGTTCTACAGTTCAGTTTTAAACCTCGAATGAGAGACTGAATTACTGTTTTAATTTATGATTATTCTAGTTAATAGTTTAATGTTGACGGTTCTTTCACAAAGATATATAGATATTTTTTTAGTTGGTTATTTAACGACGCTGCATCAACTACGGCGTTATTTAAGGTCGGTGAGATTGGTGATTGCGAGATGGTATTTGGCGAGGTGAGGCCGAGGATTCGCCATAGATTACCTGGCATTTACCTTACGGTTGGGAAAAACCTCGGAAAAAACCCAACCAGGTAATCAGCCCAAGCGGGGATCGAACCCGCAACTTCAGACCGGCAGGCAAGCGCGTTAACAGACTGAGCCACGCCGGTGGCTAGATAGGTATTTCTGCCGAAATCTATAACTACTTCCGACACGTGGAGGATACTGAATCTCAACCTACGGTTCAATATCCTTAAGGGGTTAGGTACAGCTTACAGCAATAAAATTTTGGAAATATTCAACATTTCTTTCCTCCATTACTGTATCTTGTAAAATAATGAAAATTAGTATGTGTAAAACACTGTCCTTCTGCTACATTAAAAAAATATATTTACGATTAAAAAAATGATTTACTTTTTTTTTTTTTTTTTTTTTCAAAATTCACTTCACTGTGCAGTGATGAAGCGTTTCCTATATAACTCAAAACCTATCCAACATTCTGTGATGAAATTTTTTTGTGTGTATTTATGCATGTCATATTTATTTATTTATTTATTGAACCTGGTAGAGATAAGGCTATCAGGCCTTCTCTTCCCATTTACCAGGGGATTACAGCTACAATATTAAGAATACAATTACAATTATAATTAATATTAAATTTACAAATACAATAAAAATGAAAGTACTAAAAGATTAACTGATTAATAAAAGCTAGACAGTTTATTGTAAAAGTTAAGAAAAGAGGAGCATTTCTTTTATTGACTAAGTACAAATTAAACCTACTCTACGCAGTAAGAAAATGCATAATAAGCTTGCTTTTGAACGCTACTAAATTGAGACAGTCTCTGATGTCACTGGGTAGGGTACCGGTATTCCACAAGCACGAGAGCGAGATTGTGTATGATGATGAATACGATGATATCTTATGTGTTGGTATGGCTAGTATGCGGCTATTTTGCGTGCGTGTGAAGAGATTATGATATGATGACAGGTAACTGAAACGGGAGGCAAGGTAGGTAGGTATAGAAGTGTGAAGGACTTGAAAAAGGAGAACAAGAGAATGAATCTACACATCTACAATATGATGCAAGATCATTTCTCTACGTTTGATAGATTGTCTGATAATGAATAAATTCATTTAAGAAATAGTCAAAAATCAGTATTTTCTTCTAACACAAAATAAAACATATATATTATTTATTAAGGAATGTAGTTGAAAGAGCATGATATTGTAAATATGAGTTTCAGCAATAAAACAGAAGAGAGAGAACATGAAAAAGTTAACAAATTTATGAGTTATGAGGGAAACGCTTTATCACTGCCCAGTGAACTAACACCATTTTGAATTTTAAATAGTAATTTTTTTTTTTTTTTTCATATAGCAGAAGGACAATGTTTTAGACATACCAATTTTAATTGCTGTACAAGATACAGTAATGGAGAAAAAAATGCTGAATATTTCGAAACATTTTACTTCTGTAAGCTTACCCAACCCCTTAATTCTCAACAAACATAGCAAGGGTTTACTTTTCGTAATCCATTTGCGAAATAATGGCACAGTAGCAGCTCTTTGAATCATCTTCGTTATGCTGCAAGTGGCACTACAAATTCATAATCACGCCTTCTTACTGCTTAATCTTTCCTTTAATGGATAAAATAGGAGTAAGCGCTTCAACCTACTACTCCAACACTGCCGGACGTGTATCAAAAAATGAGGTTATTAAGAACACAAAAAGATACGTACCAAAAAGTCGAGATTTCGTGATGTTTTTTGCCCTTTTGCTTAATGGATGTGCTCCATTTAAAGCTGTATACCGTGGCTGAGGTTGCTGATTTGAATACAAAGGAAGGGCCGTGTTCTGTTATTGTGGGTGGGCGCACCGACTCAACTGACCGGGCCACAGTATGTCCCGAAAACTTGACATCGTTTCAGAAGAGCTGCTCACTTCGTCAGATGTAGCTTAAAGTCGCGAATTACAAATTATGTATTACAAATTACATTTAATTGTAAAATATTCCCCGATACTTGTCGGAGTCTTCCTGCATTGTTCATAAGTTTACAACTTCTTTTACGACACTTTCTATTGTAGCACAAACCCAATGAAATTACAGGCTGTAATCTGAGTCATGCTTGTGGTAGGGATAATAAAAATAAATACAACCTGACTCTGGCCTTAAGTACACCTGCTAGGAGTGCATTGTGATAGAAGAAACAGTAGCACTTCTTCATCGTCGCTTCATTTATTGAACGTTCTTTATGACTGAGCACAAATGTTAAACGACTTAGCGGTATAGAGAAAACACTCCTACGGCGTATACCACGTCTTCCGTTTCATTTGCTGAAGTGGGGACAGTAAAGCTGATCTCTAACGATCCTCAACAGGTGGCTGTAAACATGTACAGTTCAAGTACTGCCAAACTTCGAAACGAAGGCACTAGGCTTTCTTTGCGTTTCCACTCAATGAACACTCAAGCGACATTTTCTTAAATCTATGGCCAATATGATTATATACACCAAACTTTTGGATATTTAGGAATCTGTATGTAGTTCCGAAACATGGAAATGTTAAGTTTCAGCAAACGATGGAATAAATGATCGCATTCAACGTGAAAGCCTAATATCGTACTACAGCCATGGCGAAAATGTGACTCGCGAGCACATTGTGGCTCGCAATGATAGCTGTGAATTTCTCTGGCTTCCAACCTCCTCCAACCCCCACCCTCTCACTCACTCGAATCAAACTCCGTTAAATTTGTATTTGAAGAGTCCACTGCAAGAATGATGGATGTCACTTTCTTGTCGAAAATGAACCAAGACTGTCAGTGCATAGCTTAAGACATATAGAATGTACATAGAGAGTTACATGGCATTAACACTGATAGTCATTGTCCAGTAGTGATCGGAAAATCTCAGTTAAGCTTTGAGCGCTAAGCATTTCAAACTTTCAATTGCTTCTCCTGCAAAATATATTCCTAATGACATCCATCAGTCTTGCAGTGGACTCTTCATTTGTCTCTGACCTGCGAGTGGAATATCGTCGCAATATCTCTCTCGAAACCATGTACCTCTACAAAAACTAAAGTTTCAAGTAGAATGGGAGGACGCTTTTTTTTTTTCTTTTTTTTTTTTTTTGCTGCCAATATGATGAGAATATTAAGTGTATGATTTATTCACAAGTATTACGAGGAAAACGGTTGTATAACATATAACGGAATTATACTACATGTCACTCACGAAACATTAAAAGGTTAAGTGTTATTATTATTATTATTATTATTATTATTATTTCCTTTTTCAGGAGATGTACGAATACTGCGATTAGATCTTCAATTTAAACTCGCAGGTTTACAATGTGATGTTAAATGAAAGCTAGATTTAAGGACTTCTTAATGTTGAACTTACAAATCTTAGCCAAAAAATTAATATCCGAAGCTTCGTTCTTTCGCTTGCTCTGTTGAAGCCATGTTCGCTACAACTTACGTTTCTAAAAATTATTTTCAACAATGAAAATAGTAAAAACCAAATTTAGATCACGACTGACAGACAAATACCTTCGTGATCAACTACGACTGCAGTAAGTGACATAATTCCTGATTTTGAAATTCTGTTCCAGAGACATTCTGAAGACAGTTAATTTTAGGTTGTAATAATGTGTCCTATGTTCTCTTGTTAATCTCTTTCTTAGTTACACGTAGTAGGTACTAGACATTAGTTTGTAACCTTGTACTGTGTAAAATTATATTTGAGTGCTTGATGTAAGAAAAATAAAAAATTCGTTAATATGTCAGACAGTTGCTTCACTCCCCCTTCGGGTGTCCGCCTCCCTCCATAGGTGCTATGCACGTTGCAGGTTATACAGTGGCTCGGCGCACGATCACATTTTCGCCACGGCTGTCATACTATATGATATACAGGCTGAACCGTAAGTAGGCTTATGTCATTAATTTCAAGGAGGGGCTATTCCATATGAAATCGGACAACGAAATACCATAACGTGTCATAATTGTCTGAAAATTCGTACAGAAGTTTAATATGTGGGAACTAGTAAATGTACAAATTTTGACTTTCTTAAGCTCAGTAGTTTTTCAGATAAAATTGCGTAAAATTTAGCGTATTTTGTATTTTATTCTTACTTTCAACGCGTATTACTACATTTGCCTTCGAAATAAAAATTTAAGCTATAACTAATTTTACAGTGACATTTGAGTGTATTAATGGAGTATAACTAGATAGTGGATGCGGGATGACTTAAAGAAAAGTGAAGTTGTTTCGTATCATAGTACATTGTGTACCTGGCGAGTACAGCAGCGTACAAAACGAATGAACCCCGATCTGTTCTTAGTAACATTGCAACGCAATGTATGCAGTTGTGTTATCCTGCTCAAGTGTTTAGTACGCATTAATTATGTTGTGCTGATCCATTCATAATGGCAAAGCGTTAAATTCGCTCAGAGATATGAAATGCAATTAAGAAGTATGAGAGTGACATTTTATGTATTAACGAAGACAATATCGTGTGTAATGTATGTAGGCCTAAAATTGAAATAAAAACCAGAACAACTCAGACTATAGAGAAACATTGCAACAGTAGGGCCTACATCGCACAGGAAATGAGTTGAAATGAAATATGAGGAACCATCTACGTCAGCTTCTTCATCATTTAGTTGTGCGGGTCTAACGACACCTGCAACATGATGCTCAGTACAAATATTCCTCTAAAGAAATTGAGTGATCCCCATTTTATAGGTTTTCTTCAGAAATTCTCTCGATACAAAAACTGTTTAAGCGATAGGCGAAGACGATTCAGCTTCGACAACTTACGAGAATATATCGTCGTTTACTGCAACGCTGGTAATTGCATCAATGATGACGAGGAGTGAACCTTGCAAGGTATGTACTACAGTACGTTATTTTTATTTTCCTTCTGGCTGTACGGAGATACAGTTGCATGTTGACGTCGTCTGTTTACGTTTAAAACCTGTTCAGCCAATGATCTGAATGAAAAAAAATGTAACAGTAAATGTGCACCTACATTCAACGATAAGTCATCCCGCATCCATTGTCTAGGTATAACACATATATTTTATTGTTTGTGGAAATTATGGATAAGTTACATTTTTTTTGTGATGTAAAGCATGTTACCACCAAAAGGTATGGATATAAAGTACTACAATATTAGTTATTGTTGAAACAAAAACCATACTTTTTTTAAAAAAAAAAAAGCTATTTTAAATGAAAAACCTTAAAACGAATATTTCAAATCTCGCTATAAAAATACGCGCTGCCTGGAGCGTCATGCGTAGATGTGAGAGGAGCCAGAATATTCTTATAAACTGGCCTTGAGTGGTCTTGAAACAGCTGGTATGTTGTCACAACACAAGGAATGAGATAAATACGTAACCCACCAGCCAATCTTCTGTGTGTATTATTACAAGATGACAGTGGTTATTCAATTCCAATGTTTGAGAGCTTTCCTTTATTGTGTTGCAGCAAATTAAAAAAACAGCTATATTAATGTAAGATAGTCATTGATTACGTATTGTCTTAAAAGCAATAAAGAAATAATATTACTACAAACGTTTTTCTTAACACATCTTAAACACCGGGAATTTGTTAAAAATATTCTAATGGAAGCTGATAAGTTATTAAATATTTTTAGTTCTTAAATGTATCTTATCTTAGCTATAATGGTTTTCCCATTGCATGTGTGAGCAAAATGTGAATGGTCCTGAAAATAAAGGCGCAGGGCTCTGAAATTTGTTTAGCTTTGTCTATCCCTAGTAAAAATTATATTTTGATACGTATAGGCTGCCTTTAAATAAATACGTTATTATTATTACTATTATTATTATTATTATTATTATTATTATTATATTATATCGTACTTTGTACGCGAGTAATGTTCCCGTTATTCACCGACTTATTCAAACACAAACAAACAGATGTAGCCTAAACACACAGTACCAGAAAGTGCAGGGAAACTGCTCCATTGCATCGTGAACTGTTGACTAGTAATTTGATCCCCCTACTCATCGAAGTATGATTGAAGTATATCTAATTTGTATTAAAAGTAACCAAACGCAGGACTCTACTAATAGCAATGCGTGTAAAACCGTCGCTTCGCCGGTATGGCATAGTTGCCCCCCGGTCAATTGGAAGGCCTAAGCATGGCATAGTTGCGCCCCGAAGAAATCAGGTAGCAGAATAGACATGACATAGTTCCGCCCCGATGGGCATAGTACACACAAAAGTGATGTCATAAAATAAATAAATAATTTAAAAGTATTATAGTGGTATCTGTGTAGAAACAAAAAATGCAGTTCATTTATTGTGTGTGATAGACAAAAAAATGTTATTTTAAATAGCAAAACTGATCATAACCACGCTGCGGTCTTACACATTTAGCGTATTCCGAATCTCACCGGACCGGTGAACAATGACGTCACGCTGCAGCGGAATAGGAACAAAATTGCTGGAAGGGTCGATGGCTGTCATGGCGACTGTATAAGTTGTTGTCTGTGCTACGCTAGCAAAATTTTGCGAAATTTCCGTACTGCCATCTCGTTCAAAGAAAAGAGAGGATAAACAATTCATTTCTTAAACCGGTAGTAATAACTGGTCCGTTAACATGTTCGCTCATAAGCCATTAACATATTGTTTTTATGTTGTGCTCATTACAAACAATTCAGCAGAACACACCGCCATGACACAACAGTGCACGATGTCATTCGTCTGCTAATTCCCGCCCTATACAAGAACCAATCAGATTCACTAATGGCGGCTGATGGAGACTGCCACCACCTCTGCAAGCTGATGGCACCGGTGCGACACCGGTGGAGCATCAGTGATTCTATCGGTGAAATTCGGTACACCGTGATGCCATCAGATTGCTCAGCCTGAGATTCGGAATACGCTCATTGATAGACAAAGTGTATCGAACAGTGTTAAAAGAAAAGCTATGGAAGACATTTCTGAGAGACATGAAACTTATTTGAATATGTCAGTTAATAAATTACTGCCAACTTCATGGTGTTCATTTTAACGGTACCGATAATGAATATTAAATCGAATAAGAAATCAATAAGGCTCGAGTTCCCCTGATGTCTTTTTCTCTACCTATTTCATCAGGGCGCAACTATGCCATGCCCCATTTCTCTACCTGATGGAAACGGGGCGCAACTATGCCCACAAAACAGAGACCCTTTTTTATCTGCTGCATCTCACCTGACCGTGGGCGCAACCATGTCCTGCCCCACATCGCACGGTCCGAGACAAAATGTCCGATGCAGTATGGTGCCGGTTCACTTCATCTTGACAGAGAGTCACTCTGTGTCAAATCTGGACCATTTCACAATTTGATTGAAGTGATTATACAGGGTGATTCACGAGGATTTACCGTTCCTTACGGAGCTTATTTCGGAAGACATTCTGAGCAAAAAATTTCATATAAACATGTGTCCTAATCTCAATATTTTCAGAGTTACAATAATTTTCAGTTGCTTTTAAATACTATTTTTTCTTTAGTTTTAAGGGTAAAAAAGATTACAAATAGGAAATAAACTTTTCAGAAGTATCATTTCTGTACTGAAGCTAAAAATGGGTTGTTAATTGCTTTGTACAGATTTTGTTTTTCAATTTTTAACTAAAAATTACATCATTCTTACGTACTTATCACAAAAATTCATACAAATCATACGACTTTAGGAACTTGATTCTTTACAGTTTAATTAATTATCCTAATGTACAGTCTAAAAGAATTTACAAGAGTGGTGTAATTTGTAACAATTGTTGTGATAAATGGGTAAGAAATGTAATTTTGTACTTAAAATGGAAAAAACTTCTGTACGATACAACTATGGAATTCACAACACATTTCTAATATTATATATTATTACGATGTACCGAAGTACATATAATATTTCCGTGCAGATATTCTGAGTCATCATTATGATGAAGGATAAGTGGAACGGAGAAAAATTCTCTCCGGCACTGGAATTTGAATTTTTCTCCGTTCCACTTTTCCTTTATCATATGATGACGCACAATTTATGTACGGAAATATATATACTTCGGTACATAGTAATAGTATATGATATGCGAAAAATAATCACTGATTTAAGACGGCGCTTATTCCGTCGGATCCCGGCCACTTAGTCACTCATAACGAGTGCACCTCTGCACATTTGTGGACATTGTGCCACTGTCATACATCTATGACGCAGTGCATGAGGGTAGTCCACTAGAGGGAATCCAAGAAGTGGAACTTAAACTGAGAGGATTTAATCCGACATCGGGATGGGAATCCGGTGTGGCTTAGTGGATAGAGCGTCAGCACGTAGAGCTGAAAACCCGGGTTCAAGTCCCGGTGCCTGAGAGAATTTTTCTCCGTTTCACTTATCCTTCATCTTCAGAATATTAGCTAATCAAAGAAATTATACTTCGGAATAGTTCATTCTTTATCTATAATATTCTTTTACCCTTAAAACTCAAGAATAAAGTTATTTTACAAACAACTTCAAATTAGTATCATTCTGAAAATATTGAGAATAGGACAAATGTTTATATGACTTTTTTGCTCAAAATGTCTTCGGAAATAAGTTCCGTAAGGGACGGTAAATCCTCGTGAATCATTCTGTATAAAAATCAGAATCATTATCAGATGCAATTGTCTATTGCATAGGCAGTTTGAAGAATTTCTTAAAAGTACCGTTACTGAATGTGACTGCAGTACATTGACATCATTCATTACAATTAAGTCAGCTGGCTAAGCAAGATCTGAGTGTTGCAGAAATATTTTAATCCCCAGAATTTAAATAGGCCTATGGTGTTTCCTTTAGAAGTACTAGTATCCAATTATTAATTTATTTACCTTAAACTAATAGAGGAGTAACTGCAACCCCCGCCTTCCTTAAATGACACTACTGATGTATATCAAAATCGTTACAGTTTAGGTCATCTGCACAGTGCACCCTCGGGCTAGCGTCTCTTACCCACGGATAAGAGACTGCACTATGGTGCAGTGGCTGCTGGAGGGTATGCTCTCTTCCTCTTCCTGTTTCACAACGGGGCTTATTACGTTGCACTGCTTACACTTTACCCATTTCAGCGAGTACTGACGACCACTTGCTTAAGTCAATAGTTCAGTGTTATCCTAATTCTATTGTCTTCTTTTATTCAACGAATACAGTAGTTAAGAAGATGATAGTTACCTTAGTCTCACTTTCATGTATTCTATACATATAAAAGCCATGAAATAAGCAAAGGAAGAGAGGGCAATTAGTTTCACGCGCATTATGGAAACTTACTGTTTCATTTGTAGGAAAACACGATTCCGTTATTACACTACAATCCGTACAATTATTAAAACAAATTAATCCCCCTTTATGATTAGGAATACTCCAAGAGATCTTCTTCCAAGACACGTAATATGTTTATTAGTACTGATGCGTGTTTTCGCTTAGAGCTGGTGAAAGGGATGGGATTCTCATGAGGTGAGCCGACAAATATCAACCACAATTAAACTAACCAGATCTTTACTCTGGAAAAAAAGCAAATGTAAGAAGAGAGAGTTTGTGCTCTAATAGATGTCTGAAGGAAACAATTTGTTACACCAGGGATGACCAAAGTCCTACTAAGGAGTAGTGAACTACTTGTAAATTACTAGATTATTATTGATAAAAGAACCAACAGAACTAAATAAAAATAATTCTCAACGCAATATATATACATATACATATATACAAACACACAGTAGGACCTCTATTATACGTGGTAATGGTTATGGGTTATTCTGTGTGTATATAAATTGTCATTTAGGCCTATCATAAAGTAGAATTAGGATATGAATTGTAAATAACTTAATTATGTATCATGTTTAGTTAATATTTCATTATAGCCCATGTAGGCTTGTTAATGTGCATGAAAATGATTTTTATATTTAAGTATGACTTTACTATTTTTGTCATTGATTCGTTATGTATTTCACTTCTGGTAGTGTGGAAGAGAAGGCCTCATGGCCTTTACTGTACCAAAATAAATAAATAAATAAATAAGTAAATACGTAAATAGGTAACTAGGTAAGTAGATAAATAAATAAGTAAATAAATAAGTAAATAAATAAATAAATAAATAAATAAATAAATAAATAAAGTAAAAAAATAAATGAATAAATAATAAATAAGTAAATAAATGAATGAATAAATAATTAAATAAAGAAATGAATGAATAATTAAATACATAAATAAATAGATACGTAGGTAGGTAGGTAGATAGATCGATGGACGGACGGACGGACAGGCAGGCAGGCAGGCAGGCAGGCAGACAGACAGACAGATAAATACATAAATAAATAAGTAAATAAATAAATAAATAAATAAATAAATAAAGTAATGAAGGGAGTGGACTGAACTGTTAATCGAAAAAATGGGATAATCCGTACTATGAAATATTTTCATAAATTAAGTGCATAATATTTTTATTTATTTATTTATTTATTTATTTATTTATTTATTTATTTATTTATTTATTTATTTATTTTTTTTTTGCTAATTTGAAATTCTTGCCATATTACAACTACTAGTGTCTTCATACTACACAATATTATGCTTGTTATAACTAATAAAAACAGTGAAATACAGTAATACGTAGCACTTGATCCTTGTTTTATTCGATTAAATCGCACACATTTCTATTCTGATACGAGATGAGCCACGGATTTTCCTTTCCCGAACAGCTCAACATGTTTTCTTTTCATATTTTGCACAGAATGATTAAATGATGCACGGGTTTGCAATTGTGTGTAAGTGCTTGGGATCATTTCTTTGAGAGCAGATAATGAGTATTTTACAAGTTGTGGAAAACAGCCCCTCAAAAGTAAGTGTTTCTACTACCAGTAATGGTAGCATCCCTGCTACGTAGGCTACTGTGTAACGGTAAAGGCTGGTAATAATAATAATAATAATAATAATAATAACAATAATAATAATAACAACAATAATAATAATAAAAACAATAATAATAATAAAAACAATAATAATAATAATAATAATAATAATAATAATAATAATAATAATTGTTTAGTTATATACAATAAAAGTGATTTAATACAGTTATATGAACACTTTTTAATGATTGAATAAAATTAATAAAATCGGTTAAAAACCATACATGTTTCGGAGGAATGCTCCTCCATCTTCAGTGGTAGTACCACGACGCTAGTATGGATGTTCGACCGCGTAACGTAGCTTAAGGAAGTCTTCCTTAACGTAGCTTAAGGAAGTCTTCCTTAAGCTACGTTACCATACTACATGTATGGTGTTTAACCGATTTTATTAATTTTATTCAATCATTAAAAAGTGTTCATATAACTGTATTAAATCGCTTTTATTGTATATAACTATCCTACTCATGAACACTGTTGCATCTGACCTAACTTATGTAATTTAATACTAATTGTTTACTGTAAAATAATGATTTGAAAACTTACAGATACTGTTAAGATAATTAATTTTGGTTAATTGTCACCGAATTCTGAGTAAATTCCAGTCACAAAAAGAAGTGGCTAGAGAGAAATTTGTTTTATACGAACAAAATATAGAATAAAATTTCTATAAGTGGCTTGTCATCTAATGCTGAATATGCTTTTGGTGTCGTCAGATCGTGTAATAAGCAGTCTCACAAAGAAAACGCGAAAGAGAAGTAGACCTATACTCAATGAAGTTCTTTGTTTATCAAGATCCCGCGCCCGCTTCAGGAAATTAATCTGAACCTTACAGCGGCAATGAGAACTAAATATTATATTGAAAACACTTTTAACATTGAATTACATTAAAGGAAAAAATTAGTAGTGACAACTGTTCATTATTTGTGCACGTCATGTCATTTTCCCCATTACTTTATACTTGTAAAATTTACTTCTCAATTTATAATAAAAAAAACTAGCTATGTCATAATAGAAAACACTGAAGTGTGGTACATTCCTCAAAATGAATGTTTGATTACAATACCTCCCTCCTTAGAAGGACCACATAAGTAGCACGTAGCTGCAGGAATGGCACGCGACACACTGCGACTGTAGAGCTAAAATCATTACTGTGAATTTATAAATATAGAAAATGTGTATCTAGTTTTAATGTATTATGTATTTTGTTATGATAAACTTGTTAAAATTTGAGGGGCCACTACTTTCTGTATGGAAAGAAAATGTATTTATTGTAGTTAATTTATATACTTCATTAACATAAAGGAAACCATGTAGTGTTTTATTGAAATATTAGTGTCTTGTGTAAAGTTAAGAGTGCAATTAAAATTAAAATTATAATGTAAATGATTTCTTCCATGCATTTTACTTATATATTTCATACATGCAGTGATGAAGACCTGAAGTCCTACAGTGTTGTTGCCTATAGAATACCTATATGTCTGTGATTGAGAGTTAATATTGAGCCTAAATTGAATTCGAATCATGCCGATATGGATAAGGGAAATACTTAACATAAGTACACATTATTATTTTAATGTTTTTGTACATAATTTTAATACTGAATCCAATTTTGCTCGGTCAGATAGTGTAAAAGGATCACTGTGCAACGCAAGGAGAGGGCTGTTCTAGGTACGAGTGCGGCTACCTTCTCGAATTTTGGATGCTCAACGAACATAATTGAATCGGTCGGAGCTAAAAGGAACTAAGTCAAAATATGCAGTTTTGGATTATGTAACAATTTGAACAACGGATGTCATGCGCATCGAACGGTGGAAGAACGAATTAAGACTTTTAAATATTCTTTTGTATTCTATATAACATAAAAATATAATATTTGTGTTATTAGTCGAAAGTTTTTTGCTTCTCCTGAAAAGTTGTGAAAAGTGACTTGGTTCCTTTTAGCTCCGACTGATTCAATTGCAGTCAGCCGGTGTGGATTGGGAATGCGCCTATCTCGAGGATAAGCGTAATAACTAGGGGGTGGACGTTGATGAAAAGTCGTCATCTTATTTTTCACATTAGTACTATGCCTATTAATGCAGAAATCCTCCCTATGTTAATATCAATGTAAAAAAGTAATTTCTTATATTGCATTCTTTGCAGTTTTAACTTTTTGAACTAACAGGTCATTTTTATATTTTTCGGCATTTTTTGGTCATTTTTAATACTTTGAAGAACTTTTAGATCATTTGGAATGCATTTTACTTTCTTCTTTACCGATAGGTCTGTTAAATCATTTTCTAACGAAATAGGCCAGTAGTAATTACCTACAGAATAAGTAAAAAAAAAGTGAAGTTTGAGTTTTACAGTTTGGAACAGACTCTAAAATCCATCCCTCATTCCACTGAAGACTTCACTTCACACAACGGAAGAAATAAAAAAACTTCACAACAGCTTAGTTTAAGTGAGAACTTTGACCGCTACCATTCTTTTGTCGGTACGAGGGTGTCTTTAGAATTTATGTTCGGAAGGGAGGAAACTTTCACCATGTCCTGGACAGGACGTTGTGTCCTCAACATGGTTCGGAAGGGATGTGTGCTGTAGTAGACAGTATTTTTAACATAAGGATTGCAAGAATGCACGCTGCGCCCACAATTTGCTTTGTCATTCACACTCCCTCATCTGGAAGATCTGATAGCAAAAGTGAAGCGCGGAAGGAGGAGACGGAGAATGAAGGCACTGACATGGACCACCCCTGATTGAAACACATTGCAAACCCTCATTAAAATCTATTTTTTTTTTTCATAAAACCTTAATTTCGTTGCATGTTCTTTTCCTTTATTTTAGCGAAATTCCAGGAAGTTGCCTCCTCTCTCCGAGATTTGCAGGGCAGTCATTGAAACAGGGCGACTAATTTTTAAGAAGTTGTGGTACGAGTACGGTGAATAATATTTTAATGTCATTTTCTTTTAATTTCATGTCATTTTTCTATCAGTTTAAGGGCATTTTAATTATCATTTTAAGTAGATCAATATCCGCTCCCTAGTAATAACTGTACTGGGTCATGGTGTCTTTTCTCTAAAAACATAATAAAATAGAATACAATTATTCAATGCAATAACTTTACTGAAGAGATAAAACCCAGTTATTCATTCAAAAAAGGACGGGTCACATTGGTAAGAGTAATTAGTATCAAAATGAGAAGAACGTGATGAGATTTACTGTTTCTTCAACACAGCCTGCAATCATAACTCCACTTGTGCATCGGGCTGTTGTAACTCCTTATAATATCTCAAACGACGCTGAATAATATCTGAATTTCGAAGTGTACTGAGTAATGAGATGATAGCGTGTGGATAATGATCAGCATGTGGACTTCAAACCAGAGTACTTATACTTGTGAGTTTATGCTATACAGCATTCCCCTAAAACATGTACCTACCGGGTATATGAAGCAAATGAATCGTTTAGAAGATACGTTTCATGATGTGAATTGACAATACACGTTGTCATACAAATGAAAAAGATTCCCATATTATACTATTCTCCGTAGCTAAGTAGCTATTAAATAACTTGACAGGAATAATTACTACATGTATACCACTAATCCTCCTGCACCTTAAAATGTGACTTCTAGTATGACTATTACTACTACTGTTACTGCTACTGCTGCTACTACTACTACCACCACCACCACTACCACTATTATTATTATTATTATTATTATTATTATTATTATTATTATTATTATTATTATTATCGCATCCATCACTACCAATACTACTGCAATGTCCAATGACACATGTATTACATCTACCAATACTATTTCCACTACTACTATTACTACATATAACATTATTCATCCTAATCCTACCAGTATAACTTCTATTATTGTTTATTAGTAATAGCCTATTCCTATATGTACCACCAACACCACCACTACTACCGCTTCCACTACCACTGACAACACTTATAATTCTATTAGTAATTAACCTACAATATTCCTAATACCCTTAACACTACTACCAACACTACCACTACGACCAACTACTACCAACACTATTACTACTACTACCACCACCAACACTAGTACTATTACTACTACCACCACCAAGACTACTACTATTACTACTACCACCATCACCACCAACATTACTACTATCTACCACCACCACCACCACTAATAATAATAATTACTACTACTACCACTACCACTACCACTACTACTACTAATTATTACTACTACAACTACCGCCAACACTAGTACTACTACTACGAACGCTACTACTAACACTGCCACTATCACTACCAGTACCACTACCACTACTACTGACACCACTATTCATTCTACTATATGAAATTCCATCTCTCACGCATGTTCAGAACAAACGTTGAAGGTAGGAAATCTTAAGAGAAAAGTCAAAGCAGTGCCTTCGCATCTGACTAATCGCTAAAGCTGAAAATAAATAAATTTTATTCTTCATTATACAAACTATAGAATAATAATCGTGAAATTCAATAAGTTATATATGTGTATGTACCTATTATATATATATAAATATATATATATATGCATATATATATATATATATATATATATATATATATATATATATATATATATATATAGCCTATAACTGTATACATATAGGGTGATTCATGAGGATTTACCGCCACTTACGGAGCTCATTTCCGAAGACATTTTGAGCAAAAAATGTCATATGAACAAGTGTCCTAATATAAATATTTTCAGTCACAATAAATTGAAGTTGTTAGTAGCCTATAATAGGCTTACCTTTTTTCTTTAGTTTTAAGGTTACAAGAATATTACAAATAGAGAATGAACTATTCAGAAGTATTATTTCTTTAATTAGCTAGTGTTCTGAAGCTAAATATGTGTTGTTAATTATTCTGTACACATTTTGTTTTTCAATTTTTAACTAAAAATTACATCATTCTTACGCATTTATCACAAAAAATTGTTACCAATCATACGACTTTAGGAACTTGAGTCTTTACGGTTTAATTATGAATCCTAATGTACAGTCTTAAGGCATTTACAAGAATAGCGTGAATTGTAACAATTGTTGTGATAAATGCGTAAGAAAAATATAATTTTGTAGTTAGAAATGGGGGGAAAAAAAAAATACCGTACGAAAAACTGTGGAATTCACAACACATTCTTAGCTTCATAATACTAGATAATTAAAGAAATAATATTCCTGAATAGTTAATTCTTTATCTGTAATATTCTTTTAATCTTAAAACTAAAGAACAATGGTATTTTACAAAAAGTTTAAATTAGCGTAACTCTGAAAATATTGAGATTTGGGCACATGTTAACATGACATTTTTTGCTCAGAATGTCTTCGGAAATAAGATCCGTAAGTGGCGGTAAATTCTCGTGACTCACCCTGCATGTAGAGTTTAATTCACGACTAATGACCTGCGCTTTAAGAATCAGTTCAATGTGCTAATTTGAACATAAACTTTCATGTGAACATGGGTCTGATTATCAGCTGATTGAATTCTATGAAAGTAGCAGTGGCTTTGAGCAGAACTAAGAATTTTTCACTTAAGTTACCAGAAATATTAATGAGCAATTCCATGAAAATATCATGCAGAGATGAATTTTTTTAAATTAATGTGGGAATGTTTGTATTGAAGAAATATGTTTCTTTATACTATAAGTTGTCGGCCTGAGTAGCGTAGTCGATATAGCGCTGGCCTGTGCTCGAGGTTGCAGGTTTGATCCCGGCCAAGGTCGGTGGCATTTAAGTGTGTTTAAATACGACAGGCCCATGTCAGTAGTATGTAAAAGAACTCCAGCGGGACAAAATTCCGGCACACCGGCGACGCTGATATAACCTCTGCAGTTGCGAGCGTCGTTAAATAAACCATAATATTTTTAGTCCAAGTTGCTTTATTCCATTAATATTTCAAATACATTTTGTTTTAGTCTATAACTTGCTGAAGATCTTGTTATATTACAAACACTTAAAAAAGCACGTGAAGAAACGTATAGGCCTATTTCGTATCATAATTTGTAAATGTAAATTTGTTTTATTTCATGCCCTCTTTTTTATATTGCACCGTATTGTGGTCTCTCCTTGAAGTAAATATGAAAATAGTCCGAGTATTCTGAGATTCCAAATAACTTAAAAACATTATGATTATTTGTACTATAAGTTACGGTCAGTCAGTCACGATAAACATTAAAACTCTTCCACGCAGCATAATAATCGACAGATTAAATTTTCCTTTGAGATTCTACGTTGTCACTATATCGCTAACAAAAAGAATTATAAAATATTTTCTAAAATGGTTGCATTTTCTGCTGCTGCACCGTGATTGACTAACGTATCGTACTCTTGCTCTACGTCAAATAATTTCAAATAATTATATTTAGTATTCTACACATATTTAATGTTCATAAATTTCCTTCCAAAGTAGTTGACTGCATACAAACAACATTTAATTTCTCGCAGGTTTTAATTTAGCATGTTCTTTATGCTATAAGGAGTAATGTCGTATATTAAATTTATTAGTGCCTAATAGGACTTCTGAAGATAACATAAAATGTACAGTAGTGGCAAAAAAAAAACCGGACCGACCCTTGTAGCTGATTTCAGAGCTTTTTTCACTCCAGAGCACGATAAACTGGTAACCAAGACTTTCGTGGTTCGAATCCTGCCTGGGAAGGAAACTATTTACTCGATACAAAGAACACATTAAAGCAATAACCAGAGGACACAATACATCTACATATTCCGAACACATAACTAATGCTAACCACACATATAGTAACATAAATACAGACATGGAAATCCTACACATACAACCCAAAAACCAAAAACTCAACACACTAGAACAATATGAAATATACAGACACACTAAAACACACCCTAATCAAATTCTCAACACACAGATCAATTTCAGATCACACACACTATTTGACACAACTCTTCATCACACGAACGCACCCACACAGCAGGCAGCGAAGTTGAGATAGCGCCGAGCTCTAGTAGGCTCTGAGGATGGTGTCAAGTAACGCCGAAACAACTGTAAGCCGCATATGCTTACATAATTAACACGAGTAAGATCGCCATTTAATCAATTAACTATTTTTTGTTCCTTATTCAAATTTATTCCCAATACTTTTCGATTGTTGGTAAAATTCATGTTCTGGAAATAATAAGTTAATTAAATAGTACAATATCGCTGCAATCGAAAAGTATTGGGAATAAATTTGAATAAGGAACAAAAAATTTTCCTTCCCAGGCAGGATTCGAACCACGAAAGTCTTAGTTACCAGTATATCGTGCTCTGGAGTGAACAAGGCTCTCAAATCAGCTACAAGGGTCGGTCCGGTTTTTTTGCCACTACTGTACAGTATGTTCTCTCCTCCTAAACAGCAAAACGACTCTTTCTCAGTTACATATCATATAATCTTTTTAAAGATGTTAACAATAACCATTTAGCCATATTGAATGCAAAGTAGTTTGTTTATAAATGAGTAATATATTATATTTTAAATTTTGAAAACATTTTACTTACCATCTGCTCTAATTTCTAAGATATTTAACTATGTCTGTAACTCCAATGCAATGAAATTTCTGATTATATTTTTCGCATGTTTATATGAAAATGTTTTTTTGTAACTAAATGGCAAATACTTGACTGTTCTTCAGTCATCCATATGAAGCCAATTGTGTAGATCAATCTACCGACAGAGGCGTTGCCATACGAGGCTACAACCGCGATAAAATTATGACGGAGCTCCCGGACAAAACCCCTGTTCCTGGACCACGGACTTGCCGAATATAAGTTATAAATCGGGGATACGCCGGGAATCAAAACCGGGTCCAGCTCTCGAGCCACCAGACCACTGTCAAGGTTGAAATAAATAGCCTTAATTATCTGAACTGCTATATAAAGAATGTTTCCGGGCTGGTGTTACAAACTTTCAGGGATGATGGGGAAGGGCACATGTATCAATTTGAGATAGGGAACCGTAGTCCGGAAATGACTGAGTCGAAAGCTATAAGCAAAAATAGTTGTGTGGAAATAGAATTGTGATTTCGCACCACGTGCCCTCCTTCCCTTAACCTTTGGAACAGACGTGGAAAGATGGTATGCGCCGGATGTCTCCTACGTGGGTACTTAACCCGATACAATCTGTGAGTTGTCTACTGTTCCCATTGGCTCATCCGTATTCGAAAATCAGGTCTGCATATTCCGCTCTCGTGTACTTCTCCATTTCACTAGGACTGATTGACTGGACACTGCAACTTTTACACATACACTGCTGTCTACAGACGTGCATATCAGGACAGACCATGTCCGTTACACATTATCCTTTCTGCATTGCTTTAGTGTAGTTTCCTGTCCCCACCCCTCAGACAGCGCACTGAATGGAATACTCAATACTGTAGCCAGACAACGTAAACAACGTCAGATGAATACAGTATGTGTAAAATATACAGATAAATACACATAAATAAGGTGTATTGAGGAATAAAATTATTCCACTTACACACAATTATTTCTGCTTTTAACTTTCGACTCGGTCATTTCCGGACCAGGGCTCCTTATCTCAAATTGTGTCCTTCCCCATCATCCCTGAAAGTTTGTAACACTAGCCCGGAAACACCTTGTATAAGTTAAATAATAAGCCTTTTTTATATAATTTTCCCCCCAACTTATTATTCCCTCAGGTAAGAGAGAAGAAGAAAGATTAATTGGGAGAAGTATGAACAGTAGTGTTAGGTGCATATATAATAGCAATAGAAGTGACATTATTTGTAGGAAGAGGGTTAGTGCGAATTTAGTATGACACGGTAGAAACGGAGACGAGTTTATTGAAATGTATTCGAAAATGTAATGATCTCCAAAGAACAAAACACGGAGAAAACGTATGTTGATTGAATACCTTTCGTATGAGTTGCTCATCAAAACTAAATTAAGTTCCAATAGCTTCTTGAACTTTAGACACAATTTGTTTTTAAGAACTATCTAATTTTAAGTTATATTTTTTCATATGCATTGTAAATTCCTTCGGAATATGTATTATATATCTTTCTCGTGTTAAAATCTATCGTACCTGGTTAACAGATAGCGGGGGTGGGGAGGGGAACGGCTAACAGCGGAATCCTAAGAGAATTCGGGCGCCATAGATACTCAACAGAATGCAAGATAAAAGTTTTAAAGTACTATCTGAGGATTGTGCATGGATATCAGCCTCTTATTAGAGCGGTCAATTATTGGGAGCAACTCGAGAGGAGAGACCAAGTAACCTGGGCAGGTAGATTACGCAGAGGGTTGGAGGAAATAGGCATGGGATTTATAATCGGGGAAGATTGCAGGAACAAGCGAAATGTCTGGCGGAAAGTCAAGAAACGCCTGAAAGGATATAGACAGGCAAATAACAGAAGGGGAATGTAGGGGTAAGGTTGCTCTGGAGATCCAATCGATGATCAAAACAAATTGGGGGACGGAGTTATACCTCTATGGAGGAAGCAGAGAAGGCAGTCTGGGCTTAACCTGGTTTCGTCTGGGAGCTTGGAGGACACTTAATATCGACAACGAAGAGGGAGCGAGAATATGTCCTCTTTGCGGTAGAGGCGAAACATCACACCATATTTTATCGGAGTGTGAAACCTCAGAAGCTCTGAGGAAACGATTCCTGCCAGAGTCCTTCATTACATCTAGCAGGGGGCACTTGGCAACATGCGATATATTAAATAACGCTCAATTCTGTGAGAGTGTGGGAAAATTTATGGCAAAAGTTCGACAGTTGAGGGCGAGAGCCGAGGAAATAAGGGAAAGAGTTATTTATTAGTGATGAGTAGTATTAACACTGAGCGAATGAGGTAATTAGGGGATAATGTTCTTTTTGTATTCATTGTCTTTTTTCTATTTGTTTTTTTAATTGCGTGTGTGTATGTTTTTTTATGTATCGCCTTTATATTTATTATTTGGATTATTTGGTGCAGTTTCAATAACGAATTGAATTGAATTGTTTATACATATATATATATATATATATATATATATATATATATGTGTGTGTGTGTGTGTGTGTGCGTGTGTGTGTGTGTGTGTGTTTTTCATTGTGTTTTTTCCCCCTTTCATATCTTACATTTATTTTATATTCATTATTTTTGTGAAATTTGGTATGAAGTTAGATAAGTTGTAATTGTGATAATTAATGATAACGGTAGTAACGTTAAAGAGGTGGAAAAATTCAAATATATGGGAGCAACAGTAACAAATATAAATGATACTCGAGAGGAAATTAAACACAGAATAAATATGGGAAATGAGTGTTATTATTCGGTTGAGAAGCTTTTATCATCCAGTCTGCTGTCAAAAAATCTGAAAGTTAGAATCTATAAAACAGTTACATTACCGGTTGTTCTGTGTGGTTGTGAAACTTGGGCTCTCACTTTGAGAGAGGAACATAGGTTAAGGGTGTTTGAGAATAAGGTGCTTAGGAAAATATTTTGGGCTAAGAGTGTTAGTTGGGAGGCCGGAGGAAAAAAGACCTTTAGGGAGGCCGAGACGTAGATGGGAGGATAATATTAAATTGGATTTGAGGGAGGTGGGATATGATGATAGAGACTGGATTAATCTTGCTCGGGATAGGTACCTATGGCGGGCTTATGTGAGGGGGGCAATGAACCTCCGGGTTCCTTAAAAGTAAGTAAGGTAGTAATAATAATAATAATAATAATAATAATAATAATAATAATAATAATAATAACTGTTGTTTTACTCTTTTATTATTAGTAGTATTATTTTTCTTTTCTTTGAAGATTCAAACTGTGCATAGTTATAGCACGAATAGCCGTACAGGCTCGTGCGAAGGATATTGTGTGCATGAGCTTGTATAATTTATTATGTATCAATAAATGAACTTAATTCATTCATTCATGTTTCGGTCTGTTAACCAGGTACGATAGATTTTAACACGAGAAAGACATATAATACATATTCCGTAGTGGTATAGTATTAAAAGTTGTGTAATCAAGATGTAAATTCCTTTGTTGTATTAATCTTGGAGAATGTTGCTCAGCTGTCAATTAGTCTGACTATGATTATGTGTGTGTATTCCGCCTTTGCTTATCATACAATTAAATGAATGAATTAATTAGTCATATTTTTTCATTAACGTTTTCGGTACGTAAATTGTATATGTATGTATGTATATGATGCTAATTGTTAACCAAGCCTATGGGTACTTGTATCGTGGACTTAAATGATCAGTGTTTTTGTGCATACTGTGCTATGTCGGTGAAGTGTTGCCATGATTACGTAAGTGATTACCTTAACTCTTATATACTATTTGCTGGTACAACACTTTATCAAAATTAAATTAGAATGTTTCAGTCAATATTTAAAACACTATTTAAAAACACTGTTTAAAGAACTGTTTAAAACTGTTTAAAAAGCACATAGTTTTTACATCACTTTAAATATATGAAGTATGTGATCACTTATTGTGTGGTGTTTGCCGGTGTGAAGTTAAATGAGGCAGTTGTGGTGATCTTGTTATTTAGCGTTGAGCTGGACGCAGTATCGTAACATGGCTATGTTTGCTAAAAGTGATGTTGAGACACTTCTATAATAGTTGATGGCATTACTGTGATTTGTATCCATAGATGTAATATTATAACAGAATGAAGGTTGTCAAGTCCATGGATTTAGTATCGTGTCTGTACAGACACGCCAGGCGATACTAAATCCATGGACTTGACAACCTTCATTCTGTTATAATATTACATCTATGGATACAAATCACAGTAATGCCATCAACTATTATAGAAGTGTCTCAACATCACTTTTAGCAAACATAGCCATGTTACGATACTGCGTCCAGCTCAACGCTAAATAACAAGATCACCACAACTGCCTCATTTAACTTCACACCGGCAAACACCACACAATAAGTGATCACATACTTCATATATTTAAAGTGATGTAAAAACTATGTGCTTTTTAAACAGTTTTAAACAGTTTTTTTAAACAGTGTTTTTAAATAGTGTTTTAAATATTGACTGAAACATTCTAATTTAATTTTGATAAAGTGTTGTACCAGCAAATAGTATATAAGAGTTAAGGTAATCACTTACGTAATCATGGCAACACTTCACCGACATAGCACAGTATGCACAAAAACACTGATCATTTAAGTCCACGATACAAGTACCCATAGGCTTGGTTAACAATTAGCATCATATACATACATACATATACAATTTACGTACCGAAAACGTTAATGAAAAAATATGACTAATTAATTCATTCATTTAATTGTATGATAAGCAAAGGCGGAATACACACACATAATCATAGTCAAATTGTGATAGCTTATCGGTATATCTTCAACATGAAATTGTCAATTAGTCGTTAAAATACTTCAACGTATAAGAAGTCTATATTATAAGAATAAGAAAAACATTTCAGTTTCGGTAAATATAAAATCCTGATATGTCTAGAATTTTTCTTCTGTATATTCGTAAGTGTGTGTGCTTGCGTCAAAGTATCATCAAAATTCTCAGTGCAACAAATATTTGACAGTAAAATATTTGAACTGGAAAATGGATGAAGATCACAGAACTTCAAAAGTCGAAATGTAATAATGAGTTTGTGGTCACCCAGTGGGCTCACTCACCGTGGTGCCCGCCAGCGCATCTTCACGTTCACTTGACCACCACGTCTTTCTGTCCCCGTTCAAGGTGTAAACGCCCATAAGAAGGTGGCGCACCTAACATGCGCATTGTACCAGTCACTTGTTCTGCTTTACTGTTGCTCCCATTACGTTAGCCACCTTCTGAAAGAGATAGCACAGTGAATTATGCGGTTAGAGAAAGGCAGAACCAGTTGCATAACTCAAAATATCAACCCATTAATACTTCTGAGAGCTGTAATACCGATTATTTTAAGCAAATCTTGTGAAGAATTTGTTGGACAGATATTTGATAGCCGTCCCATTCAGGGTTTAATAATCGGCCTCCTAATCGATTCCAAAAGAATATTTATATTTAATCAATTTTTTTCTTTTGAAAGAAACCCTAGGTAGGCGGGCTTTCGTTGAAAAATTTATTGGAAATACAATAGACAATTTAGGCTACAACACAAATTACATTTTATAAGGAATATAAATGATGATTCATTATGGAAATCCAAGACTTCAGTGCCGTTGAAGATATTATCTCCAGGGCGCTGTCAGGAACTTTTAATTTCCTGAAGACTTCTAAGGACTCCAATTGGATTGTACCTCTAGCAAAATCATAATTCCTATAACGTCCCATGACTTGATCTTATATTTGGTGTCCAAATCACTGCAGCATATTAGATAAATTGCCCGTTTTTCTTTGCAGACTTCTCTAAGTTGTACCTCGCTGTTCTCAAAACGAAGTTCGAGGATTCGTCCTTCGAATAGGGGTACCGTTTTAAATTGTCGATTTCTACACTTAGTTCCCTTATACTGGGAGCAGTGACATTTAATAATATCTCACGGAAATCCTTTCAAAACACTACCGATTTGACTTTTATTCTAAGAGGACCGGTAGTCTAAGCATATGGCTGTTGTGTATGAGTGATGTAAGTGAAGAAATTTTACTATTACTCTTCAACTTTTGAATCTATCAATTTACAATTTTTACAGCATGCACCCAATATCTGTAGATATATTTTGGTTTTTAGATTATCTTTCTACTTCATTACTTGATTTTATAAAGAATTTTTAAACCGGAAAAATATTAATTAAATTTAAGTAAAAACCATGCTTGGGTCAGGTGTCTGAAATTTTGCATACTACTATTTCATATGGTAGTGAAGAATCCTGATCACATTCACATAATTATCAATATTATTATGGATTTTATGGATGAACAAATGACTTTTTTTTTCAGATTGATAATAATTTTTTTCCATTGAACGAATATTCATAATGTTATAAAAATTGTAATAAATATAGTCAACTGCATTAGAAATAATGCTTGAATTTTTAGGAACCTGTAGCGCAAAGGATTTCTGAAGAAAATTTCCTAAAATACTTGATTTTATAAAAAATTAAATTTAATCAATATTTTTCAAGTTACAATTTTTTATATAATCAAGTATATGAGGTAGGAAGATAATCTAAAAACAAAAATATACCTTTTTTGCAATTCATTTTGAAGACGTTTTTCAAATAAGTCTTTGAAATACAATAAATGAATTTAATGTTGTTCCATCAGTGACTTATCATGTTATATATAAGGTATAAAACATTTATACTACATATTTCATTGTAGGTACTAACGTTTTCGTCGCTTTAGTTGCAACATCATCAGATAACATATTTTACATTCATAATATAATAACCTCTATTTTTTGTATACCGTAGAAGAGGGTAAATTCGATCAAAATTTTGCAATTTTTTATTGAAATTGAGGTTATGCAATGGAGCGAAGTTCCTCAGAAAATAGCATTTTGTCGTCATATCCTTCACTTATGAAGACACGTTACAAGAACTGAATTACAATCTATAAAAAACTGTTTTTTTTTATTTGACTTGTGATCGAAGTTACCTGCTTAAATAGGGTAAAGTCGATCACCATTGAATTTTTAGTTTAAGATCGATTTTAAAATATTGGGGAGTAAAGTCGATCACTGTTTATATTAAAAAAACAAATTAAGTGTATTACATATATTTTATTTGTTATAAGGAGTGTAAAAACAATAATAATCTTCAATATATGCCTATAGCATTCTATAGTGTATCTTTTGTTACTGTGATCATACTATTCGATACAATTAGGCCTATAGGTCTCCACTGTACAATCGTGACTATGATTGCCAACTTATAAAACATAAAAACACATTTTAATACTTCACATACCAACAAACAAAGATTTAATAATTCAAAATTTACATTGAAATACCACCTTTCAATTATAATCTAAAATGCAATTCAACATTGCTTAGGTTTATATCAGATGTTATTTGAAATCTTCTCCTCCTCATGTAACTTTAGAAACTACGTTGTTCCCATGGTCAGGTACAGAGGGGTGTACAAAATATATTCCTTTGGCAGTGCTTCTCTTCCTCAAGAAATTCACCATAATTTCGTCTTCTTCTTTCCCCACTATCCCATCAATATAAGCTATACTATGACACTTTTCTGTTTATAAGTGTTAGTTGGAGGTATTTCGGTGAACAATTTATTCTTCCTGCTGGTCCTATCTGTTTCGAGTAGGTCGATGGCATGATCGACTTAACCTTACAATGGTACAAGTTTTCTTAAAATAACAAATTTCAATACTAACATTTACGAACTGCAAAACTATTATTTCAGGATACAATCTCAACGAAAAGTACTTACGTATACTTCATGTCTCCTTTCACTGCTGACTATAATTAGAGTTTGTAAGACTTAGTTTTCATTTGAGAGAAAAAGTTCAAAATAACAATTTCCATTTCAACGGTAATTACACTCTGTTCCCATTGTTGGCATTCGCAGGCTTTTTGTTATCCCTCTCGCTTACATTTACAATGTAAGGCAATGAAGTCAGCATAACAAAATTTTAACAAGTAACTGAGAAAATATATAATTTTCAATAAAAATCACAAATGATCGATTTTACACCCACTGATTGACTTTACCCATTTCTACGGTACCATTGACATTTATTTTAAGCATTTAAATTTATTGATATCAATGATGCGGCAATCAATATTGTATAATAACAAGCATTGTATAATACTACATTAATATAGTATAATATATATAAAACGACGCAATCTTCACTACCGCAACGTTCTCCGTTGTGCATAAACATCAGGCGACTTGTCTCAAATTTAGAAGTACTCATATGCTTCACTTTGTAAGATGCTTCTAGAATCTATCTCATAGCAGCTATTAACACAACTGAGGCTGTTTTGTCGGATGTCCATGAGCAATTTGCTCAAATTTCAAATCACGCCGATCTAGTACTACGCGATATTTCAATGTTCTCTCCGTCCGATCAGTTAATTATAAAGAACAGAAACGTCCACGGTTGTGACTGAGGGGTTAGCGAGTATACCTCCGAACCCAGCGGGCCCGGGTTTGATCCCCGTTCGGGACGAGTTGCCTAGGTGAGGTTTTTTCGGGGTTTTTCCCTCACTCCCACAGATGAATATCAGGTAACTTTATCAGGCGATTGGAACCCCACTCATCTTCGCCACTTCCTTTCCTCCCATATCATCCTTTCATCCTTTCATTCATCATCCCGTTACTTCTGGTTTTCAGATCGCTCTACAGGCGGCCCTCCGAAGCTGCTGGCTCTCTCGACCGGCCTCCGTGGATTGTATTCAAGTTATGATGGATAGCTTCTGCAACGGAACCCGGGGGCAGACCTTCTCAGGGGAGGACTTCCGCCTCGGACCATTAAGGGAGCCTTGGGTGGGTTGCCGAAGCAGGAGTGGTACATGGACTCTATTGGCTGTAGGAACCGGTCGTTAAGGGGTCGGTGGGCACGCAACTCATCCTATATAGGGGGTTTACAATAGATCTCAGGTCTTAGTGCCTGGGATGTTCCCTCCTAACAAAAAGAAAGAAAAAGAACAGCAACGAACTCACATGTAAGCTCATTCATACTACAGCACACTTATTGGATCCACGATACAAGGGATCGGCTCTTATTTCATGTGAAGAGAACGAAGCGTTCAACTACATCACTGATTGTAGCAACGTATTAGGTCATGACAGTGGAAAAATCATTGCTGACTTAGCCGAATTTAAAGAAAGCAATGACAATTTTTCCCGAGACAGTTTGTGGGTTGCTGCTCCACGTGTCTCATCTTTTACCTGGTGTAGGGTATTGTGTGGCAAAGAACCGATAGGTTCACTGGCATCTAAACTTCTGAATGTACCCTCATCATCAGTCGCAACTGGGAAATCCATGGGCGAATCCACACAGAAACTAGGAACAGACTTTCTCCGGTAAGAACCGAAAAGTTGGTTTCGGTACAATAGAATCTCCGATGCACCAGAATGAGTTCAGAATAAAGGGCCGCAATTGTCGTCCGATGAAGAGGTCGAGTGATCTTGAGAATTGTTGCAACTCTTAATAAAAACATTACAATATTCGACAAAATATTTAAGTTTTGATTTCTGTGATTTCGTGAATTCTATTGTGAAAAAGTATCTATTGTTATTTTTGCTTTCTTTTGCAAGAATGAGTGCAGTTATTTTCCACTGAAAGTGTACGCCAAAGTCCATATCATACAAAGTACCGCAATTCAATTTCTTGTTACTTTTGTTTTCTTAATATTGCTATGAGTTTAATTTAATTAATAATCTTCCTCAACTTGGTGAGGTTGCCAAAGACAAAGAATGTTAACAATGACATTTAAGATGTTACATTAAAAATGTCTTACAAGAAGTTTGTTTACAATAAACTGAAATTATAGAAGATAATGTTTACAATAATGAAAATTTGCAGTAAAATAAAAAAACAGAAAATAAAATAGACTGAGAAAATTCAACTGTAAATTGAATTGAATAAAAGTGTCGCCGTAAAATCTGCAGAGAACCCTTCAAAGCTATCATAGAAATTTCCTTAATTGTTGTTGGGACTCCAAATTTATGACAGAATGAGACGAATTATTTGGTTATGGTCCCTCTAGCGCCCACCATTAATCCTATGACTTCTATATCCCTGAGTTTATATAATGTTTTGTAATAAGGGATAGTTGGTTCATATATTACCCTCTTCTCTAGATTGACCTCTTGGAGTTGATTCTGATGCGTCTCGAATTTGATGGTCGGATCCAGAATATAACCTTTGTCTCTCCAGGTTTAAATGTTATAATATCAATATGCCGAAGACTTCCGGTATCCGCTATTCCATGGACTTCTTCATAGGTAGTGTAGCCATTGGACTTAGTGAAAATAATTCATTTACTTGTATTTATTTTACGTAAATGTACGACAAATCTATAATAGGCCTACTATTTTCATGACGAAAATATATATTTTTAAAAACAAAAAAGAAAATTGCTCATAGTCCTTACAAGCATTCATGTCACCAATCCAACCAATGTTACCAATGATACCACGTATTATACTGTATAATACCCAGTTTCGGTATTATATCACACATACGGCTCTACAC
This sequence comes from Periplaneta americana, assembly GCF_040183065.1. Taxonomy (NCBI): domain Eukaryota; kingdom Metazoa; phylum Arthropoda; class Insecta; order Blattodea; family Blattidae; genus Periplaneta; species Periplaneta americana. The sequence goes on along the minus strand of NC_091122.1, from coordinate 70,677,646 downwards.
CTTTTGCAGTTGCATTTCACAAAATATCAATTGTGTTTCAGATTTGTCATTTGTATTTCAGATGAGTCAATTTAATTTCAGATAGTATCAATTGTATTTCAGAAAACATCAATTGTATTTCAGATTTGTCAATTTAATTTCAGATAGTATCATTTGTATTTCAGATTAGTCAGTTCAATTTCAGATACTATAAATTGTATTTCAGAAAACATCAATTGTATTTCAGATTTGTCAATTTAATTTCAGATAGTACCATTTATATTTCAGATTAGTCAGTTCAATTTCAGATAGTATAAATTGTATTTCAGAAAACATCAATTGTATTTCAGATTTGTCAATTTAATTTCAGATAGTACCATTTGTATTTCAGATTAGTCAGTTCAATTTCAGATAGTATAAATTGTATTTCAGAAAACATCAACTGTATTTCAGATTTGTCAGTTGCATTTCAGAAACTATCATTTGTATTTCAGAAGTTACGGTTGGCACCTCATTCTCCAATGTTAAATCGAATCGAGATCATTTGGTGTAAAGTGAAGACGTATTTAAAAACCCAGCTTGGAATTCATGACGTCATAGCTCCTGGTCTTGTAGGCTAATTTGCCTGCTGTAAACAGTAAAATTGATAACGCAACACACACAATATTGTTGATGGTGATTGTGCTCGTGCAGTACAACACAGTACAATTCATCAAGCTGCAGCTTTAGCTATGGAGAATATGCCTGTCGGACGCTAAAATGCAATAAAGTTGAGGATTTTTAAAATTCATTTTCCATTTTTTTAAGTATATGTTAAAATCTCAAGTAGGCATACATTTCTTATTTTGTGAAATAAAAGTGACTATAATCTTAAAGACATTTCTTATTTTCTGAAATACATTTGATACCATCTGAAATACAATTGACAAATCTGAAATACAATTTATACTATCTTAAATTGAAATGACAAATCTGAAATTAAATTGACTATTTCGTTTACATAACGTCATTCCATTTTGGCCAATGAAGTGTAATGAAATTTTAAATTCCATGCAATCACAGTCATACATTGCGATAATTTCTGCAGCTCGATTTATCACTATCAATTTATCGCATGGTCGTTCTTTTGTTTAGTCAGTGTCGTCAACTGTTTCCATGTAAATCGATGAGCATGAATCCATTGTACTAAATAAAGTGCGAAATCCTACTTCCACATCTACATCTTTATCTTCTAATTCTATGTCCACTGTATCTAAAGAAAATGACACTCCTTCATAACAATTGCTCATTTAATTAATGTATTAATAATGTTATTTGCAATTATACTATAAAATGTTTAAATTAAATTATGATTTCAGCAGATAATGAAAATGTATTTCTGTTATAACAAGAGAAATCACAGTACATGTAATTAACATTTTAAAATCTGTATTTCGCTTTTCTCAATTGCTATTACTGAATAACATTCAATTTCTTTATTGAAGTAATCGTTACTCGTCTATTTCGACTTCACAATGTCTGAATAGGTTAAATATTAATAAATATACAATTATTAACATTTCGCTCGTGGATTTACCCGCACATCTCAGACCTCTTGTGACATTACTTTAGACCAGTGATGTCAAAGCAAGCGCATTTTTCTGACCTTGACGTCGTGAGCGGGCATCAAGCGCTAATTATGGAAATAGGAAGGGTTGTGTATATGAATAAGGAGCCTGTTGGATTAAGAAAACAGTGGTGCACAAACTTCAAACGGAAATTGAAATGTAATGTCGTTATTTTTATATGGCTTCTTTCTGTTTGATATTATCTATATTGTCTGTAAAACAAAAGTACTAATACCAATTTCTTAATATTGCAATTGTGTTTTAAATGTTAATAACATTATAAAAGTTAAGAAGGAATATTGACATAAATTCCATAGTAGTACAACCATACTCTACTAAATGGATGAAACACATTCATAAAAAAAGTGATATCCAAAAAAAAAGATTGAGTATCACATGATAAGTTGGAATTGATATTGATGGCACCTTTAGCCTTAAAAAAAGTAATCAATGAACTAATCAAAACAATATTACAGTACAAAGCAAAGTTACCTAGGTGCTGTCTATATGTTTTAAGTGTAACTAATATTCCATAACAAAACTCTTATCGCCTTATGCTTTTAAGGTGATATTGGTGAGCAACTTCCTATCATGAGAATATTAAATTATTTTCTCGAAGTGTGCTGAAGCTATAGAGCTGACATTTTTACAACACATGGGTACGTATCTTTTGCTTATGATGTAACAGTAGTTGCTTTGTTAATTCATTTCCTTACAAACAATTTCCATGCGAATATTTTCAAAATTTTCAATACACTATCTTCAGTAATACGTATTTATGGTATATTAGATTTACGAAAACATTCTGTAAGGCTACTAAATAAACAGACCTACATCTGAAAATTTCATTTTTCTATTAAAAAAAAGTTGAGAAAATATTTCTTTTGAATAAAAAAAATCAAACTTGTGAAAAATGAGCATTAAAATTAAATCCTATATTCTTATATTGCACTTATACTTCTCAGACAAATCTAAAAATTAACATGGATACAGTTTTAATAAGTTCTCTTCCCTTTATCTATTGAATCAGTGCTGGCCATCCCTGAATATAGCTCGACCAAACGGCATATACTACCTCTTTCGTCTGTCTCTTTCCTTTCCGATGTAAAGCGCTCAGGCCCGCCTGAGCTCTAAAGCGCGCGCTTTCTCCTGTGGGCATCAATTGACATGACTGCTATAGACTAATCTGAAATACATTTGATAATTTCTGAAATACAATCGATATTTTCTGAAATACAACTGGAAAAGGTGTAGTATTAAACGACACCACAACTCTAGTTCTTACCATGGCGAAACAAGTGTGAATAAGTGTGCGTTGTTAAGCAATCGTAGATGAAGCTCTATTTTGCAGAACGAGTTCTCGAAATAACAGAAAACGACAGGGAATCGCAACAGTTGGCTTCAGCGCCTGAGTCATCAGGTGCGATACTCAGACACATTTCATGCACAAGTGGGAAATTACTCGAACGTGGGCAGCCGCAATCGTGAGCAATATGAAGAAATATCTCAACAAAATGACAAGGTTAAATTGTTCTTTGAATATATATTACAGCTCCGAGGGCGAGAGTGGCATAAAAGTAGTCTAGAAAACGAAGTCCACTACAAGAAGGAATTCGCCGGCTATTCTTGTTGGACGCTCATAAAGGAGATGAGAAAATACAGACTGCGGAACAAAGACAGAAAAAGAAACCGAGAGTAGAAAATAAAAAGTAAATTGGGGGAAAATAAGAACAATTACAAAGATGATGCATTAGACTCTTTTACCGTAGACTTTATGATTGATGTACGTTACCGCTGCGAAATGTTAACGAGAGGAGTAAGGTCTAAATATGACGCTTGCAATATTCTGAGCAGTGTAAGTGGAGTTTATGATGCTCCTTGACGAAAACTATTCTCATAAGTTGTTATCTTGTCACGGAAATTTTCTCCGCTTCGGAACGAGAATGCCAACAAAGATAATGTTAACCCATATGAACACAATTTTGCAGAAAATTACAAAAGCCACATTACTTAACAAACAGGCAAGCGAGAGACATGTAGCTGCTCTTTTATAGAAAATAGCGAATTAAAAACGCACTCAAGATTTTATGGCTAGTTTGTTTACTTAGTTTAAACGTCAGTTTCTTAGTATACGTACTTAATGACCAATTAGCGAAACACACCACACGAGAAGCTAGTCCATGCATGCTGATAGAAATTTAGCAAAAAAGAAAACAACTTGTTTTGTAATGAATTGAAAACTCGTCAGGTTCTTCGTAGCCTACGCTGCTGTGAATATGCGTCTGTCGTCCAACGCTGCTACAAATTGGACGTCTTCATAAAATGAATTACAAGCGCTGATGAAAGTTACAATTAGAATAAAATATACTCTCTTAAAAGCGTTATTTCTTTGGATACATAATTAAATTTTTCTACTGCTTATTTTACAGTCGCTTAGTCGTCACTGACATCGTCGTCAAATATTGTTTTCAAGGATTGTGTCTTTTACCAGTTTCCAGTAATTAACATTGTGAGATTATGAGCCAACACTAGGTATTTACAAATAGTGGATTCCTTTGTACAGTAGTTGTTAAGACCCAAGACAACCGTACGAGAGATGTGTGAACCGTAGATAATAACAAGACGTAGTTTTCACTATTTATATGGTAAGCATTATGATTCACTATAATTATAACACAACAGATATCACAATGCCAATGGATAAGCAAATATGCTTAGTAACATAAAAATGCGCAATGTGTAGGCCTACATTTAAAAATTATTACAAAATCTTGTAATATTTTAAATATAGTAATAATAGTAATAATAATAATAATAATAATTATTATTATTATTATTATTATTTTTTTATTTTTATTATTATTAATATTATTAATATTATTATTACTATTATTATTATATTATTGTTATATTATTATTATTTACAAATGGATTTAAGGAACACGACGGTTCATTGCCGCCCTCACATAAGCCCGCCATCGGTCCCTATCCTGTGCAAGATTAATCCACTCTCTATCATCATATCCCATCTCCCTCAAATCCATTTTAATATTATCCTCCCATCTACATCTTGGCCTCCCCAAAGTTCTATTTCCTCCTGCCTCCCAACTAACACTCTATATGCATTTCTGGAATCAACCATACGAGCTGCATGCCCTGCCCATCTCAAACGTCTGGATTTAATGTTCCTAATTAAGTCAGGTGACGAATACAATGCATGCAGTTCTGTGTTGTATACCTACCTTTCTCCATTGTCCTATAACTTCACCCATCTTAGCTCTAAATAATTTCCTAAGAACCTTATTCTCGAACACCTTTAATCTCTGTTCCTCTCTCGAAGTGAGAGTCCAAGTTTCACAACCATACAGAGCAACTGATAATATAACTTTTTTATAAATTCTAACTTTCAGATTTTTGACAGAAGACTAGAGATGACAAAAACTTCTCAACCGAATAATAACACGCATTTCTCATATTTATTCTGTGTTTGATTTCCTCCAGAGTGTCATTTATATTGTTACTGTTGCTCCAAGATATTTGAATTTTTCCACCTCTTCGAAGGATAAATCTCCAATTTATGTATTTCCATTTCGTACAATATTCTGGTCGCGAAAATAATAATAATAATAATAATAATAATAATAATAATAATAATAATACTTACAAATGGATTTTAAGAAACCTGACGGTCCATTGCAGCCCTCACGTAAGCCCGCCATCGGTCCCTATCCTGTGCAAGATTAATCCAGTCTATATCATCATACCCCACCTCCCTCAAAACAATTTTAATATTATCCTCCCATCTACGTCTCGTCCTCCCCAAAGTTATATTTCCTCCTGCCTCTCAACTAACACTATGTATGCATTTCTGGTCTCGCCCATACGTGTTACATGCCCTATCCACCTCAAACGTCTGGATTTAATGTTCCTAATTATGTCAGGTGAAGAATACAATGCGTGCAGTTCTGTGTTGTGTAACTTTTTCCATTCTCCTGTAACTTCATCCCTCTTAGACGCAAATATTTTCCTAAGAACCTTATTCTCGAACACCTTTAATCTGTTTCTCTCTCAAATAGAGAGTCCAAGTTTCACAACCATACAGAACAATTGATAATTTTACTATTTTATAAATTATAACTTTCAGATTTTTTGACTGCAGACTAGAGATGACAAAAGCTTCTCAAACGAATAATAACAGGCATTTCCCATATTTATTCTGTTTTTAATTTTCTCCCGAGTGTTATTTATATTTGTTACTGTTGCTACAAGACATTTGAATTTTTCCACCTCTTCGAAGGATAAATCTCCAATTTTTATGTTTACATTTCGTACAATATTCTGGTCACGAGAATAATAATAATAATAATAATAATAATAATAATAATAATAATAATAATCATCATCATCATCATCATCGTAATAATAGTTAGAGCAAAATGAAGATTAGTTTAGATACATGTAGGTCTGAGAGTTAAAGAATTACAATTTAATGTTAAATAAGGCAATTTGGCCCAAAGGAATGATTAACATAATGAAGGAGACTTGATAATATTAAAAATAAAAATCATATTCTACAGAAGCATTATTAGAAGAAAGTTTATGTTTTAGTGACGAAAAGCAATTTTTTGACAATTGGCTTTTGAAAGTAGTCACTGTCTGACAGCCCCTTTTACACTATGTATATTACAATACGCTATCTTTACAATTTCTACTATTATGAAGGATATAAGCTCATATTTATCGAACTTATTTACACTATTATACACTATTAATTACACAGTAAGTAAGCTATAATATTATTAAATAAAATACTTTGCATGATGATACATAACACTGTACATAAAAGTGTAAAATAATATGCGATCGATGTAGGTCTTCATTCTTTATGATAGTCTGGATAGTAAAAGTAGCGTATTCTAGTGTACATAGTGTAAATAATTTAAATTGTAAATATTAGTGTGATTGTTAAAGTGGCCCATGCTTTGTTCCGCCCAACCTGACTAAACAGAAGTCGCGTGAGCAGCCAGTCAAGTACTACTCTTTTCAAATACAAGCGTTTCGTCTACTTAAAATCTCCAGTAATACTTAACCTCGTAGCCTCGTGGGACAAAATGCGGTCCATAATAATAATAATAATAATAATAATAATAATAATAATAATAATAATAATAATAATAATAATAGATACTGCTGTATTGCAAATAACATTTTCATGTATTGAATATGACTAGAATATTCCAACATAACATCCAAATCTTTTACTAGTGTATGATTAAAATTAATGTAATAAAGTAATTAAATTTACTATGAGATACAATATATCACTGTTTTATATAAGTGTGTTCTTTACTGTGGTTCTGTACCACGTTTAATTTAGAAATTCACATATCTGTTACGGAAATGTAGGTGTGATTTTCTTCTGTGAGAAATGTATGCTCGCCTACGATTTTACTCTATTGTTAATTGCAAAACGTTGTGCAAGAACATATAAACATAATTCAGATTATTTTCTGCGAACTCACCTAAATTGTCTGTAACTGTTATTGCGATGTAATTTGTAGAAAGTTACTGTGTAACACTTAAATGACATTGTTTATTCTTGTAGCAAGCTATGTGTAATTTAGCTATTAAACCCACACAAGCTTCTATAAATTATCTACATTAAATTTTAGGCGGTATCAGCTTTAGCAGTAACATTCGTTACAGAACTTGCAGTAACAGTGATAGCAATAACAACAGCAGTAGCAATATCATTACAACAGCAATATTAGAAGCAGTAAAAATAACAGCAAAATGGCAGTAGTGGCAACTGAAAGAAACAGAGATCGCAATAGCAGAAGTATTAGTAACAGCAGCAATAGTGGTAACAATAAAGCAATAGAAACATTAGTAGCAACCACAGAAGTAGTAATACTACCTACAATAATAGCAGTAGTAGGAACTGGAGTTATAACAATTGAGGGATTGGCTGGAAGAAGAGCGTAATTCAAATTACGGCGTTTATCCGTAAAATAGCCTATATGCGTTCTTTGGTAACGTTTCTACCAACCACCACAATATTATCCCTCTAATCCCAATAGACTGCAATAGATAGGTATTATTGAATTGCGTCAGTCTCCTGTGGTTCGAGGACCGGCGAAGGTAACTGCAAGGGTGTTCGCGTAGTCTGACGAATATTCTGATCTATCCTATCTTTCGCCTTATGGAAGCGAATATAACCTTTCTGATGTTGAAAGTATCAGTGAAAATGAATTACATACGGAAAGGCAGAAAACGGAAACGGTTTAACAAACTATGAAAGAATAATCTAGCAACCGACGACGAAATTACGGCAAAGCTTACACAAGTAGGTCAGGAAAAACGGTGAAAGAAATACAGTATTACTATTTATTTTTGTCAGTGGAGAATGAATATAAGGTACTAATAATATAGGCGTAAGCAGTGCTATAAAATGTTAGATCCAGGCTAGCAGTCAGTCATTTAGGAACGACCATATTTCTGACAGGTTAGCAGCAAAACATTTAAGCCAGATGCTGTCAGAATAAATATGAGATGTCCACAGAGGAACATTTTCCATTTAGGATTTTGGGAAACTGAAAACAAAAACCAACAGGATATATTTCTTATTGGCTATTTGGAGAGGAGGACCATTAAGCAACGTCAAAAAAACTGTAAAACCACAGCACCGAGAATGTTCTTCAGTGTACAGTATCATGACAGAAGAATTTTTATGAAAGTACTTTATTCTGTCATTGTTTAAAATATCTAAGAAACGAGTGATAACTGTACAAAATATAGTGAAACTAGGTGATACTGCAATGACAGATATGAGAGGCAAACACTCCAATAGGCCTCACAAGATTCTAGATGTTTTAAATGTTAGGTTATTAGATCACTTAAAGTGGTATAGTGATTGTAAGCCTATATTCTAGGTACTATTAGTTAAAATGATAACGTGAAATAAGTGGGATTAATTATTTTTAATGTTGTGGTAACAATTTTGTAAACGAACATTATATACATATATATATATATTAGAACATACATTGTAATTATCTTCATTATTGTAGTATAGACCTATATGTAGCCTCTCCTAAAGAAATATAGAAAAGTTGACAGTATTGCAGTATTTTCAACCCTCTTCTACGGAAGAAGGGCGTAATTTAAAAAGTTGAAAGCTTCCTACTCGTACAATATTTAAACATTAACCATGGAACTCATTGTAATCACAAGAGAACGTATTCCCTACAATATATATGAATACTGTCATATTTCAGTAAGAGATGCAGGGTACAGATAGTTTTTGTTGATTATTTCAAAACTATGTTTTCTGAGTTACGCCCTTCTTCCAGTTAACCCCTCAAATGTAGTTCGCAGGATATAGTATCACCAACAGTGGCAAGAACAGCATTAGCAGTAGCCTATGTAATAGATAATTCATCGCTATGTTAAAATCGGCAGCACTTTGAAGAGAACAACCATCAGGATCGCCACCCGTCCGCCGTAAACGAACACGAGATGGCAGTACAGCCGCTAATGCAATTCAAATGCGAATTATGACGTGACTTCTTATGTAACAACTAGATGGCAGCGTAGTAAACCCGACAAAAGCTGTTAACGTCAAAGCCTATAAGGCCGACCTATCTGGGTATATATGATCTAGGGTAGTAGCAACAGTAGCAACTATAGAAGCATCAGAAGTGGTAGTATGCGACTCACACATCACTAAAAGCTCAAGTAATGATGTGGCTTCCCTTTACAGACAAATTATTCAGAATATAGTATTAGGGACAGTAATGGCATCACTAGCAACACAATGATCAGCAACAGTTACATCGCCCCTGCGGTGGCTAAATGGTCTAGACCAGCGGTACCCAAAGCGTGAATCGCGACACCTCTGGGTTGAGAGGGATCGCGACATGATTTGCAAAATAAGTCAAAATGTTTCTTATTAACATTTATTTTGTACTTAGAAAAATAAACAATATTGAACATAACAATAAAAAATGTTTCAGTTGTTATAAAGTAAAAAATAATTAATGCGCTTAATGTGCCTATTTTTCAGAAAGTAGCTTCTCAAATCTGGGCTCAGCATTCCATACACACAGTGATATCGTTTTAAAGTTCAATGAAATTTCTCACTTTTGTTTTGATGGTGAACATAGACGAGAAACTCATTTTGCATAAATACAGGATTGCAAATATTTAAAAATTTAAGAATTGTGTATTTTTGCAAGCTAGAGGTATTCTTGCAATCTTTTGATCCAATTTAAATGTTTTATTTAATGACGCTCGCAACTGCCGGTGTGCCGGAATTTTGTCCCGCGGGAGTTCTTTTACATGCCAGTAAATTTACTGACAAGAGTCTGTCGCATTTAAGCACACTTAAATGTCATCGACCTCGGCCGTTCGGCTACCCAATCATTCACAGAATAGGAGTGGTAATCACAATAAACCTCAAACTGCAGTACAAGCCTTAGGGTCCCTCCTCTGTACAAGGTAAGAAAAAGACGTTAAATATTGAGTGTATGATTTTCGCTGTGAGCCACTGTACAGCAGTTGTGGTACCGTCAACAATTTTATAATTTTTGTTGATCGATGTTGAAGAAAGAAGTTTTATTTTATTCTTCCTTAAGAAAATTTGAGTCTAAGTTCACGTTCGTCAAGAAAATCTGATAGATGTTTATAAAAGAAAATTGATTTCGCGGGCTCAGAATGACAAGGTTCTATCTGACATTTTTAGCAAAATTGAGATTTTTGTTGCTTTGAATTCTGCTACTTTAAAGCTATCTACCATATAAATTATATGTTGATATCTTAAATATTGTTCGTGATATAAAGTTAGTTTGAAAAGGTTCTTATCTACATTGATTTTATTGACAACCAAACTTTTGAAATGCTCTCCTGTAAAATTTACTAAACACTAGATAGAACCTTGCCATTCCGAACTCTCGATTTAACTTTGTATGAGTGAAGCTTGTGAATATTATATTTTCTTTCTTGGACACATAGATAGATATTGTAGATTGATTTACTAAGCAATACTATACATACAGATGTACTATATTATCAGAATTTTCTCTTAAATCCAATGCATGGGTCTTCTGACCTTATGTGCTGTGTAAAACAAGTCCTACTTTGTAGGTTTCACTCCAAAAGAACTTACTTATTGGCTTTTAAGGAACCCGGAGGTTCATTCCCTCCCTCACATAAGCCCGCCATTGGTCCCTATCCTGAGCAAGATTAATCCAGTCTCTGCCATCATATCCCACCTCCCTCAAATCCATTTTAATATTTTCCCATCTATGTCTCGGCCTCCCCAAAGGTCTTTTACCCTCCGGCCTCCCAACTAACACTCTATATGCATTTTTGGATTCGCCCTATGCATGCTACATGCCCTGCCCATCTCAAACGTCTGGATTTAATGTTCCTAATTTTGTCAGGTGAAGAATACAATGCGTGCAGTTCTGTGCTGTGTAACTTTCTCCATTATCCTGTAAGCACCTTATTCTCAAACACCCTTAACCTATGCTCCTCTCTCAAAGTGAGAGTCCAAGTTTCACAATCATAAAGAACAATCGGTATTGTATCTGTTTTATAAATTCTAACTTTCAGATTTTTTGACAGCAGACTGGATGATAAAAGCTTCTAAACCGAATAATAACAGGCATTTCCCATATTTATTCTCTGTTTAATTTCCTCCCGAGTATCATTTATATTTGTTACTATTGCTCCTAAGTATTTGAATTTTTCCACTTCTTCAAATGATAAATTTCCAATTTTTATATTTCCATTTCGTACAATATTCCCATCACGAGACATAATCATATTCTTTGTCTTTTCGGGATTTACTTCCAAAACTATCTCTTTGCTTGCTTCAAGTAAAATTCCCGTATTTTCCCTTATCGTTTGTGGATTTTCTCCTAACGTCATCCGCATAGACAAGCAGCTGATGTAACCCGTTCAATTCCAAACCCTCTCTGTTATCTTGAACGTTTCTAATGGCATATTCTAGAGCGAAATTAAAAAGTAAAGGTGATAGTGCATCTTCCCGCTTTAGCCCACAGTGAATTGGAAACGCAAAAGAACACACAGATTAAAATGAAAATGGCACAAACAAAACACATTACATAATATATCCTAAACTAAAAGAGGATCTTGGGTAGATTATCAATCTCTATCCTGCAAGACTAGAATGCCTCATCAACATACCAAGAGAAACATTGAAAAAGATGGACATTAAAACATACTGGAGATCAAGCCAGACAGTTAAGAGAAAAAGCACAATCTTTTCTCTAATCTTATAAAAGCGAAATATGAACGGTGAAGTTGACCTGTGACTTTCTAATAATGAGTCTCTCTTTAGTGTTCAAAGGAAATATTCATTGCTGACCTTATCACACACATCTCCTACATTAAATCGAGGTCAGCCAGGTAATGTTCAGTTCGTTTGTATTACAGGCTCCAAATATGTACCTAATTACCTCGATTTCTAGTGGCCTTTGAAGGACGAACACAGTATTAGCAGATTCTATGCTGCAGTACATGATCACTACAATACGTCTGCACAAAAAACGAAGGTGACTCCAACGAAACTACAAGAGTGGTGATGATAGGAACACCTATTCACGTCAATTATTCATTATTATTATTTTAACTAACAGAAGAACCTGCCTAGTTGTGAATTAACCGGCTCTTACGATTTGAGACTTTTAGTATTTATTTATTTATTTATTTATTTATTTATTTATTTATTTATTTATTTATTGATTTATTGATTTATTCATTTATTCATTTATTCATTTGTTATTGATCACAACAGGCAAAGCCCAATTACAATGTTCACGACTAACAAATTAATTTATAAAACATAAACAAGGAAAAGGAAACATACACTTATTAAAAGAAAAAAAGAGAAATTGAAATAAGGCGTGAAAGTAGCTTCAAATTAACTAACAACAATATTCTGTAAAATATGATAATAAATAATTCTATATCTAGAGAAATTCATATTGAAAATATCAACATTAGGATGAGGATGTAATTTATTGTATAACTGTAACATTTGGAAAACTGGGGAATTTTTGTGGGATTCAGTATTTGTCCTTGGTATGTAAAATAAATTTCGAAATTTCGTTTTAAGCGTAGGTGCATATATTGTTATACAATAAAATAAACCAACACAGTCCAACTTATTCTTCATAATTTTATAAAGAAAGTTTAACGATTGACAATTTCGTCGAATTTGCAAACTAGTAAAATGGAAATGTTGAAGCTTTGTAGCATAACTCTCATAAGTTGGATAATTATTATAAAGTATGTAATATAACCATATAACCATTTTAGAAACATATTTGGAATTTTTTCTAGTAACAGAATATATTTGTTAGTAACTGGGTTCCAGATATCAGCAGCATACTCTAATTTAGATAGAAAAACAATGGAATTATACAAAATTATTATAGTTTTGACTTTAAATTTACAAAAGTTTCTCATAACAAAACCTAAACTTTTATAGGACAAATTTATAATATTATTAATATGACAATGAAATGTAAAATTACTCCTAAATAATATACCTAAATGTAATCTTTATGTTCATTTTCCGCTGGTAAAACTTTTGCCTCTATTTTATATGAAAATTTAATTGTATTTTTCAATCTAGAAAAGGTCATATGTATACACTTATTAATATTAAATAACAATTTATTATTAATACTCCAAATATATAAGTTCGTAATATCTGTTTGAAGTAGCTTACAATGTGATATAGTATTGATTTCTTTATACAATTTAATATCATGATCATCGTCAACATATCTTTAAAAAGAATAGGAGCTGCTGTCTCATTCTGCCCTCATACTGAATTTGTAAGTATGTCAACTAATATTAGACAATCATAAGGAGTAATCAGTGATGAATTCAGGAGTGACCCCAAGGGGAATGTCCCACCCTGATTACAGAATGTCCCCCCGGGATTTCAGACTTTTTAATCAATGCAATTTTTAATCTCTAGTGCACGTTAGACTTTATTTAGCAATTTTCTTTCCCGCCCTTCCTCTTCTTTGGCTTTTTATTGACTCTAACCCCATATGAACCCTATGAATTGGATAAAGTTTATTTCTGGCCGAATTCCATTCTAAAACATTTCGGGTTGACATTAGAAAAGAGTCAATTTATTACAGTGCCTTTGTTTTCTGTGCCATTTTGTTACACAGTACAGTCTACTATCGAAGTTTTTAAATTATATTCGGAAAACGTATTATGTGTCTTTCACGTGTTAAATTTTATATTATTTTTGTTAACATGTTTCGGTCTGCTATTGGCCATCATCAGAGCTGGTTGTTGCTGATCTTGGCGCCTTTTGTTTTGTTTTCTGTGGGGGTGTGTTTGTGTAGTGTAATGTGGAGTCAAAGAGTGTGTGTGTTCTGAAATTAAGTTGTGTGTTGAGAATTTCATTTGGATATATTTTGTGGTCTGTATATTTCATATTGTTCTAGTGTGTTTAGTTTCCGACTTTTTGGTTGGATGTGTAGAATTTCCATGTCTTTGTTGATGTCTCTGTAGGTGTGGTTAGCATTTGTAATGTGTTCTGTATATGTGGAAGTGTCTTGTAATTTTATTTTGGCTGTGATGTGTTCTTTGTAACGTGTTTGAAATGATCTGCCTATCTGTCCTATGTAGAAGTTGTTGCAGGTGTTGCATTTGAGTTTGTGTACGCCTGTGTGGTTGTATTTGTTTGTGTGCAACAACTTATACATAGGACAGATAGACAGATCATTTCAAACGCGTTACAAAGAACACATCACAGCCATAACAAAATTACAAAACACTTCCACATATGCAGAACACATCACAAATGCTAACCACACCTACAAAGACACCAACAAAGACATGGAAATTCTACACATCCAACCAAAAAGCCAGAAAGTAAACACACCAGAACAATACGAAATATACAGACACACAAAAACACATCCAAATGAAATTCTCAACACACAACTCAATTTCAGAACACACACACTCATTGACTCCACATTACACTACACAAACACACCCCCAAAGGAAACAAAACAAAAGGCGCCAAGACCAGCAACAACCAGTTCTGAAGATGGCCAATAGTAGGCCGAAACATGTTAACAAGGTAATATAAAATTGAACACGTGAAAGACACATAATACGTTTTCCGAAGTGATATAGTGTTAAAAGTTGTGTAATCAAGATGTATATATTTAAATTATAGTTTATTTAACGACGCTCGCAACTGCAGAGCGTTATATCAGCGTCACCGGTATGCCGGAATTTTGTCCCGCAGGACTTCTTTTACATGCCAGTAAAACTACTGATATGAGCCTATCGCAATTAAACACACTTAAATACCATCGACTTCGGTCGGGATCGAACCCGCAAACTCGAGCATAGAAGGCCAGCGCTATACCAACTACGCTACTGAGGGCGACCCTACTATCGATATTTCACCATATTATGACTCTAAGTAGCCTCTATTATCGTGAAAGAAATTTTAAGTAAATAAATGATTAATAAATGTATAAAATTACAAACTCCATAGAATTCTGACAAGCAAACCACGAAAGAAAACGATTAAAAGATATGGAAATTATTTTCTGTTCTTACACATACAGTATGTATACGAGTGAAACTAACGCCAGCGTACTCAAGAATAAAATCCAAAAAGAATATGAAGCTGAGTATAGTATCTTTTTTGGGGCTAAGAGGGATGAAGTTACAGGAGAATGGAGAAAGTTACACAACGCAGAACTGCACGCTTATAGGCTATTCTTCACCTGACATAGGCTCTAATTAGGAACATTAAATCCAGATGTTTGAGATGCGCAGGGCATATAGCACGTATGGGTGAATCCAGAAATGTATAGGCCTATAGTGTGTTAGTTAGGAGGCCGGAGGGAATAAGACCTTTTCAGAGGTCGAGACGTAGATGGGAGGATAATATTAAAATGGATTTGAGGGAGGTGGGATATCATGATAGAGACTGGATTAATCTTGCACAGGATAGGGAACGATGGCAGGCTTATGTGAGGGCGGCAATGAATTTCCGAGTTCCTTAAAAGCCATTTGTAAGTAAGCAAGTAAGAGTATAGTATCTTTAAGAAAAATAGAGAGATCTGTACAAATTGTATATCTTAAGCTTGTGGAAATTTTAATAAAACTAGAAGTGTACTAAAAATTACAATATTAAAGTCGCGACGCTGTTATTCCCGGCGTGACTCCTCCTCTTTGGTTACGTCTTAGGAAGTGCAGACTCTATAAAGTCTAGGTAGGTAGTATCGTTCGCCATTTTTGTTCTTACGTTGCCGAGCTACCAGACGAGGAATCTATTTGCCACACCGTTAAACATTATTACGTCGTAGTTCCTATGATAATAAATCAAACGGACTATAATTCAGCAAATAATTGTGCGGCAAATAACGTCCTCGTGTGCTTTCTGGAAACGCCAGCGAAAGAGCCAAAATGGCGGGCGATTATATTAAGTATTTATCAAGCCTTAGGAAATGTATAACGTCATCATCAGCAAATCACAAGACGCACACGTTTAAATGTAGTCGACCTGCAACATGATTGGCCGCCGGAAATAAGAGCGACGGGACTATAGAATATTAATAGATATATAGGCCAATTCTACTTGAAGCAGGTCATTCTTTAGAGGTACGAGTTGTAAGGGACCACAGATTAAAAAGAATAGCAGAAAAAGAGACCAATTGGAACGTAAGGTTTGGCTATCCTATTCATGTATATAATATATAAACCAATATTATATATATTATATTATATTATATTATATTATATTATATTATACTATATATTATATTATATTATACTATATATTATATTATATTATACTATATATTATATTATATTATATTATATTATACTATATATTATATTATATTATATTATATTATATTATATTATATTATATTATATTATATTATAAACCAATAATGATAATAATACTTACTTAATTACAAATTGCTTTTAAGGAATCCGTGGATTCATTGCCGCCTTCACTTAAGCCCGCCATCAATCCCTATCCTGTGCAAGATTAATCCAGTCTCTATCATCATATCCCACCTCCCTCAAATCCATTTTAATATTATCCTCCCATCTACGTCTCAGCCTCCCCAAAGGTATTTCCCCCCCCCCCCGGTCTTCCAACTGAAACTCTATATGCATTTCTGGATTCGCCCATACGTGCTACATGCTCTGCCCATCTCAAACGTCTGGATTTAATGTTCCTAGCTATGTCAGGTGAAGAGCACAATGCGTGCAGTTCTGCGTTGTGTAACTTTCTCCATCCTCTTGTAACTTCATCCCACTTAGCTCGAAATATTTTCCTAAAAACCTTATCTCAAACACCCTTAATGTCTGTTCCTCTCTCAAAGTGAGAGTCCAAGTTTCACAACATAAAGAACAACCGGTAATATAACTGTTTTATAAATTCTAACTTTCAGATTTTTTGACAGCAGACTAGATGATAAAAGCTTCTCAACCGAATAATAACAGCCATTTCCTATATTGATTCTGTGCTTAATTTCCTCCCGAGTATCATTTATATTAGTTACCGTTGCTCCAAGATATTTGAATCTTTTCACCCCTTCGAAGGATAAATCTCCAATTTTTATATTTCCATTTCGTACGATATTCTCTTTACGAGACATAATCATATACTTTATCTTTTCGGGATTTACTTCCAAACCTGTTTCTTTACTTGCTTCAAGTAAAATTCCCGTATTTCCCTAATCGTTTGTGGATTTTCTCCTAACATATTCACGTCATCCGCATAGACAGCAGTTGATGTAACTTATTCAGTTCCAAATACTCTCTGTTATCCTGGACTTTCCTAATGGCATACTCTATAGCAAAGTTAAAAAGTAAAGGTCATAGAAGTTTCATAAATTCTAACTTTCAGATTTTTTGACAGCAGTCTAGGTCACAAAAGCTTTTCAACCGAATAATAATAGGCATTTACCATAATTATTCTGCGTTTCATTTCCTCCCGAGTGTCATATATATTTGTTACTTTTGCTCCAAGGTATTTGAATTTTTCCACCTCTTCGAAGGATAAATCTCCAATTTGTATGTTTCCATTTCGTACAATATTCTCGTCACGAGACATAATCATATACTTTGGCTTTTCGAGACTTACTTCCAAAGCTATTTCTTTACTTGCTTCAAGTAAAATTCCCGTATATTCCCTAATCGTTTGTGGATATTCTCCTAACAAATTGACGTCATCCGCATAGACAAGCAGCTGATGTAACCCGTTCAATTCCAAATCCTCTCTGTTATCCTGGATTTTCTTAATGGCATAGTCTAGAGCAAAGCTAAAAAGTAAAGGTGATAGTGGTTTTACAAATTCTAACTTTCACATTTTTTGACAGCAGACTAGATGACAAAAGCTTCTCAACCGAATAATAACAGGCATTTTCCATATTTATTCTGCTTTTAATTTCCTCCCGAGTGTCATTTATATTTGTTACTATTGCTCTAAGATATTTGAATTTTTCCACCCCTTGGAAGGATGAATCTCCAAATTTTTTGTTTCCATTTCGTACAATATTCTAATCACGAGACAATATCGATCGTCCATTTCAAAAGTGCGACAACTAAAAAATTGCCATTTTTTAGATATTTATACTACTGAAAGCCCCTTTCGGAGCTCTTTCCGATTCAGTATTGAGATGAGTCATATTTACAACCGAAAAGAAAAAAAAATCGAAATGAACTGCTTTAGAAGTAATCATAACTATGGACTTTATTAATTCATTATTACTACAATTAGAAATTTATTAATAATGAACTGGAAGATTGTGATATATTCGTCCTGAATACTGACTCATTTCTAATTGTCGTGGTTATGAACCAGAACTCTGTTCCTTTCTAGGTGATTTATTTGAAACTTTCAACTGAAGATATTTCAAAACTTGTTTTTTTGAGTTATCGCACTTTTGAACCAGTCTATATATTATAATAATAACAATGTTAATAATCGCAATAATAATAATAATAATAATAATAATAATAATAATAATAATAATAATAATAATAATAATAATTTGCTTCGGAAATCGAGGGGACACTTCCGTAGGCCTATATTTCTTTCGAGAGTAATGTAGTAGTTATAAATCTTTATTAACATGATTGATATACCCTGTAGCCTATCTAGCACGTTACCAGGAGAAAGAAAAAAACAATCACGCAACGGAGTAACGATCTGAAATCGTTCTTCATTCTTGGAATTCAAAGAAGTTGGAAGCCATCCAGACATTCAAGTAGTATATTAGAAGAAAATGCCGTTACCTTAAAAGCTACACGTAATAGCTTTCTTTCCCATATTTTCAAAATGACCTGATTACGATATGAAGTATTAACTGAATGTGTTTGTTTAATTTGTGTTTATTTCTAACTTCTTGCAGTATACATTTTTGTGTTTACCACTACGGCAAGGATATCTCAAGATACATCACAAGTGCATTTCTTTGGGCTTTTCGTATAGGTCAGGTTCATCGAAGCAACATTCACGAAGAGAAAGGATGGATCGCAGCTGTAAGCAGATGTGATGTTAAGAAAAAAAGTAATAATAGTCGGTCGGCTATTTGAGTCAGGTCGACATTTCTTTCACTATGTAGCTGGACGAAGTGTTCCCATGGAAGCAGATCAAGGGAATTCGGCCTTTTACATCACATTGCTCAAGAGGATTTGTAAGCGATTAGCTGTGTGAGCCGCAGCCAAGAAGATGGAACAAAATGCTGGCTGTAAGCATTCTTGTTGTAAATTACACTTGGTGAGTGGACTTTTAATGGTGATAAATTGAAACTATGTGCAGCACAAATCAAGAATGCCAATTAATTCTAAGAAAAGAGAGAGAAAAAACTATCACTACTCGATTTATGAACTGTCTGATTTTTATTAGCAATTAATCACATAATTTGTAAAAATTAATTAAATCTAGTATCCTTTAGAGTAAAAATAAACTATGGCAAAATAAACGATAGAAATATAAAACTTGATACATTGTTCTTTCTTTAACCGTTACTATGATAGTAAGTTACAAATAAAGTCGCCTGGAATTCTATTCACAGCAAGAAGTGCAAATCTCTCTCCCTTCGTTGGTATTGTGTACAACAGTGGTTCCCAAGGGGAGTCACGACATATAACAGTAAAACAAAAAAACACCTTATTAATATACATTTATTTTGAATTTAGAAGCATATTATAAACAACGTTGAACAATAATAGTAATAATAATAATAATAATAATAATAATAATAATAATAATAATGATGATGATGATGATGATGAGGATGATGATAATAATATATTGTTCTTGTTTAGTCAATTGTCCGAAGACAGGTTCGAACGTCATGACTAGAGCTAGGAAGTTGCTACCAAAACTGTTAAGTTGTGCGAGCTTGGACTATATCTCATACTTACTTACAAACGGCTTTTAAGGAACCCGAAGGTTCATTGCCGCCCTCACATAAGCCCGCCATCGGTCCCTATCCTGTGCAAGATCAATCCACTCTCTATTATCATATCCCATCTCCCTCAAATCCATTTTAATATTATCCTCCCATCTACGTCTCGGCCTCCCAACTAACACTCTACATGCATTTCTGGATTCGCCCATAGTGCAACATGCCCTGCCCATCTCAAACGTCTGGATTTATTGTTCCTAATTATGTCGGTGAAGAAGACAATGCGTGCAGTTCTGTGTTGTGTAACTTTCTCCGTTCTCCTGCAACTTCATCCCTCTTAGCCCCAAATATTTTCCTAAGAACCTTATTCTCAAATACCCTTAATCTCTGTTCCTCTCTCAAATTAAGAGTCCAAGTTTCACAACCATAAATAACAATCGGTAATATAACTGTTTTATAAATTCTAACTTTCAAATTTTTTAACAGCAGACTAAATGACAAAAGCTTCTCAACCGAATAATAACACGCATTTCCGTTTCTTCAACCTTTGTTGAATTATAACAGTGTGTTATTCCATTTTAACTGTAAACTTAACAGTTGAACCATTTCTTCAACTACTGTTAGTACTAACAGACTGTTAAAACCCATGTTAATTTAACTTCTCAATTTCATGCAGTTAAAATTTAACACTCTGTTAGCATAGAAGTATTCAATATGGCTGGTGCATTAGATGCGGAACTTATATATCTCGATTATTTAGAAAATGATATCCATGAATACATAAACAGAGCGGTTGATTTCTGTGATTTGACAGAACAGAAGTTCATACAAAGGTATAGGCTACTTTCTGCCAAACTTACTTTCCGCTTTCAACATAGATCCATTTGTTTATTTATTCCCATTTATACTGCGAAATTGTTTTCAGCAGAAGAGATATTAGTCCCACGATTTCTTTTTGTTCCAGTGTTTTCCATTTCACAACAGCAATACCAATACGCTGCTCCAAGCTATTGTGATACAGACGCATAAGTCAAACCTGAGAGAATAAAAAGACTTCTATCCTCTCTGAATCAAACAACGGAAACAAGCGAGAATCGTAACTGTCAGAGTTCAGAAAATAGAATTGAGCTTATACTTGGTTATAGGTTATGGTTAAACTCTAGAATCTCTGGTTCTAACAGAGTGTTAAGAAACAGAAGGTTAAAATGTGAAATCTAAAGTTGAAGAAACGTAATATTTTTAACAGCAATTTACAGTATACTTTTAACTTACAGTTAATTAACGCTATGTTAGGTGCATTTTAACAAAGGTTGAAGAAACCGGGCCTTAAACGTGTTACTAACATATTGGCATAATTGTAAGTTGCAACATAAGTGAGGTGCTTTTAGGGTTTAATTGTTTGTAAACCTTTTGGTCAATGCATGATTTGTTAAGAACACCTCGGTTTTCATTTTAAAGGAGATTTCCATACTATCACCTTGACTTGATTTGTAATCTATTCTGCCATGAATGCTCTATCTCTGTGTATATATATATATATATATATATATATATATATATATATATATATCATAGTTCCCAATTAAAGGAACACGAGGAGCGACTCGTAGGACGGTCTTAGCATAGCAGTGGCGTAATCAACAAAATGAAAGAATTCTTACAACGTCCTAATTACTGCTAATGATATCATTAAATTCTAACTTAGATGAAGAATACCTGTGTCCTTAAAATTTGTTCACCTCTACTAGAATTCACCAATGAAAATTACTTTTGAAATTTTGTATTTTTCATTCGGATAGCTCACTACACAGTAGATGCGGGATGACTTAAGGAAAAGTGAAGTTGTTTCATGTCTGAGTATATGGCACGTGCCGCGTCGTTCGTCTTTTGTGTACCTGGCGAATACAGCAGCGTAGATAACGAAGGAACCCCGGTCCACATTGCAACGCAATGTGTGCAGTTGTGTTATCCTGCTCAAGTATTTAGTACGAGTTGAATAGTGTAGTGCTGATCCATTCATAATATCGAAGTCAAAACGTTAAATTCGCTTATAGATACGAAATGCAATTAAGAAGTATGAGAGTGACATTTTATGTATTAACGATGACAATATCGTGTGTAATGTATGTAAAATTGAAATAAAAACCAGAACAACTCAGGCTATAGAGAAACATTGCAATAGTACATCGCACGGGAAATAAGTTGAAATGAAATCTGAGGAACCATCATCATCATCATCATCATCATCATCCTCCTCCTTTAGTTGTGCGGGTCTAAACGACACGTGCAACATGATGCTCAGTGCAAATATTCCTTTAAAGAAATTGAGTGATCCCCGTTTTAGAGTTTTTCTCCAGAAATTCTCTGGATACAAAAACTGTTTAAGCGATAGGCGAAGACGATTCAGCTTCGACAACTTACGAGAATATATCGTCGTTTACTGCAACGCTGGTAATTGCATCAATGATGACAAGGACTGAACCTTGAAAGGTATGTGCTATACTACTACAGTAAGTTATTTTTCTTTTCCTTCTGACTGTACGGAGATACAGTAGCATGTTAACGTCGTCTGTTTACGTTTAAAACCTGTTCAGCCAATGGTCTGAATGAAAAAAATGTAACATATAGTAAATGTGCACCTACATTCAAAGATAAGTCATCCCGCATCCACTGTCTACTCATCACATAGTCTCAGTCAATATCCTATTTATAGTCAAGACTTTGGGTGTATTATTCAATTTGAAAACTCTGGTTGGCAACTTCTTATAAGAATTCCCAAAAGTAATCACATGAAATGGAAATGCATTTTAAAAGAATAATACGCATGATCAGAAAAGACCGCCTTCGACCCAGACCATCAGTCTTATGAAACAGTGTTTGACTCCAAAATTGAACAAGATAAAACAAAGTGCTGTAACCCCTACTGAAAAGTCCCTGTTTTAGGTTAGTGGTTCAATATGGGATTCACAAAATTAGTAAAAAATATTTATAAGAAATTCAAATAAAAGAGTCAGTCGGATCATGCTATCTCCTACTGAAGCGGTCATCAGCACAGTGCACCATCGGGCTAGCGTCTCTTACCCGCAGATAAGAGACTGCACTATCGTGAATCCGTGGCTGCTAGCGGATATGCTTTCTCCCCACGTTGCGTGTTGCGTTGTGGTTACAATTCAAAACTATAGTCAGGTAAGTGTAAATAAATATAACTTACTTGGATGTGATCATGCAGGTGGGTAATCGATAGAAATACCATTTCATATTTTAATTAATTTCTTTCGTGTTTAGATTTTTATTATAATAATGCCAAAAAGAGATAACAGCTGGACAGCGACTCCACAAATAAGCGTAAAGCGTGTTGCGAAAGTGGGGATAACTTCCCCTACTGCCGTTCTGTTCTTTCAGATTTAACCGAAAGAAGATAATGAAGAAGGAATAGAATTATGCTCACCGAGACAGCAATTATAACTAGAACAGCAAAATTATTAGAAGTAAGTATTCTTAAGCATTCATTTCATGGTGATATTCGGTTTTCGGAGTTAGTGCTAATAAAAAAATGTTATGGTTTATTTAACGACGCTCGCAACTGCAGAGGTTATATCAGCGTCGCCGGATGTGCCGGAATTTTGTTCCGCAGGAGTTGTTTTACATGCCAGTAAATCTACTGACATGAGCCTGTCGCATTTAACCACACTTAAATGCCATCGACCTTAGTGCTAATAATGTCATGTAGTCAAACAAAATACATTTTTAGGTTAGGTCTCGTGATCAATTGTTTGGTCAAATCAATGAATTTCGTATTACCAGACAAAATACCTAACATGTTGATCTCCTTGTCGTATAGTTTGTACAAAAATATGTTACAAATTATTGAATTACTTAGAATATCCTTACAACATAATGGTAAAGTATGATACGGTAAGTAAACAAAAGTTATTCAGTACGAAGAATCGTGATTTTACTTCATATGGTGATATCTGGTAACAGTTGGTATCACTGACAAGACGGAAACATTTGCTGCTTAGGAACTGTTCTTACGTTTCCCCCCTACTATAGGAGATGGCCACGTGTCAGACAACAGTGGCCAATCCTCAACCGGGTCAGGCCATTTAAATAGTATAAGAATTCGTTCCCCCATAGGAAACTGAAATCAAATCTCAGCTGGTTATGCTAATACTTCAGCCACTCCGCAAGTAATTGATCCGAAATAGAACATATACTTATTAACAAATGATAAGGCAACCTTATCAATCATTATATTGCTCACCTTGAAAAGTGTTTCCACTTTAGAAATTAAGTAATTGGTTGCATGATTCTTCTAAGTTCTTCGGTAGGGTTGGAAATTGATTGCTAAGTGCGTACCTTGATTTCCTTAGAAGTCAGTTCGGAATGTTTAATATCGACTCCTTGTTCTTGCAAACTTTTCACAATCACTTTATTAGGTCTAGCATGTTGATCATCGTCAACCTTCCTCTTTAATGCAATCCTAATGGTCTCTAAAAACAAATTCGTCGTCACTTAGAGGAAGATGGTTCACTTCACTTACCCTAGGAGTTCATTTAAAATCACAGAAGCCTTACACAACTTGTTTGTGCAATAAAGAACTTTATCATCACTTTTCAAACTGTCCATCTACCTAAATTTATAGTTCTCAATAACTATCCTAACATTTCGTTTATTTGTTTTTATTTTTAAATCCATGTTTACTGTACCAAGGACGTCTACGCTGAATGTGTGTTACCGACCAACTGACTATGCTTCGTTTGTGTGGCATGTGACTTCCGTAAAAACAGTTGAAACAAATTTGGCGCAACGATCGATAATAATAGTAATCGATAAAGGATGAATACCTATGTAATCAAGTATTATTATTATTATTATTATTATTATTATTATTATTATTATTATTATGCACCGAACTAGTTTTAACCCTTCGTAGCGTCCTGACATAAGCATCTAAGGTTAGAGTTTGAACCCTGAAACTCCAGGATATACTAACCGATAACTTTCCTAACTTGTTTGGGCACGAAAATGCGCTGCCTGCTAATAAGCAATATGCAGTCAATATGGCGCAAGACAAGTACACAATCGAGTAATTTTGGGACGGTAACAATCCTGCTGATAATGGAACCCAGGTTCGCTAGATTTGTAGCCGATTTCGCTACTAGTTGAGCCACAACAGATGTTTTGTCTCAGGTGTTTTGCTTTTATTTATGTGTGTGGCTTTTAAATCGAAGTCCATTCAATGGCATGTAACCTATTAAACGCTAGAGGACGGTACAGTGTAGTATATTGTGTTCCTTTTACTTTTAAAATAGGCGTGTGCGTGCGTGAATGTAGGTTACAGAATGCACCGGATCTAGTTGAAAATTCTCTGTCTGCTCCGAGGCCACTATTATCTGCTGTAGGCGCGACAGATACTGAACGGTCCGGCTTCCAACAAGACAAAAAATGATGAGAAAAGAATTTAAATTGTAACATGGTGTTCAGTGTTAAAGCAATTAGATGGTCGAACCTGTGATAAACGATCAACGAGAAAGTTAACTTTAAGGCTTCTTGTAGTGTTGGACTCAATATCGCACGAACGGTCGTAACGTTCAGTAGCCTACATACAGTAGACACAATGTTTGTGTTGTAATGATTTTAATCCGTTCTTACTTAACCTTCATGTCCCCGTGTCGTAAAAGCTAACGAGGAGCACTGTGTGGGGTGTGATCACACCTCAAGTATTTTTTTGATCTTGGAGAGAGAAAACGTAGATTTATACATTGTTGCATGATTTAAACAGTTAAGAATTAAATTATTGATGTTGTTTAGCAAACTGTCCGAAGAAAGGTTTGAACCTCATAAGTGACACCAATAAGGCATCACTCATGAGGCAACTAGGCCAGGAGACAATGGGGTAGGGTGGCCAGCTTGTTTCCTCCTCCAATGCATACATCGCCGATTAGCTACATATTCCATTAATCAGATTTCAGATGTATACAAACAATTGTTCTTCCTCCGACACATGATCCAATTTAAAAAGTAATCCAGTGTCACACATGGACACTCATATGCGCGCGCTTTATGATTGACAGTAGACAAAGTTACCGGCTCTCCGTTTCACCTGAGTCAAAGCAGGATCTTTCCAGAGTTCCGAAAGGAACTTCCCCACTCAGATAATCTGTGACGAATCATCGACACCATCTCGCCAAATACAATTTCGCTATCACTAGACTTCGTTGAATTGCCACACGCAGCGTGCAATCAGGTTGCCGATGTACGGTAGGGTAGTATAGAGGAGATGGGCGACCTCCCGGTCTCGTAGTATAAGCAGTACATGTTAAGAGTTGTGACCGGACCAAATAGATAGAGCAGCTACACCTAATGTATACCTATGTAAGCACTTGTTTTTGCATTACTGTGGTTGGAATAGTCAAAGCTTAACATCTGTTCAGTACAGGCAAGAATTCAATCAAACATGCCGCGATATAATACTTCAGAATTGCGTGTGTTTATAGAGGAATTTGGTACTAAGTATTTATTATTAAAGAACAGACCATTTTTTGTAAGATTCTTTGTAAGAAATCTATTGACATGTGAAAAGTTACAAAAGTGAACAACGAAACCATAGCTGCTTTGTTTGAAAATGCAATGCATCTTTCATGGCCCAGTGGAATCAAGCGGGAAAATGTTCTTTTTTTTTTACTGACGCCGCTCCATACATGGTGAAGCAGCGAAGGCGATACAAACTCTGTACCCGAAATTGATTCACTTGACATGTCTGGCTCATGGTCTACACAGAATTGCGGAGGAGATTCGATTATCCTACAAGAATATTGAGAGTTTTATCTCGCATGTAAAGAAAATATTTTAAAAGCCCCTTGCTGTCCCAAACAATTGCTCCTGGATTACGCTTACCCCCGCAGCCAGTCTTGACCCGTTGGGGAACGTGGTTGGATGCTGTTAATTATTATGCAGAACATTAAGGCAAAATAATGGAAGTAATTGATGTATTGGATAGCACAGACAGTTCCGCTGTTGTAGGTGTAAAATCATTGCCTTCTGAACAAGATATTCTGTTCAAATTTTAAAATCGTGTCCAAAAGCATCACCCTGATAGAATCGTCTAAACTACAATACTTAGAAGTTTTTAATATAGTGGATAAAGTACCACAAATCGTTATCCAAAATAACAATTCAGTAATTTCAGAAAAGTGAAATGTAAGTTGAGAAACGTTATTGCTAAAAAATTATGCCTATTCACAACTTCGTATTATAAATAATGTACTATCAGATCACGACAAGACGTCCGAAGTTGGTGTACTGAAAAATAGTGATTTCCCGTTCTTCAAATATGCACCTATTACATCGTGTGATGTTGAACGTACATTTTCCCAATATAAAAACTGTTTGAGTGATCATTGGAGGAGGTTCACTTTGCAGTCGCTCAAAATGTACGTAACTCTTCACTGCAATGCACATATTCAGGGATGATGTATCTTACATTAAATTTTAAGAGTTAATATATCTCACTATAAAATAATTGTGTATTTATATGTTTAGACATTTCCTACTTCATTGATCATTCATTATATTTCTTGAATGCAGGATACAGGTTTTATTGTAACCGCAGTATACTGCTCAGTGTTTACATCAGAGGCATATTCCATCCGTTGCACGCCCCCTTCTTATACAGTCTATACCGCGTGCGCAGTAAACCTTGCGATTCTCGTGGCAATTCCACGAAGTCTAGCTATAACCAATTCCATCGACGCTAAATAACCAAGTAGCTGATACAGCGTCGTGAAATAGTCATATATACAATTACAACAACAACAATAATAATAATAATAATAATAATAATAATAATAATAATAATAATAATAATAATAGAACTGGGCACCCTACCCCATCACCTCCTAGCTTAGTTACCTCGTGAATGATGTCTTATTAGTGTCACTTATAAGGTTCTAACTTGTCTTCGAACAGTTAACCAATAATAATAATAATAATAATAATAATAATAACAATAATCCATGTTGAATCTTTCGTACACGACTTTTAACACTTGAATATAAATAATTGATTAAATGGCGATCTTACTCGTGTTAATTGTATAAGCATGTGCGACTTACAGCTGTTTCGGTGCTTCTTCACACCATCCTCAGAGCCTACTAGATCTCGGCGTCATCTCGAACTTCGCTACCTGTTGTGTGGGTGCGTTCGATTGTTGAAAAGTGTTGAAATGTGGTGTCAAATAGTGTGTGTGTTCTGAAATTGATCTGTGTGTTGAGAATTTGATCAGAGTGTGTTTTAGTGTGTCTGTACATATTTCATATTGTTCTAGTGTGTTGAGTTTTTGGTTTTTGGGTTGTATTTGTAGGATTTCCATGTCTGTCCGTCCATCCGTGTCCCCCTCAGTTAAATTCCATTCCATTATCTTCGTCAAATGCAGTTTTAGAGGTGGCGCATCGGTTTAGGTCCATCCATAGCCCATAATCCATCTAACCACGTATCCATATCTCAGGTGTCAAAATCGGATAGGCTAGTTTTATTGAGCAAAATTCTATCATATGAGCCAAAGCGGAAATAAAATTAAAACTTGCCATGTGCATTAATTCGTGACTATTCTACAGTGTTTTTTTTTTTTCGTAATAATAATTTTAACTGTGCCTTTTTTATTATTTCTATCGAACAGGTAAAAAGGAAACTAGTTCTTGCCTTCAAGGTTGTTGTTATGTTTTTATTTAACGATATTGCAACTGCCGAGATTATATCAGCGTCGCCGATGTGTCGGAATTTTGTCCCGCAGGAGTTCTTTTACCTGCCAGTCGCATTTCAGCACACTCAAATGCCATCGACCTGGCCCGGGATCGAACCAGCAACCTCGGGCATAGAAGGCCAGCGCTATACTAACTATGCCAACCAGGACGACTTCAAGGTTATTGATGATAGGATAACATCTGGAATGTAATTGCTGATATCGGATGTCTTACTACGTCCATTTCAAAACTTTCTGTTTCCCCCATAATTTAAATGAAACTCAGGCTGCGAGATGCGGTTAATGCATTCAAACATTTGTAAAGCCGACAGACGATAGAACCCAATAAACAATGCAGCAACTCTTGCAATTAATTCATTGTAAGTCCGCAAGGCCACCTAGAAGACACAATATAATTAAAATTGAGCAAGATTGATTTATTCTGAACTCAACGGTTGGAATAATTTAATGTCAAGTTGCACCCATACGGTAACCTTGAGTCCTAATTAATACTAACATTTAGAGCTGTTCTCCAATTAAATGACAGGAGTAGGATCTCAAGTGTGTGACGAACATGGAAGACATCAGGTTATAAATCGAATATTTACTGGATCCCTTATTGAATACACCTGAAGGCATACCCATTTCCCGTCTCACTTTCCCATCAGCCTCATACATGCAATATGTCACTCCTTCGCTCTCCCATTCACAATTGCAGTCAGTAAGCTACCGCAACAAATAAAAAAGCAAGTATCAAATCGAACGAGCGTGCATCGCAACTACTAAGTTGTCATAGCGGAACAAGTTCTAACCCTCAGATCGTCCTTTGTTATTTACGAGAAAAGTACGCGCACATATAACGTGTCCAAGAAAATATTTGCGCACTAACACACAATGAGGCGCTGTATGTATAGGTACAAGCAAAGGCAGCAGGAATAATTTATAATTTATCAAGAGATTAGCTTTCTTCAAAGTAACAGTGACGGTCTCTACATACGAATGGTATGTAGGCCTATGTATGTATGTAGCCTATGTATGTATGTATGTATGTAATGTTAATGTTATGTTTTATTTAACGACGCTCGCAACTGCAGAGGTTATATCAGCGTCGCCGGATGTGCCGGAATTTTGTCCCACAGGAGTTCTTTTACATGCCATTAAATCTACTGCTACTGCTTAAGTGCTATCGACATGGCTCGGGATCGAACCCGCAACCTTGGGCATTCAAGGCCAGCGCTATACCAACTCGCCAACCAGGTCGACTGTATGTATGTATGTATGTATGTATGCACAGCACGATTCAGCGTTATTGGCCCTTGTCCTTGGTTGTTTGGTTAGTGAGCGAGCTGTGTGTTGCGTCCTAAGAAAGAAATTTAATCACAGATGTGCAAAGGAGGGGAAGAGGGAAGAGGAAGAATGAAAATAATATCTATGCTCGAATCTGAGCGACACTCATGTTAAGAAAATATAAGTCATCATGAAATTGTTTGGTCAACAGACGCAGTGGTTAGTAACGGGACGTGTGGAAGAATATTGTGTTTTAAGACGGAGTGTACCGCGACATGATAAGAAGGAAGTGGTAGGTGTTATGACTGCGCGGCCTGACCTGTGTGACCCAGCCCGCCAGCAGTTTTGAGTAACTCGCTCTACTGTCGGTGACTCAGGATAAGACGAGAGCGGACTGAGGAAGGGATGTGAACAGATAACGGACGACAACACGTGAAATATTTGTACTGCAGTAAGCGGAAACATTAGATCTCCTTCTGTTCAACTTAGCTTTAATTTCCATACGCATTGTTACTAGTGATGGGTCCAACCGGCTCTTAGGCGCGAGCTAACTCGTTGGCTCGCGCTCCCAAGAGAGAGTCGTTCAAAAGAGTCAGTTCGTTCACGAGCTGGTTGATAGCTCCTTCGTTCGCGAGCTGGTTGCCAGCTCTTTCGTTCGCGAGCTGGCTGCCAGCTCGTTCGTTCACGAGAGGCTAGACAGCTCAAGAACGACATCGTTCAAAGAGCTGGTTGCGTAACATATCGAAACTGGCAATAATAGTCTAATCTATGACATTAGGAATCAGAAGGATAACAGGGACAATCGTATTATGTTAAACAAAGTAGATGAAAAAACAAAGCCTGCAACATAAACGTTATACAATGTTATACGTATATTTTTCCACACACACACATCAGCTGATAGAAAGCCGCGTAATATTAGTTCCACATCCGTCCACTACTGGCGTATGGCGCAGTCTCACCTTCTCTCTCTCTCAAAGTAACTGCAGATGTCACGTGATCATGCATTGAATGCCATTGGTTATTCGAGAGCGGGAGTCGTGCGACGAGCTGTGAGCTGGTTGAGAGTCGCGAGCTGAAGGAGCTGGAAGTGCCTCGCGAACGACCAGCTCTCAACGAGCGAGCTAGCTCGTTATTAGCTCGAAGGAGAGAGTCGTTCAAAAGAGTCAGTTCGTTCGCGAACGACCCATCACTAATTGTTACTCATGTTTCCTGCACGAGTAATAACCTGGCTACTGGGATGCTTATCTGAGCGATGTTTACAATAATCAACAGCGATAGTCAAGAAGGTCACATTCTTTCCGCTCGTCTTCTCCTGAGTAACGGACAGTACTTACTTTTTGCAGGGGCCAATATCACTGTATCAAGATGTATGAATGTATGTATGTATTTATGTATGTATGTATGAATGTATGTATGTATTTATGTATGTATGTATGTATGTATGTATTTTTGTATGTAAAATAAAAAAAAATATGGTTTATTTAACGACGCTCACAACTGCAGAGTTTATATCAGCGTCGCCGGTGTGCAGGAATGTTGTACCATAGGAGTTCTTTTACATGCCAGTAAATCTACTGACATGAGCCTGTCTCATTTAACCACACTTAAATGCCATCGATCTGGACCAAGATCGAACCCGCAACCTCGAGCACAGAAGGCCAGCACTATACTGACTACGCTACTGAGGCCGACTGTAATGCTAATGTTATGTTTTATTTAACGACGCTCGCAACTGCAGAGGTTATATCAGCGTCGCCGGATGTGCCGGAATTTTGTCCCGCAGGAGTTCTTTTACATGCCAGTAAATCTACTGACATGAGTCTGTCGCATTTAAGCACACTCAAATGCCATCGACCTGGCCCGGGATCGAACCAGCAACCTCGGGCACAGAAGGCCAGCGTTATACCAACTCGCCAACCAGGCCGACTGTATGTATGTATGTATGTATGTATGTATGTATGTATGTATGTATGTAATCCCTGAGTGGTTAGACCTCCTGTCACGTAGGCGGCCCGTGTTCATTGAAAAAATCTGTAGTGACAAGGTGGCTTCCCCTTCAAAATTTTCTAGAGCTCCTTCAGTGGAGCAGCGTAACCCGGAGTGAGACTAGTGGCCAACAGGCTTGGAGCTCACATATTTAGTTTTGTACAGCCCCCAACCTCTTGCAAGGACGCGATTTGCGTACCTTTTAAATTTGTCCTCCCAATTCTCTTTGGATTTTTTTTTTTTTTCGATTTCGGTGGCAGTTGTGGTTTTCCTCGGGCTTCTCCCGTTTTTCTCAATGTTAGGCAGCTACAACACTCCGTCACCATTTCTACATTTCGTCATCATTTCATAATCGTAGGATTCCCTGGTCGTCAGCTGGCGACTCACAGAGGGGCTGGCCTAGGGACGAGGTGGGTTGCCTGCTTGACAACTGAGTACGCAGCGAACCTTAGTGTAGTCAGCCGGAGTGGGTTTGGGAATGCGCCTAGCTTGAGGGTTAGCGCAATAGAAGTAGTTTTAAATATTTAAGTATTATGAAAGAAGGTTTATAGACAAAGACAAACTTTTTTTTTTTTTGCAAAGCTTGGAATTGCTTTATGGCAGTTGTGCTTCTTTGTTTCCTTTGTTATTTAACGACCTTCTATCAACTAGTAGGTTATTTAGCGTCAATGGGATTGGGGATAGTGAAATGATATTATTGACGAGATGGGGGGGCCGAGGATTCGCCATAGATTGCCTGACATTCGCCTTACGGTTGGGGAGAACTTCGAAAAAAACCCAACCAGGTAATCAGTCCAAACGAGAATCTAACCCATGCCCGAGTGCAACTCCGGGTTGGCAGTCAAGCGCCTCAACGGCTGAGATACGCCGATGTTTATGACAGTTGTGGTAAGCGTATTGATTTGATTTTAAAGGTAGTTATGCTGAGTGAATAAAATTTAGTATTGAGATACGTCACTAACTCTTTCCACATAAAAAATTAAGAATACTTCCTCATGTATGTGTGTGCGTGTGCGTGCGTGCGTGTGTATATGTGTCGATTCCCGAATTTTTACCCCGGTTTATGGAGGTGATTTCTGATATTTTGAACAAGAAATATAAATAAATTAATGGGATCACATTCATAATTGAAGGATTCAGAGCCATAGTGGGCCAAGCGCCATTTATTAAAAACGAGAAATCAAAGGTTAAAGTTAAGTGAATAACATAGTTTAATGCAGATTGACATATCATTTAGTTTTAATGTGTACACTTTATATTACTTACTATAGGTTTCCATTGAATTATGGTAATAACTTCATTTTAACCCTTGTTTTCTACGATTTTACTAAATGGCGCTTGGCCCACTATAGTTCTGAACCCTTCAATTACGAAGTTACAAAAAATTTTCGAAACGCGTCATGTTTGTTCCCATAACTACGTGCGCGTGTATCTGGGGGTGGATGAAAGACATCGTATATCAGGTTAAGTACAAACACGGCAAGAGTTATTACTTCAACGCATTCTGGATGGCGCGGCGACAATAAGGAACAAACGTGTGAAGCTGTGCGGTTCACACCCGTTCGCAACTTTGCCTTGAATTCAGAGAGGCAGTTTCGAAAATGTGATTTAAATCCACACTAAATCAAAAAGAAGACATGCATAAACAATCAATTGTTTGTATTTTAATTAGTTTTTGCATTTTTGTTAGTGAAATCTGGAAATAAAGTTTTTCTGCCGTGTTCAAATTACGGAAACTCAATAATTATGAATGAATTAATTAATTTACTTATTTATTTATTTAATTTTTTTGTTCCAAATAACTTCAGAAATCACCTCCATAAACCCGGGGGGAGGAAAACTTCGTTAATCACTCTGTATACTGTAAATAGCGTATATGGCAAAATTAATATTTTCAATTGAATGAATATAGGCCTAATTTAAAAAATTTGCAAAGCGCATATCAATAAAAATTTAAGGAGTGTCAAAAAATAAATAATTAAATACTACTACTACTACTACTACTACTACTACTACTACTACTACTACTACTACTACTACTACTACTACTACTACTACTACTACTACTACTACTACGTACTACTACTACTAATAATAATAATAATAATAATAATAATAATAATAATAATAATAATAATAGTAGTAGTAATAATAAAAATAATAATAATAATAATGATAATTACATTTAATCTTCACAACCCATTCTCATGTTAAGTTTATTTAATAGTGCATAGCATTACGTCCAAAGCACATTAGAACGTCACTGTTTAGTTCTCAGACATGAATCCTTTAAAACGAAGAGACGAAGTGGACTGAGAGCGGAAAAAATTGAATGTTTAATATCATCAGCGCATTCTAACAGACGAATAAAATTATAAATCTTTGTATTTCAGGTAAATTAAGATCAAACAATTTCATGAAAGACACACAATTATGTGGAACGAATAAAATGGAACGCATGGAACACTTTCTTAACACTGGAATGTACAAAATTATAAAGAAAACCTTAAACTACCATAGATTTACAAGTTCATTTAAAAATCTCGATTGTTAATAGTTCTTAATTCTACTGACGAAATCATTCATTGAATGTACTTAGTAATTAAATCATTATTATTATTATTATTATTATTATTATTATTACCATTATTATTATTATTGAATTTTCGAAATTTTTAATGCCAATCCGAAATATCTCAAATGATATTATTTGACTCCATTAATTTTTTTATAAATAAATTTAAAATGAAACAAAGTATAAAATGGCGAAAAGAACTTAACATCACTTAGCACATTGTTTTCTTCCGTTACAAGAACGTAAAAATGATGTTATAATCACTAATATTAAAAATTTGATTGGAAGTAAAGGAAATTAAACCTTTTAGTATTTATTATATGTAATTATACTACAAAAGTTATAGTCGCGACACTGTTATTCCCGGCGTGACTCCTCCTCTTTGCTTACGTCTTAGGAAGTGAAGGATCTATAAAGTCTAAGTAGGTAGTATCGTTCGCCATTTTTGTACTTTCGTTGCCGAGCTACCATGCAAGGAATCTATTTGCCACAACGTTAAACATTATCATGTCGTAGCTCCTACGATAATAAATCAAACGCACTGTAATTCAGCAAATAATTGAGCGGCAAATAACGTCTTCGTGTGCTTTCTGCGAACGCCAACTATAGAGCCAAAATGGCGGGCGATTATATTAAGTATTTATCGAGCCTTAAGAAATGAATAACGTCTTCATCAGCGAATTAGAATACGCACACGTTTAAATGTAGCAGACCTGCAACGCGATTGGCTGCCGGAAATTAGAGCGACGTTACTATAGTATTGATATAAAAAAAATATATATTTAAACAAATGCTTTTGAAGTGTGCACAATGCTTAAGATAAATTAGTCTCTAGCTTCTATCTTCAAGGAAATAAGCCGAAATTTGCGTATAACGAAAGGTTTCAGATCTTTATAAGGTATAGTAATTTTTCGCAGGAGAAACAGAAATGATACATAGAAAATTCTGTCCGGAATATGAATTTATCACAAATTGCATTTTGACTCCTCGGGTTGTGATCTCGAGTCTGCTGAAAGGAAGGTCAGCGATGCTTTTCCCCTAATTCTATACCATAACCTCAATTATGAACTTGTAAAGCAGAGGTGATATTTACTTGTAATATTAAAACAACTAACGTCTACATAAAATACAGCATATATTATGAAATCGGCGAAGAAAAGAAGATGGGTGGGAGAGGATTGATACAGGCAGCCGATATATGTTACTTGGAGAAAACATGCCCCCCAGCTACTCTGTGCAACACAAATATGTCTGTTACAGAACCTGTCGGGGGTCGAACCCTGTGCTAGAAAGTCATCGTCTAACCGACAGATATAAATTGTTTCTGCAAGTGATTTATTTAGTACTCATCTTCTCTAAAAGTAATCCCACGTATAGAATAGACTGGGTAGGAATCTAGCTGGAAATGTGTACGTGTAAGATTTTTATCGATTATTAAATCAGCTTTGATTCTATATGATAGTAACTTACCCTAATGTAAAATGATGCATTTCATTTAAAAATAAAGTGAAAATGTTTGTATGATATTTGATGAATTTTATTATTATTTTAAGTGTTACTAGCATTATATGTTACTAATATTTATTTATTTACCTGATGCATGTAACCTATAAGATAATACATTGTAATAAATTAAATAGATAATTTTCCTAATTAATAACAGTGTATATTTCCAATATATGATTCCTTAGCATCGCCACAGATACACTTGATTGTACTTGTCACTATCTCTTGTCACTAGAGAGTTCTTGAAATTTATATTTTCCCCGCCATCCATAAAATATTTTTATATGTTACCTCTTGCACAAAAGGGGAGATCTATAACTAAAACTTGATTAATATATTTCAGTATTATTTGTATTTATCCTGGTAATAATGAACAGTTTGACTAGTAGACATTTTGTTTTTCAGCATTAACTTCCCATGATTATATGAGAAGATTCGAAGAGAACGGCAGTTACGTAGACCTTCGGCTCCCCCCCCCCCTACTACCAATAATGCATAATTCAATGTCAATACGGCGGTTGCTATCGTCTGCGATACAACGAACTTTTATATTGATTTTCGAGATCATCATTTCTTTTTTCCTAGTTATTAGATGCTTATTTAAGTTGTGTTAACTCTCGCTAGTGGTTTTATATTTTATTTTTATTATTGTAAATATTTTTGTTTTATTACTAATATTATTATTATTATTATATTTATTATTATTACTACTATTAATTTGTATTACTATCTTTGTTTAATCTTAGTCACGGTTATTCTATTATTATTATTACTTACTTACTTACTGGCTTTTAAGGAACCCGGAGGTTCATTGCCGCCCTCACATAAGCCCGCCATTGGTCCCTATCCTGAGCAAAATTAATTCATTCTCTATCATCATATCCCACCTCCCTCAAATCCATTTTAATATTATCCTCCCATCTACGTCTCGGCCTCCCTAAAGGTCTTTTTCCCTCCGGCCTCCCAACTAACACTCTATATGCATTTCTGGATTCGCCCATACGTGCTACATGCCCTGTCCATCTCAAACGTCTGGATTTAATGTTCCTAATTATGTCAGGTGAAGAATACAATGCGTGCAGTTCTGTGTTGAGTAAATTTCTCCATTCTCCTGTAACTTCATCCCTCTTAGCCTCAAATATTTTCCTAAGAATATTATTCTCAAATACCCGTAGTCTCTGTTCCTCTCTCAAAGTGAGAGTCCAAGTTTCACAACCATACAGAACAACCGGTAATATAACTGTTTTATAAATTCTAACTTTCAGATTTTTCGACAGCAGACTGGATGATAAAAGTTTCTCAACCGAATAATAACAGTCATTTCCCATATTTATTCTGTGTTTAATTTCCTCCCGAGTATCATTTATATTTGTTACTGTTGCTCCCAGATATTTGAACTTCTCCACCTCTTCAAAAGATAAATTTCCAATTTTTATATTTCCATTTCGTACAATATTCTGGTCACGAGACATAATCATATACTTTGTCTTTTCGGGATTTACTTCCAAACCTCTCTCTTTAATTGCTTCAAGTAAAATTCCCGTGTTTTCCCTAATCGTTTGTGGATTTTCTCCTAACATATTCACGTCATCCGCATAGACAAACAGCCGATGTAACCCGTTCAACTCCAAACCCTTTCTGTTATCCTGGACTTTCCTAATGGCATACTCTAGAGCAAAGTTAAAAGGTAAAGGTGATAGTGCATCTCCTTGCTTTAGCCCACAGTGAATTGGAAACGCATCTGACAGAAACTGACCTAAACGAACTCTGCTGTACGTTTCAATGAGACACATTTTAATTAATCGAACTAGTTTCTTGGGAATACCAAATTCAATAAGGATATCATATAAAACTTCTCTGTTAACCGAGTCATATGCCTTTTTGAAATCTATGAATAACTGATGCACTGTACCGTTATACTTCCATTTTTTCTCCATTATCTGTCGAATACAACATATCTGGTCAATAGTTGATCTATTACGCCTAAAACCACATTGATAATCCCCAATAATTTCATCTACATACGGAGTTAATCTTCTTAAAATGAATATTGGACAAAATTTTGTACGTCAACAAAAGTGATATTCCTCGAAAGTTACTACAGTTAGTCTTGTCCCCCTTCTTAAAGATAGGTACGATAATGGACTCCTTTCATTGTTCTGGTACAATTTCCTTTTCCCAAATAGCAAGTACAAGCTTATAAATTTCGTTAGTTAATGCCCTTCCACCCTCTTGTATTAATTCTGCTGGAATTTGATCGATACCTTGAGACTTATAATTTTTCAGATTTTCTATCGCAATTTCGACTTCAGAAAGTGTGGGTTCGGGTATAAATGGCTCAGCAGTTTGTATTTCAATTTCGTCCTGATCATTTCTATTTGGCCTATGCATATTTAGTAGTTATCCAAAATAGTTTCTTCATCTGTTCAGGATTGGATGAGAGTCTGCAAGCAAGTCACCATTCTCATCCTTGATCACGTTTACCCTTGCCTGATACCCATTCTTGAATTCCTTTATGCCCTTATATAAATCTCTAATGTTTTTATTCTTACTATTTGTTTCAACCTCATTCAGTGCTTCCTTCAAGTATTCTCTCTTTTTATTCCTAAGCGTACGATTTGCTTCCCGTCTTATATTGAAATAATTACCTCTATTCATCTCAACTGGATCCTGTAAGAATTTCAATTTTGCCTGTTTCCTCCTTTCTACTACCATGCAACAATCTTCATCAAACCACGGTTTCTTTTTCTTAGTTTCATAATAACCTATGCTCTGTTCAGCTGCAATTTTGATATTATCTCGGATATTTTCCCACATGCTATTCACATTTAACTCTTCCTCAACATCGTCGGAACTTGCTAATACGGCAAACCTATTATTATTATTATTATTATTATTATTATTGATGTTACTATTATTTGTATCATCAACATTATTATTGACCTCTGTAAAATTTATGTAGACTACTGGACTGTACCCGAGCACGAGCATATGCTCATTTCGGGTAACTATTTGTATGTATTCATTTAAAATGTAAATTGTGAATAAATTTAAATTTGAATTTGAATTTAGCCTACTATTGCGTCCGAAAGACTACTATCAATAATTTGCTTAAATTTACATTGGAAAATAGTCCAAGGTAAATGACATGTTTTATATCAACAAATTCGAGAATTAAATGATTAAATTATGTATAGGCTACATTTAATCCGAACTTGAAAATACTTCATTCCACTTTCTTATTAAGTTTATTTAGTTACTCTAGAATCTCCTCAAAATTACTTGTAACTCATGTCATTCATGAACATTACGTTCTCTGAAATCTGTTATAGATCGATTACTTAGTCCTGACAGCTCAGCGACGCGAAAGAGGGGAAGTAATAGGAGTAGTAGGGAGAGTTACGAAGTAGAGATAAGGGCATACAGTACAGCTTAACTGTACTGGAAACACAGCGCTATACCGCACGTGTGACATCCGATCGTTCTGACTGCAGGCGACAGAATAACCTGAATATCCCTTGGCGTAACTTTATATTTTTATGAATCGTTATAAATTTATCTTGACCGTAGCAAGAGAATCTATTTTTCGTCATAATTTTGGTACGTAAGGATGTAACAGTATAGTCTCAGTTCTACCGATAGGCATAGACTACTCGATGACCGCGCTTTAAATGCAGAGTCTACATAGCTGTTTAAAGGAATAAGCTAACGCAAAACAATCTCATATTCCTCATCTAGAGACTGTCTGCATCTCAGATCTTCAATTTATGTTATACTAGTAACTTTTTTTTATACTTTTATCAGGTATTTAAGTTCTAATAAGTCTTGTTGTGGTACCTTGTAATTTTTTTCCAATTGCGAGTTCATTTTCTTATAAAATTTTAGAAATTCAGAGCCTGCATTTTTTGCTAATATTTGTGGTCGTTCACGTACATATACCTTTAAATAAAAATAGTTCTAGAAGTATACTGTATAATACTGTTATTTAAATTTACATATTATGAGTAACTTTCTAATGAATCAAATTATTTTTCACATGATTTGTCGTCATCGATGTTCTGAAGGTTAAAAAATGCATAGCATGCTTTCTTCAGAAGAGAAGGCTTCCCGATTCGCAGATTTACAGCTCTTAAAAGAACCATGTTCCTAAATGAGGAGTTTCCAGGCAAAATTTACTGGTTAACTCTCGCTCACGTCTAGCACAATAGGCCCATATCGATGGTCCAAGTATGTGCGTATTCGTCCCAGCCTCACTCTGTAATTTAAAACAGCCATCGCGGTAACGTCTAAGCCAGTGGTCGTCAGCACTCGCTGAAATGAGTAACGGGTAAGGAGTGTATCGAAATACGCACCGTCGTGCAAAAGGGAGAGGGGAAGGCATACCCGCCAGCAGATATGCCTCTCTTATCCGCGGGTAAGCGACGCTAGCTCGAAGGTACACTGTGCTGGTGACCGCTGGTATAAGCCTATTTATCCGAGACTGCTTTCGGGGATGGGTTCTAATTCCGTGGGGCTTTCAGATATTCGCCAATTGTAATGTGATTGTCAGGTAATTGCATGGCGAATCCTCAGAATCCTATCGACAGCTACTAGCTCTCTTGTCAGTTATCACTAATTCCAATGATGCTAAATAACTTCGTAATTGATAAAAGATCGTTAAATAACCGATTTAATTCATCAAATCATCAAAGTTGTGCATCCGTTCATATTCTGCACCTGGAGTGTAAAAGCAGTGACGTGATTTCTTCAGCAGTTGAGAGGTTCCGTGTTGAGTGTTAGGTGGATAGCGTTTTTTTTTTTATATATGACAATTGAAGGGTTCAGAGCCATTGTGGGCCAAGCGCCATATATTAAAAACGCAGGAAACAAGAGTTAAAATTAAATTATTACTATAATTTAACGAAACATACAGCAAGTAAGATAGAGTATGCACATTAAAATTAGATGATAACCCTTGCTTTCTCCGTTTTTTAGTAAATGGCGCTTGGCCCGCTACGGCTCTGAACCCCTTATTATTTTTCACATGGTTTTCTGCTCACATTTGGCGTTCCGTATTGAATTGTGAAAAAAGGAACATTGTCTATAAATGAGAAAAATATTCGAAACATAGCTATGAAGAACATTTCTTTCCACATCAAAATAGCTATAGACATTCTAATCGCTGTTCCGGCACCTTCTCTAACGATGAGATTCATTAATTATCTGTTACAGCGATACAACACCAGAAATAAACTAAAATTTTCTATCCCACTCCACGGTTCAAGGTTCAGAAAGAACTTGGTGGTTCAAATTCCCTTAAAATATTGTCCACTAATTGCAAAAACTCTTGATAAATTAACGTTGATATATCGTGATTAAAATAATAACTTATTAAGAACATTAGGCCACCGCCGTGGCTCAGTAGGTTAAGGCGCTTGCCTGCCGGTCTGAAGTTGCGCTCGGGCGCGGGTTCGATCCCCGCTTGGGCCGATTACTTGGTTGGGTTTTTTCCGAGGTTTTCCTCAACCGTAAGGTGAATGCCAGGGTAATCTATGGCGAATCCTCGGCCTCATCTCGCCAAATACCATCTCGGTATCACCAATCTCATCGACGCTAAATAACCTCATAGTTGATATAGCGTCGTTAAATAATCAACTAAAAAATGATATTACAATCCTGTGACATACTACAGTGCCTTCAGCTCGGCTCCTGGTCGGGAACACGCGCATAAGACATGTTTGCATGGTCGACGTAAACTCTATTATTATCGAGTCATGACCTTCCATGCCATTTTGCTCATATAACTTTGAATAATATTTGCATGCTACCA
Source organism: Periplaneta americana (assembly GCF_040183065.1). NCBI lineage: Eukaryota > Metazoa > Arthropoda > Insecta > Blattodea > Blattidae > Periplaneta > Periplaneta americana. Next base: position 70,635,693 of record NC_091122.1, on the reverse strand, counting down.
TCTGGACTGTGAGCAAATAAAATCTTACTTCATTTCGTAACCACTTAACCCGTGTCAGAACAACACACCGGCTATGTCTAGCGTAAAAGCAATGTTTAGGGTTGGAACGCGCTAGCCAGATGAGCCAAATCCACAATCAGAGGAAAATATTTTGAATTATAGAATACGAGAAAGTATAGGAAACTGATACAAATATGTTTTAAAATGATTATAGAATTCCAAACCAACATTGCAAGAAAAATCAAGAGGACGGAGGACATAGGCTACATCGATGGGAAGAAGAAAAGATTGAGCAGGTCGGAGATTTTAATTTTTGAGACGCCTTATCAACTGAGATAGTTGTCTAGCGTTTGAGTTAAATAGCCGTAATAACAACGAAATGAGTTCTGGATCGAATGTTACCCACCATTTACATTTCCTCTTGTTGGGTTAAGGGAAAACCTCAATCAGATAACTTGCTCCAACCTGGATTTTGAATCGTGGCCCGTTCGTTTCACAGACATGCTGATCGTTACTCCACAGCGGTGGATGGGCCGAAAGAATCTATTATTATTATTATTATTATTATTATTATTATTAGTAGTAGTAGTAGTAGTAGTAGTAGTAGTAGTAGTAGTAGTAGTAGTAGTAGTAGTAGTAGTATTTATTATTAATTCCTTATTAAATAGCTTTTATAGAATCTGGACGTTCATAGCCGCCCTCATATATAAGCCCGCCATCTCTCCCTATCCTAAACAATATTAATCCAGTCCCTATCATCATATCTCACCTCCCTCAAATCCATTCTAATATTATCCTCCCATGTACTGTACGTGTCGGCCTCTTCAAAGATTTTTCCCTCCGGCCCCCCAACTAACACACTATATGCATTTATGGATTCACCCATACGTGGTACATGCCATACCCATCTCAAACGCCTCAATTTAATGTTGCTATTTGTCTCAGGTGAATAATACAATGCGCGCAATTCTGCGTTGTGTAAATTTCTCCGTTCCCTGTAACTTCATCCCTCTTAGCCCCAAATATTTTCCTAAGTACCTTGTTCTCGAGCACACTTAACCAATTTTCACAACTAAACAGAACAACCGTTAATATAACTGTTTTATAAATTGTAACTTTCAGCTTTTTTTGAGAGCATAGTGGATGACAAAAGCTTCTCTACCGAATAATAACACGCATTTCCCATACTTAGGCCTATTCTGCGTTTAATTTCCTCCCGAGTGTCATTTATATTTGTTACTGTTGCTCCAAGATATTTCAATTTTTCCACCTCTTCGAAGGAAAATTTCCAATTTTTATATTTCCATTTTGTACAATATTCTGGTCATGAGTCATAATCATATACTTTGTCTTTCGGGATTTACTTCCAAACCTATCTCTTTACTTGCTTCAAGTAAAATTCTCGTGTTTTCCCTAATAGTTTGTGGATTTTCTCCTAACATATTCACGCCATCCACATAGATAAGAGCTGATGTAACCCTTTGAATTCCCAACCTTCTCTGTTACCCTGAACTTTCCTAATGGCATATTCCAGAGCAAAGTTAAAAAATAAAGGTGATAGTGCATCTCCTTACTTTACCCCGCAGTGAATTGGAAAAGCATGAGACAGAAACTGGCCTATACGAACTCTGCTGTACGTTTCACTGAGTCATATTTTAATTAATCGAACTAGTTTCGTGGGAATACCAAATTCAATAAGAATATTATTTAAAACTTCTTTCGTAACCGAGTCATATGTCTTTTACGTTTGGATTTCATGTTTCCGATTAAGTTAATGAAAAAAACAATACGTGCAGTTCTGCGTTCTGTAACTTTCTCCATTCCTGTGTGACTTCATCCCTCTTTGCTCCCAAATATTTTCCTAAGCACCTTATGAGCGTCCAACTTTCACAGTCATACAGAACAACCAGTAATACACTATTCTATAAATTCTAACTTCCAATTTTTTTAAGGAGACTGGATAACAAATGCTTCTCAAGCGAATAATAGCAGGCATTTCCCATATGTATTCCGCATTAAATTTCCTCCCGAGCGTCATTTATATTATTATTAATACAGCCCGAATGTTTGGAAAAATGCCTTTTTTACAGGGTGGAAATAAATAATTATTTTCATAGATATAAATGTGATTTGGGATAAATCAAAGTGATGGGGCAAATTTTTATTTTGCCTATTTTGCTCTTTTCCTTACTAATTCAGTAATAAATGCCTTTTTTTTTTGTCATTTTAGATCAATATTTCTTGTTTGTTTGTAATTTTCTAATTAATTGTAATGTAATGGGTATGGAATTTAAATATTTGAAACAATAACTAATTTTACTAAAATAGTAAATAAAAGTAATTTATTTCGGTGCTTAATCTGCTAATAATCGTGCTTTAATACTATTGGTGTAATATGAATAATGATCGACAATCCACAGTTACAAATAATGTCATGTCTTCACGATATCAACAATCAGCTTTTTAATTTTAAATAATTAATTAAGCTCGTTTCGTTCTCATAGAAGTTGTCATGTAACATTTATAATTGTTTGCTTTCATATTTTCAAATATTGTTACAATTTTGTGCTATTGTTTATTATTGTAGGAGAAAGAAATTTGAGTGAGGAACAGTCAGTTATTGTCGGGTGACAGAAAGTATAAGATCGGTTAGCTAGAATGCCTAAATTCAGTAAACCATTGAAAAGTAAACTTCATACTTACCCATGTGCCCATGTGTTTTCAACCGATGGAACAGTTTTGTTATGAAAGGTTTGTGAAAATACAGTTAATGACGAAAAGAAGTATTTTGTAAGTCAACATGTGTCAACTACGAAGTAAAAATGTGAGTTATATTGATATAGGTGATTTAAATTTATTGCCTTTTAAAAATTTATACTGCCTTTTTCAAAAATGTTTGTGCCTTTTTTTTTTTTTGCGTTTATTGCGTCTTTTGCCTTCTTATTTTAATTGTTATAAATGCCTAAACATCCGGGCTCTAATTATTATTATTATTATTATTATTATTATTATTATTATTATTATTATTATTATTATTATTATTATTATTTCTACTACTATGGTTTTGTTGGTAACTGTAAATTCATATTCTGGATATGAGGTTTGCAAAAAACAAAGTTAATCGTCGATATAATTTCCAACGTGTAATATTCATAAGTATTTGCGGCGATGGATGCAAAATATCGTGAACGCACTGTACACTTGAAGATGCTACCGAGAGGAGACGACCGGTAAGGAAAACAGGAAACCGATATGGATCACAGAACCTTTAAAGCCTGGCCGGCAATAAAATGTTTAGTTGAAGAAGACGACGACGACGAATAAGAAAAAAAAAAATCAGGTCGAAGACTTGGAATGGGAAGGTAAAAAAGGAGTTTTGTGACTGTAACCTTAATATGGGAAGAAGACTCAAGTGGTTGTACGTCCGCGTTGTTTCCCTACTCTCCCTCCCCCTGCAAGTGGCGGTGTTTTATGAACCTGATACACACGGCTCTCCCCCATCTCTGCTTCGATAGAAAGTCAAGTGGGTGTCTGTGTGACCCCCCCTGTCCCCCCGCATTTTCTCATCATCCTCCCGGCCGGCATTTGGGAAGAAGCGCTTGGCCTTAGAGAAGGCATCTGCTTGACCCCATATACATAGAAAGTTGGTTGGGTATAAGACCTGTCTCTGCTATACAAGTGAAGATGCTGCACGAGACAGAGATGGAGAACCTCTAACTTCTTTGCAGCATCCCAAAGAGCCATAAAGTTCCAGCGAGGCTCGTACAGCCGATAATAAATTACTTTTCCAACAGATAATTGGGGTAATTAAGTATTTTAGCTGCTGCACATCGTCTGTTGATTTAATTTAAAGCAAGAATTATGTAGGACTGCAAAGGCGTTTAAAAATAAAGTACTTGAGAACGAAAACAGATCACACCTGTGATTTTAATAGCCAGTGTGACTTTGACAATCCTGTGATGGTGTAACTAATCACAAATTTAATAGCTAAGTGATAAAGAATATACTGTAGGCCTACTCCCAAAGACATTTTCATTCACTTCTACGTTAAGTATCGATTAGTTAGGACATTGTATGTATCGACGTAAGTAGTAATCGATGTGCGTTCTTATTTAAGTAATACGTGTCTTGCTGCAATTCTTTTATCTTAATACAACCTCGACTTAATTTTTACGTTTATCTATAGGCCCTAGTAATGTCACAAGAGGTCTGAGATTTGCCCGACTATTACACTTTTACTACGTCATATTACTTTTGATCAATAAAACGGTACGAAAGGACATCGTTCAACAAATCATGGCTGCTTATCGCACAATTTTGTCGCGTCCCTAGCATTTGTTTAATTTTATCGCGTCCCTAGCATTTGTTTATTTTTATCACTATACCTCGCGCAAGAAAAGATTACCAAAAACCAATGGTGGCGTTGCTGTCTGTTTTTATGTGTGTATGTAGGCACGCCGAGGGGAGAGAGATGCGAGCCGATGGAAGTACTGTCTCTTCCAAGAAGACGAACAAATGAGAACATCGCTGTGGAAATAAAGAACGTAGCAAGAGAAAAATTCGAAGCTAATTAAATGCGCAACATATGTTTACGAATGAAATAATAATACCGTGCGATACAAGACACCCAATCGCATGCAATGGAACAAACTAAAGTCATAATGTAACTATCACAACGCAAGACCGATTCTATCGATGTCATTTCTCTTCCGACTGCGCACTTGAATATCATTCAACCTATCTCGTGACCTTTCCTGTCGCCCGCTCTTCCTTATCGCAGTGTTTGATTCGCATTCCTTCCGTCGGTATTCCGTGCTTACGAGACCTATACCCTAGCAACATTTCAAACTGCATTGGTCTGGACGTAAAAAAAAAAAAAAACACACAGAAAATTACAAACCACTCCAGTCGATACATAGCACTTTCAAATATGACTTGCATTGGCATTCAAAAACAAGAATTAATAAAAATCACTGGTCATAGCTATGCATCTTCCCTGAAATCCTATTTACAAATAAATTAAGAGCACCATTCGGAAATCCTGAACAAGTTGAGGAATACACCATGTACATCAACGAGTTTCACTCCTTTCACACACACGTCTAATATAACATCAACTGAACCACCAACCATTAAAACATTCAAATTTGAAAACTGTACTTTCAATAATTGTTCCTTTTTAAATTATTCAAGTTTATTTTTTATTTCACCATCGTTAATTAAAACTTTTCTTGTTTATTTCATCATGCCTAATTAAAACTTTTCTAACACTTGTTTATATTATTTAGGTTATGTTATAGCTTCTGCTATATGATATTATGGATAGTCACGTATCAGAGATTGTTTAATATTAAGATTTATTGAAAATCATCTGTCAAGTGGCGTTGATTACTGGGATCTGGATAATTGAAGTGGAATGCAACTGTTTTAATAAAAATGAAACTGAATCAACAAAGTCTTCTTGACTAGCAACCGTCCACAGAGTTCAATGAAGATTCCACAGTTGGCACAACTGATAACAAGAAAACAGCTAATCATAACACACTCCTGCCATCTAGCGTAATGTTGAGATGGTACAATAATACATTTGAAGACAGTTGTATTTTCGTAAGTCAATTAATATTTTATTGTAATGGAGTACTTTGTTACTTATAATCTTTATACATTTTCTTCTAATCATGTAATAGTCAAATCCCACTCGAGTTTTGATTTTCTCTAGATAAATCAAAACCTCTAGTGAGATTACTGTCGATAAATCTCAGATCTCGAGTAACATTTATTAGGACTATTTCCTGAATAAAATAAAAATGTAAATAATATACAGTATCCCTAAAAGTCGCTCACAAAATGTTAATAATTGTATATTTATGAATACTTAACCTATTCAGATATTGTGAAATTGAAAGAGATTACTGCTATAAAGAAATTGAATGTTATTCAGTAATGCCAATTTATAACAGCGAAATACACCTTTAAAAATGTTAATTACGGTACATGTACTGCGCTTTTGTCATGTTATTATAACAGAAATACGTTTTCATTATCTGAGGAAATCATAATTTAATTTAAACATGTTACAGTATAATTACAAATAACCTGATTAACAGATTAATTAAATGAACAATTGTTATGAGGGAATATAATTTTTTTTTAGATACAATGGACATGGAATTAAGAGATGAATATGTAGATGTGGATGTGGAAGTAGGATTTCGCACTTTATTTAGTACAATGGATTCATGCTCATCGATGTACGTGGAAACAGTTGGCGACACTGACAAACAAAAGAACGATCATGCGATAAATTCATAGTGATAATCGAGCTGCAGAATTTATCGCGATGTATGACTGTGATTGGTTGGAATTCAAATTTTCATTACACTTCACTGGCCGAAAATGGAATGACGTCATATAAACGAAATAGTCATAATATTTTCAAAGTGTTATAGAAAATAAAGTATTATCATTACTATCTGGTTTGTCCAGTCCAGATTTAGTCCAGTAGTATCTTCATAGATCATCCTAGTCGTCTTCTTTTCATTGGTTTAATAATAATAATAATAATAATAATAATAATAATAATAATAATAATAATAATAATAATAATAATAATAATAATAATGCTTCTTTTATTCTGGCAGAGTAAAGTCCGTGAGGGTTTCTTTGCCACACAACCGGATGATGAAAAGGAAATACATAAAAAAGTAATGTTAACACAAAAGAAATGTTATATTCAAGACAAAATCTAAGCAGAAAAATATGCATAAGGCATATATGACTATTTGATAAATTAGTTACAATTTATGAATTACAATACATACCCTGGAAAACTGTGCGATGTAAAATAAGATTTTTGCTTTGAACTTGAAAGTGTTTAAGGTCGGGCAGCCCCTAACATCTGTAGGTTTACAGTTTTCTTAAGTTTTGGCCAGTATGTCGGCCGGATTGAAATCTGGAGATCGCAGAGGCCACAATGTTGGAAAGTGCCTACTGATGACTTTGGTCGGAAAACGAACCTCAATTACGCGTGTTAACTCCACCATTAATTTTAGTAGGTTATTTTACGACACTTTATCAACATATTAGGTTATTTAGCATCTGAATGAGATGAAGGTGATAATATCGGTGAATGAGTCCGGGGTCCAGCACCGAAAGTTACCCAGCATTTCCCGGCCAGACACGCTAACCGTTACTCAACAAGTGTGGACAATAATGGAATAAGACAGACTGTTACAGTAAACGGGGAGCGCTACTACAGCATGTTACAGAACTTCGTCATCCCTAGACTGAGGAATTACGATATGGAAAACATAATCTTCATGTAAAATGGCGCTTCACTCCACATCTTCATCCCTGCAATACAATTAATTAAGGAAATGTTTGGCGACCGTGTCATAAGTAGGCACTCTCCAGATTTCAAACCGGCCGACTTTTGGTAGTGGGGTTACCTTATGAACGAGTTTTCCTGACACATCCAACAACTCTACTGCAACTAAAAGATTCCATCTCTCAAGAAATTGCCAATATTCCAAGACATTATCTGCAAAATGCTGTGTATGGTGCCGCAGACAGAATGCTGTACGGCAGACATCTTCCCAAAGTTTTGTAAACCCCGTTGTTTGCCCAAAACTGTGATGTTTTTGTTTTTTCCCTATTTCAAATATTTTAATATTTATAGCGGTTTAATGTTTGAACTGACTTTTGAAATACCCTATACATTACACACACCTTTTCCTCAGAAGTAATATTTTTGACTTAATGTGATTTACTTATATGTGTACTGACGATATACGCTCTCGTTGGCCTGGGTAACGTAGTCGGTATAGCGCTGGGCTTCTGTGCTTGATGTTGCGAGTTCGATCCCGGCCCAGGTTGGTGGCATTTAAGTGTGTTTAAGTGCGACAGACTCATGTCAGTAGATTTACTGGCATGTAAAAGAACTCCTGCGGGACAAAATTCCGGCACACCGGCGACGTTGATATAACCTCTGCAGTTGCGAACGTCGTTAAATAAACCATAATTTAAATTTTTATACGCTTACATTCAGGCGGCCCAGGTTCGATCCCCGGTCAGGTCTAGGTGGAATTTGTGTTCAAAACAGACGTTGCAGATGAGGTACTCCCGTTTTTCTCTTTCATTCTACGAACACTCCCTTGAAAAGAAGTACAAGTTTCCGATGCTGATCTAGATTCTAAATGCTTGGGTCTCCGGGCTTTTCAGTAGCCGATGGGACTATGTACATCTACAGAGCCCAGGAAGAATGAACCACCTGTGAGCTCACATTCACCAATGCCACCAGGGTCATCGGTCGGACTTTAACAAACATCGCATTTAGGACGTGCAATTTGCCTAAACGGATAAACTACAATGACTCATCCAGGAGCCGGCCTCTTGATATCAATTAATTAATCGATAGCCTATGTAAGATGCTATCAAAGTTCTATAAATATGCGGTCAACATGATTCAAGATTGTCATCTAACATAACACAGGATAAACGAAAGAGAAGAAATAAAAAAAATAAATTTTCATGAGAGGAAGAAATATCATTAAATTTTTGACGTGAATAGCAAGAAGGCCCGCTTCATTCGTATCCAAAAACGCTACCATATGCGATATTAGGAGATGGAATGTCTAGACGTATTAATTCAAAACATTTAGATATTATTTTGACATTATTTCAGATTATAGTAGTTTTAACTTCGAGCGTTTTTCTGCTCACCCCTCGAGAAAAATTGTACCACACATTACAACTTTACCCCTTAAGGGAGTTGGCTCGATGCCATCCGCAATGGGTTCCTCAGTTAAAGAACTTAATTTGTTCATTCATGGCCCACGTTATCGCAGCATTTCCTGAAAGAAACCGTCCAGCCATCCGGTATGTCATCTCTTAATATAGATAATCCCTCATCCAGTAAATTTAAACTAAATTATATGTATTAACAAAATAAATGAAAAACAAAGCCTTCTTACTGTCGTACGTATTTCCATACAAATGGCAATATCTTAAAAAATTTGTTTTTCCAAAATAAAGTATCCCTGGCTCAATCCAGTAAGAAAAGAGGATAAGGCCCATTGTAATTTTATTTAGATTTTTATTTTATTTTATTGGGTTATTTTACGACGCTGTATCAACATCTAGGTTATTTAGCGTCTGAATGATATGAAGGTGATAATGCCGGTGATATGAGTCCCGGGGTCCAGCACCGAAAGTTACCCAGCATTTGCTCGTATTGGGTTGAGGGAAAACCCCGGAAAAAACCTCAACCAGGTAACTTGCCCCGACCGGGATTCGAACCCGGGCCACCTGGTTTCGCGGCCAGACGCGCTGATCGTTACTCCACAGGTGTGGACTTTTATTTAGAACATAGCTTCTCTCAAAGATGTGCAAAATGTATATTACATTATTAGTTGTCTAGGGTTTTCCTCTTTAGCACTTAAAATTTTTATGTACAATCTTGAATTTATATAAAAAAAGAAAAAAATAATTTTTCATCTCATCGGTGCAATAGCAACAGAAATAGTACCGTATTTTATCATATGATACACATTTTGAATTTGTATTACAATACGGAAAAAGTATCCGCTGGTTTCACTGCAATTCAAGGTAGCGCAAAAGTAGGGGAGAGTCGGGTAGTATCGGACATCGGGTAATATCGGACAGTGAGTTTCTTTCATCTACCACACGATGATAGTACCTGATTGACATGGTTACGTTTCTGTCACATAATTATGTACTAATATGAGCAGCATCACACTTCTAGAAATAAATTTAAATTCTGTAGATGAACTAATAATTTCAGGCGTTCGACACTGCTTGTATTTGTAACTAAATAATTTCCACAAACCAACAAAGAACATCACCTCATCTTTCACTTACATAAGAATTCAAGAGTCTAGTCAGCCTGAAACTTACTGAACGACTTCTTCGTCAATATGACGTAATGTACAACCCTTGTGTTCACCAGTGACTTGTACCTGCGTGCCCTACGTGCTCTGATCAGCGCATACGGGCTGTGAGCACGCTTGCGTTTCGTTGACATCACTGCGCATTTGAAGTCATGTCAATTGATACCCATAGGAGCAAGCGCGCACTTTAGAGCTCAGGAGAGCCTGAGCGCTTTACAGCGGAAAGGAAAGAGACGGACGAAAGTGGTAGTATATGCCGCTTGGTCGAGCTATATTCAAGGATGGCAAGCACTGATTCAATAGATAAAGGGAAGAGAACTTATTAAAACTGTACCCATGGTAATTTTTAGATCTGTCTGAAAAGTTTAAGTGCATTATAAGAATTAAAGTTTTAATTTTAATACTCCTTTTTTACAAGTTCGATATTTTTTTATTCAAAAGAAACATTTTCTCAACTTTTTAATAGAAAAGTGAAATTTTCAGATATAGGCCTATTTATTTTGTAGCCTTACAGAATGTTTTCGTAAATCTAATAAACCGTAAATACGTATTACTGAAGATAGTGTAGTGAAAATTTTGAAAATATTCGCATGGAAATTGTTTGTAAGGAAATTAATTAACAAAGCAACTACTGTTACATCATAAGCAAAAGATACCTGCCCATGTGTTGTAAAAATGTCAGCTCTATAGCTTCAGAATATTTAGAGAAAATAATTTAATATTCTGATAATAGGAAGTTGCTCACCAATATCACCTTAAAAGCATAATGCGATAAGGGTTTTGTTATGGAATATTAGTTACACTTAAAACATATACAGCACCCAAGTAACTTTGCTTTGTACTGTAATATTGTTTTTGATTAGTTTATTGATTACTTTTATAAGGCTAAAGGTACCATCAATATCAATTCCAAACTTATCATGTCATACTCAGTCTTTTTTTTTTTTTTTTGGAGGTATCCCTTTCTTTATGTATGATGTGTTTCATCCATTTAGCACAGTATAGTTGTGCTACTGTGGAATTTATGTGAATATTCCTTCTTAACTCTTTATTATGTTATTAGCATTTAAAACACAACTGCAATATTAAGAAATTGATATTAATACTTTTGTTTTACAGAGAACATAGATAATATCAAACAGAAAGATGCCATGTAAAAATAACGACATAAAATTTCACGTTCCGTTTGAAGTTTGTGCATCACAGTTTTCTTAATCCAACAGGCTGCTTATTCATATACACAACCCTTCCTCTTTCCATACTTAGCGCTTGATGCCCGCGCACGACGTCAAGGTCAGAAAAATGCGCTTGCTTTGACATCACTGGCATATAATAATTATAGTCTGTACTTTCGAGCGTAAAAGGAAAATGTACCTGTTATATTTGCAAACAGAAAATAATTTTAAAAATGTTGGTAATAGAAAATTTATTTAAATGCATTGATTTCAAATATCATTTTTTTTTTAATTTTCTGCGTAGACTATGCAAAGACAAAGCAGATACCATTTACATGGAACCGTTTACTTGAGATTATTCAGTATACATTCTTTACGTGTTTCTGGGGTGTAACTCGCGTACGAAACTCTTGCATACTGAGGTAGAACATCTAAGAATGTACGGTATCCAATACGATTACATCATGCACATAAAGATGACGCGGAACAAATGTATTGCCAGAACTTGGAGACTGAGGGTGGTGCCGTTATGGAGATCAGTGTTAACGGTGTTGTGTTTTGCAAATGGAGATAACTTTCGTGACACAGAAGTAATCTGCCGGGAAGACATGTGCTGTAGCATCGAGGTTAACGGTGTCTGAACCATCTCTGATTGGCTCTCAGATAAATTAGCATAGTTATATAAATTACTAAGGTTATTGGTGCCGAATGATCGTGAGTGGTGAAATGCTAGAAGAGGCCGTGAAATATGCCATTCCCTAAAGGGATCGATGGTAACACAACACACTTGCTAGGAATAGGGGTTACTCTCTCTAATCGAGATTCTGTGTAGGTACATCACTGCTAAGATTTCTGTCATGTGATTAATAGAAGAAGATAACTATCCTCTGCATTCTACAAAGACGCAGGACAGTCTTATGACGCCTAAAAAGGAAATTTCAGACTGATCAATGCAGGTGATAATTTTGTGAGCAAGGGAAACGCCTCTCATCTGTGGTTCTCTGGTTCGAACTAGAGTGAGCACAATTTATGTTATAAGAAAGTAATACAATTAATATAAAAGGAATGAACAAGCGTTCAAGATGGAATAAGTAAAATAGTTTCGTTATCTATGGTGTACTACATCATACAGGTACTGGAGCACAGTGGTCCGAATCGCTAAAAATCCGGACAAAAGTCATTTTTCGAATTTCATATTGGAGACATAAAATTACCTCAGTAATAATCCTCAACATTCTGATAAGACCAAGTGTTTTCCGACGAATATCACAATGGTTCTGGTCAATACTTACGGGCATAAGTGACACAAATCTTTCCCGATTAATTCTGCATTTTTGTAAGTGATTTCTGAACATTGTGTCTGGCTTAATCATGCAAAGTAAAATGCTAAGTATATTTTTTGTGAATGTGTTATGGTCTTGTGTATTAGAAACAATTTCAGTTTTCAGTGGTTTTTGTTTCTAAGTACTGATAATAAATCCAGTTTTTATTGCTCGTGTTTTGAGGAAAAAAACAATTGTTTTAGAGTTTAAAAAAAATGCGCAGAAGTTTATATTTTAAGGAATTTCTGGAAAATATGTACATAGAAAATTAGTGGGTTTTCAGTGATGAGCGACATGCAACATCCTAATGAAACAAGAAAAAAATCAGACAATAGGCTAGGAATATCTTGTACTGCATCATGCACCAATAACATCATGGGCTATTGCAAGAATTTCTTGCAATATAAAATCATTTCAAGTGACATCCGCATATGTCAAAGTTCCATAACTTACGAATGCACGTTATTATTCATTGCAAAGATCACGACGAAAATTAAGATCACGGCACAAACATGTGTTTACTAGTATAGCTTCAGAATGTCGAGAGTTGACTGTACTCCACGAACACGCAGTGACGACCTGTTTGTTTATATCCTTATCCGTTGCATTACCTGTGTTCGGCGTACTCTATACCCAATGTGTCAATAATTTCGGTCTTTACGTAGCTGGAATACGAAGCCTAGTTATAAATAGTGCAAGCTAAATATATCAGTGTTAAATTCAGATCTTTCTCTCTGGAGGGGAATTAACCGCTGTGGAGTAAATGTCAGCGTGTCTGATCGTGAAACGAGCGGGCCCCGGTTCGAATCCTGGTTGGGACAAGTTACCTGGTCGGGGTTATTACCCGTGTTTTCCCTCAACCAATTGAAGCAGAATTGCTGGGTAACTTTCGATGTTGGACCTAGGACTCATTTCGCCATCATTAATTCACATATCATCATCAACATCATCATCATTATCATCATCATCATCATCCATACCGTAGCCCGAGCTAAGTTCACGGTTCGGCGTGCAGCACTTGTACAAGAGCGCGGCCGTTCGGCTATCCAACTCTTCACAGAATAGGAGTGGTAAGCACAATAAGCATCAGGCTGCAGTGTAAGCCTTCGGGTCCCTACTGTGAACAAGACAAAAAAGTATCTGAAGGGGGGGAAGTGGAACAGACAACAAAATAAATAATTCTCATCTTACCTATTGTTAAGAGAGGCAGTCTATGTGTAAGAGGACAGAAAAATAGGGTCAATGAAAGAAATAGGGCTTTCATTCGTTTATATTTGTTTTAAGGGGAGAATGTAGGTATGTTTGGTGACAAATATCAATATTTCTAACATTATAATCGGAAAAATCCAAGGATGATTAAAAACAATCTTGTCTACTAGTGTGCAAAATTGCATGATTCTACCTTAAATACATTCACAGAAAAAGGTACATAAAGTGTACCAATTTAACATGGCGCAGATAGGAATCTACCGATACCTACATTCTCCCCTTAAATACTATTAAATGTTAATCTAGCCATTAACTTAGTTATCTCATGAGTTATGCCTTATTGGTGTCATTTATGAGGTTCAAACCTGTCTTCGGACTGTTGACTAAACAACAGATAGAATTTAACTACTTATAAACTGAACTTAGACCTGGAAGGAAATATACAAAAATGTAATAGAACAAGTGGACTAATTGGACGGAGTTACACAATAAAAGACCAAGCGCCAAAAACCTGTTTAGGGATATTGGCATTGAAATAAATGTTTTTTTATGAAACATTTTATTCAAGAAGTATTGTAACATTAATGCTACTACTATTATGACTGTGCTCGGCAGAAGATTCAACACACCCGTTGTCGTCATCCTGGCTGCAACGAAAAGGAAACTCATAGTCACGTGTTGGGATTTTGTCGAAAAACGGAGCTGCTGAGCAACAATCGACACCATAAGACCAGGACCGGTATTGCTGATTTCGTCAAGCGTCGTGGATGGGAGGTAGTATATGAGCAGATCCTCTGCTTTTCATCCTTAGATTCGAATAGAAGAGCAGATATTGTAGCCACCCACAGGACTCAATCTAAGGGAATAGTTCTTGATCCTACAATCCGGTTTGAGAGGGATGCCCTGCAGGGAAAATGAGGAGAATAAATCCATTTATGAATCCTGCATCCCATACCTAAGTGAGAAATATAACATTCCCACTAGTCAGGGGAGTGTTTCTGGTCTTCTGTTTGGTGCACATTTCCTAAATTCATATGTAATATTTTAAAAGCATCGGACTCCGATTTTTTGAAATTCAAAAAAATTTACAGAATATTCTTAAGGATTCAAACCAAATACTACATTAGCATTTATATTTTGGCCATTGATGATTCTATTGGGTTTGCATTTCTCTGAAATTTTTACTAAATTTTTATTTAATCTTTTTGTCTTTCTAAATTATTCTGTAGTGGTTTTATTCTAGATCATTATGGCCACCCTCTTTGAGGGCAGATTATTTTGTTAAAAATTAATATAATATTATACTACCAACAATAACATCACAATCTAGATTTGAACAAAATTTTGCTTATGAAGAATGTGACAACAATGGACATTATTGCTGGTATTATTGATGTTATGAAGACATGTTCATTTTCTTTTTTGTATAGTAAGATTATAATCTTATTAATTACCAGGGAACGGATTTATATGGACTAAAAATATATGAAATATGTAAATATATATGTAGTTATTTTTACCAAAATATGGAATTAAATATGGATTTTTACCAAAATATGGAATTAAATATGGACTTAAAATTATAAAAAAATGACTATGTACGTTAAATATTGGTACATTTTAATCAAACTAAACAAAAAATATAATGGACGTACCTTATCTTCCAATGTAGTTTCAACAAAACACAATTTTTATTGTCTGTTACCATAACAATAGGTTACAAACATTTCTTTCAAGTGCTGAAAAGTGAATCTTCTTCTATTGTCTCTGAGGATAGATTTATACTGACT
The DNA here is from genome assembly GCF_040183065.1 of Periplaneta americana. Lineage (NCBI taxonomy): Eukaryota > Metazoa > Arthropoda > Insecta > Blattodea > Blattidae > Periplaneta > Periplaneta americana. The sequence continues at coordinate 70,620,289 of NC_091122.1, read as the reverse complement.
AAAAGAGCGTTCGACGTCACAAGAAGTAACTGGTACATAATTCAATTTCACAATGTCTGCTGGGGATAAGTCCAAGTTAATCTTCACTGTTGATTCACCACTCATCACAGCAACAACCTTTTGTAGTTCTTCATATCCAGGGTTTTTTGAAAGTACAGTGTCCACCTTAGCTCTTACTGCATCTGCAACTTTACCTCTACCACGATTCAGTTGTTCCACAGTACTATTTATAATTTCAAAACTTTCAGATAGTGAAAGGTGCCTATTTTGGAGACTTTTGAGCGTTTTTATGATGCATGAAAATGTATGCTGAATGTGAGCTAAGTCATTCTTCACACTTATGTCACAGGTAACTGTTTTCGCAGTATCAATTGAGACTGCATCTTCAGAGTCCAATGCAAGGAGAACATTGTTAATAGAGTCTATATGTTCGGCATAATATTCAACTGCTTCTAGCCATGTACCCCATCTAGTTAAAATTGGCTTTGGTGGCAATGGAATTTCAGGGTACATTTCTTTCAACACGTTAACTCTACTGGGAGCTTTGAGAAATACTTTTTTCACTGATGAAATCAACAAATCTACTTTAGGGAAATTGTCTCTGACCACTTCTGCCACACGATGAAATGCATGCGCCACACAAGTAAAATGAGTCAATTTAGGATATACAACAGATAATGCTTGTCCAGCTTTGACCATATAAGGGGCAGCATCGCTAATAAAGAATAACACATTATCGTACATAATACCCTTTGGCCACAGGATACCCATAGCTTCGTTGAACAGTTTAACTATAGTTTTGTTATTGCACTTTTCTAGAACATCACAATGTAAAAGAATTCGTTCAGAATATTGTTCACTTAACAAACCGATAACTACATTACCAACAAGTCTACCTTCTTTGTCGGGAGTCTCATCAATGGAAACCCAAATTGAACTATCTTTAATTTCATCTCTTATCTTCTGTATTGTCTCATCGTAGATGGATGGAGCATACGTCTTCCTAAGTGTTGACTCATCCGGGATTGTATGTTGAGTATATTTTTCAAGGAATTCCCTGAAGACCTTATTCTTTAGTTTGTAGAGAGGAATATCAGCAGAGATGAGAGAACGGCACAGGTCGATGTTAAACTCAGATCTTACATTCGATGTTGTTGGTTGTGTTAAAAACAATTGTCTCTGCTTGGAATTTAGTTGTTTGTTGGCCTGATGTTTACTAGTTGTAATGTGTTGTTGCACCAGGAACTTTTGTGTAGATGATACTGCACACTGACACAAATTACAAAATAATATTTTATTGTCAGTTGATAAACCATCTTCTTTAAATTCTGAAATGTAACTTGTTAGTTTTGATTTTAAATTGACTGAATGACGTACTTTTGGCATATTTACCGTCTTTATAGTATGATTTACAAAACTGAACCTATGTGTACTCTGACTGGCATTTAACTGTTGAGCTGCACAACTGAAGTCTGTTAAAAATTTTAAATTAAATTAATACAGTTTTGTAACTTACTTTCCCATTGTTGATAGGACTGCTAATTTTCAAATAACTCTGATGTTAAAGGGATTACTGAACATGTGTTTAAATCTCTATTGTTGAAATGTATTTTTAAAAGTTAATGGAATTTTGTTTTGTTTTATTGTTAAACCTAATATAATATGGACTGTTTTATATGAAATATGGAAAATATATGGAAATTAACGAAAATATGTACTAAACTCTAAAATATGGAAAAATATGGAAAATAAAAGTAGGATTTTTCAACCCTACACATTGTGAAACATAAAGATAATGCAAAATATAAATTATATTAGCTTTATAAGTAAATATGTATTTACATATAAATCCTTTCCCTGTTAATTACTATTTAAAACATATTGGTGACCCATTAAATACATTTACAAAGTAAAATTCGAGTGTACCAAAATTTTTGTCCGCCATTGTATATAATATAGACGGCCTGGTTGGCGCAGTTGGTATAGCGCTGGCCTTCTATGCTCGAGGTTGCAGGTTCGGTCCCGGGCCAGGTGGATGGTATTTAAGTGTGCTTAAATGCGACAGGCCCATATCAGTAGATTTACTGGCATGTAAAAAAACTCCTGCGGGACAAAATTCTAGTACACCGGCGACGCGACGCTGATACAACCTCGGCAGATGCAAGCGTCGTTAAATAAAACATTATATATATAACGATATCCGCCGATATACAGTATTAATAAATAGTGCACACATTAAAAAAATCTGTATTAGGTAAGTCGGCATCGTTTGAGAGGAGTTAAATATATATATATATATATATATATATATATATATATATATATATATATATATATATATATATATATATATGATATCCGCCGATATATTAATACATAGTGCACACATAAAAAAATCTGTATTAGGTAAGTCGGGATCGTTTGAGAGGAGTTAAAAGTCTTCATTGTAAAGTCTTCGCTTTTGGAACCAACCCTGCTTCTGCCCCTTATTTCACTTGCAATACTCGCTCTCTCCCTGTTCAGAAATTAGGCATTTGTTTCGTTTTCACAGTCCATCCATCTGCATATTTCCTGTTTTCCAGGTTTTATAGTTCAGTGCTAACTTCAGTGTTAGTATATTTCTTGTTTTATTTGAATATGTCGAATCCCATCGTAGCTGCTAGTTGCTCGCATATTGCATGTGAAGTTCGACAGTATCTCTGTTATAGCCCGGGTCAGCTTTCTTCATACCCAAAGGGTGAAACCTAATCTTCCCCCCCCCCCATTACTATATTTGCAAGTGGATTGTGGTGATTTTCTAATTTGCAGGTTGAATTTTCTTTTGCTAACTTCGTTTCCAATTTTGATATTGACAAATACTACAAGTGGTAGTGATTTTGTAACTGGTATGTTGGCAGCTAAGACAAACATGGAGTTAGATGAAATTGAAATTGTACTAGATTTCTGATCCTGTTACTGGAAGCTAGTGAAATTTGAACATACTAATTAATTAAGTAATTAATATCAGTATTGATATTAATACATAATAGTTATTTTATGTGTTGCGTTGTGGTTATAATTGAAGACTATAAGTTTTCGGAGTTAGTACTAATAATTTCATGTGTCAAACAAGATACACTCCACACAAACAGTCGACCAACTGTTATTTGAGTGCCCGCTACAAGAACGCAAGAGATACCGACTAGGAACCCATCTTAGCATGTGCGATACAACTTTCTTACTACCAGTAACAAAAGTTTTTCTGAAGCAAAGTTGCTTAAAGGAATTTCACAGATTTATTACAAATGTGTTTAAGACTTTGTAGAAAATAACAGTATTTAGTAACAGTGTCCTATTTATTCTTTTTGGAGCCAAATTTGTAACTTTCAAAAGTATGGCTATTATACTGAAGTGTATGTGTTGTAGCAATGCTTGATTTCTTATGTATGTGAGTCATAGTTATGGGATGCTTGATATCGTCGCAATGTCTTAATTATAGTTTGATTGTGTTTGTGTGACTATTGTGTATTAATTTATTATGTATGTTACGGAAAGCTGTATAATTGTATTATAGAGAACGGCTATAAGAAATGTTACGTTTATTTTTTTATTCTATTGGGTTATTTTACGACGCTGTATCAACATCTAGGTTATTTAGCGTCTCAATGAAATGAAGGTGATAATGCCGGTGAAATGAGTCCGGGGTCCAGCACCGAAAGTTACCCAGCATTTGCTCGTATTGGGTTGAGGGAAAACCCTGGAAAAAACCTCAACCAGGTAACTTTCCCCGACCGGTATTCGAACCACCTGGTTTCGCGGCCAGACGCGCTGACCGTTACTCCACAGGTGTGGACTGTTATGTTTATGTGTTGTAACTGTTTTCTGTATGTCTCAAATTGATACCTGATGTTTGATTTGCAATCGCAATGTTTAAAATACGGATTGTTTATGTTTTGTTTACATTGTGTAAGCTAATTTATTTTTCCTTTCCATTTGTTTTCATGCGTATTTTTTTGTGTAAAACTATAGCCCTAGCATACATATGTAAAATAGGGCTACCCCCCCATTGGAGATATAATAATAATAATAATAATAATAATAATAATAATAATAATAATAATAAAGAAAATACATGTCTAGGTTAGGTCTTGTGAGTCAATTGTTTAGTCAAACCAATGAATTTCGTATTGCCAGACAAAATACTTGACATGTTGATCCCTTTCTCGTACAGTTTGCCTACAATAATATGTTACAAATTATTGAATTATTTAGAATAACCTTCCAACATAAAGTACGGTAAGTAAATAAGTCATTTAGTACGTAAGATCGTGTGATATCTTGTAACAGTTGGCAACACTGACAAAACGGCTATATTTGCTGTTTAGGAACTGTTCTTATGTCATAGTGATAGTGATAGATTTATTGATATTAGTTCACAAAAGTACAAACTTAATAATTTAAAAAATGATCTATATACAAAATAAATATACAATTTCCTAAACTAGTTAATTTATCTCAAATCTCAGTAATTAATTGTTCAAACTTGCACTTACGTCTAGTTTTAGTGCATGTTTAAACCAATCGTAATAAATATTAAAACTTTAAAACTTATTTATCTGCTCCTTTTCACAATTTTCTACCATGAACATTTTCAAATTATTATTATTTTTTTTTACTTTAAACATCTAAACTTATTCTATAACTTTCATACTTATGTTTAATTATAGGTTCACTCATGCCTATTAACTAATTATTTCGTGTCATATCGTACTGCATCCAGGTTAGCAGTTGTTGACATATAGCCAGCACACGGCAATAGCTGAATCGGTATTTCTCAGTGCTTACAGTAGGTCAGTCTAAATTCCTGCTACATGCTTGTCAGCAAGTTATTTGCTTATTTATACATCTTGCATCATACATGTAAACATACTTGACATATTGATTACGTAAATCAATATCATTCTTTCCCTTGCTCACATTTTCGTTTAATACTATTCTACTTTTTATTAAATTTATTTTATGTGTGATCTTATTGAAATTTAAAATCTTGAAATATACAAATTAATTTGATGTTGTCTTTATAAAGAAAGAATTTTACTACTAAATACATCTTTCTTGTTCAGATTAATTTATTTTATTTTATTTTATTTTTTTTTTCTGATTATAGGAAAGTTAAGTTTTTGTTGTTGCCTACCGCTTAGTAAATAGTTTTGTTCAGTACTTCTATCGTTATTTGTATTTGATTGTTCATAATTTTTTCTGCTAGTGTTTCTATATGGCCTTTTACCTCTAATTAAGTCAAGGATGGGCATCGTGCCTCACTTGATATAAAATGCGTCACTGACCTTCACAGAGCTTATCGCTCTGAGTGACAACATCTTCACAGTCCTCGTTTCTCCCTCACGTAGCTCTTAGGCGTGGGCAGGTTCTATATCAGTTTCATAAGCAATATCAGTGGTGGCATAATGGCATTATCAAAGCAGTGTGTACGCGTTAGAAAACGATTATTTCATGAGAAATGAGAGGAAGAGTTTTTCTGCTGTTTAGAAGGGGAGAACATACGATGTATGTTATGCTCGAAAATCCTATTAGGCATTAATAAATTTAATATACAACGACATTACTCCTTATGCCATAAAGAACATGCTGAATTAGAAGGTAAGACAATTAAATGTTATTTTTCGGACTATTCCGAAGAAAATTTATGATCTTAACATTTGCATAGTATACTAAATACGACATTATACCTTAAACACGCTGCATTAAAAGGTACGAGGAATTAAATGTTGTTTGTACGTATTATTTCCAAAAGACATTTATTAAAAAATTATGAAATGTGCGTAGAAAACGAAATATGATTTTCTGAAATTATTTTAGGTCGAGAACGTGCAAATCTATTAAGTAATCTTGAGAAACGCCAGAATATTCAAGTAAATAAACGTAGACAACGTGATGGAATATTATTGGCTAGTTACGCAATTTCTCGCCTGTGATTTAAATCAATTCAATGATGGAGAAATAGTAAAGAGGTTTATGATTAAAGCTGCCGAATTAATTTGCCAAACTGAATAAAAGTTTTCGAGTCTCTCACGTTAACCAAGCGCTTTCCTAATAATTCGCCACTGACCGCATTAGCGATTACGATAAGGTGACGCAGGTCACAGCAGTTTATATGGGCAGGGCATAGTTGCGCCCCACGGTCAGATAACATGCAGCAGATAAAAAAGGGTCCCTGTTTTGTGGGCATAGTTGCGCCCCGTTCCCATCAGGTAGAGAAAAGGGCATGGCATAGTTGCGCCCCGAAGAAATAGAGAAAAAAACACTAAGGAAACTCGAGCCTCGTAATCAACCAACCTTATTGATTTCTTATTCGATTTAATATTTATTAAAATGAACACCATGAAGTTGGCAGTACTGTATTAACTGTTTTTCTACTGTTTATGCAGCGATCATCGATAGCCTACCGTAAAAATGAACATCATGAAGTTGGCAGTACTTTATTAACTAACATAATTATTTAAATGAGTGTGCCCTTGGAACATGGGGCCTTAGCAGTCTTGACATTTTATTAGTGATTTTCACACCGTCCGTGGCGTATAGTGAGGTTAATTTAAAATGAATGTTAAGTTTAGTGAACAGGGTAAAGACTTAACAATTCACAATGGTTCCAAGTTTCAATTTTCGAAACCCTGTGCCGTAGGGTTAAGATATCGGTGTACAAACAAAAAATGCAATTCATTTATTGTGTGTGATCGATAAAAATGTGTTATTTTAAATAGCAAAATTGATAATATGCTAGGCCTACCTGATTTCAATGCAACTACCATTATAATATTTTTAAGTAATTTATTAATTTAGTGTACTATGTCCAACGGGGCACAACTATGCCATGTCCATTCTTCTACCTGATTTCTTCGGGGCGCAACTATGCCATGTCCATTCTGCTACCTGATTTTTTCGGGGCGCAACTATGCCATGTCCATTCTGCTACCTGATTTCTTCGGGGCGCAACTACGCCATGTCCATTCTGCTACCTGATTTCTTCGGGGCGCAATTATGCCATGCCTAGGTCTCCCGATTGACCGCGGGGCGCAACTATGCCATACCGGTTTATATTTCCCATCCTACTCTGCAGTCTCCTCTCCTAGTAAACAAACTATTTCAAATCGAGTGCCTCACGTAACCGAAAATTGTGCCCATGTATGTCGTATAGTTTGCCTACAGTAATATGTTACAAATTATTGAATTATTTAGAATAACCTGCCAACATAAAGTATGGTAAGTAAATAAGTCATTTAGTACATAGGATCGTGTGGTATCTGGTAACAGTTGGCAATATTGACAAAACGGCAATATTTGCTGTTTAGGAACTGTTCTTATGTGACCCTCACTATACAGCAGCACGATGCCGCGTGTATTGTGAAGGAGCGTGATTGTTTGCAGGGTGCTTCAGACTGAGCAAGTACGCGGAGCGAGTCGGAGCGAGCCTACACCTGCAGAGTAATTAAACAAAACACTTTGACCTCTTGATATAGCCCAGATAACTGGGGCCGGCCCTCAGACCCGACGCAGCGCCAAGTCGCCAATTTCACAACATCCCACCATTCATTGCCGAGCGCGGGTGGAGTGAACAATTCCTCCAGGGCCGGTTTTCTTTGTGACGAGTCATATCTCTCGGGAACAACAATAACGTGTGCCTCCACTATAACAGTGTCTGTCTGCTGTGTTCCGAATTCAGGTTAACACGGCCATGTATCTTCCGTGGATATAAAACTCAAGGCCAATGCAACAGGCAGTAGCGCTTCTTGGACATGTGACCCGACTGTACCTTCACGGAATCCGCGACCTCTTCCCATACGGCTAGATCCATATCTCCGATTTACTTCTGATTTCTTATCTGTGAAATAAAAGACCTGCATTTTGTTCTCAAACTTTAGACGCGTACGTAAGGAACCTAAATGTAGTAAATTTTATGTCAACGATGTAAATTCTAGACCAAAACAATTGCTTTAACTGAATTTATTTACTTACTTACATATGGGTTTTAAGGAACCCACAGGTTCATTTCCGCCCTCACATAAGCCCGTCATCGGTCCCTATCCTGTGCAAATTAATCCAGTCTCTATCATCATATCCTACCTCCCTCAAATCCATTTTAATATTATCCTCCCATCTACGTCTCGGCCTCCCCAAAGGTCTTTTTCACTGTGGTCTCCCAACTAACACTCTATATGCATTTCTGGATTCGCCCATACGTGCTATGCCCATCTCAAACGTCTGAATTTAATGTTCCTAATTATGTCAGGTGCAGAATACAATGTGTGCAGTTCTGCGTTGTGTAACTTTCTCCATTCTCCTGTAACTTCATCCCTTAGCCCCAAATATTTTCCTAAGAACCTTATTCTCAAACACCCTTAATTTCTGTTCCTCTCTCAAAGTGAAGAGTCCAAGTTTCACAACCATACAGAGAAACCGGTAATATAACTTTACTGTTTTATAAATTCTGACTTACAGATTTTTTGACAGCAGACTAGATGACAAAAGCTTCTCAACCGAATACTAACAGGCATTTCCCATATTTCTTCTGCGTTTAATATCCTCCCGAGTGTCTTTTATATTTGTTACTGTTCCTCCAAGATATTGGAATTTTTCCACTTCTTCGAAGGATAAATCTTCAATTTTTATGTTTCCATTTCGTACAATATTCTGGTAACGAGACATAATCATATACTTTGTCTTTTCGGGATTTACTTCCAAACCTATCGCTTTACTTGCACAATACAAAAATAATAGTAATAGTAATTTATACTGAACGGGACAGTAATTGCAATACTATATATCAATGGAAGCGATAGATCAAGATTTTAAAATAAGTTTCATTCATATAGCTACAGTATAAAGCTAAGGTTTATAAGTACCGTATCCCGGTAATTATGCTACATACATACATACATACATACATACATACATACATACATACATATTACATACATACATACATACATACATGCATACATGCATACGGGTGCGAATAAAATTTCTGATGGGGGATAGAATCCTGGATAGAGAATACCATACATAAAATTATTATTATCCTCATTCGATACCGCTCAACGCTTGGTTGCACCGAGTTGCTTGTCTTGCATCTTGATAATAATAATAATAATAATAATAATAATAATAATAATAATAATAATTATTATTATTATTATTATTATTATTATTATTATATCCATGAGCAGGCTTAAGATAAGATGTGTAATTCCCAAGTTACTGATTGCTGTTAGCTTGCCGGTGATGATAATACATCAATATTCTTTTCTTTGCTTATTTTATACTGTAGGCCTACTTTAAAAATATACCTGTATTAAAACAATTACATTTTGTGAGGGGGGATAGAAGTTGTCCCTGGCATACATACATACATACATACATACATACATACATACATCATCGATCATGAGGCAATAAGCTAAGAGATAATGGGGTAGGGTGACCAGTTCTTTTCCCCCTCCATTCCATAATCACTGATTAGTTGCATATTTCAATAATCAGACTTCAGATGCATACAAACAATTATTGTTCTTCCTCTCACACATATCAAGTGAGATATACTGCCTGATAATAAATCGTCGGCTTACAGGCTAAACATTTAGCCAAAAATATTACCACTGAGGAAAACGCGTTTTGAAAAGTGTAAAAAAATTGAATCCACGAAATATTATTTTTCCTAAATTGTTTCTCTTTGTGTGTATTTAATTTTCCAATTTCAAGTTTATACACATACATTAAGTACATTATATACATTATAAGTCACTGAAATTGCATTAGTGGAAGAAAAACAAAAACTTTCTCTCTTCTAAAACGGAGTACAACCAATGCTTTTAGTATGCTTATTATGACAAGAGACTAGCAACTTAACTTCGAGCAGTCGAACTCTCAGCTGAGCTGTCGATCATCTGGCCACTGTAGAAGAGTCCAATGTCTATAAACCTGTTTTCCATACTTCAAAATATAAAAAAAAATATCAATAGTTTAGAATGCATTATTCATTACGTGATGGGAAGATATTATGTAATTGATTAATTAGATATTTTAAAATAAGCATTATCTCACAATTCAAATATTGCACAAGAAAATATCTATTTCGTAAGTATTGCAGCCTACAGCAGGTAGTTGTACTAAAAAATACATATTTCGGTATTTTCAACATATCCAAGTTTTACTTTATGCTTTCATTAGAAAACTGTATTATAATATTTATAATACACGGGACCCCATTTCCCTGAATTGCGTTCACTTGCACATCATCACTTGCCGATTGTGGTCTGCCTGCTTCACGTTTTTGATGAACATCTTCCCTCCCATATACATATATGAAGTCTCGCCATCCTCATTGAATAATCAAGACTACTATTTTATGTTAGTAGTCAACATGTAGATATCTGTTAATTTGAGAATATTCGTTCCTGCACCGGGAATCGAACCCGGAACCTCTCAGCTCTGCGCGCCGAGCGCTCTTTCCAACTGAGCTATGCCGGGACACGGTTCACGGTGTCGGCCGAACTCTCTTCATTGTATCGTCAATGGCTACTTGCATTTTAGACATTAAGTCATATATGCAGGAGCGCATATTTAAAAGACTTTATAGCCATATTGAACAACAGTGTTATTGAATACTGTTAACATATATATATATATATATATATATATATATATATATATATATATTGTGACAGCGACGTGAGAATCGAACTCACGACCAGCGTCCCGCAAGAAAGCAGATCGCACAGGCTCCACGGAACATTGAGTGACGTCGCGCGGTGGAGAGAAGAGAGAGGGTGTATTACGTCAACGCAACGAGTCTGCGCGCGCAGCTGCTACTTAACGCAGTGAATGTGGAACGACCTTCTCGACTATTCCAGAAGTCTGTCGATGTAGAGATATCGAGATAATTCTCTACACTCCTGTAGAAGGTTCTCGCAACTATGATTTTGCTATAAAAGAGCAGGCGCCAGCGAACTAGAGTTTTAGAGTTTTCAGTTATTCTGTCAGTGAGTAAGCCAGAGCGAGCAAGCCAGTCAAGCCAACCGGAGTTCGACTCGAGTGTGCGTCCGCATCTGCGTCAGCATCCGAAGGCCTGAGTTCGAGTGCAGTGGACCGCAGTTGGAGGGACCTGAGTTCGAGTGCAGTGGACCGCAGTTGGAGGGACCCGAGTTCGAGAACAGTGAACTGTCTCTGAAGGTCTGTGGTTCGAGATACCGTGAACTCGAGTGACTGAGATAGAAGAACTGTGAACTGAGAACTGGTAGTTCTGATTTGTAAATAGTGCTTTGTAAATATTAGTTAAGATTAACAGTTCATTGTTGTGCGTAATAGTCCAAGTAAATTGTCATTGTCGTCGGTGGAGTGCTATAACGAATACTGTGTTGAGTGAAGATCCAATTGTTGACAAGAGCGTTTAAGGTGAATTGTAGAAAGGAATTATTGTTGTGGCAAATAAATTACATTGTTGTTACTAATAAAAAAGTCACTATATATATATATTCAGTGTGCGGCCAACTTCCCTGGCAATGTCCGATTTGGGGAACCGAATTATTTTGATATTTTGGAAAAGTACTTCTTTCTTCAGGCCAAATTAGTTAACTCGAAAGAAATTTAATTTTCCAGCAGGATAACCCTCCCCCCCCCCCCGCGCACATCTCTATAAACGTTCAAAATGGTTCGCCGGAAGGCCCGAAATCGAACTCATATCTTGGTCTCCAAGACACCTGATTTGAACGTTAACGAACACGTATGGGCTGAGTTGAAAAAAAGAAGGATCAACAAATATCGAAACAACCAGCCTTAAAATTCAGAACATTTGCGGGATCAACTTCTGGCTACCTGGGGGGACCAGAACTATTTCCGCGATCTGGTGGACTCAATGAACCGAAGATGTCAGGCGGTGATAGACATCGGTGGCTTGTGAACAAAGTATGAGGTCTACATGTGCATTTTTTATTTTCCTTTAATTTGTTTTTTTTTTATCTTCGTTGTATTTCGGGAAGAAAATAGATATCCCAAATTTATCCCCCAAGAGTATTTTTATTCTCTTAATCGAGCCAGAGTTGCGAAATAATTCGTTCCACTATGAAAAAGTAAAAAAGAAGTTAAGAGAAGTATAAGAATTAGTTACGTTAATAATAAAAAAAAAATCGTCGGCCTCGGTAGCGTACTTGGTGTAACGCTGGCCTTCTATCCTCGAGGGTGCGAGTTCGATCCCGACCGAGGTCGATGGCATTTAAGTGTGTTTAAATGCGACAGGCTCTTGTCAGTAAATTTACTGACATGTAAAAGAACTCCTACGGGATAAAATTCCTACACACTGACGACGCTGCAGTTGCGAGCGTCGTTAAATAAACCATAATTTAATTAATAGAAAATCCACTTGGTCGGGAATCGAATGCGGGCCCTGGAGACCGTAAGCCAGCATGCTATTGACTGCACCCCAGAGAGGACGTTAGAAAGGCAACACGAAGAGAGGCTTACAACCGCTCGGCTTGACGTCAATGTAGACGTCGCACATACAAACGTACAGTACGATTATTTAGACCTGACAGTCGCCGGAGATGTGCGCTTGGGTCAGGCGAGTCCATTTAGTTACGCCAAGGGGTGTTTCGGTTTGTCACTCGCTTGCCTTCGGAGAAATCGGATGTTACGCATGCGTTAGAGCAGTATGTTTCTAGTGTAATTAAGCTGTACTGTATTCCTTTACCGACCACTCGCCCCTATCTCTACTCCGGAGCTCTCCCCACTACTCCTATTACTGCCCCTCTTTCGCGTCGCTGAGCTGTCAGGACTAAATAATCGGTCTATACTCGTGTAAATCAGGCGTCAATTTTCCAACATTTCCACCACCAAGAGACACGACAAAAGATTTCCCAGAGACTGTACAATCTGTATAATGTTGACAGTTTATATCGTTTACATTCTGTATAAATGTTTCCTGTTAAATTTTAACTTTTTAACAAAATCTTCTGTTGTTTAAAAAGTTTCAGTTGATGACCATAAATGATGACGATGTTCGTTTCAATATTCACAGTGAAATTTCTTGCAGTTGGAGAAACTATGTACAGTGAAACCTCTTATTTACGGACATCGAAGGGACGTAATATGTCCGCATCTGGGAGGTGTCCTTTATTTCGAGGGAGGCTCCCCAATCTAACGGCAAATTTATAATATACATTATGTATCCCTTCACACTTTAAATGAAATGTAGTACTGTAGTTTAATTCTAAATACAGTATACTGCAGTAAATTCTTTGCAACTTTGAACTACAGTAGATAAGACCGAAAAAGGAAAATACAGTACTGTACCAAGCAATTTTATTCCAGGTCTACAGTTATGCAGTACTGTAATTTACAGTTTTCAACTTAACCTTTACGTTCAGGTGCCATGTCTCTCGAAACAGAACAACTGAGTGAAGTGAAGAGAATAATCTTACTAACCCTATCATGTGTCGAATACAATTTCACGATCTCGGAAACCTTGGACCCATCAGACAAGTTAAATTTTATGACTTTGTTTATCCACCCGCTTCCAGCTAACAAGGGGTAACCAGCTGGGCTAGTGGTAGCCTACGAGACCCTTATCGTCTTCTTTCATGTTAAGGAATTTCTCTACAGTTCTCAAAACTAAATTTTCCATTTGTGTAACACATCAGGTCTTGAAATAAAAGTTCTGTCCGCAGTCAAGAGGTAAAAGAAACTTTAGGACTGTGAAACAGCTGTCCATGTCCGTGTCTGAGTGTGTCCGTAAACGAGAGTTAAATTTATCATTATTTCTATATTAATGATTTCAGTTGGGACATAAAAATCTGTCCGTATATGAGGAGTGTGCGTATCTTTGGGATGTCCGTAAGGAGAGGTTTCACTGTATAAGTCTATATTTGTTCTAAAGATACCCAAAGTATTTTTAAATACAGGTCTGTAGTGAATTTTAGTTGAAACATTCAGTAGCTATCTTAAAATTCTGCTCTGCACACGTAATTTTATAATTTCTGTACAGAAGCAATGTTGAAAAGAGTATCTACAGTAGCTTGTGTTATGAAAACCGTACTAGAGTTAAGACTTTAAAGATATCCAAGGGGCATTCACTCCATAAACAATAACGATAGATGTCGAGGCATCTCTGCAATCGATTTGTGAAAGACAGTGGATGGGTACAGGACATTTACGACGCAGCTTCTAAGAAGCGACTACCAGCGGAATGAGCGGTAATGCAATAAATTGCCGGGCAGACGATGCGTACACGAGCAGCGATTACCATGTCCATGGAGTGTTGCGCGCCCGCAGGAATGTTGTTCCAAGTGTGTCATTGATCAATCTCCTCCTCCCTGTGATTGTTTCCGTATACATAAAAACCAATTTTTATACAGATACAGCAATACGCATGTCGGCCTGACATTCCACGACTTGGAATTCTATATGCAGATTTAAGCTAATGTGATAGGGAGGTCTCTGGGATAAGACTGAGCGACAAGAAATAACAGTACCACCAGCGTAATATTCACTACAAATCGCTGTCTAGCGTCGATTTGGTTTCGTCGACACATGGTAGGATATTGAAAATAATTAAAACAATCAGACCTGATAATATTTAATTTTTTTAAGTGAAATTATTGCATTAATGAATACTTTCAAGGGAACAAATTGTTCCAGGGCCGAGTATCGAACACAGGACCTTTGCCTAAGCGCCAACGTTCTACCGACTGATCTACCCAAGTAATATACCAGATTTCGGATCAATTTTTCCTCTTATATCCACATACTTCAAATGGGTTGACTGATCTTCAGATCCCAGCAGCGAGTACACACCAAGCTCTGTGTGACTTAAATTGTTGTTTTCCATTATCGAAACAGTAACACGTATTATACAGGGACATCATTTTATTTTTACTTCAATTTTTATTGTACCTGAGTTCTGAATGTACTTCAGTCCCATCCCTTATACCAGGCATGTCAATTGATGCCCACAGGAGCAAGCGCGCGCTTTAGAGCCCAGGAGAGCCTGAGCGCTTTACAGCGGAAAGGAAAGAGACAGACGAAAGAGGTAGTATATGCCGCTTGGTCGAGCTATATTCAAGGATGGCCAGCACTGATTCAATAGATAAAGGGAAGAGAACTTATTAAAACTGTATCCATGTTAATTTTTAGATTTCCCTGAGAAGTATAAGTGCATCATAAGAATGTAAGTTTTAATTTTAATGCTCATTTTTCACAAGTTTGGTTTTTTTATTCAAAAGAAATAATTTCTCAACTTTTCGTATAGAAAAGTTAAATTTTCAGGTATAGGCCTATTTATTTAGTAGCCTTACAGAATCTTTTCGTAAATCTAATATACCGTATATACGTATTACTGAAGACAGTGTATTGAAAATTTTGAAAATATTCGCATGGAAATTGTTTGTGAGGAAATGAATTAACAAAGCAACTACTGTTACATCATAAGCAACAGATACGTGCCCATGTGTTGTAAAAATGCCAGCTCTATAACTTCAGCAGATTTCGAGAAAATAATTTAATATTCTGATGATAGGAAGTTGCTCACAAATATCACCTTAAAAGCATAATGCGATAAGAGTTTTGTTATGTAATATTAGTTACACTTAAAACAGATACAGTACCTAGGTAACTTTGCTTTGTATTGTAATATTGTTTTTGATTAGTTTATTGATTACTTTTGTAAGGCTAAAGATACCATCAATATAAATTCCAATTTATCATGTCATACTCAATCTCTTTTTCATTGGAATATCACTTTCTTTATGAATGATGTGTTTCATCCACTTAATACAGTATAATATTATACTACTATGGAATTTAAGTGAATATTCCTTCTTAGCTCCCTATTATGTTATTAATATTTAAAACACAATTGCAATGTTAAGAAATCAGTGTTAGTAGCTTTGTTTTACAGACAATATAGATAATATTAAACAGAAAGAAGCCATATAAAAATAACGACATAAAATTTCACGTTCGGTTTGAAGTTTGTGCACCACTGTTTTCTTAATCTAACAGGTTGCTTATTCATATACACAACCCTTCCTCTTTCCATACTTAGCGCTTGCTGCCTGCGCACGACGTCAAGGTCAGAAAAATGCGCTTGCTTTGACATCACTGCCTTCTACTAATGAACTTCCACCTAAGGCCGCATATGCAGTCAAAGTCGTCTTACGGCCACAGTATACAGAATTGAGTGAGTATAGTACGTTTTAGAAATATGGTCGTATTTTCCAGTGAATAAAGTTAATTCATTATTGAATCATATTTTTGCACAGGTATTGTGTCCGTTTGGTTACGTCGCTTCCCCACCCGTTTGTGCTGGTCCCTCTGTAAAAGCTAGTGGCTGGCCTGTCGGCTCTTTTCTGAAAACATCTGCTGTCAGGAATTGGACGTCTACGTAATATTATACAATTGTTTAAAATGATTTAAATAAAAGGCCTTCTTAAGTAACTATCACGTGATTTCCCTCCGACACACAGGATGGAGAGTAGACAGCAATCTGAGTAAATTTATCTGTGCGAATGAGGCAGAAGTGAAGTGATTACAATAGCTACTCTGTTATAGAATAGGTACAGAATTATTAGTTAAAAAGGCACAGGATTATGCCCCCCCCCCATGTCGACTGATGCTTTGTATTATTTCTTTTGGGGTTACTGTAAAACAGTTGTGTTTGTTAAACATCTTACAACAATAGAAGAATTAAAGAATTACATTTCAGAAACAATACATTCAATTTCAGAAGATATCCTTAAAAACCTTTTTCGATAATATGCACACAAAAGAACTGAAGTCCATATAGAAATGAACGGTCATCATTTTCAACAATTTGTTTCAATATCCAGATTTTGATTACTTTTCAATTTAAATACACTCCCCATAGTATATGGTAATATGCTGTAGACAGTATATTATATATTGCATAATGAATACGTCCGCCTAGATTGTTCAGTTACTGAGTAAAAACACTTATTGGTAATACTACTGTACACTGTATTTTGAGTAAACAAAAACCTAACGAAAATTATCAAACTGAAAATCGTAATAGTTCCTAGTTTACGTAAATGAATGCACTACTTTTCTTCCCTTCTATAAGTGATTTTTTTGTATCAAACTCCGGCCGTGGAAGGGGGTAGCATAGTGTTTGCGGTTCTCAACCGTTAATCCAAAGGTATAGCGAGGTTAATATTAGAAATATTAGTAAAAACAAAATGATGACCCGGTACAAATTATTCAAGTCGGCTTTACATGGAGCTATACCTGAAAACGCCAGATTTGTATACTGCATAATATTGTACTTGTATTCCTGGTGTTGTGGAAGAGAAGGCCTGATGGCCTTAACTACACCAGAATAAATAAATAAATAAATAAATAAATAAATAAATAAATAAATAAATAAATAAATAAATAAATAAATAAGTGAATAAATAAATAAATAATAGGCAGACAAAAAAAAGCAATGAAAATATGAAAATGGTACTGTAAGTTTAACCAAAAGGAATATATTTTATCACTTAATTTATTATGATATTCATGCAAAACACTTTGTTTTTGTTGCAAAAACCACAAGGTAAATACGTAGATTTACTGACGTGAAATTCTGCTTTCTGTTAGTGAAGAGTTTAATAATAGAAAAGTCTTTTTACTTCAATTGATGTAATTGGAGCAAGCTGGTATAAATGGACTTCTGTCTATCACAACTATTATCTTTTACTATTTAGCAAATTTGTTTTATTTCCTGTAAACGAGTATTTACAGACAATACAGTTTCCTCCTTTTACTAAAGATATTTGGTTTGTCAGGATGTGATTTTAAGTATACACTACGGTAATTCCATTTTAATAATAAATTAAGTTCTATGAAAGTGTTAGGGCTAACGGTTTCCGACCCGAAACATTCTTTTTAGGTTAGACATAGCCGGCATGTCGCTCTAACAACACGGACAAATATAGTCGGTTTAAGTGGTTGTGGAATTCCAGAGTGGAAAAAGCAAGCAAATCCACCCTCGTCACAAGTCGCCGCACCCCACAAGATGATACAAATTAATTCCATTCGAGCTTCACCAATCTTATTAAGTACAAGAAGATGCCTTTCTTGGAAATAACGAAACCTCACTTATTGCAGGTTTCTTTTATTTTCACTTAACTGTACTTGATATTGGAAAGGGTCGTAATGTTCCCCTCCCAAAAAGGCTGGATTTTCTTGGAAATTTCTGCTATGAGTCGCCGTGCACTCTGACTGTGAGATCACTAACTACTGGTCTGTCACCTCGCGCCACAGTTCAGTTGTCGTGTGACTCCTGACGCACATGATGTCATTCAAATTCGTTTTTTTTTATTTTATTAGGTTATTATACGACGCTTTATCAACATATTAGGTTATTTAGTGTCTGAATGAGATGAAGGTGATAATGCCGGTGAAATGAGTCCGGGGTCCAACACCGAAAGTTACCCAGCATTTTCTCATATTGGGTTGAGGGAAAACCCCGGAAAAAACCTCAACCAGGTAACTAGCCCCGACCGGGAATCGAACCCGAGCCACCTGGTTTCGCGGCTAGACGCGCTAACCGTTACTCCACAGGTGTGGACTTCAAATTCGTTATCAGATATCGGAAACAACCCTGTAGATAGTGTGACACAAAGACTGGGTATTCTTTGTACAACACGCTGAGAAACTACAAGAGGTGGTATTGTGTCATGATGGAACGAGGAAAAAGAAAGTAGAATTAAAGCTTTATTTGAATGAACAGTCAAATGGGATGTATTTTTTTATGCAGTAAATTTGCTACTTTCGTCATTTAAAAAAAGGTATTTGTATATCAGTTGTGCTGAGGTCTTCATTCCCTTACCAAAACCTTCAGTTGTGACTTAAGTGCTTTTACCAATTTATTTCCACTTTACTGTCGCACGTTACATAGAACAGGCTGTTGTCTGTTAAATAAATTCTCAAGTTTACGGTTAGACGGTATATGTCAAGTATGAATGATGCTACTTGCGCAACATTACAAACTTTCACAGAGTTAATAGAGTCTTGAGTAAGTGGGGACTGGCATTCTATTGAGAACTATTTTATCAAGTTTTATTAATTTATTGTATCCTAATATTATTCACAACTTAGGAAGTCATTTCCAGACGTCGAGTTTTTATTGCGTTTGCTATTAAACCCAAGTTTTCGGATTCAAACTCAAGAGAGAGAGAGATAAATTCCTTAGAATGGATGCCGTAAAATTGAAGGGCTCGCGTCGTTGATTAATGGCACTAGGAGAACCCTGATTCTTATTCAGAAGGCTGCAAGCGAAATACACCAGCCATTTCTCGTCTATTCAATCTTAAACCACAGTCTAGTGTATACAGTCACGAAGGTTGAGTTGTTGAGGGTACTAAGAACAATGGACTGTGCCGGTACTATTTCGCATCGTCTGTGATGAGGCGATAGTAGCAATCCTGGTGGTTAGCAACTATCTATGGATGCATATTCCCTACGTATGGAGCTTTGTGACTGTATATACTAGACCACGACCGGGCATGAGAGCGGCTCCATTTAGCCGGCCAGAGCTGCTCTCGCTCCACAAGGCAAGCCAGAGCAGAATGCTCACGCAGTGGCGGACTCACATTACAGCTACCTTCTCTGCATTAATATAACAAGAGCCACTGTTGTTCTATTCATTCAGTCTGTCAGTACATAATAGTTTATAAGGATATTACATCAATCCATTGTACATTATAGACTTTATAACACTCTTATTAATTTAATGGAATAAACTTCGCTCTATGCACACGCACAAATCATTAGACTTATTTACATAACCCATACGCACACTGCTTTAACATTACATAATGGAAGGCTATTAATAATATAAACCTAAAGGATTACAATAATATGATGATATAATATAATATAATATAATATATTATAATATAATATACGAGGCGCATCCAGAAAGTAAGTTTCCCGATTTTTTCCCCTTGAAAGTAAACGTAATTAGCCTGTCAATTGCGCATGCGTAACAGATCTATGGCGTATCAATCATATGCCAGCCGGACAGGTCCCGCCTGGTGCCAGTAGCGTGGCAGCAGTGGTCCGAAATGGAAGCTCTTATTCCTTCTCCCGCCGCCTGCGAGGTTCGGTCGGTGATGAAGTTCTTTAATGCACAAAGCATTGCGCTAATTTAAATTCATCGGCAGCTCTGTCAGGTCTATGGGCCGAACATCATGAGTAAGTAGATGGTGCGTTGCTGGTGTAGGCAGTTTTTCGAAGGTCATCAAAGTGTCCATGATGAAGAGCGCAGTGGGCGATCGTCCCTCATCAATGATGATCGTGTTGAGCTGGTGCGGCAGTGCATCATGGAGAACCGTCGCTTCACGATTACGGAGCTGAGCAGCCTTTTTCCGCAGATATCACGATCCTTGTTGCATGAGATTGTCACTAAGCACCTGCTGTTTAAAAAAGTGTGTGCCAGGTGGGTGCCGAAAAACCTGACACCCGAACACAAAATGCAACGTTTAGGAGCAGCACTGACATTTCTGCAACGATATCACGATGACGGCGACGAGTTCCTCGACAGGATCGTCACGGGCGATGAGACTTGGATTTCGCACTTCACCCCACAAACCAAGCAGCAGTCAATGCATTGGCGGCATAGTGGAACTCCGGTCAGCACGAAATTCAAGCAGACGCTGTCGGTACGGAAAGTGATGTGCACGGTGTTCTGGGACAGAAAGGGCATTCTGCTCATTGACTTCCTTCCAAGAGGTGAAACAGTGAACGCTGACCGTTACTGTGAAACACTGCGAAAATTGCGACGTGCCATTCAAAACAAGAGGCGTGGAATGCTTACTGCAGGTGTTGTGCTCCTCCATGACAATGCTCGTCCACATACGGCTCGGCGCACAGCAGCTGTTTTGACGGAATTTGGCTGGGAGTTGTTTGATCATCCACCTTACAGTCCTGATCTTGCTCCCAGCGATTTTCACGTTTTCTTGCACCTCAAGAAATTCCTGTCCTCCGGTGAGCGTTTTGGCAACGACGAAGAGCTGAAGACGTCTGTCACACGCTGGTCCCATTAACAGGCGGCAGAGTTCTACGACAGAGGAATACAAAAGTTGATCCCATGATACGACAAGTGTCTCAATTCCGATGGTGGCTATGTTGAAAAATAGCTGAAACATTGCTGTACCTGTTGCTAATAAATGTTTTCCTGAAAGTGTGTGTTCTTTTTTTTTTAAATTGGGAAACTTACTTTCTGGATGCGCCTCGTAATATAATATAATATATAATATAATATGTAACTTTATATGATATTATAAATTTTATTTCAACTCAACAATAGGATTTTATTCTTCCAACAATAATTCCTTTCTACAATTCACCTTAAACGCTCTCGTCAACAATAGGATTTTCACTCAACACAGTATTCGTTATAGCACTCCACTTACGGCAATGACAATTTACTTGGACTATTACGAACAACAATGAACTGTTAATCTTAACTAATATTTACAAAGCACTATTTACAAATCAGAACTATCAGTTCTCGGTTCACAGTTCTTCTAGCTCAGTCACTCGAGTTCACAGTATCTCGAACCACAGACCTTCAGAGACAGTTCACTGTACCCGAACTCAGGTCCCTCCAACTGCGGTCCACTGCACTCGAACTCAGGTCCCTCCAACTGCGGTCCACTGCACTCGAACTCAGGCCTTCGGATGCTGACACAGTTGCGGACGCACACTCGAGCCGAACTCCGGTACACAAGACTGGCTTGCTTGCTCTGGCTTACTCACTGACTGGCTGACTAATCAACTGAAAACTGCCTCGCGTTCACTTGCGCGCGTAATTTATACTCACACCACAGTTTCTGGAAAGTACGACTTCTCGAATTATCTGGCTATCTCCACTTCGGACGGACTTCTCTAGAAGATTCGGGAGGGTCCGTCCCCCTTTACTCCGTAAGTAGCAGCTGCGCGCGCACTCTCCCCTCGTCGCGTTGACGTAATACACCCCCTCTCTTCTCTCCGCCGCGCGCCGTCCCTCAGTGCTCCGCGCGATCTGCTCTCTTGCGGGACGCTGGTCGTGAGTTCGAATCTCACGTCGCTGTCACAATATGATATGATGTGATATGTTATGTTATGATATGATATGATATATGATATGATATGATATATGACATGATATGATATATCATAAACTGTAATATAGGTTACTATACTATGATATAACATAATACTTGTATAAAAAATTATATATTACTACATGTGTAATAACTTATAATGCAATGTAAATATGAAATAGATACTCTAATATAATGTACCTGAAAAAACATTTTCTTTAAGTTGTTGTATTAATTTATGGCGTTCATTACCAACATATTTGTCATATTCAGTAGCATGTTGTAAAGAATAATCCCGTTGGATATTGAACTTTTTAATCAGTTGGAGTGATTTATAACAAATTAAACACTGCTAATCCACTGTTCTCTACCAAAAAGAACTCCTCCTCCCATGATATATTAAAAGCATTGGGAGTAGCGGGACGCTTTAGTGTATGAGCGGAAGCTCCGTCTTCAAAGTTCGCCATCATATTGCAGAGTCCACCACTGCATCGACACTGAATGACGTACAATATGCATACGTCACAGCGCTCGGAAGAACCGCTCTTTAAATCACACAGCGCTCATTTCTCAGAATCACGTAATGTGCCCAGCCCTGTACTAGACTGTGCTTAAACTCTATACTAGTTATAATTCGTAAATGCTTTTACATCATCGAGACTAAAATATATTTACTTTACTGATTTCTAAACTCAGAAATACAATAATTATTCTCCACACTAACAGAATGTGGATATGGAGAAGAACGGACCGTGTGAAATGAGCTGATAAAAATGAAGTTAGGCTGTGCTAGAAAGAATGGTGAAGAAACAATAAATCTGAAGCTAATGAGAATGAAAAAGAAATAATTGGCTGGGTTAATGGCTGAGAAGAAACTGTACACTGAAACAGTCTGCATGCCTTACATTTGTAACTGAAAGTAAATTGAACTATTTCAAGAAAACTTTTTAAAATTTTTTCATGTGAAAACAGTCATTTCTGTAAGCAAAGAACATGACAGAGATGAAGAAATCACTTGGAGGGAATCCATGACTCACATTAACCGCGTCTAACAGTGAGTTGTCTAGTCGATGTCAGATTCCTTTCCGAATCGGAACATTGAAAAATTTTAATAGAGAAAGGTCTGGCTGCATATATTTCACCTTCACATTTTATCAAATTAACCTTATAGAGAATTGATCATATATACTGTATACTGCTCAAGTTGGATTCTCAGATGTAATAACTTACAAGCTTTAGTAGATTACTGTATTTATGCACAACAGCCTCTCGACAATACTGCTTAGAAAGGAGCTTAGAGTAGTTGGATAGTAAACATGCTGCATAATGTGGACTTGAGTAAAATATATTTTAAAATTAATAATAGAAGTACAATAAAACACAAGATAATATTTCTTATTATAGTGTAACATGTATAAACATACCGGTATCTAAAACATCTATAGGCTACGAAGTGCAATGAACTACCGTAAAATGGAGGAACATTGAGAAGTTTATTGTTTATTGTCAGTTTTGACAAAGTTTGGAATAACACAAAAATTAATAAAGGAATGCATGAGTAATTCGAAATGTAAAATTAAAGTTGGAACTGTTATTTCAGATAGTTTTGAAGTTCAATCTGGAGTGAGACAGGAAGATGGTTTTTTTATTTTGTCTTCGAAAAGGCATTACAGAAACTTAGGAATGAAAACATTGGAATTTCACTGGGCAATGGTAAAATTAATTTATTAACATATGCTGATGATATTGTCCTTCTAGAACAAACAGAAGACGATATCAAGAAACTTTTTAGACTCTTAGTAGAAGAAACAAGAATAACAGGGTTAAAAATTAATTCTGATAAAACTAAATACATTAATATATCACGTACCCCATAATAGTGGATCATGTAGAATATATGATTGGGAGTTTCAAAAAGTTACTGAATTTAAATACTTAGGAAGTATAATTAATGAAACAGGCTTATTGGAGAAAGAAATTGAACATAGACTCGTTACGGCAAATAAGTGTTACTACTCCCTTCATAAATTGCTAAGTTCCAAACTCCTTTCAAAATTAAGATGCTATAAAACAACAATCCTACCAACTCTCCTATATTGCTGTGAAACTTGGACTTTAACAAAAAATCAACAAAATCCCTTCTTACCTCTGAGAACAAAATCTTGAGGAAGATTTTTGTTCCCATTCAAGAAAATAACACATGAAGAATTTTGAACAACAGGGAACTAAGGGATATTTATAAAGATCCGGACGTAATAGCCTTAATAAAAAGTCGAAGACTACGTTGGCTTGGACACGTTCTACGGCGTGATGAAGACTCTTTTCTACGAAAAGCTTTCGACTATTCTTCAAGATGAACGAGACCTCTTGATACACCTCGTCTCCATTGCCAGGATCAAGTATATGATAATCTTTGTACAGTGGGAGGACGACAAGAAGATGCAGAGAACAGAGATGAATGGCGATATATCGTGAATGAGGCTAAAAACCTCTTAGGTTTTGAAATGCCCTAAATTGATTGATTGATTGTTAGTAAAATAATATGTACAAAAATACAGTCTTAATTCTTCCCTGAAGGAGTAAAAACTCGTGCTCAGGGAGTTATCTAAACACATACTTAACACAAATAAAGATAATTATTTGACACAAAGTGGGTCAAGGGAAAAAATTATAGGAATATATTAACTTTAAAAATACAATTTCAATTTCAACAATTTAACTTATACAAATACATATACATATTAAATCAATATAATATATTCATTAAAAATTAAATTCCTAACGCTATTTTTTTAAATTTCTGATACTCAAATTTTCCAAATTTGGGTATTTTTCAATTATTTTATTACTTAACCTTGGACCAAAGTAGGTACCATGGCTAAGAGCTGTGCTTGTAAAACACTTTGGTTCCTTTAGCCTTATAAAATCGGATCTTTTAGTTCCATATTTATGATGATACAATTTGAATTTATTGCGATTTTTACGTATGAAGTTAATAAGGCAATATAATAAATTTGTTTAATTTTCAAAACATTAAAATCAGTGAACAAAAGCTCGGATGAGTAATCAATTGGTTTATTAAGGCATATTTTAATTATTCTTTTCTGAATAAGTATTAGTGGGGTGAGATTAGAATTACAAGCATTTCCCCACCCTAAAATTCCATACTGGAGAATGGATGGAAATAAAGCTAAATAAATTAGATGTAAAATATTAACTGGTAAATATGACCGAAGTATAACAAAGATATAAATTGTTTTACGTAATCTATTGCATAAGTATGTAATATGTTTATTTCATCGTAAATATTGGTCGATTGTAATGCCTAAATGCTTAACTTCTGAGGATTCGGTTAATATGGGACTTTCACAATTTTGAGAAGAACAATCAGAATCATGAATTTTGAGCCTAAAAGAAGATTGAGAAGATTTAAGTGGGTGTAACATTGGCATATGCTGGGGGAACTTTGGCAACCATATTTATATTTCCGTTGTTTCTTATTTTATCATATTCATAATGGTTGCAACAGTGACTTTAGATGAAAAAAACATAACTGGAAGTCTACCAAAGTAACAATTCCCTATTCTATTGAGGAAACTCAGATGCAATGATTTAAACTTGCCTGGATTTCGGACAACTAGACTTGTTCCATTCAATCCATCAGAGATTTTAGATCAATCCCTGATATCGAAGGCAAAGGAGCAATTAGAAGATCACTTGATAAGTGTGTGATAGAGATTTTGCAGGAATTGAGAGGCTATGGCAAGAAAACCGGAATCCAAAGAAAAGAGAGAAGAAAATACCAGTAGCTCTTTGTCAAAATTTGGCTATGAATTTATCTGGAAATGAAAAATACAAGAAAACCATTATTGTGTTTGTTCGTATCTCTGTGATAATTGTGATTGGGTAAGGTGCGTATAGTGTTTTCGCTGGGTATGTGGAGGTTGCAATGAGATTCCTATAGATCCTCACTATCAATGCCCTAGTTGCTTTGATTCTGACTAAATAATGTAATAATAATTATTGGGAGTTCATTTATTTTCAGAAACGCTTTAATTTCACGTAATTTCAAAAGTTTGTGCTGTAATCTTGTAATGACATCAGTTACGATTTTATGTAATTTTATAACTTTGTGTTCATTTATTTTTCTAAATAGTTGTAGTCCACACCTGTGGAGTAACGGTCAGCGCGTCTGGCGGTGAAACTAGGTGGCCCGGGTTCGAATCCCGGTCGGGGCAAGTTACCTGGATGACGTTTTTTCCGGGGTTTTCCCCTCAACCCAATCGAGCAAATGCTGGGTAACTTTCGGTGCTGGACCCCGAACTCATTTCACCAGCATTATCACCTTCATTTCATTCAGACGCTAAATAACCTAGATGTTGATACAGTGTCGTAAAATAATAAAATAAATAGTTGTAATATTATAATTACTTCAGTACGTCAAGGATGTCCTTTATCACCTACTCTGTTCAACATCTACTTGGAGGATTTAGTAAAGAACTGTTTTTAGAACATGGGAGGGGTGATAGTAGGAGGAAGAAGAATAAAGTCCATAAGATTTTCTGATGATATGGCGTTGTTAGCAGAAGAAGAAATGATACTAAGGGATATTATGCTACTGGAGCTAAATGACAGCTGTGAGCAGTATGGGATGAAGATAAATCCAAATAAGACGAAGAGCATGGTCATAGGAAAAAAAAATACAGAATATAAACTTACGAATTCTAAATGAGGCAGTAGAGCAAGTGGACAGCTTCAAATACTAGAAATGTACTGTAAGCAGTAACATGAGCTGCAGCCAGGAAGTCAAAAGGAGAATAGCAATGGCCAAGGAAGCTTTTAATAGAAAAGAAGCATTTTCTGCTGACCTCTGGAAAAAGAACTAAGGAAGAGACTAGTGAAGTGCTTTGTATGGAGTTTGGCATTGTGTGGGGGCAGAAACACGGACATTCGCCTATATGAAGAGGATCGAGTACAAGTATTTGAAATGTGGATATGGAGAAGAATAGAACGTGTGAAGTGGACAAACAGAATAAGAAATTAAGCTGTGTTGGAAAGAGTAGGTGAAGAAACAATTATGTTGAAACTGATCAGGAAGAGGAAAAGGAAATGGTTGGGTCACTGGCTGAGAAGAAACTACCTACTGAAGGATGCACTGGAAGAAATGGTGAACGGGAAAAGCGTTCGGGATAGAAGAAGATATCAGATCATAGACAACATTAAAATATATGGGTCATATGAGGAGACAAAGAGGAAGGCAGAAAATTGAAAATATTGGAGAAAGCTGGGTTTGCAGTGAAAGACCTACTCTTGGCAGAACATTGAATGAAATGAATGTTTATTGGATTTGTATGTATTCCAACTCATTGATTGTGAATGCTTAATTAGCAAAAATTACTAAATATTTATTTAAACGTATTTAGATGCCAAAGTTACCCCTACTAAGCATATTATTGTTCAAATAAACTCATTTACGGGGTAACATTGGCAAGTTAAAAACATGAAAAAAGTAGTTGTTAATATAATTAATAGAAGAGAAATAATTAATGAGGAAATCAAAGGAAGGTTTGAATGTCATATTTAATTGCATTATAGTAGGAATTCTTACATGCGGATTTGGGAAACTTGAAAAAAAAAGCGACAAAATTTGCTAATGTTCCCCCATTTTACGGTACTAGCACCTGATTTCAAAGGTATGTCCAGGTTCTTTCACCATTTCAATCATTGATGATGATAGTAGTCAACTTTTAAAGCTGATTCAAAAGCGAAGAGATTCCATCTAATGAAATGACTTTAGTGAAATATTTTATTTTGGAATTACTTGCTTCACCTTTATTTTTTCTAAAACGGTTACACTTGGAGACATGTAAACACTCCCGTTTTATTTGCGACTTTACCTTGTGTATTTTAAGCTGGGGAAAAACAATAAGTTGAAGAAATTTAAGAATTGTTACTTATCCCCATTCATTCCAACGAACGTCCCTGAACAGACTCATTTTGTAAGTATAATTAAGGAGTTACTGCAAGAAAATAAAGCAACACAATCTTTAATCATTGGCCTTTTGTAATATCTGCACATCGCAATGGATCCCCGCTGAGTCCGTATTGTAACATCACCACAGAAAACACGATTGCCTTCGACCTTTTTCTTTTTGACGACATTACATCTTTAGGCATAATTCAGTATTTCACGAATAGCGATTCTAATTAAAATATTCGGGTGTAATAAACATATTATATTAAAATGAATACTAGAGATTAAATATGGTGTATGTTTCATTTTCTCTATCTCTCTCATTTTTTCTCCCTTCCTCCACTCCCCCCTTTCTCCCTCTCTTTTTCTCTCTTGCTCTCTCTCTCTCTCTCTTCTTCCTCAAGTAGTCAGATTTCTGAGTTTCATAACTTCGCAAGATTCATAAATCAATGCCTCTCTTGTCCCTCGAAAGTTCAAGAAGCATTTCTTTCTCTTCTAAGAGAATTGTCGGTTGATT
The DNA here is from genome assembly GCF_040183065.1 of Periplaneta americana. Lineage (NCBI taxonomy): Eukaryota > Metazoa > Arthropoda > Insecta > Blattodea > Blattidae > Periplaneta > Periplaneta americana. The sequence continues at coordinate 70,591,665 of NC_091122.1, read as the reverse complement.
ACAAACTGTATGGCACGGACTACCTCTCTCTAAATAATGTTTATTTTTCAGGATTATCGAGAGCTTAGAAAATCTGTGTTTTCCATAATCTACAGAGTGACTCAAACCACCCGTAACAGTAATTTATTTCGGAAACTAGTGCATTAAAATTTGAGGCAAAAATATTTATTACTAAAGCAGATGTGAACTTTCAATTGAGCTTGATTTCATCAATCAGCCTTCACAGAAAGTAGGGCCAGTGGCGTATTTCTTTAAAGTTTCAAATGGGAGTCGGGGTCAAATAGGGTACCATTTGATAGAGCTCTTCAAACTTTCACAGGAAACGTTTTTATTAATTCCTATTCTTTCAATGAGAAAACTACAAAAGGACAATGGATGATACAGACCACCCGTAAGTCATTTATTTCGGAAAGAAGTACATTACAATTTTCGAGACAATAATATTTGTAGACCACACCTGTGGAGTAACGGTCAACGCGTCTGGCCGCGAAATCAGGTGGCCCGGGTTCGAATCCCGGTCGGGGCAAGTTACCTGGTTGAAGTTTTTTCCGGGGTTTTCCCTCAACCCAATACGAGCAAATGCTGGGTAACTTTCGGTGCTGGACCGCGGATTCATTTCACCGGCATCATCACCTTCATTTCATTCAGACGCTAAATAACCTAGATGTTGATACAGCGTCGTAAAATAACAAAATTAAAAATAAAAAAAATAATAATATTTGTAGCTAAAGCACATGTGAACTTTCACTTGAGCTTGATTTCATCAATCAGTCTTAACAGGAAGCAGGGTCAGTGGCGTATTACTTTAAAATTTCAAATGGGAGTCGGGGTCAAATAGGGTACCATTTGATAGAGCTCTTCAACACAAACAACTTTCATAGAAAATGTTTACTTTTTTTGTTTTCTATTTTCTCGTTTTTCATCGCGACCTATATTTTTTTCTTAAATCTTATTCCCTCTTGATATTGAAGGCTGAAATTCTGTGCGTTGCGACTAAATGGTAATCTCGCAACAAGTAATAAAAGACGCAGGTTATTAAATTGAATTTTCAACTAGATTGTATTCCTCATTTACGCAGACACAGAATGTTATAAGACAGTCAAGTCTATTCTTGCGACTTTTCCTGAATATTGTTTTAGCTACGGATATTTTTTTATTATTCTTGATATTAGATTTTCTCTAGAGATGTATTATGTACCACAGATGTAATTCGGCAAAGAGACTGTTTCCAATCTGTGAGGTTTATTCTGGCTAAACAAAACGTTAGCAGAACAGGATTGTTTTCAATTCTCAATATAACACATCGTCGTTGTTCCTGCAATAACTTCTATGTGCAAAATATAACATTTTTCAGTAGGAATAAATAAACACATTTATCATCCTATGGCAGCCGTACATAGGAGACTGTGAATTTTTACATATCGAAAAAAAATAAATATAATTACATATAGGATATTTTATTATTTGCTGTATCACTATTTAAGTTATTTAATAGAGCAAACATCTGAAAATCGATAAAAATGTCACATAATAATTATTGCAGGAACAACGACGATTTGTCCACTAGGCCTACCTTCGTGTGATAATTTTCTCGCTTTAGAAAAGCCTTTGTATTCGGAAAGATCGATAAGTCTTTTCAACCACTAAATCTCTGTTTGTTAAGAGACAAATTACATAATTTAAGTTAGTTTTTATTTTATTTTATTTTGTTATTTACATTTGTTCTTTCACAGGCATTTTGACCTTGTCAGGGTTTGGTATGTTGTTTTCTTCTCAGGCAATTCCAACCTTGTAAGCTACACAGAAACATATCACAACTCTCGTGCCAAGCGTTCAACATGATATCGAATACAGAACAGAACATCACTTTAACGAGAACAATTTTATTGAAGTCCGTTATTTAGTGATGCTCTATTGATTGTGCTGCTATTGAATGTCAGTGAATGAAGAACTGAGTTTGAGAATTCAAAATCAGATTACTTGACATTCGTTTACAATTGAGGAACATTTCGGAATGAATAAAGCCAGGCAATCAGGCGATCCGTATTCGAACGCGAATTATTAAAAGCGCAATCCAATGGACAAGTCACTATCACTACCGCTAGACTACGCCGTTCTCCAATCGCGGGATTCGGACTCACACAAGCTTAGCGTGGCTTGTCTTTTACGTGGACTGGATACACTTAGGCACGGTTTGGTATATTGTGTGCCATTGTTAAAGTCCGATAGGTGGTCTGGGTGGCATTCGTGAATCCGACGCTGGCAGGTGGACCATCCTGCCTCAGCCCCTGAAAAAAGCGAGGTCTCGCTTCGCGAACGAGTAGCCTGATACACTCCAGGGACCCGGAGGCCCAAGCTCTTCCTGACCAGCCGACGCTGACAGGTGGGCCATCCTGCCTCTGGCCCTGCTAGAGTCAGGTCTCGTCGTTACACGAGTGGTCTGACGAACCCCAAAGACTCGGAGCCCCAAACTGTTCCTATATCAGCATCGGAAATCCATACTACCCGTACACTTTACCCCAGTATTTTTGCCTCTGAGGATGATAGATGAAATTAATGAGAGGGAGATGGAGAGTGTTGGTGAAATGTTATACAGTATATATATATTAAATTGTGTTTTATTTAACGACCCTCGCAACTGCCGAGGTTATATCAGCGTTGCCGATTTGCCGGAATTTTGTCCCGCAGGAGTTCTATTCCTGTTCATCTTGCGTCTCGTTTTCAAAATTTATCCACCCACCATAACCTAGACACACGATCACAACACTCCTCAATATTATCCATTCCCTCCCACCGAACATCCTCATATTCACCTTCTTTCATTGTGGCTCTTCCTCGACTTTGGAATTCCCTACCGAGTAATGTCAGAGACTGTCAGACATCAAACAAATTTAAGAATAGGCTAGACTAACGAAATATTTTTCTAACAATTCTTGCTAACAATAATAGCTGTTTCAGGTTTCTCAATGTTCAATGGTTGTAGGCCTACATATCACAGAAAATATATTTAAATTATTATTATTATTGTTATTATTATTATTATTATTATTATTATTATTTCTTACCAATGTTTATTATTGTGTCACTAACATTACTTATCCAACTTTCATTATTCACTTTCATGTTGTTTCATGTCTAGATATTAATGTAATAACTATGTGACTAAGTCTAATTGAATACAATAATTGGAGTCTGTACGTCGAGTTAGCTCTGTGGTAGCGTGTCTGCCTCCAGAATAGCCGCCCGGGTTCGATTCGTCGGGACTAGGAGAGATAGCGGTGTACAACTTCTAATCACTAGATTGTGCACCAATATGCCTGGGTTAAATCCCAAATCTCTCCGCAGTGCATATGAAGAGAAGGCATATGTCACTGTTGATAGTGATTCATCCGTCGGAAGGGGATGTTAAGCCTGGCGGCCCCCTTGGTGCTATTCGACAGGAGTAGGCTACGTACCGACACCGGGTTTTCCCTTCTCCCTTCCTCATCTTCATCATCATCACTCATTCCAGACACTACACTTACACTCAGCCTAGTACACGACATAACTCTTCACAAGTACATATCATGTACAGTGTGACCCGCCAAAGTGGTGTACAACTAGAAAATGGGTCACAGTTCTGCCATCTATCCGCAGCATGCGGAACCGAATCACGCAAGTGAAATGGGTGGGCATTGGACACACACACACACAAACAATTGGAGTCTGGCAGGGCGGAAGAGAAGGCCTACTGGCCTTAGCTCTGTCAGATTAATAAATATATTATTATTATTATTATTATTATTATTATTATTATACATGCCAGTAAATCTGCTGACATGAGCCTGTCGCATTTAGGCACACTTAAATGCCATCCACCTGGGTCGGGATCGAATCCGCAACCTCGGGCACAGAAGGCCGGCATATTACCGACTGCGCCATCCAGGCCGACTGAATGATAGAAACGGTAGTGCCCCGAGAAAAATCTTCTGCAACATCCGCTTTGTGAACCACAAATTCCATGACGATCTGGTCGGGGATCGAACTCGGGATGGAACGCCAGCATGGCTCTCACACAAGCTTTCTAAAAATGCTAAAGCTTGGCTCTTCAGCTGCTGTGTACGATGATTACTCTTTTGGCAACAAACTTCCAAGAAAATGCGTTTCGTATCAAACGTGTCTCAGAGAGAAACTCTGAAGTCCGTCCTGACTTGCTGATGGATACCCCTGAATGAGTTAAATCTTATGTCAGTCTTGCTTTATAAAACTTACCTTTTAGCATTGCGAAAGTTTTACAATGCCATTTGTATATACATACATAAAATTCTTTCCAGCAAATGGAAGACACCGAAGAATTATCACGCGAATTATTTAAAAGCGTACTTGTAATTATTTATGGTCTTGTAATATAAATTGTATAACTTTTTTGAGGTCATTTGTGTCATTAATTATATAGCGGCTTATGCTTCGCCGCAGTAAAGAAGTAAAGTGAGCTAAGGTATAAAATGATATAAGTAACATTTCCTTCACTTCCTAATTTGGTGTAATAACTGTATTGTGAGACGAGACTTAATTAGAGCTACCGATTAAAACGTTTATAACTTGAGAGAGTGGTAAAATAGTCACTAATGGAATACACTTCGCTTTACATTCCTCCAACGCATTTTCTTTGAGCGTTGAATGAGATTATTACGTCTCCAGATCGCAGTAGTTGCAAGACAAGATTTAATACTCAGTACCTTCCGCATTTACTGTTCTATATGCGCCTAATCTGTAAGACTGAAACCTCCCTGATCGTCCAATCCAGTGTTCGGCAAGTTATACAGTTGTGACGTCAGAGCAAGTTCAGTCTAGATCAGCGGTGGCTAAAGCGGGTGTCGTGATTACATCGTGTAATCACAGTCTACTATATACCAGTCACGAAGGTTGAGTTTTGAGGGTGCTAGAAACAATAGACTGTGACGGTTCTATTTTGTATTGCATGTAATGAGGCGATATTAGCGATCCTAGTGTTGAGCAACTATCTAATGTTTGCATATTTACTACGTATTGAGCTTCGCGACTGTATATACTAGACTGTGGTGTAATCACAGACATTCAAACAGATACGAGGAGTTTCCAGTACATTGCTGTGTGTTTCATTCACGTACTGAAGGCAAGCAGTGGCGGTATCATGTCGCTCTACAAACTCTGTCTCTACAAGCAGTAAGAGGTGGTTTCGTAAAGAATGAGAAGGAGAACTTCTTTGTTGTTCTGTCGGACAAAATGTAATATGTTTACTTTGCTCAATGATTCAATTAGGAGTATATAGAAATATTAATTACCACGATGAATAATATATTAATACTATTATTATTAGGCTACTGACCATTAAGTATGTATTTCTGTAATTCTTCTGTACGTGCATGAATATTGATATTTTTAGATCTTCTCCCTAGAAGGATAAAATTATTAGGTTTTATCTCAGTTTTAATTTTCTTAATCTTTAGATGAGGGTAACTATTTATTAATTATTCATTTAATAATAATAATCTTGTAGAAAAACTGATTCAATATTATGTGCCAACGAACTGTTAATCGCCAGGAATTGACATGTCTTAAATCATAGCCAGGAAGAGAAAGATGAGATAAATAAATGTAAGGAAGTCAGCTACCTAATGGGGTTTGAAATATCTCGTGCTTTAAAGCCTTTTACAAGAAAGGAATTTCTCAAAAGAGTAAAGATTAAAATAGCTTAAATAACTTGACCATAAGAAGTTTTTAATTTTGAAAAACTACGAATTTCTCGACCAAGTATCGAGAGAAGAATTTAGGAAATTCCTGATTATATTCAAGAGGAAGGTTAAAAAAAGAAACAAGAAAAATCGTATATTATTCACTGGCTGTTGATGACAGCAGTGACATTACTGATACAGCAAAGCTTGAGATTTTTATCCGCGGGATTGATCAAGATATTAGTACAGGAACCACCACTGGTTGCAGTTTTCATGCCAAGTATCTTTCCTTCGTCTCCTTATTTCCTAGACTGTCTGTCGCATGTAATCACTGCAGTTCGAGTTTTGGTCACCGCTGGCATAGAGACAGGCTAGTGCAGTTCGGTACCGACTTGTGTAATTGGTAATGCGGGAAAATTCGTTGAAGTCCTGATTTAATTTATACATGGTAATTTGCCTACATATTTAAACGAGTATGTCATGGCGGAGATACAGGAGTGTACTAGTGAAAGAACGTTAACTTCTGTATCATTTTTATCAATAAGAGAACAGAGAACATTTATTCTTATTTGTGGAGTACGAGGGTATGACAAAAGAGAAGAGTTTAATTTGTTGTGAGATACTTCAAAATGTTAGGGACTTTAATTTACAGTATCATTATTCAGCATATTATGTCAATTAATATGGAAAAATGAGTGACTTGATCGGCAGGTAGGCCTACAACAACAATTGAGAGACAAGCTGTTAAATATTCTGTTCCATACTACTTTATAGTTCCTTCTGGCATTTGATTTTGTGTTCATATAAATTCTACTCTCAATAAATATCGAATTTAAAACACTCAAAATATCTGGCCGTTTTTTTTATTAATTTACAGTGCTATAAATATTACCGCGGATTATCAGATGCACGAAATCAGATGTACTGTGTATCACTGTAGCTTTCAATTGAAGTTTGTCAACTCTTCTTCGCTCACTCGTATCTCTGCATGCCGGTGCAGAGCGCGACTGCTCGAAGGGATGACGTCACAGAACCCTGATACTGCCGATCACTATCTTAAAGTATTTATTTCTACCATATTTGTATGTTTGTAGCAGTTACGGAACCTAATTTATATATGCTAACGCTTCTGCAGCTGGCTATATTATGAATTTCATGTTATTGTAAGTACATTAAATTAGATTACAAACCAAAATATTTTGTTACATTGATTTATCACGGTTGCACAGTTTTGTTTTCGTACAAATGTATTATAATTGTGCTCTTCCCATACTATCTCAGAAGAACGGATCGCGCTCTGTCATTGCATAGGCGTCGTACCGCCACTGCTCAGTTGAACCTTCTCTCCACGCTGTGCTCAGTATGAAGAGATTTCCGAGCAAAGAGCGTGGCGGCTCCGTGGTATGACGTCACAGAGCACGAAACATGCCGGCCACTGGTCCAATCCTTTTCAACAGTACACACATACGAATGCTTCACGCACTCTCTACTATGAATTTCACTTACTGGATACATTAAATAAACAGAATGGTTCACGAAATTATTTCGACAGTTACTGTATTTACCCCAGAATCCTTTGTAAGTAAAATTCTTAATATGAAGAAGGATTCTACTCTCAATTTTTGTATTATAAAATTTTAATATTAAGGAAAGAAATACTAATTATACAAATTAACAAAGTGTGTAGAAATAAAACGCATGAAAAAGATCTCTCTAAATAAATAGTTGTATAATACACAATTTGTAACTTTTCATTAAGGGGGGAAATGTGTGATATATTGCGACCAATCTTGGTCAAATTTTTTTTACTACAAAAGTAAATCAACAGGCGCCAATCTATGTGTCACTAAATTTTCAGAACCTTACGACACTTTTAACCGTCATATTTAAATAACTACACTCATTAAAAAAATCGTATTCTTTGAAAGCGTTTTGGGACACTTCTGATTTTAACCTATTTGTACATAACGTTTTTCAGAACTTAAAGGGTTCTAAAGCCGATAAGGGGTGGTGCTCCAGCTTGGGGGTTGGGCGAAGGGCTAACAACCCATCACCGCAAAAAAACAGCTTGTTACGAAACCTAACAGTAAGCCTCGGAAAAAAAAAACTGTAGTAACTTTCGAGGAATATCACTTTTGTTGACGTCGTACAAAATTTTGTCGAATATCCTTTTGAGAAGATTAACTCCGTATCTGGATGAAATTATTGGGGATCATCAGTGTGGTTTTCGTAATAGATCGACCATTGATCAGATTTTTTGTATTCTGACAGATATTGGAGAAAAAATGGGGAGTATAAGGGTACAGTACATCAGTTATTCATAGATTTCAAAAAGGCGTATGACTCGGTTAAGAGAGAAGTTTTATATAATAATCTTATTGAATTTGGTATTCCCAAGAAACTACTTCGATCAATTAAAATGTGTCTTAGTGAAACTTACAGCAGAGTCCGTATAGGCCAATTTCTATCTGATGCTTTTCCAACTCACTGCGGGCTAAAGCAGGGAGATGCACTATCACCTTTAGTTTTTAACTTTGCTCTAGAATATGCCATTAGGAAAGTTCAGGATAACACAGAGGGTTTGAAATTGAACGGGTTACATCAGCTTCTTGTCTATGCGGATGACGTGAATATGTTAGGAGAAAATTCACAAACGATTAGGGAAAACGCGGAAATTCTAATTGAAGCAAGTAAAGAGATAGGTTTGGAAGTACATCCCGAAAAGACTAAGTCTCGTGACCAGAATATTCTGCGAAATGGAACTATAAAAATTGGAGATTTATCCTTCGAAGAGGTGGAAAAATTCAAATATCTTGGAGCAACAGTAACAAATATAAATGACACTCGGGAGGAAATTAAACACTGAATAAATATGGGAAATGCCTGTTATTATTCCGTTGAGAAGCTTTTGTCTTCTAGTCTGCTGTCAAAAAATCTGAAAGTTAGAATTTATAAAACAGTTATATTACCGGTTGTTCTTTATGGTTGTGAAACTTGGACTCTCACTTCGAGAGAGGAACATAGGTTAAGGGTGTTTGAGAATAAGGTTCTTAGGAAAATATTTGGGGCTAAGAGGGATGAAGTTACAGGAGAATGGAGAAAGTTACACAACGCAGAACTGCACGCATTGTATACTTCACCTGACATAATTAGGAACATAAAATCCAGACGTTTGAGATGGGCAGGACATGTAGCACGTATGGGCAATTGTAGAAATGCATATAGAGTGTTAGTTGGGAGATCGGAGGGAAAATACCTTTGGGGAGGCCGAGACGTAGGTGGGAAGGTAATATTAAAATGGATTTGAGGGAGGTGGGATATGATGGTAGAGATTGGATTAATCTTGCTCAGGATAGGGACCAATGGCGGGCTTATGTGAGGACGGCAATGAACCTCCGGGTTCCTTAAAAGCCAGTAAGTAAGTAAGTAAGTAAGTAAGTATTTAAATTATTTCCTGCTTCAATGCATTCTTGCGTCACCTTGAAGCCTGAGAACTCATATTTAGTGTAGCTAAGTTTGATAAGAAAGTATAGGCGCAGACGAGTTACAATCTTGTATATGCCTAAAGTTATGCTTTTGAAAACATAAAATATCTGTGGAAACATTCGAAATCCAAATAATTTTATTGTGATTTTTGTTTTTCAGAATATCCTCAAAGATAAATCTCGTTAAGTGTCGAAAAAATCAAATGAATTTTCATAAGTAATACTTTTACGAATACTACATAAAGATACATTTTATACTGAAATAACCTATGACAGTTTTCGTTTATCCGTTTCAGAGTTACAATTCAAATAACGAAACAGACTGAGAAAAATTCATTTTCGGATGATGATGGTACTGATTATTATGATATCTGCAATGCTACTTTAACGTTAATAAATTGTACAACAGACTGAAAATAGTTTCTACAATAATAATTTAAAGAAGTTCATAAAATTGCTATTATCAATGAAGTGTGGGGGCAAAGGCTAATTGTAAGTTCAGTGAAGTCCGAAGGTCCTAATTAGTCAAACCTCTCCCCTCACCTACACGCTGAACCCTCTGGGATCTTTTAAGATGCAAAAGAGAGAATGGTGTGTAAAAAGCAACGGGAATTTACCGCACTTATTTTTCCAAGAAAAACTGTAAATATGGTACGATGAGTTTTTCCACGTTAAAAGAATCCAGACATAAACTATCTCCCCACTCGGCTGTCAGCAAGGGGAATATTGCGGAAGGCCATATTACGACAACCCAACCGAGACAAGAAACGAAGATTGAGGATGCAATCATTGAATGTCAGGACTCTTCTGCAAGAGGAAATGTTGAAAGAATTGAAGTTTGGAATGAGACGAAACAGAGTGGATGTGATAGGAATATCAGAAGTAAGTGAAAGATATTGGTGAGTTGGTAAGTGATGAATTTATGATGATTTATTCAAATAGTGAATGCAAAGAAAGTCATGGTGTTGGTGTATCACTGGGAGCACATGTGGAAGACAAAGTAATATCAATGCGTTATGTAGATGGCAGGATAAGTACTTGTAGTATTAGCACAGTCTAGTTTATACAGTCACGAAGCTCAATACTTAGTAAATATGCATCCATAGATAGTTGCTAACCACTAGGATCGCTACTATCGCCTCATTACAGACAATGCGAAATAGTACCGGCACAGTCTATTGTTCCTAGCACCCTCACAACTCAAGCTTCGTGACTGTATATACTATACTGTGGTATTAGTGTACTTGAAAAAGGGTTTTGACAGAGTGGATTGAAATAAACCTAAGGAAATCATGAAGAAAATTGTGTGGATTGGGAAAAGAGGGTTCTATTCAGCATTAAATTAAAAAAAAAATAGGATCCGAGCCTTGGATGGTCTATGACCGAAGTCCTAACGTGCTGGTATTCCATTCAGGCGGTCCGGTTCGATTCCCGGCGAGTTCATGATTAAATTTGTAGTGAAAAATGCAGACGTTATAGGAGGGTTTTCTCAGCGTACTCCCATCATTCTCCCTACCATTCCATCAACACTCTCCACTTTATCTTTCATCATCATTTCGGTTTTGCGACTGATGCAGAGTCGGTTGCATTTCGCCATCGAACTTTGACCCCGTGGATATGTGGTCATTAATTGCTGTTAATAGTGCTACAGAGGATTTACTACTATATGTACAGTAAATTATATAGGGCATTTAGCACGTATGGGCGAATCCAGAAATGCATATAGAGTGTTAGTTGGGAGACCGGAGGGAAAAAGAACTTTGGGGGAGGCCGAGACTTGGATGGGAGGATAATATTGAAATGGATTTGAGGGCGGTGGGATATGATGATAGTGGATTAATCTTGCACAGGATAGGGACCGATGTCGGGCTTATGTGAGGGCGGCAATGAACCTACGGGTTTCTTAAAAGCCATTTGTAAGTAAGTATATGCTACAATTCTAAATAGAACACTGAAAGTAATAGCAGAAGCTCTCATAGGGGAAGATCAGAATGGTTTTAGAATTGGACACTCTACAAGAGAAAATAAATTCATTCAAATTACAGCAGATATTTGACAAAAGAAAAGAATTGAACTTAGAGATACATGTTTCTTTCATTGATTTCGAAAAAGCCTTCGATAGAGTAAACAGATTTAAATAATAATAATAATAATAATAATAATAATAATAATAATAATAATAATGATTTATTTAACTTGGTAGAGTTAAGGCCATACGGCCTTCTCTAACACTCAACCAGGAGTAAAACTGCGTTACAAAAAACACTACAAATTTACAAAGTACATTACAATTTTACACACAAAATTGAATAAAATAATAACAATAATAAAATGTAAATAACAAGTAAGTAGAAATCAGACATAATATATAACATACAGAAAAAAGGAGAAAGCATAATACAATGTGAACAGGAGGTCAAAATACATGAGAAATACAAAGTAAAAAAAATAAGACAATAATTGATAATAATAATAATAATAATAATAATAATAATAATAATAATAATAACAAATAAGAATAGTAGTAATAATAATAATACTAATAGTAGTAATAAAATAGTACAGTACAAAGAGTACAATGAATACAATATTTTTAAGTACACACAGTAAGGAAAATTATGACTATACAGGGTGTTTAAAAAATACGGGTATAATTTCAGGTGTGTATTTTCCACATGTAGACAATCAAAATAGTTCATTACAACATGTGTCCGGAAATGCTTCATTTCCGAGTTATGGCCTTCACAACATTGAAATTCACCGGAACTTTTTTCTTTCCGCAGGTCGTTGTCATTACAGAAGATGTTCAAAATGTCCACCTCCTGCTTGGATACAGACCTCACATCGATGTTTCATTGACTTGCGATCCCAAACCACTGACAGAACCTAACTCGTGCAGGGTAATCTGCTGGTGACAGGGCCTGTACACGTTGCAAATGATAAGGATACAATTGATCCTACTCTTTCAACAGTCTCCAGACAGTCGTATGAGGAACATTGACTTGCAACGCTACCCTTCGTGTGCTGATAGAAGGAGTCATGTTCACAGCCTCCAGAATCTCCTCATGTACTTCTGGAGTTGTAGATCTTGGTCGTTCCCTTCCCAAACCAGGAGAGTTAAATTTTCCATACTCGCACAGACGGTAATGGAGACGTACAAATGTCTTCCGATCTGGACATTGTCGCTGTGGACATCTCTCCTGGTACAAACGACGAGCCAGCGCAGCATTGCCGTCCGCCTTACCGTACATGAAGTGTATCTCTGCCATCTCTTGATTTGAATACATGTCGCACAGTCTAACGCCTACACAACACTGAATGTAACCTTCGCCTCGCAATGAACTGTCAGAGTGCCCTCTTAATGTCTCCTTTGACGGCAACGACCTGCGGAAAGAAAACCGTTCCGGTGAATTTCAATGTTGTGAAGGCCATAACTCGGAAATGAAGCATTTCCGGACAGGTGTTGTAATGAACTATTTTGATTGTCTACATGTGGGAAATACATACCTGAAATTATGCCCCGTATTTTTTAAACACCCTGTATATAGACTATAGACTATAATGTAAAATCAAGGCTACTCACAGCACTTAATAAGAATATAACTAATTGTATACTATAACACTAAAATTGTAATAAACACCGGAAAGAAAAGAATAGAAGAAATTATAATAAATAAAAGCATGAGGCAAGAGCGCAGTATTTCACCTATTCTTTTTAACATCTACGTAAATGACATCATTTAAAACTGGAGAAGAATTTTAATAAAGGTACTAAATTAAACAATATTGAAAATATTATATATTATTATGACATACCGAAGTACATATGAAATTTCAGTGCAGAAATTCTGCATCATATGATGATGGAAGAGTGGAACAGAGGAAAATTCTCTCTGGCATCGGGATTTAAATCCGGGTTTTCAGCTCTACGTGCTGATGCTCTATCCACTAAGCCATACCGGATTCCCATCCCGATGTCGGATCGAATCCTCTCAGTTTATATCATTATATGATGACGCAGAATTTCTGCACTGCAATATCATATGTACTTCGGTACATTGTAATATATGTTATGCGAAAAATGATCACTTTGTGATTTAAGACGGCGCTTATTCCGTCGGATCCCGGCCACTTAGTCATTCATAACGAGTGCACCTCTGCACATGTGTGGACATTGTGCCAACTGTCATACATCTATGACGCAGTGCATGAGGGTAGGCCACTAGAGGGAACCCAAGAGGTGGAACTTAAACTGAGAGCGCTGCGTCTATCTTCAGAAGATCGTTATTTGGTTCTATGTGCCAACGCTCACATAACCAGCTATGTTGTCGACTCTCTTCCCGAGTTACTATTAACGTTTTGTACCACAGTGTGATTAGTGTTACAGGTATTTGTTGTGCGTTACGTGATATTTTACTCTCGTTAAGAAAACTTTAATAATCTCCTGAAATGGAGGAAAACGCTTTGAAAAGGAGAAAGAGAGGCGAAGGAAGTTTACGAACTTCAAAAAAGCAGAAGAAAAATTCGGGAGAAAGGAAAACCCGTCGAAAATATAGTCCCCTACATTCCATAAAAAGCAAAAAATGTTTACTTTGACATTATTAAGGGCTTAGGTACAGCTTACAGCAGTAACATTTTGCAAATATTCAACATTTTTTCCTCCATTACTGTATCTTGTACAATAATGAAAATTGGTATGTGTAAAACACTGTCCTTGTGCTATATGAAAAAAATATTTATACCATTTAAAAAAAATTACTTAGGCCTATATATTTTTCTTCAAAATTAAAAATGGTGACAGTTCACTGTGCAATGATTAAGCATTTCCCTCAGAACTCATAAACGTGTTAACTTTTTTATTCCTGAAACTCATATTTACAATATCATGTTCTTTCAACTACATTCCTTAGTAAATAATATTTTTTTTTTTATTTTGTGTTAGAAGAAAATACTGACATTTGACCATTTTTAAACGAATTTATCTTTTATCAGACAACCTATCAAAAATAAAGGAGTGACCTTCCATTATATTGTTGATATGACATGCATAAATATACACAAAAAATTTCGTCACAGAATGTTGGATAGTTTTTGAGTTGTGTGGAAAACGCTTCATCACTGCACAGTGAACTGAAAAAAAAAAAAAAATGTAGGCCTAAATATTTTTTTTAATAGTAAATTTTTTTTTTTCATATAGCAGAAGGACAGTGTTTTAAACGTAACAATTTTCATTATTGTACAAGATACAGTAATGAAGGGAAAAAAAATGTTTATTTCCAAAATTTTACTGCTGTAAGCTGTACCTAACCCCTTAAAGTGCACTCTACAGCTAAAGACTTGTAAAAGTAGGCATAAAGTTTTTCCTAACCAACAAAAATGACACCACGTTCATTTAATTTCATTATATTTTCTTTATTGTTCCTTTATCATGTATTTTAATGTAAATTTTTGTGTTTTCTCATTGTTAATGCCTTTAAAATGTTATTTTTCTTTTTCAATTTTTCAAGGTTGAAATATGTTTTAATGTCACACCATCTTGAGTTTTTCCGAGTTTGCACATAGATCCTTTTGCTACTCTCTTTTTTACACAATGCTTTAATACTTTGGCAAATGTTAATTTTGTAATGACTATGAATCATCTTCAGACCTGTTTGTCATCTAGCAGAAGTAATATGATGCACAAAATATCCTAAATAAATGTCTCAACTTACGTTTCAAATGTTTTTTCTTTGTTTTCCACAAACCTAGTACCTACTGTTCACTATAAAACTCAACGCTTCAATTATCATCAGTTGTTCCGAAATAATTTCTGTATTTGAAAATAAGCTACAACGAAATTTTAAATTGCCAAATATCTTTTCATGACGTATTTGTAATAGATTAAGGAACTGGCCATCCTACCCCAATATCTTCTGGTCTAGTTGCCTCATAAGTGGTGCTTTTTGGTATCACTTGTGAGGTTCCGACCTGTCTTCGGACAGTTGCCTAAACACCAATGTTGAATGAAATTAATTACCTAGCACCTTAATAAATAACTTCTCTATTACTTTAAGTAAATGCCATTTAGATAAATGTCTCTACACAACTCCTATGTAATAGTAAAATAAGGAAATACTAATTGTTCATATGCTCTTCAGTAGTAAGAAGGAAAGTTATATAAATATACAGTATTATTGTGCTTTAAACATATCATCTGCATTAATTGAAACCCAGCGTCTTGCTCCTCGCGACCCAATGTATGAAATCACTTCAGCTGCTGCAGACTCTCGATTCTCTGTACGATATAGCCTAGAGTACTAAGAGTAACGGTTGCAGGGGGGGACACATATCCGATAAAGAGATGGAGACGGAGGGATGGTAGGAGAAAGATCACAAGGATATTTCACGCGATGTGAAGCGCGTGCTCGTAAACTTTCGACTTTCACCCGCTGTTATGACCCACACACCCCGGCAGAAGGGGGGAGGTGCACCAGTTTACTTCACCACCCGCTCCTTGCCTTTCTCCGCGGTGCCGACAGCAAGGCAACTACGCCCGCTAGCCGTAACCTTTCTCCGACACCATCGACGCGGCAACTCTGACCTTACTCCGCGGTGGGAATGAGGATACTATCGGAAACCAGACCGGTATGATAAGATTTCCCGCCCTTCATCGCTACGAGATATAAAATCTGGCGTACTGTTGTGCCGAACCTCCGTTAAGAGTTCAATCAGGGTTTTCTTCCAATGTTGTAGCGGTACATTTAAGGACTACGTAATGTTGATTTAAAAGACGTTTATCTGAAACGTAAAGTTATGCGAGATAATAATAATAATAATAATAATAATAATAATAATAATAATAATAATAATAATAATAATAATAATAATAATATTGTTAATAATGATTTATTATTATTATTATTATTATTATTATTATTATTATTATTATTATTATTATTATTATTATTATAGTAGCCAGGTAGTACCACTCGGGAGGAAATTAAACGCAGAATAAATTTGGAAAATGCCTGTTATTATTTCGTTGAGAAACTTTTGTCATCCACTTTGCTCTCGAAAAAGCTGACAGAATTTATAAAACAGTTATATTACCAGTTGTTATGTATGGTTATGAAACGTGGACTCCCATTTTGAGAGAGTAACAGAGGTTAAGGGTGTACGAGAATAAGGTGCTTAGGAAAATATTTGGGGCTAAGAGGGATGAAATTACAGGAGAATAGAGAAAGTTACATAACGCAGAACTGGAGGCATTGTATTCTTCACCTGACATAATTAGGAACATTAAATTCAGACTTTTGAGATGGGCAGGCATGTAGCACGTATGGGCGAATCCAGAAATGCTGATAGAGTGTTAGTTGGGAGGCCGGAGGGAGAATGGCCTTTAGGGAGGCCGAGGCGTTGATGGGAAGATAATATTAAAATAGATTTGAGGGAGGTGGGATATGATGGTAGAGACTGGATTAATCTTGCTCAGGATAGGGACAGATGGCGAGCTTATGCGAGGGCGGCAATGAATTTCCGGGTTTTCTAAAAGCCATAAGTAAGTAAGTATCATCATTATATTTTGTTTTATTGCACACAAATCAAGGGAACTACAATTCCGTGAATATCAGTTAATAAAAAGAAATAAATTGTGCAAGACATTTGTGAAATTATGGGGAGCCGCGTGATTTATATACCACGTGAAATTCATTCTACGTGTCAAAAATGGGTCTTGAGCTTGGGATATATAGAGCAAAAATAGGTAGATTTAATGCAAGAAGATGGAAGACAGAAACAAGTCCGTGGCAAAATGACCTTCAGCTTTTAAGGACAATTGAAGGGTGTTCTGCAATAACAAGGTATGTACACATACCTCAGTATAGTTGCCACCATTAGAAATACAAAGAAAATGCACTAATTTTGCTGTTCCATCACATAAATGGCGAGTGTGAAATGTCTTACTGCTTATGCACAGCTTATGACTATGTCGCAGTTTCGTTACGTAGACAGTAGAGAGCTCTAGTGTCGGTGCAAACGTTCAGACGTCACTGATGAGAGCAGGTACCTAATTCCGTGATACCCCTAATCCCATGATAAAATTTCAATTGACTGCCATGGTGTTGTGGTCTCTGACTTTTAAGCTTTTTAAATACCTAACAGATGCCAGGAGATGTCTTCTATTCAATTCTAGTAACTACCCGCCTTTCGAATAGAAGCAGTCCTGCAGAAGCTTTTGTTCAGTGAAAGGGGTTGACCAGTAAGTTTTTGTTTCTCTTGTGACCATTTCTGAGGAAACATTTTATATTGAAGGTAAGAATTAATATAGCATTATAAAAATGAAATACTGTATTACTGTAGATTATAGTTAGCTTAATCAATGTGTATGATTATTTAAACATTATGAGACAATAACAATGGTACAGGAGCTTTCCCATTTTCGGATTTATTTTCATATTTGTCCTTCCTGGCTACTCGAACAGTGATGCCAACGCTAAATTGCGAAAATTAATGTCTATGAAAGAAAATGGTTCGTGGAAATAATAATAGAAAACAATTATAGAAAACATCAATTATAAATATAATAAAATAATAGGGCATATATTTAACTTAGTTGCTGTTGTTAGGAATGTAAATAATGAGAAATAATTGCGTTATAATTCAATTTATTCAAGTTTAATTTTGTATTTAATTTAACTTTGTTTACTTTGTTTAAAATATATTAATACGTAATATGTGTTCCTGTAGTTACACAAGTATTTTCTACGAAATTTGTCACTTAGGCCCTTCTTCTATGTTGTAATTTCTTGCTTAATTCACGTTAAAACAATTTGCCATAACTTTAATGTGTTTTTCCATATACACCTTTGTTTTCTGAGCAGTTAATGAGGATTATTTTAGTATCACGGAATTAGGATATCACTCACGGAATTAGGAAACTACTGTCACGGAATTTCATCCCTGTCACGGATTTAGGAGCCACTGTATAACAATGAAGAATCATATATTATATATCAAACAGTATATTGATACTGAATATTGTAAAAACTGCAGCTAAAGGTCCAAATAATGTCATTTAGGTGTCATTTTAAAATTTTTAGTATAGGCCTACTTTTGGCATAAATATAGACTTCATAATATATGTCACGAAATTAAGCAACCTTGCCCTACTATCAGACGCTTTTCGAAGCTGCACATAGGTCAGAAGCACTAGATTCTGAATGTGATGAATCCAAGCTGGAATACTGACTGACGATATAAAATATTCCTTCATAGAATGATCAAATCAATGTGAAGAAAACGTTTTGGAAGCAATACTGTAACAATACTCATAAGTGATGTCATTGTTTTGAATTTATTTGGATTTTGAGAAGACACATTTTTCCCCCCACTACCTAAAAGTATTGGGATATACAAGAAAATACACAAATTCTATTTTCTTATATCATTTATTGTATAATGTATTCAATAAATATTTCAAACACTTTTTTTTTCCATTTAAAAAATTTATTTAAAAAAAAAAAAAAGAATAAACAAGGTGAAAAGTGTTTCAAGGTACAACAGTCTCCCCTACATTACTTTCATTTTCATCTTAAAATCGATTTTAAAAATATGTATTTCCTCCTGAGAAGAGAAGTATTTATCGAGATGAGGAAAAAATCGAGTAATACAACTTCGAGATATAGAAAAAAAAATTGCATGTAGATTGGAGGGTCTGATGTCAGAGTGAACCAACTACAAAATTTGAGTTTTTCTATTTTCTGTTGAATTACATTGTCAGAAGGGACGTCTATTGTATGCCAGAAAGAACTATATAGTAAACTCATTGGAGAAGGGAATATTGTTATGTTAGCATTCTTACAAATTAAGTAGGCCTAAGTTCACTTTTTTATGTTGCCAAAGTGAAGCAAGTCTGAAAGAATATGGCGTTGTCATCCGACATAGTTCCCGCCAAGAGAAGATTGTTACTTGAAAACAATAGTGATACAGACTTTGAAGGTAGTTCAAGTCATAAATATGTTCCAGAAATTAGTGTATCAAGCAATGGAGGTATGTATTTCACTTTATCTTTTAAAAAAGTAACAAAAAATACTATTTTTTCTCGTATAAAAGTTAGTCATATTAGTGAATGTTTTGTATGCTAGATTGAACGAACTACATTTTGTGTACGTGTGGCTCTTTCTGCCAGACAGACATGCCCGCGCATAAAGCCAGAGATCCAAATGGCAAATAACTAACACTACTGGGAAACTCAGCTGTTTATATGCTATGGTCATGAGAAAGAAGCGAAAGATTTATTAGAAGAATGAGGATTTCGAAGGGAATGTATTGTTCAGGTTTTAAATTGTAGAAACAACGAAAGGATGAAACGTAAACACTGAATTGAATTTTTCCGCTTTCTCCAAAAATAAAAAATTCTATTTGTAGATTATTTTAGAGTAGGCCTACTGGCTTACGCTTGGAGTGAGTTCTTAACGTGGTTATGTTTCGGATTTTGATCTTTTTATTTCGTTTAATTGTTCAGTTAAATCATGCTGAATGATTTCTGATGTAAAAATTGAGTTAAACTTATAGAAGTTCGGCGAGAGAACTTGCTAAAATAAAATACAAAATATTTCAAATAGTTCCATGCACGGAACACTTCGAGAACATCTAGTTTATGAATTTCAATAGCAACTTAGGACAAAGTTGCCTAATGTCGTGATACCCCTAATCTCGTGATACTTTTTTTTAATTGAATGTCAGTCAAAACTTTGCCGTTCGATCACAGCGCCAGACATCTTCCTCGAAAGAGTGCATTTTTCAGCTACTTTTGAGACATCGGTGAACTTCCAAGCAAGATACCCAATCCCGTGACATTCAGAAAAAAAAAAAAAAAAAAAAAAAAAAAGTATCACGGAATTAGGGGTTTCACGGCATTAGGCAAAGTTACCCTATTTGTTAAACTGTTGTAAGCTAGCTATCTCAGAGTAATATTTGATACTCGCATTCGGGAAGTCCCGGGTTCGATATTGCTGATATTATTTCCACTGCATGAATAACAAATGCGGTTTTTTATGGATTAACTTCTTTCTGTCTCATTTAGTTTTTTGTTCCATGTTTATTTTCTTGATTTTCCTCAATCTTTTAATTTTTTATGTGTACTTGATTATTTATTTATGTAGTCTATATAAAGAACATTTCTCATTATGATAAGGTGTATTTTTATTTTTCATTTGCCATAGTGAACCAAATCCGACATTATAATAAACAAATAGGTGTCATTCGGAAATCAATAGTGTTCCAACATCTAAAAACACACAGATGTAATAAGAATAAAATAGAGCTTATAACTTATGTTATAAATCAATCAATAAATAACAATGTTCTGTCATTGTTATTTTTATATTTCAAAAGAAATTAAAAAAAAAAGAAATTTTAAAGTTGAATACTGAAAAATGTTAAAAATGTAATTGGTTCGCTCTGATATGAAGGGTTCAGGGTCATAGTGGGCCAAGCGCCATTTATTAAAAACGGAGAAAACGAGAGTTAAAATTAAGTGATTACAATAATTCGACGAATCATATAGCAAGTAACATAAATTATGCACATTAAAATTAAATGATATGTCAATCTTCATTAAATTATGGTATTTACTTAAATTTTAAGCCTTGCTTCCTCCGTTTTTAATAAATGGCGCTTGGCCCGCTATGGCTCTGAACCCTTCATATCAGACCCTCCAATTATATTATGATTCCGGCGGAAAATTAAAATTTCTTGGAAATATCGAACAATTCAGTTATAAAAGTTCGACTGTACTTTTCTCAAAAACTTCAACGTGTACATGTCTGCGTCCGATTTATTTTCAATATCCGCCGACATGATCATATATCGGAATATTTTCTACGACTATCCTGGCTCCGCTTGCAAGATCGACGTTTAGTACATTCTCTTTGCCTGCTATATCGAATTATACATGATTGCACACCCAACTACCTTGCCTCTCTGTTTACTCTCCTAGCTTCACATCATAATCGTAATACACGCTCACAGCACTATCTATTGCTATCAATGCCACGTCATCAGACATCTCTGTAGTCAAGTTCTTTCTCAATAGCCATGGCCCGCTCATGGAATTCGCTGCCGCTGGAAGTCAGGGGTAGTCTTAGTCCTCAGTTGTTTAAAATTGGGTTGTTTAGAAATATTTTAAATGCACAGAATTAGATTTTTAAGTATAATTTTTATTTATTATTATTATTATTATTATAATACACAGTCATTACTTTATTTTTCCATTAACACTAATATCTAGGTAATTGTCATTGTCTCAATGTAACACGTGCTGTGATGATCATACTAATTGTACTATAAAAAAATAAATATCTCCGAAAAAAAAAGTTGTGAGATTATATTCATATGTATTAGTTCTTTTTTTTAAGTTAATACTTGTATACTAGAATGAATTTTCCTGTTTGTGATTATATATTCAGTCTCTTTTTTATTATACACATTTTTATTATTATTGTTATTATTATTATTATTATTATTATTTATATTATTTTACACAGTCATTACTTTATTTTTCCATTAACACTAAATTCTAGGTAATTGTCATTGTCTCAATGTAACACATGCTGTGATGATCATACTAATTGTACTATAAAAAAATAAATATCTCCGAAAAAAAAAAGTTGTGAGATTATATTCATATGTATTAGTTATTTTTTTTTTAAATTAATACTTGT
This sequence comes from Periplaneta americana, assembly GCF_040183065.1. NCBI lineage: Eukaryota > Metazoa > Arthropoda > Insecta > Blattodea > Blattidae > Periplaneta > Periplaneta americana. Next base: position 70,569,786 of record NC_091122.1, on the reverse strand, counting down.
ATACTAGAATGTATTTTCCTGTTTGTGATTATGTATACAGTCTCTTTTTAATTATACACATATATTATTATTATTATTATTATTATTATTATTATTATTATTATTATTATTATTATTATTATTATTATTATTATTATCATTATTTCAAAGTTAATACTGTTTGTGTATATGTATTCAATACCTCTTTTTTACTTTATTATGTTTATTATTATTTTAAGTTAATATTTGTATACCGGTATGTATTTTTCTGTATGTGATTTGATCCTGGTTGAATGGAAGAGAAGGCCTGATGGACTTAGCTCTGCCAGGGAAAATAAAACTATTATTATTATTCTTAGTACGGAAAGGATTTTATTCCAGTTTAATAGATCTTAAAACATTTTATTGAAAGAAACTTATTCACTACCTCTAAAGTAGGTGAGTTTTGAAACTCGTTTCCTACATGTACGTTAATAGGGTTAAAAACTGTACGTACGTTACTAGAAAAGGTCAAAGTTATTTGTGTTTCATGTGTCATAAATGCAAGAAGCAGTAGAGACCAGGAAATTAAAGTCCGGGAAATAAAATTGTTTCTTAGACTTGAGATTTGTCTCGCTTGTCGCATCCTTTGGAATACGGCAAACCGCAAGCAAACGGCAAGACTTAACGTCTTCTCAAGTTGCTAAGATTTCCTCGAAACGAACTCATATTCAAATTAACCATGAAAACTAGGTAGAAATGAAACATTTCTTGTTCTTCCTTCTCACAATTTATTGAATCAAAGCGAGTACAATAAAACTCTCGAGGAATAAGAAGCATTTAACTTAAATATATTGCGGGTCTGTGCATTAAAAAGAAAATTAGATTCGGTGTTTTACTAATCCAAGCATGAATATCTAGAGGCTGTTACGAATCTAAATAAAAATGATAGGTCAAGAATCGCTGAATCATTCTCCGAAAGGAGGAACACTCCTTTCGTTTCATTTGCGTCGCTTAATAGAATAGCACTCGCGATATGTGCACAATAAGAGATATTGTAAAAGAAAAGGTTACTTAACCTTTTCCTGCTTCAAAACAATCGAATACTCGTTTCACATCTCGTGCAATAAATTAGTTTGTAGACAGAGGAATAATAACACACATTTCATTAGTGCTAGAAAGTGGGATTCATAATGCTGTCTATATCCAGCTTCATAACATGCTAATGGATCTTCCTTTATTTGCTTGGCTGTATAATTCTCTTATGCGAAGATGACAGCGGTTTCATTACCATTAGGCTATGCATTTGCTGCACAAAGGTTGCACTTCGAGGAAAAGAACGCAAGCATAATGTATGTAAATTTAAAATGTTAACCTGCATACTCCATTTCGTTGCAATAAAACTATGTTTCGGGATTCGAATATTATTTTAATTTGTCATTATATACAATATCGAGAAAAATTTTACAATCAGGCAAGACAATTGATCAGGGAGTCAAATTTACTCGTGTATATTATATGTATTAGTGTTGTGGGATTTAATCGATTAATCTAGTCTACCTCTATTGTAAGTTGAAAAACAATGCGAAACGCTTATTAAGTTTTACGGTTTTCCAAGAAAACTTCCACCTTGCTGTCAGCTCATCTTCCTATCATATGAAATACATACTTTTCTGGGATTCGTCCCTCTCATCCCTTATAAAATAGCCATGTCTACACTGTGTGCAAGTGAGAGCATAACTATCTTCTTCTCTTTCTAAAATCTGGTAATTCGATTACAACAGGAGGCAGTCTTCTGTTTTGATCGCTGTACTTTTGCAGTTGCAGTTTCTGTACTGAGTTTGTATATGAAGGTTGTGTGTTTAGTTTGATAAAAAAAAATCAGTTTTCTGTGGTCTGTGAAAAGTGTAAACTCCATTATGAGAATTTGAGAGGTGAACTCTGTGAATCGTTTGGATTTAAATTGAACGATCGTGAAGAAGTGCTTGACAGAAAAAAGTTGTTTCGTGTTTAGTGATGAAGGCAACATTGTTACTAAACGTAGAGCGGCACTTAATTCGGAGCATATGAATGCACTCACATGTTTAAAATCATAGATGAAGCAGTATTAACTAGGTGAGTCTTCATTGCCGCTCATACAATGGTCTTTCTTCACGTAAGTAAGTCGCAAAATCTTTTCTCTGCTAATGAGCTGTGCGATATTATTTCTAGTCAAGTAAGGTTTATCTCTCTAGGTAGGGTATGTTAAAGCAGGCCTAAACCGTAGATGGCATTTACCATAGTCGTTGTTAGACTTTTCTACAGTGGCTAGATGATTGAAAGCTCAGCTGAGAGTTCGATTGCTCGAAAGTTAGTTGCTAGTCTCTTGTCATAGTAACCATACTATAGGGGAACAACTTATAAAACTCCGTTGGTCAATCTTAAAGAGTGACACAATATACTATTCATCTCCTCCTTCTTAATTGTCAGCCAATAGTAGCGCGTACTGATAGCAGTGATGCGTCAGATGACTTGTCAATCAGTAGCGACAACCGCACGATGTGTAACACCACAAACATTTTAAATCATAAGTAATTAAATTGGCATCTTAGCCATTGTATAATGATAATAGTAGTAATAGTTACTAAACTTCAGTTCCACTACACTTTTAATAAAATAAGAGCAGTGATAAAAGGAGTAGTACAAGTATTAATGAAATTAGCAGAAAATTCATTACGAGTAAAGTATTCTTGAAGGAATCTGTAATACATAGAGGAAAACCCTTATATACATCGCCTATTATATCTCTGCCGGCCGGTGGCCGTTAAATTTCAAATGGCTTATCATAAAACGTATGCGTCAGCGTATTGTAAGCATTACAACTTTCCTCCTATTTCTTTGCTTCCCCTCCGGAAATATGACGCTCCGTAGAGGCAGAGATAAAATACGAGATCTGTAACGTGTATTCTGTCCAGGACTAATTAAATCCCTACGGACTGGGGCTCGAGTATGAGATCACTATCGCTGAGCCACAGACATGGCAAACGTAAGGGCTTCTTACTGAACGCCAATGGAATCTGATACCTACAAATAAGCAGTTCTCTATTCTTCACTTCAATTTGTGGCACATGATCAGGTACAGGCTTGTTAGTGCGATGTGATGTACATACAAATAAGCCGTTCTCTATTCCTCACTTCAATTTGTGGTACATGCTCAGATACAGGCTTGTTAGTGCAATGTGATCTGTCACATACAAATAAGCAGATCTCTATTCTTCACTTCAATTTGTGGAACATGATCAGGTACAGGCTTGTTAGTGCAATGTGATCTGTCACATACAAATAAGCAGTTCTCTATTCTTCACTTCAATTTGTGGCACATGATTAGGTACACGCTTGTTAGTGCAATGTGATCTGTCACATACAAATAAGCAGTTCTCTATACTTCACTTCAATTTGTGGCACATGATCGGGTATAGGCTTGTAAGTGCAATGTGATCTGCCACATACAAATAAGCAGATCTCTATTCTTTACTTCAATTTGTGGCACATGATCAGGTACAGGCTTGTTAGTGAAATGTGATCTGTGACATACAAATAAGCAGATCTCTATTCTTCACTTCAATTTGTGGCACATGATCAGGTATAGGCTTGTAAGTGCAATGTGATCTGCCACATACAAATAAGCAGTTCTCTATTCTTCATTTCAGTTTGTGGCACATGATCACGTACAGGCTTGTTAGTGTAATGTTATCTGTCACATACAAATAAGCAGTTCTCTATTCTTCACTTCAATTTGAGGCACATGATCAGGTACAGACTTGTTAGTGCAATGTGATCTGTCACATACAAATAAGCAGTTCTCTATTCTTCACTTCAATTTGTGGCACATGATCAGGTACAGGCTTGTTAGTGCAATGTGATCTGTCACATACAAATAAGCAGTTCTCTACTCTTCACTTCAATTTGTGGCACATGATTAGGTACAGGCTTGTTAGTGCAATGTGATCTGTCACATACAAATAAGCAGTTCTCTACTCTTCACTTCAATTTGTGGCACATGATTAGGTACAGGCTTGTTAGTGCAATGTGATCTGTCACATACAAATAAGTAGTTCTCTATTCTTCACTTCAATTTGTGGTACATGATGAGGTACAGGCTTGTTAGTGCAATGTGATGTCACATACAAATAAGCAGTTCTCTATTCTTCACTTCAATTTGTGGCACATGATCAGGTATAGGCTTATTAGTGCAATGTGATCTGTCACATACAAATAAGCAGTTCTCTATTCTTCACTTCAATTTGTGGCACATGATCAGGTACAGGCTTGTTAGTGCGATGTGATGTACATACAAATAAGCCGTTCTCTATTCCTCACTTCAATTTGTGGTACATGCTCAGATACAGGCTTGTTAGTGCAATGTGATCTGTCACATACAAATAAGCAGATCTCTATTCTTCACTTCAATTTGTGGAACATGATCAGGTACAGGCTTGTTAGTGCAATGTGATCTGTCACATACAAATAAGCAGTTCTCTATTCTTCACTTCAATTTGTGGCACATGATTAGGTACACGCTTGTTAGTGCAATGTGATCTGTCACATACAAATAAGCAGTTCTCTATACTTCACTTCAATTTGTGGCACATGATCGGGTATAGGCTTGTAAGTGCAATGTGATCTGCCACATACAAATAAGCAGATCTCTATTCTTTACTTCAATTTGTGGCACATGATCAGGTACAGGCTTGTTAGTGAAATGTGATCTGTGACATACAAATAAGCAGATCTCTATTCTTCACTTCAATTTGTGGCACATGATCAGGTATAGGCTTGTAAGTGCAATGTGATCTGCCACATACAAATAAGCAGTTCTCTATTCTTCATTTCAGTTTGTGGCACATGATCACGTACAGGCTTGTTAGTGTAATGTTATCTGTCACATACAAATAAGCAGTTCTCTATTCTTCACTTCAATTTGAGGCACATGATCAGGTACAGACTTGTTAGTGCAATGTGATCTGTCACATACAAATAAGCAGTTCTCTATTCTTCACTTCAATTTGTGGCACATGATCAGGTACAGGCTTGTTAGTGCAATGTGATCTGTCACATACAAATAAGCAGTTCTCTACTCTTCACTTCAATTTGTGGCACATGATTAGGTACAGGCTTGTTAGTGCAATGTGATCTGTCACATACAAATAAGCAGTTCTCTACTCTTCACTTCAATTTGTGGCACATGATTAGGTACAGGCTTGTTAGTGCAATGTGATCTGTCACATACAAATAAGTAGTTCTCTATTCTTCACTTCAATTTGTGGTACATGATGAGGTACAGGCTTGTTAGTGCAATGTGATGTCACATACAAATAAGCAGTTCTCTATTCTTCACTTCAATTTGTGGCACATGATCAGGTATAGGCTTATTAGTGCAATGTGATCTGTCACATACAAATAAGCAGTTCTCTATTCTTCACTTCAATTTGTGGCACATGATCAGGTACAGGCTTGTTAGTGCGATGTGATGTACATACAAATAAGCCGTTCTCTATTCCTCACTTCAATTTGTGGTACATGCTCAGATACAGGCTTGTTAGTGCAATGTGATCTGTCACATACAAATAAGCAGATCTCTATTCTTCACTTCAATTTGTGGAACATGATCAGGTACAGGCTTGTTAGTGCAATGTGATCTGTCACATACAAATAAGCAGTTCTCTATTCTTCACTTCAATTTGTGGCACATGATTAGGTACACGCTTGTTAGTGCAATGTGATCTGTCACATACAAATAAGCAGTTCTCTATACTTCACTTCAATTTGTGGCACATGATCGGGTATAGGATGGTAAGTGCAATGTGATCTGCCACATACAAATAAGCAGATCTCTATTCTTCATTTCAATTTGTGGCACATGATCAGGTACAGGCTTGTTAGTGCAATGTGATCTGTCACATACAAATAAGTAGTTCTCTATTCTTGACTTCAATTTGTGGCACATGATTAGGTACAGGCTTGTTAGTGCAATGTGATCTGTCACATACAAATAAGCAGTTCTCTATTCTTCACTTCAATTTGTGGCACATGATGAGGTACAGGCTTGTTAGTGCAATGTGATGTCACATACTAATAAGCAGTTCTCTATTCTTCACTTCAATTTGTGTCACATGATCAGGTATAGGCTTATTAGTGCAATGTGGTCTGTCACATACAAATAAGCAGTTCTTTATTCTTCACTTCAATTTGTGGCACATGATCAGGTACAGGCTTGTTAGTGCAATGTGATGTACATACAAATAAGCCGTTCTCTATTCCTCACTTCAATTTGTGGTACATGCTCAGATACAGGCTTGTTAGTGCAATGTGATCTGTCACATACAAATAAGCAGATCTCTATTCTTCACTTCAATTTGTGGAACATGATCAGGTACAGGCTTGTTAGTGCAATGTTATCTGTCACATACAAATAAGCAGTTCTCTATTCTTCACTTCAATTTGTGGCACATGATTAGGTACACGCTTGTTAGTGCAATGTGATCTGTCACATACAAATAAGCAGTTCTCTATACTTCACTTCAATTTGTGGCACATGATCGGGTATAGGCTTGTTAGTGCAATGTGGTCTGTCACAAATAAGCAGATCTCTATTCTTCACTTCAATTTGTGGCACATGATCAGGTACAGGCTTGTTAGTGCAATGTGATCTGTCACATAAAAATAAGCAGATCTCTATTCTTCACTTCAATTTGTGGCACATGATCAGGTACAGGCTTGTTAGTGCAATGTGATGTACATACAAATAAGCCGTTCTCTATTCTTTACTTCAATATGTGGTACATGCTCAGATACAGGCTTGATAGTGTAATGTGATCTGTCACATACAAATAAGCAGATCTCTATTCTTCACTTCAATTTGTGGAACATGGTCAGGTTAAGGCTTGTTAGTGCAATGTGATGTCACATACAAATAAGCAGTTCTCTATTCTTCACTTCAATTTGTTGTACATGCTCAGATACAGGCATGTTAATACAGTGTGATCTGACACATACAAATATGCAGTTTTCTGATCTTCATTTAAATTTGTGACACATGCTCAGATACAGGCATGATAATGCAATGTGATCTGATACATACAATTTTCTTCTTCTTATATCCTGTTGTTTCTAGGTGGAACATAGGATAGCAGTAAAGTTCCTCCACCATACTCTGTCGCCAGCCATCCGTTTCACCTCTTTCCAGCATTTCCCACATCTCTCTACTTCCTCCTCTATTAATCGTTTCCTTGTGTTTCTAGGCCGTCTTCTCTTCCTTACTCCTTGTGGATTTCATTCAATTGCAGTCTTCAGTCTTCTCAATAGCTCAATCTGGCTTTCTCAGCGTGTGGCCTACCCAATTCCATTTCCTTTGTTTTATTTGATAACATATTTGTGATTAGTTAGTTCTTCTCCACACTTCTTCATTTGCTATTTCCGGCCAATTTATATTTAGAATACGTCTCAGACATCTGTTGACGAAACTCTGTATCTTTTTATTTATTACATCCGTAATTTTCCATGTTTCACAACCATAGAGGAGGACAGATTTTACATTTGTGTTAAACAGTCTGAGATTTGTCTTCAATGAGATGTTGTTATTCCGCCATAAATGGTGGCATTCGAGAATCCGACGTGAGCAGTGAAAACAGACTTCAGTGAAGTTTCGGGATAGTAGAGGTTTCCAATGCTGATATGGAGAGGACTTAGGGATCCGGGTTCCTGGGGCTTATCAAGCTACTCGTGTGAGAAAAGCACCTGGATCTATCAGAAGCTGAGACAGAGGACCTACCTACCAGCGTTGGCTGATCAGGAAGGGCTTATTTAGCTACTGGTTCGCGAAATAGGACCTGGTTCGATCAAAAACTGAGGTAGGTTCCTTGTATTTTAAATATTTTATTATTATTGTAGCTAACAGTATGTAAAATTGAATACCATTAAAGCAGTACTTTAAGGAAAAAGCACAAATTAAAAACACTCCCTGATGTAGCAACACTTAATGGCAAGTGTTATCACTAAAATACGCCTGTTTTACTCCCTCAATGATAAGCGGCACTTGTTCTTGCTAATGTGATTGGTTTCATTATGGACCTCACAAACATAAGACTACTCACTCAGTCCCAAAGGAAGGGAGTTAGCTAAGTTTGCTCCCAAGGATGACAGTCGAAACGAACAAGAACTTATTTCGTGGTAATTCTGTAACTGGATTGATATATTCATGTTTCTCATGTACTTACTGACGTGACCGATAAATATTAAGTTTTGCAAAATAATTTTCAGCAGTCAACATTCTTAATCGTCCTTCATTTGGAAAATTTAAATAGTCTAGAATTGAAGGAAAAATCATAGAAGGAATTACTTGTTTTGATCCAGAAAATCCTAGACGATTTAAGAACACTGTGAAACGTTTTAAAATAAAACTATTAATTGTATTTTTATTTGTAATATAATAACAAATTTAGTAATAGTAAAGATGAGTAGCCGTGCAGCTGATACTTTAACGTCTATTTTGCGGGTCTATACAGGATATTTCTAAATTAGACCGACAAACTTTGGGATAGGATTATTAACCTTCTTTCAAACAGTTTTTGTTAAGGAATCTTTGGGCTGCGACACTTCCTCTCAGAGTAAGACGGGTTTATATCATTACAGAAAGGGATTGAAGTAATTAGTTACATAATAAACAAAGTATTAATGTTACAGGCAAAGTTTACTGACCCAAACATACAGAAAAACACAAACAAAGCAAAGCTAATATAAAGAAAAAAACACTAATTTCAGTGTAAAATTACAAAGATGGCTCCATTGCTTTACTCTCTCATCACTACAAGTGCTGGAACACACGTCCATTGACTTCCAGATAAGCCATACTTTGTCGTATCCTTTCAAAGAGGCCAGATATTTCCCAGATTTCAGCTACTGCCCGGACAATGCGTGTTGCAAGATCTTCAGAGTGAACAGGAGTTTCACAAACCACAGGTAGTAATCAGATTGGATTAATGCATGATACCGAGCTCGAGGAATAAACAAACTCTGTTGGGGAATGATATTGCGCTGACGGAGTAAACAGTTTGATGGCAGCATTAAACCCCTCTTGCACTGAAACGAAGCGTCCGAGCCCATGGGTTTCTTAACGAAAAGAAGATTATCTATCCGATCCAAAAGTTTGTCGATCTAATTTAGAAATACGCTTTATAGTACCGTAGATACTGACAATGAAAGTGCTGCTTAGTGGTAGAATTCTAAAGAAGGCGAATTGATTTAGAATTTAATTATGTACTTACACACTGAAATTAGATGACACAGATTCTAAATTTTGGAATGGGCATGGTTTATCGTGTATTTATTATGGTCTACTAATGGCAGACGAGGAAATTCTTTTAGGTACTTTTAGTAAAAGAGAATGGAACACGCATGCACTTGGAAAGAGAATTTTTATGCACAATATATACATACATCATTAATCATAATAAAAATGGAGAAAATGTTATTGAAATTTCGATATGTAAAACATCAAGTTAATGTGTGATTAAAATTAGTAGCAACTGTTGTAAAAACTGGGTTTAAATGCGATAACAATATGCGTAGTTTAAATGGACATTAATTCTGAGACGAACAATTCTAATTTTTAGAAGATTCTAAGAAGTCATAAATTCGAAATTCATTTATTAGGTAGGGAATAATTTATTTATTCTTGCAGTGTATCCTGCAACGACGTATCCCTTTGCTCTATGCAGTCGGGTACTTTACTCCACGCGAGGCATCTAGTACTAAAGATATTAAATACTCTGCATTTGATTCCCTGCCAATAGGTATTCGGTGCACTCAAAGCAACAGGTATTTAAAAAATACTGCACGTCTTCTTCTTGGACTACTGACTGCAAATCCAAAGCTATGACATCAACTCTTCTAAGAACTTGTTCTTTTAATGTTATGTAGGACGAGACTGGTTCATTTCCCATTGTGTTATGATTCATTCAGTGCTAATTCCTGTAACTTGTTGTGTTACATTTCCGACTTTTCTTCAGAATAATTTCATAGAGGCCAGAGCCATCTTCAGTTGCAAGCCGGAGCATGGGTAGGTTTGGCAACGCTGAGTGGAGGCGGGCGAAGGCGAAATAAAGGCATGACGTTTGACGTTTTAGTACTTTGATTTCGTTGTCACGTGTACATTTTCGACATTAAATGGTACAAAAGTAAGTGCATATCATTAAGATTCAGTGTATTGATGTAATTTATTACGGAATCCGAAATGGTATTTTATTTGATTTTCAGAATACCGCGTAAGTACATGGTGGACTCCTCGAATGTACCTAAATTCAATTGTGTGTGACTGGTAAACGGTTGAAGATAGAAACCTACAGTAACGGTTATATGAAAGGAAAACTCAACAAGTTTCGATATGCACATCACCATATCTCTACGTGAGCTCTAGCTGTCACTGTGACGATATCGAGGCGATGAACGATTTCTTGCCAAGCACGTAGGAGCATGTCTTCTGGAATGCTCTGAATAGCCTCTATGATGCGCTCCCGAAGATCACGAAGGTCTGTGACTGGGGTGGCGTACATCTTTGACGTAGCCTCAGAGAAAGAAATCGAGCAGTTTTAAATCAGGATCAGCGCCGAGACGGTCTAGCATCGTATTGGCGAATTCCACTCCTTTGGGTTTGTCATCCGGTTCCAGACGTTGCATTAACTGCACTTTGTATGCGTACGGTTTGAGATGTTTGTGGACAATTCGTTGCAATGTTGATTTTGGTACTTGAAGTTCCCGCGAAGCTCTTCTTAATGACTTCCGCGGGCTTCGCTCACACGCTGCTTGAACATTTGCAACCATTTCGTCGGATGTTCTACGACCACCACCATGCTTCTTCAACACCGATCCTGTAGCTAAACATGTATCGTGCCACTTCTTAATGTTTTTAGCAGTTGGAGCATCATTGTTAAACACTCGCCGATGCTCCCTTTGTACTATAACAATTGTTTTAAACTTCGCATACCACAACACAGTTTGCGCTTTCTTCTGCGGTGTCGCCATTTTGACAATCGATATAATCTACGAAAAGAAACCGTGTCTGAGCACAATCTACCGACAGGATTCGAAACTTGTTGAGTTTTCCTTTCATATAAACGTTACCGTAAGGTTCTATCTTCAACCTTTTACCAGTCACATGCAATTAAAATTAGGTAAATTCGAGCGGTCCACCCTGTACTTCCATACAGCCACTTATAACTTAAAAAAATTAAAAGCATACGTGTTTTTATTGATGGTACAAGGGACATTAAATAAATACTTAAAAAAGTGTTACTTGTAGCAAAAATAAATAAAATAACGACATACTTTCACAATACCCTATTCCAAATTAGTAAATTGGCAATGTTGTGCCGCTTTATGTTGTTTCATCTCTGACGTGAAAGGTCTAGGATATCATATACATTCTAATTTTATGTGATTATCTGTCGTGCTTTTCTATAAATATTTCAGCCAGTTTTAGTTTGAACCTCGCCATTCACCATAATAATACTGTTATCCTAAATTAGTTTTGTTATAAACATTTAAAAATATAATTTTAAATAAATATGACTATAGTAAACAACCTAAGAATGTAAATGACGCAAATAAAATAAAAATGTAAACAGAGGAAACTATTGACATATAATAAAATATGAGGATTTAAATACAGTCTGGACAAGTATAAAGATCTATGAAGGAATGAAGAAACATACCTTCAATATAATACGTAACAAAACACATCATTATCTATTAAGTATGTGCCAATTAGCGTGAACTCGGTGAACTTTAAATCCTGTAAATACGAAGTGAAAAGGAACTAATTTATTACAAAAGAAATAATATTAATAAACAGACCTTGAAAGTCAACAAAGTGAGTGTATGGTTCTACAAATTATAGGTAGTTCTGACGTATAGCAGGCATTCCGAATCTTCAACAAAACTGCAACATTTATGGGATCACAAAACAGCTATTTACAATTAACTTGAATATCAACAGCGTAAATTTATTGATGTAGCAGGCGAGACCCAACAATTTGACTAGCATTCTGATACATCACAAACCATAAGTAAGACTATAAAAATGTAGTTTATACAATATTTAATATTTAGAAGAATTATCAATTACTGTGTCATTATTAATAACCATAAAAATTGCCAAAGACTGCAGCCACATTTTCATTCATTGTCTTGTTTTTTTTTTATCGCCAACACGCACTTAGTTTATAATACATCCAAAATTAACGTTTGGTACGACTGCGATCATAATTCCATCGACACACACTTGTATCGTAACATTAATTTACATCGAAAATCGGCATTACCACAAACACTTGTTCTGTATCGCAGGCCTCCGCTTGATAGTTAATTACAGTGTTGTCGACGTATGAGTCCGGCTTGTAACTGAAGAAGGCTCTGTATAGAACTAACTTATATTTTATACTACGATGTTCGCATTGATTTAATTTTATCCTTATGTCATCATTACTTTCATGATAAAATCTTATGAAACTCAGTAAAAGTATATATGGCAGTTTAAAATACTTTATGTATATGTTATTTTATGTCCGGGATTGATTGCCTTTTCCATCTATTTTAATTTTCGATATAGAATACGAGTATGCCATTAGGAAAGTTGAGGATAATAGACGGGGTTTGGAATTGAACGGGTTACATCAGCTTATTGTCTATGCGGATGACGTAAATATGTTTCGAAAAAATCCACAAACGATTAGGGAAAACACGGACATTTTACTTGAAGCAAGTAAAGAGGTAGGTTTGGAAGTAAATCCCGAAAAGACAAAGTATATGATTATGTCTCGTGACCAGAATATTGTACAGCTCGCGCAAGAAACGATTACCGAAAACCAATGATGGCGTTGCTGTCTGTTTTGATGTGTGTATGTACGCACGCCGAGGGCGGAGAGGTGCGAGCCGATGGAAGTACTGTCACTTCCAAGAAGATGAACAAATGATGACAACGCTGTGGAAATAAAGAACGTAGTAAGAGAAAAATTCGAAGCTAGTTAAACGCGCAACATATGTTTACGAATGAAATAATAGTACCGTGCGATACACGCATTCACATACAATGGAACAAACAAAATTCGTAATCTATCACAACGCAAGACTATCGATGTCGTTTCTCCTCCGACTGTACTCTTGAATATCATTCTAATTATCTCGTGACCATTCCTTTCGCCCGATCTTCTTTATCGCAGTGTTTGATTCGCATTCCTTCCGTCGGTAATCCGTGCTTGCGAGATCTATACGAAATGGAAACATAAAAATTGAAGATTTATCCTTCGAAGAAATGAAAAAAAAAATAAATAAATAAAAAAAAACTTGGAGCTACAGTAACAAATATAAATGACAATCGGGAGGAAATGAAACGCAAAATAAATATGGGAAATTCCTGTTATTATTCGGTTGAGAAGCTTTTGCCATTCAGTCTGCTGTAAAAAAAATCTGAAAGCTAGAATTTATAAAACAGTTATATTACCGGTTGCTCTGTATGGTTGAAACTTGGACTCTCACTTTGAAACCGGAACAGAGATTAAGGGTGTTAGAGAATAAGGTTCTTAGGAAAATATTTGGGGCTAAGACGGATGAAGTTTCAGAAAAATGCAGAAAGCTACACAACGCAGAACTGCACGCATTGTATTCATCACCTGACATAATTGAGGCACTCAGAAGCAAAGTAATATAAGTGACATTTTTTTTTTAATCGAGATAAGCATATATTCTAAATCTTTAACGTCACTTCTGCTCAGAGAAAAAGTAATATAAGTGTAATTCCAGTCAGTGCTGCTCCATGTTGGCCTTACTCTTGTATTACAATGCATACAGAGTTTTGTCTGAGAGGCAAACTAACACAAGTGCGTTGTTTACATATTGTTGTTGCGTTTCTTTTGTGTATGACTAATTCATTTGCCATAATGGAGAGAGGTAATAGATTACATTTTCGAAACCTCTTCGTGGAAGGCCTGCACACATTGAGCTGGACCAACTATACAATAAGGATAACTTTTGCTAAGTGGAGCAACTTGCAATAGCTAGAGAAATTCATCCCACTCTTTCCTTGATGACCTGAATCATTAGGATGGGCCTATAATAAGAACTGTAGGACGTGGAAAAGTGCGTGGAAGAGGAAGTTGAAGGAATATTCGCGGTAGGAGCACTACAGATGCACTTCATGACAGAAACATAGATGTTTCAGCAGAGAGAGATATGATTTCATTAGATGAGCCTAGTGACGTAATGAACAGCGACTAAGGCTGAATTTCATCTAAAATTTGAAATTTTTCTTAGCCCTCTTCTTTCGGAGTACCAAAAACCACATCAACTGTTGCCCTAGAGATTGAATATAATATTCAACCATCAGACACTATGTATTAAAAAAGGATCTATAAATACATTTAAAATTGCAAGCCTCATCCAGATCTTAGATGTTCTTCAAACTGTCAGATAATATCCTATGTAATTTCTACAAAATAAACAAAGAAGAAATACCAGTCTATATCACAGACACACTCATTGCTAAAACTCCAGTTGTAAATGAAATTCCTCCATGAAAATGGATAATTGCAGAACATTGCCTACAAATTCCACGAAATCATTTCAAAAATGATCCTCCATATATTCTTAAGTTAAATGCCATGGAACTACTCTGCAGCACATATAAGGATTACCTTCAAATTTATACAGATGAATCTCTAAACCCTGATAATGGAACATCAGGAGCAGGGTATTATATTCCAAAATATCAAGAAAATTACTTCATACCATGTTCAGCCTCCTCCAGTCTTGTCACTGAATTGCTAGCTATTGATACTGCTCTTTAGTGTGTTACTCAAATTTCTGAAAGATCTATTTGAATACTTAGCGACTCCAAGGGGACTATATTTCATATAATCAAATATGTACCACATCTATACGCACATAGAATTATTCCAATTCAGAAATAACTAAGTGAACTAAAAAAACTCCAAAATAAAATAAAGTTTCAATGGATACCTAGTCATTGTGGTCTACCTGGAAACGAGAAAGTCGATAACGTTGCGAAACAGGCAACATATTTGCAACCAAGACCTCTTCAAGTGATATCTCTATCTAATACCTTTACTTCAGTAAAGTTTCATTTTATAAACTTATGGATCAACAGTTGGCTCTCTTCTGACAAAGGAAAAATTTTACAGTCCGTTAAAAAGAAACCGAATGACCTGGAAATTTACGAAACTTGCCCAGACATGTTCAAATATTTTTAACAAGAGCCAGAACAGGTCACATTGTCACATAATTGTACCTGCACCAATTTCACCTTTCTGATACTCCTACTTGTATGTGGTGTAATAATCATGATGAAGATCTGGAACACATTCTTCTATTTTGTTCATCTATAAACCACAAAATAAATAAATTAAAATCATCAGTATTAGTTGCAGAAGACAACTACACAACTCTGGCTACTAGCAACAGGCCTCTATAATGAACACCGATCAAAATACCCCTAATTTACCATGAAGAAGAAGAACTGAAAATACTATGTTGTCTGCAAACAACTGTATACATTAAGAAAATTTATTGATTGATTTATTGATTCTTTCGGTTATACAGACACATTTTTTGTTATAATATGATAATAAGAAAGCTGAAGGGCTATTAAGACAGAAATGTTTCAATGTTGTAAGCAATGTCCTTGTTCTTGAATTTAAATACTATTATAGTCACAATCATGCCATGGTATGAAAAAAAAAATTCACAACCTCGAGCGGGAATCGAAACTGCGACTTCCCGCTCGAGGTTGTGAAATTTTTCTTTCATACCATGGCATGATTGTAACTATAATAGTATTTAAATTAATTAATAAGTCACATCAACGGACGTGTATACGTCACCAAACATCGTAAGATGAGATCACGCCCTTGTTCTTGTTTTAAATAATATAAAAATACTGAAAACCCTTGCACTTATATTACTTTTCCACAAAAATATTTTCGTGGCAAAATAATACAAGTGACTTTAGGTCCCTATATTACCTAAATTGTTTTAGAATAGATAATTTCTATATAGATGTTAAAAAATATAGGTACCAATATATTATACAACTGTAAATTTACAGCAACATAGTCCTGTAACAGATTTTTTAATTTCCGTTTCAACTTCAAAGTCACTTATCTCAAAACTTACTAAATGTCACTTGTATCACTTTGCTTCTGAGTGCCTCAATTAGGAACATTAAATCCAGACGCTTGAGATGGGCAGGGCATGTAGCACGTATGGGCGAATCCAGAAATGCTTATAGAGTGGTCGTTGGAAGACCGGAGGGAAAAAGACCTGTGGGGAGGCCGAGACGTAGATGGGAGGATAATATTAAAATGGATTTGAGGGAGATAGGATATGATGATATAGAGTGGATTAATCTTGCACAGGATAGGGGTCGATGACGGGCTAATGTTAGGGCGGCAATGAACCTGCGGCTTCATTAAAAGCCATTTGTAAGTGAATGAGTATCTATTTTAATTAATTGAAATTCTCGATTAATGCTTAACATTACAGGGGTAAGGACGGCCCCAGCTTACTGCTTATTAGGAAGGAAAGTTCTGTATTCTAAGTACAAAAACGTGAAGGTAACTAACTACGAGGAGATTATATAATTCGAAGGTGGTTACTTATAATTCTTTCAAACGAAAGCTATATTCCTAAAACCATTTAAAATATTTTGTAGCAAGGCAGTAGCTTTCGTTATGAGAACAAAGTATGCAATACGAGGTAATTTTAACAAATAGTTTCTACTAATTCCAAGATGCAGAAACTTAATACTTGGTGTGGTATTCAAAGACGCAAATTTATGTGACTGTGAAACTTTAAAGCAGCTGTAAGGAAACATTAAGCATAACAGAGGTAGGCCAAGTTCTTACGTACTTCTACTCCATCACTTTTATTGCCTCTCATTAAGAAAACATAAATAACGTACACATTTTTAACAGAAATTCTTAATAGTTGTTCTCCAGTGATCTTAAATCTACAGAGATTTTATACTTGCTTTTACAATGTAGGTATAAAAAAAGGAAAATAAATGCTACGTAGCTGCTGCCAAAAATCGTTTAAAATTGCAATTTACGGGCTACATCTCTTGTGACATAAAACATCATTCGGATAACTTCGGACGCCACATTTATTTTATTATTTTTTTTTTAGTAGTAGAAGGATGCAAGAACTATATTCATCACTTCTATGCAATAAAGTTTCGAATCAGGAATATTCAACAACAAGTACCCTATTAAAATAAGTCAGTTTCTATAAAAGATAAAGTTCTATTTAGAAAATCATATTTTATTACTTAGTTAAATCAAATTTCGTATCGTACTTGATTATCATGTTACAAATGGTTTTAAGGAACCCAAAGGTTCATTGCCGCCCTCACATAAGCCCACCATCGATCCCTATCCTTTGCAAGATTAATCCAGTCACTATCATCATATCCCACCTCTCTCAAATCCATTTTAATATTATCCTCCCATCTACGTCCCCGCTTCCCCAAGGTCTATTTCCCTCCGGCCTCCCAACTAACACTCTATATGCATTTCTGGATTCGCCCATACGTGCTATGATCCCTGCCATGTCAAACGTCGTCTGGATTTAATGTTCCTAATTACGTCAGGTGAACAATACAATGTGTGTAATTCTGCGTTGTGTAACTTTCTCAATTCTTCTGTAACTTCATCCCTCTTAGCCCCAAATATTTTCCTAAGAACCTTATTCTCTCAAAGTGAGAGTCCAAGTTTCAAACCATACAGAACAACTGGTAATATAACTGTCTTATAAATTGTAATTTTCAGACTTTATGACAGCACAATAGATGACAAAAGCTTCTCGACCGAATAATAACAGGCATTTCCCATATTTATTCTGCGTTTAACTTCCTCTCGAGTGTCATTCATATTTCTTACTGTTGCTCCAAGATATTTGAATTTTTCCACCTCTTCGAAGGATAAATCTCCAATTTTTATGTTTCCATTTGGTACAATATTCTGGTCACGAGACATAATCATATACTTTGTATTTTCGGGATTTACTTCCAAACCTATTGCTTTACTTGCTTCAAGTAAAATTTCCGTGTTTTATCTAATCGTTTGTGAATTTTCTCCTAGCATATCCACCTCATTCGCATAGACAAGAAGCTGATGTAACCCGTTCAATTCCAAACCTTGTCTGTTATCCTGAACTTTCCTAATGGCATATTCTAGAGCGAAGTTAAAAAGTAAAGATGATAGTGCATGTTCTTGCTTTAGCCTGCAGTGAATTTGAAAAGCATCAGATAGAAATTGGCGTATACGGACTCTGCTGTATGTTTCACTGAGACACATTTTAATTAATCGAACTAGTTTCTTGGGAATAACAAATTCAATAAGATTATTATATAAAACGTCTCTCTTAACTGAGTCAAATGCGTTTTTGAAATCCATGAATAACTGATGTACTGTATCCTTATACTCCCATTTTTTCTCCAATATCTGTGGAATACATAAAATCTGGTCAATAGTTGATCTATTACGCCTAAAACCGCACTGATGATCCCCAATAATTTCATCTATGTATGGAGTTAATCTTCTCAAGAGAATAGTGCACAAAATTTTGTACGACGTCAACAAAAGTGATATT
Source organism: Periplaneta americana (assembly GCF_040183065.1). Lineage (NCBI taxonomy): Eukaryota > Metazoa > Arthropoda > Insecta > Blattodea > Blattidae > Periplaneta > Periplaneta americana. Next base: position 70,551,132 of record NC_091122.1, on the reverse strand, counting down.
CCTCGAAAGTTACCACAGTTAGTCTTGCCCCCGTTGTTAAAAATACGTACAATTATGGACTCCTTCCATTGTTCTGGTACAATTTTCTTTTCCCAAATAGCAAGTACAAGTTAAAAAATTTCGCTAGATAATGCGCTTCCACCCTTTGGTATTAATTCTGCTGGAATTTGATCGATACCTGGAGACTTCTACTTTTTCAGATTTCCTATCGCAATTTCGACTTCTTTAAGTGTGGGTTCGGGTATAAATGGCTCAGCAATTTGTAATTGAACTTCGTCCCGTTTTATATAAATATTAAATAAAAAAATCAAAATTCATATATGTCAACACTAAACCTTATTACTATGCTTCAATAAAAAATAGTCACTTCAAAATACGAAATTTTTTTGCAGCTAATCAATTTTTTGTGCGTCATTTACTCAAATGGACATGTGGACTTTCTGCAATTCATGATTCTTGTGGCATAATGACATTAAATGTTTCATTTTACGATAGAGCGAAGAATATTTTTGCACACCAACGGTTTTTCATTTCTCCGTAGTCATTAAATACTCGTAAATTATACAATTACTTTTGTATAAAAATAAACAGTTCGGAAGATTACTGTCCCCAATAGTTTGTTTTTCAAATTTCTATAGACTTCTTGGGACGTCACTGTTCTCTACACACACTTGACTCGAAGTGTTGCCTCTACTCTTCTACAGCGTCGGTTGTTCTAATAAATCCATGCAAATACTGTCCTCTGCCCAAAATGAACTGGGATAAATCTATCTTATTAACACCATCACTGACATACGAGATATTCCATTTTAATACCCTCTTGGCTCGACAACTGAGATCACAATTGAGCTGTCTTTTGTGGCTAGCCTGTGAAAGTGTGTTTCTAACTCCAGAAGCTATCTCAATGCGGCAGTGAATTGTTTTATAGACTTGTCCTCATTTCTTCTGCGAGGGCTCTGATATATTATGACTGTCTTTTAACAATATAATCTAGGATACTTACCGGAGACACATTGACTACGGACGGCTGTAGTACTTACTGTAGCCGTTTAAATAGGCTTACAGACAATTAGTAGAGGAAACTTTCATAGATTCAACAAATCAAGACTGAATATCTATATTCAAAATCTGAATAACTGAACCGAGCTCTTTTAATGTATAAGTTTATGCCTTCGTATGTCTCTATCACAAAACGTGGCTACCCTAGTGATAATTTACTAAACAGGTGGAACCGAGCAGTTCTGGAGCATCCTCCATGTTCTCCGGATTTGAGTCTCGACTTTTTCTCTGAGATGAAAGAACCACTTAGGGCCGTTTTCTCAAAATGAATTTAAACTTGGGTTTATTTTACGCTGGTTTAAGCTTGAGTTTAACCTAAAAATCATTTTCCCCACGCTAGTTTAAATTTTGTATTAAGTTTAAACGTGGTTCAAACTTAAACCATCTGTCGTGTAGGTTTAAACTGGCATTCGTGTTAAACTTCATTAACAATATATTAATATATCTGCGATTTTTCTAGTAAAAAGGTTAGTTTCGACTGACAATATTATCACTTAATAATAAGTGTTAATATTACAGATATATTCTGTAATACAAATTAATATATCTATAATATTCTCATAGCTAGCAGTGCATTAATAACTACGGATTCCCGGCCAACAAGTCACTCAGCTGAGTGCGCTCCTAGTATAATGGCAGTTGACATTGGACATATACGTCAACATACACATGCCTAATTTGGAGTCAGGCCACAAAGGGAAACATCGAAGGAGGAGTGTTCGATCCGGTGCTGTGGATTGAATTCTGCGTAGCTCAGTGGTCAGTGCGCTTGGTACGTAGAACCAGGGGCTCGGGTTCGATCCCCGGCGCCGGAGCGAATTTTTCTCTTCAAATATTAAGTGTCAATATTACAAATAAATTCTGTAGGACAAATTAATATATCTATAATGATGTCAATATTATATTTCACTATACAATAAAATTAGAAAATAGTAATGTCATTAGAAAATGAATGAACGTATTGAAATTTCTGATGAAATAGAAGATAATAAATATTATGTGTAAGTGAGGTTATGGAGGCCTAGAATTATTCGTGCGAGAGTTATTTCGAAAAATGTGATGAAACAGAGCCTTTAACAAGTTTAGAATTCGTAAAAAAAAAAGCAAACATTGTTTTACATCAGATAAAGCATGTAATTAAAAAAGCAACTATGAAAATAACGCCACTTCACTGGAAGCAAAGTTTCTTGTCACTTTAAGATTTGCTTCAGGCAGTTTTCTCATTAATGTTGGTGACGAAAGTGATATTGATGTGTCTGCCACAAACAACACAGAAAGGTTTCTATAGCTATAGGATATTTGTCACAGCGTTATATCAACATGCCAACAACACCTTTAAAAACTGCAAAGGTTAAGCACGGATTTTATACGATTTCACGTTTTCCTAACTCTGCACATGTGAAAATACAATCACCAGGCGGAGGAGATGTAGAAACTTTCAGATACCTAGTATGAATATTCAGGCCCTGGGTTTAGGCCAGAGCAACCTGGACAGAGCAAATGTTGGCACCCTAACCCCTTTCTTTAAGTTTACCGCTTCTATTACCGAGCAAATAAAGTGAAACAATAATTGTGCCAATTCACCAAACAAAAACCTGTTTTTATATTATTATTTATTGATATTCATTTATATTGAGCATCTATTTAACAATTATTAAAATGGATTTGAGGGAGGTGGGATATGATGATAGGGACTGGATTAATCTTGCTCAGGATAGGAACCAATGGCGGGCTTATGTTAGGGCGGCAATGAACCTCCGGGTTCTTTAAAGCCAGTAAGTAAGTAAGTAAGTAAGTAAGTAAGTAAGTAAGTAAGTATTTAACAATTATATTGAAAAATCCTACCTTAAAGTACTTTCTCTTGCTCCCTCGCTCTGGGTATTTGCCCATTCTTCCCAATTATAAAACAGGGCCTGTGAATATTACATAACTAGATTAGGTCACATACTGCAACGTTAAAAACCAAATACTATTTCCCCTAGAATTATCAAGATCCTGGGTACATCAGGTGGGCCTAATTTAGTGGGTTACCAAACTGGTTAAAAAGCTGGAAATTGTTTCCTTTAAATTAAAGGAGATGATTTTCGGAGGGAAAGGAATAATGCTAAAGGAAATTAATTTTAATATTAAACTGTATCCACATATGCCACCAGATAATACACAAATCACAAGACACGAGTTATTGTACGATCTGGCTTATCACAGAAAAGTGGAATCGAGAATGCTTTCCAGTAAATTCAAGAAAACAGCTGATTAAATGACATACAACACTTCACATGGGTATAAATGAATTATTATCTGTGAAACTAGTAGATGCATTTTTCTTTATTCACTTTGATTTGATTATAGCATTAATTCTCTGTGAACAGCTGACATGATGAAATTACGTACGACCGCGATATGAAGCGTTATCGGTACACTTGACTCTGAATGGTCAGTTATTGTTGTTCAGTGTAGCCAACACAAGAGGAGCCTTGAGCATCTAGTGTCAACATTAATTTAAACGGGTGAGCTGTCGTTTAAACTAAAGAATGCCTGAAATTTATGGAGAAAATGGAAGCACGTTTAAATTGAATACTAAAGTTGAACGGGTTTAATTTATCCCAAGTTTAACTTACTTTGGAGAAAACAGCCCTTAGAGGAGTACTCCTTAGAAATAGATAGGTCATTATAACCGCTGTAGAGTAGCCAATTGAAAGCTTAGATCAGAGAGACACTGCGGATGGCAACCATCGACAATCGCCTTCGAGAGGTGTGGAGACGAGTACGTGATATTAGAAAAGATTAATTTTAAGAAATGTATGTCAATTGTGAATACATATTAGTTCCTAATTAGAGTGCTGTCACAAATTTTCGAATAACTCATGTATATTTCCACATTGAATGTCATGATATGGTAATAATAATAATAATAATAATAATAATAATAATAATAATAATAATAATAATAATTCTTTATTTATACTGGCAGAGTTAAGACCATAGGGCCTTCTCTTACACTCCACCAGGTCACAAAGTACACAAGCAGTTAAAATTTAAGAAAAAGTTAAAGAACAGAATACTAATATATTACAAAAAAAATAATAATAATAGCATAATAAAATCGACACTAAACAACATGAAAATAATACCACAATAGAAAAAAGAAATGGTTAGTATGGAAAGCGTAAAGAAGAATAAAACAAAATGGAATGTAATAAAATAATAATAAAAAAGAAAAGGAATACGAAAATTAAATAAAATTCACAATAAAAAGGCTATGATAATAAATTCATCGGCTGATAAAGAGAATAAAAAGGTGAAAGGAAGGAAAGCAATATATAGCCCATATGTTTACAAAACTATCGCAGAGAAGTTCATTGATTATTTTATCTAACATATTTATTTATAGTATATACAATATCGAGAGCGTATTTAATGCATATAATAATTTCATATTCCATTTCAATGGTTTAATGGATATCGCGTGCGCTTTCCAAACAAGCGGCCCGAATCCTGGCGTGAGAGGAGATATTTCTCTATTCCGTGGGACTGGGTGTTTGCCCATTGTGTCCCTAGTCAAATTATTAGACGCACCTTTATTTTGTAACATAATATATATGTTATTTAAATAATACATGTTTAATATTTTTAAATCATATATTAGTAAAGATTCGTATATCACTAATATATGATTTTAAAATATAAAACATATATTATTTAAATAACATACTATGTTACAAAATAAAGGTGCGTCTAATAATTTGGCCAAGGGCTGTAGTTGTCTTATGAGTCTCTTCGTGGCCCTGCATCGTGTTGACCACACGGTCAAGGAGGCCCGCACTCTTTCGTACACGTACACGCTCGGTATAAAGAAGTACGTTAAATAAGACGAAAAAGGATATTTTTGCAGTACAAACGCGATGTCCTTTTCCTTAACTTTTGCACATTGTGGAGGATTCACATATTGCAAATTTCTTGTGTTAAATTGGAAAAATCATATTAAAGAAATTACCCCGAAACTAAATTCAGCATATTTTGCTATTAGATCTATGCAGGCAAAGTAAATATAAAAACCTTAAAAACAATACACTTTGCATACTTCCACTCGGTAATGAGTTTTGGAATGATATTCTGGAGAAATTCTACAGATAGTACCAGTATATTCTTACTACACAAAGAGGAATTAGAATAATAGTACGTAGGTGACAAATGTAGACCATTTTCAAAACACTACAAATAATGCCCATGGCTTGTCAGTATATTTTTCCATCAATACATTTCCACGTATGTAATCATGAAAACATTGCAACTGATTCAACAGTTCATAGTCCAAATATGCGACAAAAAAAATGACTTTCATACTCATCGGTCTATCGTGCTATCAAAAAGGAGTGCGCTATATGACAGTAAAATTTTTAATAGCCTCACTATAATAATAATAATAATAATAATAATAATAATAATAATAATAATAATAATAATAATAATAATAATAATAATACGTGGCGCTACAGCCCGTGAAGGGCCTAGACCGACCAGCCAGCTGCTGACCTCACGCCCACATATCGAAGTAGAGGTGGACGATCATCCAACCAGAATGGAGGTATCGTATGGTTAGCACGATGATCCCCCCAGCCGTTATAGCTGGCATTCGCAACCGGATTTCGCTACCTATCGTAGCTCCCCAAGTGCATCACGATGCTTGGTGGGCACCGGTTCCATACACTGGCCGAAATTTCATGAGAAAATTTCTTCCCCTATGAGGACTCGAACCAGCGCGCATTCCGTAACGCGAATCCTAGGCAGGATGCCTTAGACCGCGACGCCACGACACGGCACAATAGCCTCACTATGGATACAAAAAATTATACTCAAAACATAAGACTATTTAGGGTCAAATTTAAGAAATACTTAATTTCTCACGCCTTCTATTCTATAGGTGAATTTATGACATTCAACAACGCTTCATGAATATTTCTGTCTTGTATTAAGTACTGGTACTAAAACTTTGTGTTGTACTAGTGGAGGACTACTGTATATTATAAAACTCTTCTGTATTTATTTCAACTAGACTGACTATAATTAAGACTTTATACAGAGCGATCGAAAAGTCGCGCACATCTTACTTAATAATACATTCACATATATTTATAAAGATGAATTTTTTACGTTTGCTTACATCAGTTTTCACATGAGTTACATCATTTTTCACAACACATGCTGAAAATGGCAGCCCCCTTCAGTAGTGCATGTACGAACTCTTTTCTTTTTGCGGCCACTTTTTGGAGCACGAGTAGATTGATGTAGTTAATCTCCGTTGTTATGTTCCTCTTTAGTTCCTCCAGAGTGTGCGCCTTGTTTTTTTATACCCTTCCTTTAAAATAACCCTACAGGAAGAAATCTGGGGACGTCAAATCGGGGGAACGTGGGGACCATAATCCTTGAGAAATGATACGCTCACCAAAAAAACTCGCACAAAAACTGCATGGTTCCATTAGATGTGTGACATATGGCACTGTCCTGCTGGAACCAACAATCACGTTTATCATTATCAAGAAGCGCAATAAACTGTGTAATGATGTCTATGTACACAACACTGGCCGAATTGTTAGGCACTGCCACATCCGGATAATTCCTACGAAATTCGTCTACAACACGTGCATAAGAACGACTGGAAAAATGATGTTCAACAATGAAAACTCGTTGCTCTTGGGAAAACGACATGTTTGCCGAGCAATAAACAAAGGACTACTGCAAGCGTCAGTGTATACATACAAATCACAATGACGTCTAGGTTTGTTCCTGTTAATACCATGATGCTATCTAGCGGTAGCCGATAGCACTTTCCAACTGCAATACACAATACAGATACTAATTTTAATGTGCACGACATTTGAATCGCTCTGTAGTACTATTAAGATTTTTTTTTACATGTTCCATATTCTAGCTATGAAGCGATGTACGAATACCATGAAATGTAAATAAATGCAATACAATACAATTATACTGTAATTGCTTTTTTTAAATGACGGGTTGCGTATATGCCAGGCGTTATCATAAATCACAGAACTAAACTGAGTTTTATTAATATGTATTTCGAACAATTTCAATATGTGTGGGCTTATCCTTCGTTCGCTAAGTCCTGCCAAAGTCTTCTGGAAATTTAAAGCGGAAATACCATAGACTTTCTTTTAAGGGTATATGTACGTCAACGACCACAAATATTATCAGAAAATGTAGGCTCTAAATTTCTAAAATGTTATAAGAAAATGAACTCACAACTGGACAAAAATTACAAGGTCCACCAACAAGACTTATTAGAACTTAAATGTCTGATAAAAGTATAAAAAGGTTACTAATAATATTTTTTCAAACCAGTTTTATAAAAAAAAATCTGCAGTTACGTACGTTATTTGGTAACATAACATTGGTAACATCGTAACATTGTTATGGCCTCTCTGACATCTTTAATATTTTTCCTGTATGTAATAAACATTTATTTCTGAAAAGTTGACTACTCTCAGATATGTAGAGTTGTTTATTTTAATACAATTAATTTTTTATTTGTCTTACATAAAATATATGACCATTTACATATTATTTTGTGACTAATCTTTCTATTTTCAAAGAAATGGGCACTACCTTTTGCATAAATGTATGTTAAATCAGTGTACAAAATTCCAGAATTCTATCTCTAATGGTTGTGGAGTTAAGAAATAATATGTGTAAAAATTTTCAAATTTTGAAAAATTTAATTTAAAGTGAAAAGTGAATTCTAAAAACTATTATTAGTAACGTTTTTATACCTTTATAGATATTGAGTTCTAATAAATCTTGTTGTGGTACCTTGTAATTTTTGTCCAATTGTGAGTTCACTTCCTTATAAATTTTTTAAATTTAGAGCCTGCATTTTCTGACAATATTTGTGGTCGTTCATGTACATATACCCTTAAGTAAAATAACAGACTAGAAGAATATGGCTGAGCGGAGGCAACTCTATTGTTATGCTAATATATATCTAGTCTTAAGATAATAAAATAGTATTTTAATGTGAAACTAAGCTCAATAAAGTAAGAAAACAGTTTTCCGCATACCTATAGGAATAAAAAGCGTCCATAGTAGAAAGTACCTGAGTAGCCTTTAAAGACGATGCTGTTGAGTGTGTGACCCTTTTGCGAAATGTAGCGCTCAATTTGCATAAAACTTCCATGACGACTGCTGTACCCGGTATGACTACGTACGTGGAACTTTTGACACATCGAGCCGCTAAAAGCGCGTTGGGCTCTGCCTTCTTTCTTACATTCTTTTTTTATTAGAGTTCTAAAATCCTGTTATCTTCGGGGTACAAGGGTCAAATTAATTATGAGCATGCTGCTATGAGATCGTTGGGCTTGCCTGTAGCAACTCCAGGCAGTATCTACCATGATTTAGACAGCTAAGATCTTAGCTGATACAACACTTTACTCTGGAAATTGAATTTTTATTGCGTCGCCTTGTAAAAACATATCCCTTATACAGTCTTCTTTTTCAGTCTAGAGAGTGGCAACTTTTTTCCCGATGGTGAAGTCGCACTGAAGCATATCTTTATATCATGAAGTGATCATGCTGTAAATTCTCAAAGAAAAACCAACACTAGGAAGCGTGCCAGAGATCACTGGTTGGGAAGAAAGTTTGAAAGTAGACACTCTTAAATCAACTGTTACAAGAAGTGTCCAAGTTTTTGCCCATACATAGGATCAGTTGTTGCTTTTTAATTAGTTAAATTTACTATAGCGTGAGCGACAACCGGCGTTTAAGATCACCGACAGTTTCAGTGAAACTAATGCGTCACTCATTACAAATCACAGTTTTATGAAAATAAAAAAAAATCTCCTGACATTAAAGTCATGTCTCAAAGCTACTTGAATTTGATAATTGTCAAAAAACCCGGATGTGACGTCAGAAGTCATGATCCAAAGCTGCATAGTACATAACAATCAAGTTCGTACTAGCTAGGAAACGAAAATGCTTGCTTGATTGATTACTTGTACACTAAACAAACATGGATGCCTCATCAGCAATTGGAGCTGAAGATGCTTTGGAAATAAAATGTAGAACAATACGTTAATCTTAAACATTGACATTGGTACTCCGGTATCTTCTTTACATTTTTTAAATATTGTAATATTTTAGGTCTTTATCTTTTCCACACAATTTAAAAAGTGTAATTGAAATTTTGCTATTTGAAGTGTTCTATCAGTGAAGTGTGAAGTGTTTTGTGTAAGTGAAGTGTGTTTGTATCAGTGAAGTTTATAGTGGCAGTGCAAAGTATTTGAACAATTAAATGTTTTCGAAGTGTCAGTGAAATCAGGATAGAATCAGTAAAATGTGTCGTAGTTCCAGTGAGTGAGTTGTCAGCGAAATAAGTGTAGTGATGAAATACTTGTGCAGCTATGAACATATCATACTCGTGGATTTTAGTTCGAACTTAGGGTTAAGTTACAAATTAGTTTTACTTTAAATATTATTTTAAGTGATCGTGCCCATTTAATTTAGAATTATTATTATTATTATTATTATTATTATTATTATTATTACTATTAATATTAATTATTACTGTTAGTATTATTATTAATTTATTATTAATTGTACTTTTTATTAATTGTGTTTATTATTAGTTGTCATCATAAAGCACAATTAGTTACCACTGCCACCGGGTATTTACCCATTTGCAGTGTGAATAAATAAATAAATATATACGTACATACATAAATACATAATTAAATCGTAATGAAACAGTATTAGTGCACAGCCTTCTTAATTCAGTTCTGCATCGTGATGTAGTAGTAATAATAATAATAATAATAATAATAATAATAATAATAATAATAACAACAATAATTTATTTAATATATTTAATTTATTTATTTATTTATTTATTTATACTTCCAGAGTTAAGTCCATAGGGCCTTCTCTTACACTACCATGTCACAAATTATACAAGCAGTGAAGTTAAAGAACAGAATACAGTAGAGCATCGATTATCCGAAACAATTATGGATGGGATGTGTTCGGATAACTGATCATTTACGAAAACAAATTAATTGTACCGGTATCATAGGAGCAGTATGAAACAAAGAAACACGGATATTAAACACGAAACTGTACATAGAGTATATATTATGTATCACACGTCTTACAAATAACACAGAAAACTGACTAGCCTAGTTTGACAAGTTCAAAACGGCCATTAAATTAGGTCTATAGTTTAGGAAAAGAGGTCCAAACTTTTTTTTTTTTTTGTTTCAGAGCTGAGACTCGTTCTTTTGCCGCTAAATCTCGCAACAGCACTAGCGAAACTTCTACATGGCGCGCGCGCAAATTCAAATTTTCCGACTGGAACGGTTTCGGTTGATCGGTATTCGGATAGGCTAATCGATGCTCTACTGTACTAACATATTACAAAAAAAAATAACTGCATAAAAAAATCGACACTAAACAACATGAAAATAATACCATAATAGAAAAAAAGAAAGTAAAATACAGATCTAAAGATTTGAATATAATAAAAGCAACTCAGGGGTCATAGTTTAAAAATGTCAAAACATGTAATACTTCAACTTACGTATTGTGGCATGTTGAAATATACCTATTACTCTATACCAGAATAAAACACACATACAGTACATACAATAGTAATCTCTATTTTAAATCCAGTTTAGTCAAATCGGTTCGTGTACATGAAATTGCTATTATATAGTCTACTAACAGACATATAAATGCACATTACATGTTTTCTCTTTCTGAAATGAGCCAATCCTTTTTCTTACGCCAGGTCAGTCTCACGATCTACCAAGACCTGTAAAAGTACCAACGACACATTTTCATCTGTGAGCAATCAGTGGACCTACCCCTTTTACTGTTGCTCACTCGGAAAGATTTGTTGGCTGCGACATTGCTATTTAGTTAGTGACGCACCTTTTGCATTAGCAAGGTGTGATTTTTATTGCCCAATATAAATCTCGGTTGAAAATATGTTGATTCGTTGTTCACTGTAATATGCTGAAGCACGTGTAAGTGTTGTACGCGGCTGTGGCGTTTTGGAATTTTTTAAATGAATTTGAGAGTACAATGATACGAAAATCATTTACCCTTGTGTCACTCTTAGGGCAGATTATATAAACCATTTAATCTTAGATCGGAGGTTAAATTGATCCACGTTCTAGCTGAACTTGGAATTTTGTGTTATATAAAGTTTAATCTGAGATTAATTTGTCTTAAACTAAAGTCAACTTTGACTGAAGAAATTTCTCCGATTAAGTTAGATGATCCAAGTTGAGTTATTTCTTTTCTGTTTAAAATATACGAGTAGAGATTGTGCAAAAAGAATAACCATTGTTATTAATATTAATGCATATGATGTATATATGGGCAGGGCATAGTTGCGCCCCATGGTCAGATAAGATGTAGCAGATAAAAAAAAAGGGTCCCTGTTTTGTGGCCATAGTTGCGCCCCGTTCCCATCAAGTAGAGAAAGGGGCATGGCATAGTTGCGCCCCGATGAAATAGGTAGAGAAGAAGACACTACGGAAACTCGAGTCTTATAATCAACCAACCTTATTGATTTCTTATTCGATTTAATATTTATTAAAATGAACACCATGAAGTTGGCAGTACTTTATTAACCGACATAATTGAAGACCTCCCTCGAATAACGGTGTAACCAACAAAATACTACTTCTATGTTATGAACAAAAAACGTCTGATAGGCTTTTCTTAAGTCATGTAACATTACAGCTACCAGTACAATCTTGTTTGAGGGTTTATTCAAATATTAGATAATAAATAGTAACATTTCAAGTTCATAGTTTTGAAATAACAGACATTGTTTTGATATTACAATGGAATAAAAGTGTATCATCAATTAAAAAACAAATTAAACGTATGAAAATGAATAAAAATGAAAGATTCATTATTTCTAAGGGCAGTACAATGTAATGTTCATACAACATAGGCAATACATGCTCAAAATCACTGCAGAGTAGAAAAAGACTAAAATATAAGAGAAAAGTTATGAACAAAAATGAAAGTCCTTTATTTCTAAGGGCAGTACAATCTCATGTTCATACAACATAGGTATCACATGCTCAAAATCACTGCAAAGTAGAAAAAAACTAAAATGTAAGAGAAAAGTTATGAACGAAAATTAAAGATTTTTTTATTTCTAATGGCAGTTCAATCTAATGTTCAGACAACATAGGCATCACATGCTCTACAAGGGAGAAAAAAAAAGTAAGATAAAAGTTATGAACAAAAATGAAAGATTCTTTATTTTTAAGGGAAGAACAATGTAATGTTCATAGAACATAGGCCATCACATGCTCAAAATCACTGCAAAGTAGAACAAAAAAAGTAAAATGTAAGAAAAAGGTTATCAAAGTGCAGCACACGATATGATACTACTCCTTATACTCTAGTTCAGTGGTCGTCAGCACTCGCTGAAATGTGCAATGGGTACGCTGTGACGTCCCGTGTGCACTGTCGTGCAACAGGGAGAGATAGAGAGCATACCCGCTAGCAGCTACGGGAGCACTATAGTGCACTGCGTTTTCCGCGGATAAGAGAGGCTAGCCCCAGCGTGCTCTGTGCTGACGCCCCTGCTCTAGTTGGAAACAGGTAAATCCATGTAGAACTTGCGGTGCTCAATATCAGTAATGAACTCACACATGTAAGATCTCGCTTCTTCTCTTTTTTGATGGGCAAGGGACCTCGATACGCTGTTTCTTGTGAAATGGATACACAACCCATGACTGTAAAGTCCCATGAGATTTTCGCACATAAACGGAAAAGAGATCATGTTGTGAATATTTAAGCCACATTGCTTCTGTTATTTTAAATATTTTGGGATGAGTGACATTCTTGTCCAACGTATGAAAATTTCTGAAGTCCTCTGATTGCATGTAAGTAACCTGGAATGGATTTGTTGGTCTTGCGGCCACTATCACTTCAACACATTGGAATGGTACGTAAACTTTTGCACTCCTTTTTTGTTTTTCTATTAGTGCGAAATATCTGTCGCAGGGCAGAAAACTGTGTCCACTGGACAGAAATTTTTGCTCTACGGTAGAAAAATATCCCCAAAAAATAAAATGCCTCAGAAGTGACAGCATTTTGTGATTGTTATTCTGTGATATACATCTATCCGACCACACAATAAGACTTCTTGTTTCCCTAGCAGATAAAGGTTTGAAATTTTGCAGGATATGGGAAAATAAACAAGAAGCAACTTCAGAGGCTCCTCGATTTGCAACTCCCTCATGCCATAAATGCAAAGTTACTTGAACAGAGCCAGCATAACATAGGTGAAAACGAAACCTGCTGCATGTCTGCGCATAAGACTACGACACTATTATTTTGCCTAGCTATTTCAACACAGCGTAGGCTTGTTCTGCTTTCCTATGGTGTAAGTTTGTTTCAAATTCAATCCTTCTCGTCTCTTCAGCAGTTGTAGCGTAGTATTGGGAAGTTGTACAAAATATCTGTCACATTTTTGACATGTGTCTGATCGTGGAAGCCCAAATGTTAAATTGAATCTAGATCTAAACACATCTCTATATTGGTGAAGTGATAAATGGGTGTCTGGATACTTTTCCTCAAACATTGAATGCATTGTCGATACATTTAGACCTGGTGGAAGGTAACTGCATATAGTTTTTTTTCTGCTATAGTGACTTTCCTGAGTAGGAAATGACTGAATATGTTGAACAATCAAGACTATAGTTTCATTTGTGGTACGATGAGGGCGATTCATATGCCTGCCTCTTTGACCCGTTAGTGGTCCATTGTTTTTCATTTTGGCTTGCAATATTTGTATGCGTTTCGAGCTGATAGCATATACTTGAAGAAGAGCCTTTAAACACACTTGCACTCTCTTACCTCGAATGAACAGGAAATACTTTAAACTACATTGCCTACGTGAGAGATTTTCTTCTCTATAACGTCTTCCAATGTCACACAATTCAGTGCACTGGTGAACAAGAAATGATGACTGCTCATCGTGTGTCTTATTATAATAATCCGTAAACAAGCGTAGTTTTGTGTCATGGTCGAGAATTTTGCATCCTGCATATTTACATTTGCAAACAGTTTCCTGAAATATAAAATATACCATACAAACTTAAACTTTTCAATATATGTATAAATTAAGACAAATGTATTTCATTTTCACTTAAATTTATACATTGAACTGCATTAATATTTCAATCTCACCAACATTACGTCTAACCTATAGAACTAATTTTTTGTATTGTAATAATGAGTGGAATAATGACTACATTATGCATTTGAAGTATGTTAGCAATGACATCGGAAACGTTTGTATACAATGCAGAACGGCCCCGAGGTTCACTCAGCCTCCTATAAAATTGAGTACCGGGTCTTTCCCGGGGGTAAAAGATGGTCAGAGCGTGGTGCCGACCACACCACCTCATTCTAGTGCCGAGGTCATGGAAAGCATGGGGCTCTACCTCCATGTCCCCCAAGTGCCTTCATGGCATCTTACGGGGATACCTTTACCTTTACCTTTTTTAAATAAAGACTTTGTAATGATGTTACATCTTTATTCCACTTACACAATTTGGAGGTTGTTTTGCACGTTTCACTATACATTTGTTGTTATATACTCCATCTCATGATCTTTTAATGATTTTCTTTTGACATCCTTCCATTCGTCAATGTTAATCTTGCGTTTAAGTCCTTTATTTACAGTTTTTTATACACTGAAGTTACCACAACAGAGCAGTTGGCTGCCATCTTGACCGATGTTACATCTGTATTCCACGGACCGCTACTTTCAACTGTCTCTAGCTCATTTAATATTACGAGTATGACCTGCAGATCGCAGCATCACATAACACATCGATGTTGGGTACTGTTTCCACTATAATCCCACTTAAGCAAAATTTGATGTTACACCATTATTCGAGGGAGGTCTTCAATTATTCAAATGAGTGAGCCGTTGGAATATGGGGCCTTAGCGATCTTGATATTTTATTAGTGATTTTCACACCGTCTGTGGCGTATAGTGAGGTTAAATTAAAATGAATGTTAAGTTTAGTGAAAAGGGTAAAGAGTTAATAATTCACAATGGTTCTAAGTTTAAATTTTCGAAACCCTGTACCGTAGGGTTAAGATATCGATGTAGAAACAAATAATGCAGTTCATTTACCAATAAAAAAGTGTTATTTTAAATAGCAAAATTGATCATAAGCTAGGACTACCTGGTTTCAATGCAGCTATCACTAATATTTTTAAGTAATTTATTTATTTTATGACAATCACTTTCGTGTGTACTATGCCCATCGGGGCGCAACTACGCCATATCCATTCTGCTACCTGATTTCTTCGGGGCGCAATTATGCCATGCCTAGGTCACCCAATTGACCGCGGGACGCAACTATACCATACCGGTATATAGGCCTATATATGTTTTCAATTTCTTGCCTTAATAAACAAACATTCTTATATTTTAATAAGGCTTTATCGTGTTCAGCAGTATCAAATAACATAACCTATAAATTATATTAAGTTTATAACCATTAAATATTAATGGATATGATATGACATTCATAAATTTTCAATTAACTGTATTATTAAACGAAAATTGTCGTTTTATAAAGCTTTATTATGTTTAGCAGTATCAAGCAACATAACATAATAACAATTTGGAAAACGGTCAATCTTCTTCTTATTGTTCGCCATTATTTACAATGCACAAAAGAAACCAGTGTCTCCAACAGAGTGTACGGAAAGTCGCCAAAAAGTAGTTGAAATGTCGCTAGATTTCTCATTATCAACAAAGAAAGATTAAATTTTGTCACTATGGGGTGTTAAAAAGGTCGCTAAATCTCTATTTAAGCAATGTAAAAGTTAAAAGAAATTGTCGTTGAAAAAGAGTTGAAGTCGCTAAATTGGCGACACTGAACAAACCTGTACAACATGGCCCGCGCATCACATACTTCATATGTTTATGCGATGTTGCCAAATCCTTTTCACGTGAACTCAGACTGCATTTGAACCAAGGCAATTTGATCGCGGAAAAGTTTTATACAATAGAAGAAGTGTCTGAACTCGGTTCACTTTCCGATTTTCGATCAAAGTTGATCAGAGAGCTTTATACAATTGGGCCTTAAGGTCACATTCCAAAGATGCTGAATACTTTTACGTTGACATGATTTCTGAACGTAATATATCATATAGAGTTGAACTAATTTAGTATCAAGAATAAAAATTGTGGTGATGTTTGTATTGTGATGGCAGTTATGATGATGATGATAATGATAATGATGATAACGACGACGAGATTAGAGGTTAAAACGTCCATTTCAATGAGTCCGCAAACACAAATGTCCACTATCAAAATGTCCACTTACACAAATGTCCTCAAATGCAATGTCCACTTATATAAATGTCCATAAAATTAAATGTTCGCTTATATAAATGTCCACTAGGTTAAATGTCCACAAATGTAAAACTATTTACGATTCCATGAACGGTGCTTAGCTCTAAAAACTGAGATGGAACTACCTTAAATGTCCCGTCAGACAAAATGAAGTCACTCGCACACGTCAATATCCAAATTAGATGAGAATATAATAATTCTGTTTTAGTCTTCTCTGTCCGAATCATGCATTAAAAACCTGTCACTTCTATTGGTTTCATCGTATGGGGCAGTTATTTGAAATTCTTACAAATTTTGGATGTTGGGAGGTCGAGTCCTGTCTTGTTCATTATTGACAGTTCTTCTCAGATTGTTTCTTTCTGACAGTCTTACCAAAATTTCTTCACTGCTAATTTGACCAGCAACCTCACGTACAATTCTAGATGGTGCTTCGTGTGGCCGCTCAGGCTCTCTCCCGGAGTGCTGCTTTTATGCGCTGAACTGCTACACCAGCAGGATCTGCCTCATCAATATGTCGCCTTGTTTCGTCTTTATCTACATGTATGTTATCCATATCAGCATTGGTAATACATCTCGTAAAGTCCGCGTCATCGTTTTTGGCGTGTGAAATAAGTAATGGGAACGTTAAATGCGAGTGTTTTACATTTGCCGCAGTCAGTCTGACAACTGTGTTTGACAAATGGCTGATGTGACGTATATAGGAAGTGGTACCATTCTCAGCTGCACTGGCAACATGCTCAAAAACTGAGCATTACATATCTAGGACACACACCAAAAACGCTGGCGCCAATTGTACCACAGGTGCTTCTTTTCACACACCTCCAATATAATTTATTATCATTCTTGCTCCTTGAATGAAAGTGATACGATAAGCCATTGTGTACTAGAATGTTTTTTCCTTTTTGTGAACGTATAATTTTAGCCATTCTGTCACTCTTGATTTAAAATTCGGTACGTCGCTTAGCAGTCTCAATAAAACATTTTACATTGTGTCCTACTCCTGACTACTGCTTCTGTAAAAAAAAAATATATTATGAATTTTTTCCAATTATGGACTTTTTTGTGGGCATTTTTTAATGCGGACTTTTTTATACAGGACATTTTGTTGTGGACTTTTTTATCGGTCCTTTTCTCTTTGGATTTTTGCTCTGGACATTTTTGTTTGTAGTCATTTTTCTTCTGGTCATTTTGAAGTGGAAAACTTAACCCGGAAGCGATGACGATGATGCTGAGAAGCGTAGATCACTTAGTTCGTCAGGGACTATCCAGAGTGAACCACAGGCAGTGGGTCCACAGTACACACGTAATGAATTATGGTAATGGGGATTTCTTGGTATATGCCATAGGGAAACCGGACAACCCCTGTGTTGTCTTGACCACGGGCTTGCTCAATATAAGTTATAAATTCAGAGTGGATTTGAATAAGGGTCCACTGACATATAAACACCAAGCCATCCTCAAAGCACAGTTTAGTACTAGTATATACAGTCAGGAAGCTTTAGTTGTGAGGGTGCTAGGAACAATAAACTGTGCCGGTACTATTTGGCATTGTCTGTAATAAGGCCATATTAGCAAACCTAGTGATTAGTAACTATCTATGGATGCATATTTACTACGTATTGAGCTTCGTGACAGTATATACTAGACTGTGGTCAAAGTATAATGCCTTCGACATCTAAAGAAATTATTATTAGTAAGTTAAATGTTATCTTCTTCGTTATTATTACTTATCTTCATTTCTGTTCCTAATATAGCCATAATTTTGTCTAAAGATGTTACTGCATTAGCCAAAATGATGGAACTTATCTTGATTCATTTCTGTTTCTAGTATAGTCATTACTTCTACTAATAGATGTAACCTCTTGAGGTACAATGATCGACGCTTATAAAATTATCTACATTCAAATAATACTGTTACCATTTCGGCTACATGTTGTATCTATATAGGGCCAATATAATGCTTGAACCAACAACGTTGGGTATTTATAAACATGTCTTATTTAATTTTTGTAAGGCCCTAATTAATACCTAGACATCTAATGCTGGAGTCTCGAGGATGGAAGCTTATAAACTTATCTCGACTTCTTGTTTGTTTCGAGTATAGCCAATATTTCTTCATAGAGAAGTTACCGAATGAACCTAAACAATAGACGCTTATAAAATTATCAGAATTCACATCTGTTTCTGGTACGGTCATAAGTTGTATCTAGATATACTATACTCACGCCTGTAGACACATAAATAGAAGCCACATGATCAGGCATTACAAAAGGTAGAAAAAGGCATACAAAAAAGCAGTAAAGAAAAGGCATTTATACAGAGTGTTAAAAAAGTATCCAATATTTCAGGAGGTGCTAGTATGCATCAAAACAAGAAAATATTGTCTAATAAATATGGGTCCTACAACACATACTTTCTGAGATCTGAACACTTGTTCATAGGAGGTGCTCAATGTGACGTCCATTCATGGCAATGGATTCCTCTGCCCTTCGGCGTAAGGAATCACGCACTCTTTTAAATTGACCTAGCTGTTCTTGTTAACCAAAAATCTAGGGGATTTAGATTTGAGAAACGAGCAGCCCAAGGTGTGAGGCCTCCGCAATCAATCCAGTGGTCCTCAAATGTCAGCGTTAGGTGTTCAAGCTCATTGCGGAAAAAAATGTGCTGCTGTGCCATCATGCATGAATCACATTTGTAGTCTCCAGTAAGGTAGACAATACGTTAATAAGAAAGTCCTGACAACGAGCCCCAGTTAATCTCTGTGGTAGTACGTATGGCCCTTAATCTATCGCCAAGAAAGCATGCTCATACGTTGATTGAGAATCGGTGATGATGCCTTGTTTCTTCAAGTGGATGGGAATTTTCATCAGCACCATCTCTGCTGAACCCCGCTCATATTCGCAACCAAACTTTTCTTTGTGACAAATCAGTATTTCATACCAGGAGTGTCAACCACGGTATGATTATCTGGTAGCCTGCTGTATTGTAAGACAGAAAAATGCATTTCCAAAAATGGATGTCACATTGAGCACCTTCTCTGAACAAGTGCTCAGATGTCAGAAAGTATGTGTTGTAGGACCAATGTTTACTAGACATTTTTTCTTGTTGTAATGCATACTATCACCTCCTAAAATATTGGATAATTTTTTAACACCCTGAATTTTTAAAGAGTAATATTATTTGTAAATAAAAATAACAAAAATATTAGACTCACTATTTTAATACTGTATGTCATTGTTATACATTACTACAAGGAGTTTCTTCAGATTATTAACATTGCAATTTTGTCGTTTGTCACACAACAGGTTCCAGAACAGAGGTGTAGGTGATTTCTCACGGCGAGGGTGAAATGAACAGGCGGCCCATTAAGATGGAAGCGTATACGAAGTCTCGTTGCAAGAGGAATATCGTCTAGTACAGTAGTTTCCAACCTTTACTGACTGACACACGACACAATTTACTGAACGCCCACGATATCGCGACACACTTATTTAATTTTTATTAATAATAATAATAATAATAATAATAATAATAATAACCAATACTTTTCTTCTGGAGAAAAATGCAATGGAACTCTGTGTAGAATATTTTATAGCGGACGCCCAACTAAGACTTTCAAGATCTAAGTTGAATTCAAAGAAAAATTATATTAAAAACAGTTATTCACACATATTTCGGTTCCATGTTTAAAAAATGCAACAAAAACGTGCCAGAACGCCGTTCCAGCGCGTTCCGCCAGAATGAAGCACTGATAACTTCTATGTAGTGTCGGACATCCAGTGTCGTAGATAGCTTGATGCTAACACGCAATCGAAAATTCTAAAAGAACAAGCAGCAAATTGAGTGGCATTAGAAAAACAAAACAAAGATATGTGTCAAAATTCCAACTTATCTATGCTGCATGTCCGATAAAAGGTTTTTATTATCGTTTTTGAAAACTCGCCTACTTAAATTCATGTGAAGTCTGCGCTTGGTGGGTTGCACAGAGTTTCTCTATACGTGGCCTTATGGTGGAAAAACTGAACTGAACTTTTTTGCAGGTGTTCACGTTTCATTGGTACAGTCTGTCTCATGATAAAATGTACCATATCAAAGATTTCATTGCAAATAAAAAAAATGCGTTGTAAAGAGACTTTCTGGATGGCTTACAATTTATTTTTCAATTCTAAAATTTCGCGGCACACCGGTTGGGAACCTCAGGTCTAGTATATGCGGCAATTTGTTTTGTATAAAATGTAGGTACATAGGCCCATCACTATTTAAATTTCCGGGCAAAATGAATGGTCCTATCAGTTGATCATACAGATCACCACACTATATACTCGTATTTATATGTTGAAAATTGGTTTTCTTTCTTGGCTTTAGGGTTAATATCCGCCCATTCACGTAAGTTATGTAAGTTACTAATGCCATCCCGTGTGAACTATGACTCATCAGTGAACATAATACAAGGGTAAAACTCTCCACCATTTCCGTTTAACCAGGTGCACAACTCGAGACGATGAACATGATCTTGTGGCTCTAAATTTTGCACTTCTTAAAGACGATACGGATACAGTTCATTTGCATTGAGTTTCCTCCACACCTTTGACTGAATAACACCAAATCGCCGAGCTACAATTCTTGTTAAAGTTCGATGACTGCGTTGTAAAGCGTTAAGAATGTTTTCTTCTTCTGCTACATCATGTTATTGCCATCTATGGATAAGAATACGAATACTAGTGTTAAATGTTCCACTAATAGTCTTAGGATTCGAAATTCTACGATTAAGATAATGGCGGTGATATTCGGCCGCAGCAACTGTTGAATTTACCTCACACATACCATAAATAAATGCCATATCTGGATATTCCTCAGTTGTAAATTTATACGACGTCTTGAGACAACGAACAAACTGCTAAGTCCACAATGTATGACCGACAACTTACTGAACATGTGACAAATGATTCTCGATGCATTGCAAATAAGCGTATGCACTGACTTGAGAGCTATATTCACACCAACACGTTAAGAAAAACAATGATTATTCTTGAATTATGTGAGATGTGAAAAAAAAACTTTATTAAGAAAATGTGTTGCAAACCACTTCAGAAAACTCCATTAGTGGCAATAAAACCTCTTGAATCACTCTGTATATAAATATAAATGTAAATAAGTAAATAAATAAATAAACAGGGTGATTCACGAGGATTTACCGTCACTTACAGAGCTTATTTCTGAAGACATTTTGAGCAAAAAAGTCATATAAACATATGTCCTAATGTCAATATTTTCAGAGTTACACTAAATTAAAGTTTTTTTGTTAAATACGATTATTCTATAGTTTTAGGGTAAAAGAATATTACAGATAAAGAATGAACTATTCAGGAGTATTATTTCTTTAATTAGCTAGTATTCTGAAGCTAAAAATTTGTTTTGAATTACATAGTTGTTTCGTACAGAATATTTTGTTTGATTTCATTTACAAAATTACATTTTTCTTACGCATTTGTCACAACAATTGTTACAAATCACGCCACTCTTGTAAATTCTTCAAGATTGTGCAATAGGATGCATACTTAAACTTTAAAGAATCAAGTTCCTAAAGTCGTATTAATTGTAACAATTTTTGCGATAATTGCGTAAGAATGGTGTAATTTTTATTAAAAAATTGAAAAACAAAACCTGTTCAAAGCAATTAACAACACACTTTAGCGTCAGAACACTAGCCAATGAAAGAAATGATACTCTTAAATAGTTCATTCTCTATTTATAATATTCTTTTACCCTTAAAACTAAAGAAAAAATGTATTTTATTAACAATTTCAAACTAATGTAACTGTGAAAATATTGAGGTTAGGACACACATTTATATGACATTTTTTCCTCAGAATGTCTTCAGAAATAATCTCTGTAAGTGACGGTAAATCCTCGTGAATCACCCTGTATCTTTATACACATATTTATACTTGTCGGTTTAAGCTGGAAAACTCTTAATGTCTATTATGTATTTTGATCTGTTTTTCTCCCCTATATTAAGTAATGACCTGACCATTCTCTAGTCTGAATTAAACTAAAGTTAACTATGACTTCAGTGTCTTTTACAGAATTCCACTTATTGGACAAAGAGAAAGACAGAAAATAGGAAATATTGGAAAGACTGCCCATATACAGAAAACTATGAATGAATGGAGGACAACATTTATTTAATTTCTTATTTTTCCGTCCGGGAATCTCTAAGAAAATTACTGGAATCAAACTCGCTATCATAGTAATTTGGCTTCTATTTTGAAATATTTCGTGTTACTGATGAATATGATTATCTCTGCTAATGCAATGTAGCATTACAAACCGTTCATCTTCTATTTGATTTATCAGTTGTATGGAGCGAAATGTATAAGTTCACATATTACATTTACTGTAAGTATATGAATGTAACATTACATATTTTACGCCACTTTTCAAAATGTTTGTTTGACTGCTATTGTAATTTGTTCCCAATCTTATTTATCACACTTATAAAAGATTGTAAACGCATTTGTATTGTTTTATGTGTTGTTTAGTTTTCCTTAAGTACAACCTTAACATACCTTAGTTGCAATAGATCGATTTGAAAATTTTGGAGATTCATTAAAATAAATAATAATAATAATAATAATAATAATAATAATAATAATAATAATAATAATATATTAAATACTTATGAAATATTAACATTTTCAACTAAAGTATTGTAAGATATTTTGACAATTTGTTACCCGTTTGAAGTTATTAGTAATTTTCAAAGCATTCGTAGGTAATTCTTTTGTTACTTTCATTTAGTTTCCCACAAAGTTTTTGCTCTTTCATTTTAATTTTGAGATTAAATTTGGATTATTGCAATAATACAATTATTTTCAGGGTAGGCTAAGTTTGTCTAAATAAATTTACAAGAAAGTACAAACAACTATAGTCCCGTCGCTCTAATTTCCGGCAGCCAATCGCGTTGCAGGTCGGCTACATTTAAACGTGTGCGTCTTGTGATTCGCTGATTCATTTCTTAAGGCTCGATAAGTACTTAATATAATCGCCCGCTATTTTAGCTCTTTCGTTGGCGTTCGCAGAAAGCCCACGAAAACGTTATTTGCCGCTCAATTATTTGCTGAATTACATTGCGTTTGATTTATTATCATAGGAGCTACGACATGATAATGTTTAACGGTGTGGCAAATAGATTCCTCGTATGGTAGCTCGGCAACGTAAGAACAAAAATGGCGAACGATACTACCTACCTAGACTTTATAGAGCCTTCACTTTCTAAGACGTAAGCAAAGAGACAGAGTCACGCCGGAAATAACAGCGTCGGGACTATAGAAACATTATTCAATATCCAACGGAAATAAAACGAACTAGGTTCTAGGTACTAGAGATGAACGATCGAAAAAGCAAGACTAACAGCGCCCGCAAGGCCGAAAACCCGCTCGACAATGTTGTATAAGTTGCGTCGTTGACGTAAAGACTGCTTGTGAGTGTTTCGAGACGTCGAGATTGATCACTCTCGAAGTCCCGAACGTCAAGCAGCCTTGAATCGCCACAGTTGTTTATACCTGACTGAACGTTTATCTACTCCGTTCCTCAGTCCAGGCCCGATGAGAGGGTATGGAAGACATGGCTGTATCCTGGGGGCCCAGGGCTTCCAGGGGGGCCCGTGTAACGTGATGGTAATACTATATAGATATTAATTAAAATTAAAAGTAATAATATTATTTAATTTGTGCGACATTTTTACACACGCGGATCGCCATGAAATTGTTGCATTGGGCGTGGCAACTACACATCACTCAACATCACGAACACGATGGTCAGCCAGGATAGACAGAGTTAAGCCATTTGTTTCACACATTTCAGGGTTGAGAACAGCTCTTGCAAAAGTAAAGGATCTGGACATCGCTGCAGAGACATTAATAGATATGAACGGTACTGAAACATATCTAACCAAATTTACTTGTATTGTGATGTCTTCAATGTGGATGAAGGTTCTCTCCGAAATCAACCATTGGAATTCCGTTCTGCAGGCTAGAAAGGCGACAACAGACGTGAAGGTGGAGAACATTAAGGCGTTGATTCAAAATTTGAAAACATTGCTTACAAAGTGGGACATGATTTTACAGGAGTGCGTGCTTGTGACAGCAAACATTGGTGTACCTCAGAATTTTCCCGAGAAACGAAAAGTTAGAAGATCTTCCCAAGAAGTGTATGACAATGACATTCTAAAGGAACTTTTTAACGTGACGTTTTCTACGTTCTCATGGACAGTGTCATTGGGAACTTACCAGAGCATTACAAAGCTGTTCCTGCAATAAATGAAATGTTCAGTTGCTTGTGGAATTATCCCTCACTGATAAAAGAATTACAGCAAAGAGTGAAAAAATGGGCTCAGCTCTATCAAAATGTTTCTGAAGAGGATATTGTATTTGAAATCGATCATCTTAAGACTATTCAACCAGCAAACTTTAAGAATACCTTACAACCTCTTCAACTCCTGAATGTCCTTACTCAACAGAAACTGACCAACCTACTTCCAAATGTCGGCATTGCGTTGAGCATATTTATTACATTGCCAGTAACAGTCTGTTGCTGAAGCAGAGAGGTCGTTTAGCCTGTTGGCGAGTGTGAAGAAAATATTTCGCTCAACAATGTCGCAAGGGAGACTATCAAGTCTTGGTACCTTAGCTTGGAAAGCAGTCTTGCACGAGTATTGGACTTTGAAGAAATAATAGACTATTTTGCAAGTCGAAAGGCAAGAAAAGCTCCACTGTAGATTTAATTTTAAAAAGTAATATTCTCCTAAAATGTAAGTTAGTGACTTAGTGTGTGTGTTAATATTCAAAATAAGGAATAGAGAATAGAGTAGTGTAAAATACTCGTATTTGTTCACTTTCGTAATGTTTATAATAAAAGCATTGTTCAGTGTTATGCTACTTCACATATATGAGTGTTCTCAATATGTCGTTTGAAAGGGGGCCGCATAGAATCCTAGTCAGGGGGCCCATTTCGTCTCTCTACGGCCCTGCCTCAGTCGTTATTTAATTACTAGGCCCTTATTAAAAGGCTAAGAATGTTCTTTTCATATGTTTGAAATCAAGTGTGCTATCTCAAGTAAAAAGATTTTAGCGTTATGTTGTATGTTTCTTAGAAATACAAATTTATTTGAGAATTTTTGTTTTCCTATTTATATAGGCTTAAGTATAGGCAATATCAATTATAATAGAACTATAACATTTTTTAACTAAGACACTGTTCTGTTTTGTCTTTTTGTCTCATTTAAACATTTATAATGTTATTTATTTCAATGATGTAGGTATGTTATTCAAAGTTACGAAATCTTTCCACGCCGACCAAATGCTATTTCGAGAATGATGAGCGAGACTCGAAGCGCACGAGAATGAAGAGACGAGACTCGAAAGACAAATGCAACGAACATAGCGAGCGAGAGCGACAGTTTTGTTCATCTCTACTAGGTACATAGTTTACTTAGAAACCTATTTTCAAGTCCGCAGCTAAAGTTAAATTAAGAAAAATATATATCGACAAATATCATCGAGGATATAAAATGTAAGGTCGTATATTAATAAGGATTAAAATAAGCTAAACGCAGTCCAGCTTGTTCTGGAAAGAATATTTAAATATTTTTGAAATTCTCGAGTAATTTTTTATACTTCATTTTAATGTAACTTTACAGGTAATTTCTTGAAATCTCTGAGAAACTTATCAAAGTCCAAGTCTTCGTAATGACAATATGATAATGTAACTTATTTTTGTTTGCACTATTAGGATTTATAATAGAAATACTAACTTTATACAGCAGACCCATTCTAAGCACGGCCATCATGTTTCTAAGAGTGTTTGCACGGAATAAAATAATGACGTCGGTCGGGCGATAAACACAGTTCACTCACTCCGTCGCCGCAAATTGAACGAGTACGGTACTTAAACAAGTAAAAAAAGGAAATTATTTTTAAACGTACATTTCTGTGTTTGTGCACCATCATTATCTTCGGCTCTCCCACAACTCACGGGGAGTAAATTGTAGAGTTTTCTTAATTAACTGAGAACCAAGAAAGAAACCCGCCATTTCTTGAGTTCGACCTCTTAAGTTTTTTAGTGTCAGTACATAATCAACAAAGGGCAAGTATTAAAACAAACAAATCGTAAATCTCTTATATATTCACTTTATTACTCACTCATTAAAATTTACTATAAACAACAAATAAATACATAATTTTTGCTTCCAACTTTTAACGTTTCTGTTGGTTATTTCATATTTACCCTAAATATAGGCTATTTGTAGGGTAAGGATAATTAGTAAGATTCCCCGACTACTGAACTTCTAAATAATTTCCTACAGAATTCAGCTCATTGAGAAGTGAGAAGTAGTAGTACGTCTTATTGTGTACTTGCTAGCAGGTCTAGTCTCGAGACAATGCAATATTGATAGTCGTAATGACTCACACATCAATATGACGTCGATGAGATGTTTGAAATGTTATTGTAATGAACGGTAATACCTCCTTAGAGAAAACTGGGTTCATATACAAAATGTTATCACAAATAAGTACAGGATTGTTTCCGATCTCTGATAACAAATTTGATTGACATCATGTGCGTCAGGAATCACACCGACAGCTGAATTGCGGCGAGAGGTGACAGGCCAGTAGTGAGTGAGTGATTTCAGAGGAAGAATACAATGCGTACAGTTCTGCGTTGTGTAACTTTCTCCATTCTCCTGTAACTTCATCCCTCTTAGCTCCAAATATTTTCCTATGCAATTTATTCTCGAACACCCTTAACCTCTATTCCTCTCTCAAAGTGAGAGTCCAAGTTTTCACAAACATACAGAGCAACCGGTAATAAGCCTATAAATATGTATTTCCCACATATAGAGGGAAAATCAAAATAGCTCAATACAACATGTGTCCGGAAATGCTTCATTTCCGAGTTATGGCCTTCACAACATTGAAATTCACCGGAACGTTTTTCTTTCCGCAGGTCGTTGTCATTACAGAAGATGTTCAAAATGTCCACCTCCTGCTTGAATACAGATCTCACATCGATGTCTCATTGACCTGCGAACACGATCCCAAACTCGAGGAGTATTGCGTATGTCCTCAGAACATGCCACAATTCGATTCCGAAGGGATTCCAAATCAGGCACCGGAGACGAATAAACCAATGATTTTAAATGGCCCCACAAGTAGAAATCGAGAGGGTTCAGATCAGGTGAGCGTAGAGGCCAAGCAATTGGGCCACCTCTACCTATCCATCGATCAGGAAACCTTCGATCCAAGTACCGGCGAGCCGTACGACTGAAGTGTGCAGGAGCTCCATCATGCAAGAAGTGAATGTATTGACGATTGATCAGTGGAGTGTCTTCTAAAACATGAGGTATGATGTTTTCCAGGAAATTTGTGTACGCTTGCCCTGTAAGTCTGTTTACAAGTGCATGGGGTCCAACTAATCGACCACCAATGATACCGGCCCACATGTTGAGAGAGAACCGCACCTGGTAATGAGATGGAACAGTTGCACGTGGGTTTTCATACGCCCATACATGCTGATTGTGTAAATTTGTTATGCCATCTCGTGTGAACTGTGCTTCATCTGTAAATAATACTAAGGCAGGAAAGTTCGGATTTACACCACACTGCTGGAAGAACCACTGACAGAATCTAACTCGTGCAGGGTAATCTGCTGGTGACAGGGCCTATACACGTTGCAAATGATAAGGATACAATTGATCCTACTCTTTCAACAGTCTCCAGACAGTGGTATGAGGAACATTGACTTGCAACGCTACCCTTCGTGTGCTGATAGAAGGAGTCATGTTCACAGCCTCCAGAATCTCCTCCTGTACTTCTGGAGTTGTAGATCTTGGTCGTCCCCTTCCCAAACCAGGAGAGTTAAATTTTCCATTCTCGCACAGACGGTAATGGAGACGTACAAATGTCTTCCGATCTGGACATTGTCGCTGTGGGTACCTCTCCTGGTACAAACGACAAGCCAGCGCAGCATTGCCGTCCGCCTTACCGTACATGAAGTGCATCTCTGCCAGCTCTTGATTTGAATACATGTCGCACAGTCTAACGCCTACACAACACTGAATGTAACCTTCGCCTCGGAATGAACTGTCAGAGTGCCCTCTTAATGTCTCCTTTGACGGCAACGACCTGCGGAAAGAAAAACGTTCCGGTGAATTTCAATGTTGTGAAGGCCATAACTCGGAAATAAAGCATTTCCGGACACATGTTGTAATGAACTATTTTGATTGTCTACATGTGGGAAATACATGTCTGAAATTATGCCCCGTATTTTTTAAACACCCTGTATATTGTATCTTTATTTTGTATACAATATATAATATAATTAATATGTCCTTAATTTCTGAGATATAATTTCTCAAGTCATGTTAAAAAAACTGGGTATGACAAACTGGCGTACAGGGCTCAAGGGGTAAACAATTTTCGAATATAAGTTAAATTAAATTACGTGACGTATATATTGATTCTTTGGTATGACCGATGGAGAGATAATTTTTTCCTGACGATGACACCCCAATGGGTTAAGACTGTTAACAAGGGAATTTCTTGTCGGCAAGATCATCGTAACTAAGTCAACCGCATTTCATGATAAAACCCAGTCTCAAAAATCGTCTCAATGTAAATGTCAACACAGATACCTGTGCAGTACACATGATCTTAAATATTGATTTCACCATAACAAGTGATGAACCACTGAGACAAGACTAGCAGCAAAACTTCCAATTAATGAAATCATGAAGTTTAAAGAGGAATGAAATGTTTTTATCATGTTCACAGTTTTATGATGTTATAATTTAACACAACACAGCAGTGCAGCCACAATTTATATCATTATTATGTATTAAACTTTCATATCTGTACATTAATTTTATATTGTTAATTACCATAAGTCAATTTCAAATAGTTATTATTTTCATTATTAAATAGGTTGTGATTAATCATTCGTTCCACAATAAGAGACAAAATATACAAGATATTGTATGTAAAAAAGCCTGATGATGCCCGAAGGGCGAAAACGTTTGCTTAATTTTTAATTTTTATATTTGTGTAGTACACAATGATCACTTACATGGGTAAGTGTCATTGGCTTTTTATATTTGTGATATGTCAATTAGACTAAATTAATTAAACAATATTATAGTATATCATATTATATTGACTATCTGAACATTTCAACATGCTTTCTAAGATAAGGGAATTCCTATTTATCGTCAGCTCTCTCTCAAGTATAAACGAAAGCACGCATGGTCATCAAATTACGTGAAATGTGTGTCAGGACAGCTTCACATCAATGTAGAGATCTTATATTATTTTATCTCTGCCTCTGTGTAACGTCACATTTGTTGTGGGGAGGAAAAGAGATGGCAGAAAAGTTGTAATGCTTTTTAATATTTTAAAGCCCACGAATAAGATAAGCCACTTAAAATTTAACAGTTATTGACCACCAGAGATGAAATGTAAGATCTGTAGAACATTGGGTCAACGCTAAGTGGGTGTGTAAGTACCAAGAGGTGTGTTTTTGTTTTGCTGAACTTCAAGACAATGCTAACTCATTTAAAGTTCGTGTGATTGTAGCCTATATATTATGTTCGTTGGTTTTACTTGGTTTATACTTTGATTTTTTCTATTATTTTATTTTATTTCTGGTGGTGTAGAAGAGATGGTCTAGTGGCCTTAACTACACCACATTAAATAAATAAAAATAAAAATATATAGCCTACATAATTAAATTTAAAAAACAGTTAAACGCAAAGCTCATGATGCAATTCTCGGTGCCTGATCTACAGCTATTTTAAAGTGAGTTAACCCTGGTAGCATTAATTAATTCATGTATGTATGTGTATGTATTTATTCACACTGCAATGGGTATATACCCGGTGGCAGTGGTAACTAATTACACTCAATAATGACAATAATAAACTTATTAATTACACTCAATAATGACAATAATAAACTTATTAATTAAAATATAATTAATAATACTAATAATTAATACTAACAATAATAATAATAATAATAATAATAATAATAATAATAATAATAATAATAATAATAATAGGGAATATCCTAAATTAAATGAAACGATCACTTAACATAACATCTGAAATAAATGTAATTTGTATCTTAAGCCTAAGATCGAACTAAAACCCACGAGTATGATATGTTCATATCTGCACAAGTACCTTCAACATTACACTCATTTCGCTGTCATCTCACTCACTGCACTGGAACTTCGACACATTTAACTGATTCTATCCTGATTTCACTAACACTTCAAAAACATTTCACTGTTCAAATACCGGTACTTTGCACTGCCACTATAAACTATAAAGCTTCACTGACAGGAACATGTTTCACTTACACTACACACTTCACTGACACAACATAATTCTTCAATGATACAACACTTCAATAACAACATATCATTTACACCCTTTGAATACTGTGTATAATTACCGTCTATTAGTAAAGTCCTTAAGCCTATTTTTTAATACATTTTTGGTTGTTGGTAAAGCCTTTAGTAAGTCTGCAGGCAAAGCATTCCAGTCCCTGATAGTACGATTGAGAAAAGAAAACTTTCCAGTGTCCGTCCTCTTCCTCCTTTCCCTCAATTTATATGAGTGGTCGTTCCTTGAAGAGTAATTTGGCGGCTGCAGCCTATTTTTTATTTCTCTCCAGGCAGGCTCACCTCTGTATATTTTGAACAGTGCGCATAATAGAATTCACGTTCTCCTGTCCGTGAGTGTGTCCCATTTTAATGGTGAATTTTTGCGACAACACTTGAGAGCCCGTTTTTGAATCTTTTCCAGTGTCTTAATATGTTCTAATATGTAAGTGACGCTATGTAAAGAATCATCTTTAGAACGAGGTTGTCTATAGTTGAGTTTCCGAGATTTCTGAAAAGTCTAACAACCAGTTTAAGTAAAAATAAAAGCAAAAATGAAAACCCAGGCAATGCCTGGTGTTTCCAGCTAGTTGTTTTATAAATTGCAACTTTCAGCTGTTTTAGAGAGCACACAGGGTGACAAAAGCTTCTCAACCGAATAATAGCAGGCATTGCCCATATTAATTCTGCACTTAATTTCCTCCAAATTATTTGAATTTTTCCACCTTTTCAAAGGATAAATGTCCAATATTTCCATTTTCATTTCGTACTATATTCTGGTCACGACACATAGGCTAATCATATATTTTGTCTCTTTCGGGATTTAATTCCAAACCTACCTCATTACTTGCTTCAAGTAAAATATCCATGTTTTCTCCAATAGTTTGTGGACTTTCTCCTAACATATTCACATCATCCGCATAAACAAGCAGGTGATGTATGAACCCGGAGGTTCATTGCCGCTCTCACATAAGTTCGCCATCGGTCCCTATCCTGTGCAATACTAATCCAATCTCTATCGTCATATACATCGATGGTTCACTCACGCCTAACAATATTAAATTTTCTCTGCTTGAAACTGTAAATCCCTTAAAAATATGGGAGCAAAATGCCTTTCGTTCTTTTGCCTGCTTCTATTGTATGGACTTGGATAAATTTGGAAAGAAAATTAGAAGATATTTTATTTTTATAATGCTCAATTCCCTTAGTGAAATATTGTCAGACGACACCAACTCTCATGCTTCATTTTTCAATTTATTATGCATAATACGAAAAATGATACAGAAAATCGTGTGACGAATCGTGAAGTTGAGCGCCATGGCATGTCTTTGATTTCAACTTATGGCCTGTTAATTCATTACTACAATTATTATATTTTATGAGGGGGAGAAGAATGGTGAATCAACGAAAGAAGAGAGTGGGGAAAGGGGAAGTGAAACAAGTGCGAGGAGTAGACGTGGAAGTTCGGAGAGTGTTAATCAAGTTAGGAGTGTGGAAAGAGGGGAAGGAAAAACAGTCCGTTATATAATGCAAAATGGATTTCAACAGATACACTTTATGGCGAAGAATCGGTAGAACGGAGAAGAATTCTCTCCGAAACACAGTGTGAAATTTCGCCAATCTAGCTGGCCAAAAGTCAATTTTTGACTTCGAAAATTGAGATCCATGCCGCAGTACATTTTATTCTTAAATGTCTGAAGTATCTTGTTCTGCATTTTGTTTGGCAAGGGTCATCATAGTTTACACTCAGCACAAGCATAAACATACGCCTCGAGATAAGGTTTCGGTTGCCGTTCTCAGTTGCGTTCAGCGCAACATAAGAAGAAGCTGTGTAACTTTTGTCAGAAGCGTGGTATTTTAAAAGTGAAACATGGAAAATGCAGAGGAAGGTATGCACTTTAATCCTATATATATTTAAATAATTTGTTTTCTACTAATAAGCCACAGCATTAAGTTTAAAATGGCCAAACATTTAGGGTTTAAAAAAAATATTTTCTCCTTTAAATAGAGTTTTGAAAATTTCCAAAAAGTTCCAAACTCTGGAATTTACATAATTATGAAGATCGATTTGTTTTAAATATGCATGCAAAATCTCAAAGTGCGGAAATGTGCGGAAGTTTGTCATTTTCAGACTCGCGCACTCAATTGCAAGGCGGAGGCTGTTTGAAGTGTGGCGTAGTAGCTCCAAACAAACAAGGAATACAGAAATGCTGGACTCGCTGCTTCAGGCTTTGGACATAGGAGAATGTAATAAAACAACTCTTAATAAAATGAAAATTTTTTTTGTCAAAACATTCGATACAGTTTAATAACAAGTGGGTTAAGTGTGGAAGACGGATGCATCAATTTTTTTAATTGAATCATCAGTGGTTAGATTGTGACTTAACATTCGCAGCAGAAATACATAGAAACATGAAATCGGACTGTGCAGAATTTACGAACAAATCGGGTTCAAGTAAGGTAGGCCAAAATTATTCTTTGGCGATAGTAGTTACAGGAGTAAGAGGCGGAAAGCTAAATCTTTTTCTCAGGGGCAAGGTTCCGGAGCTGTAATGTTAGCAGCTGAACTAGATCTTAAACATTTAGGGTAAAGAGATGCTGCTAACATTGTTAAAGAACTGTTCCTAGCTTCCCTTAAAAGAGCAACAAAAATAAAAAGCCAGGCAGTTATTCGAATCAAAACCGAAGCAAATTACTCCTGAACAGGCATTATCCTTCTATGTTAGTGCCAATCTTACGTACAATCAATATAAAATTGTGTACAACAATGTAAAAGAATTAGGATCACTGATATATCCTTCCTACTACATATTACATCAGGCAAAAGAAGCATGCTATCCTCTAGAGGACAGTATTTCGATCACAGAAGTAAATGCAGAAATTAAATTACAGTCATTATTGGACCATACAGTTCATAGATTACCAAGTGTGTAAGAGGATGTTCTAAATAGTATTAGGACACCAATGAAAATAAATTCAAACAATATTTAAATCAAACAAGAGAACTGTACATTAATTTATATCCATGGCATTATATGGCAGTATCTGTTCATAAGATCCTGGTACATGGCCCAGAAATTGTAAGTAATTTCATGCTACAATAGGTCAACTATCGGAAGAAGCACAAGAGGCTTGCAACAAGGACTGTAGAAGATACAGGCAGAATCATACTGGAAAGATGTCAAGAATCCATACTAACAGAGATATACTTTCTATGATGTTGATTTTAAGTGATCCTATCATCTCCAGTCTCAGAAAGTTTCGGCACACAACACATGTTGATTTATCACAACTATAAAGTTGCTTACGGAACCTGACATTCCCTTTAATGCTGGAGATAGTGAGAGTGATAATGAGTTTTAAGCATTTGTTGGTCTGAAAACATTCTCTTGCTTAGATATTACCTGTTTTAATTTAAATGTCAGTCAGTATTTTAATATATCCCTTCTTTATTATATTAATATTTTATTATTCATTTTATTTTGAGTTAGTATTATTGCCTTCTTACCGTCTTCATTCTTTTTTTAATATTTCTATTTCGTATTATGTTCTGTTTGTGTGATTCAGTCTGCTCTACCTCCATTTACACAAGAGTATTTATTTTCTGTTTATTCAATTATTATGTTTAGTATGCTGTTATTATTAAAAAAAAGGTAAAGGTATCCCCGTAACATGCCATGAAGGCACTTCGGGGGCATGGAGGTAGAGCCCCATGATTTCCATGACTTCGGCACTAGAATGAGGTGGTGTGGTCGGCACCACGCTCTGACCGCCTTTTACCCCCGGGAAAGACCTGGTACCCAATTTTATAGGAGGCTGAGTGAACCTCGGGGCCGTTCTGAAAGTTTGGCAACGAGAAAAAATCCTGTCACCACCTGGGATCGAACCCCGGACCTTTCAGTCCGTAGCTCTACCAACTGAGCTACCCGGCGCTGTTATTATTATTATTATTATTATTATTATTACTATCATTATTAAATGTTACTTTTAAGTGTAATTTCATTCACCTATAAACTACTGGCTAACATGTCTTTATTTCCCCACTGCTGGACAATAATATTTTATATATTTTATTATGTTCTAAAGTGTGATGTATTGTGAAAATGTTTAAGATTCTAGATGTTAGATACAATATATGTGAGTTAAAATACAGTAGGTTTTTCCATATCTGCTAAGACAGTGATTAAAATGTGTACGTGTCAGTATTATAATTGTCCGATAATTATCCCTCCAACACTTAACGCAAAATAATTATTTCTGATTAAAGAAGTAATAAAATTATTTTTAAAATATAGAACATTACCTACAGTAATTTTTCTTTTCCAATTGCCCAATTTAAGAATATTCTATACCAATTCCAAAATGTAACATACTTTTTTGTAATCCGTAGAGATTCGAACCGACATCCTCGCGAGTTCAGAAACCTCGCGCATCTGAAACTGTCTTCAAATGATAGAATAAGGGTAATCTCATGTTATTGTAACATAAAACATTACTACTCGTGCTTATAGAAGCGACAAATATTTTTGGCCAGCTAGAATGGCGAAATTTCACACTGTGCGACACCAGGACTCGAATTCGGGTTTCCAGGTTTACGTGCTGGCGCTCTATCCACTAAGCCACACTGGATTCGAGTTCCGATGCTGGATTGAATCCCTCTCATTTTTAAGTTCTACCTACTGTGCTTCTCTTTGTCAAGGTTAAAACTGTTACGATGGTGAATTTAATAACATTATATTTTTCCTGAAATAGTCAACAAGGATAAGGTAGTCTGTAGTTAATAAGTTTAAGGGTATTTATGTTATGAGAAAATTAGTATAATTAGCAATTAACGTAGCTGAGAATGACAGAAGTAAAGTATCAATCAAATAGTGTAAGTTCTTACAGTCAATTACTTAACAGTATTACATACATTGAACCTTTATATTATTACATGAAGTAGTATTTAAAAGTTATGACAAACGTTTTCACCAATAAATTTGGCATCTTCAGGTCACATTAAAAGAACATAGTAACATAAAATTAACACTTAAGATATTCCAGTTAAACACAATCGTTAAAAATTAAAACTGGTATAATAGGCGATCAGAGCTCAGATCGCCTATTATACCAGTTTTAATTTTTAACGATTGTGTTTAACTGGAATATCTTAAGTGTTAATTTTATGTTAATATGTTCTTTTAATGTGACCTGAAGATGCCAAATTTATTGGTGAAAACGTTTGTCATAACTTTTAAAACCTACTTCATGTAATAATATAAAGGATCAATGTATGTAATAATGTTAAGTAATTGACTGTAAGAACTTACACTATTTGATTGATACTATACTTACCGGACCCAACATGCCTTTAAAATTAAGAAGTAAAGTAGTTTAATAAAGTGTCATAAATTAGATGGAAGGATAAGTGAAAGTGAAATGGCATGAAAGATATAGTAAAGAGCAGGTAATAATAATAATAATAATAATAATAATAATAATAATAATAATAATAATAATAATAATAATTTTATTTATTTACTTATTTATTTACTTATTTATTTACTTATTTACCTATTTACTTATTTACCTACTTATTTACTTACTTACTCACATATTTATTTATTTATTTATTCATTTATTTATTTATAATGTCAGAGTCACGATTCGTCTGTGTATTAAGCTGTAAATAGTTTAAATAAGGGAATGCTGATCGGAATACAGAACTGTAAAGAGTCACCAGGACAGAATATTATGTTGAGAGAACTATATACAGGGTGTTTCCGGGCTAGTGTTACAAACTTTCAGGGATAATGGGGAAGGGCAGATGTATCAATTTGAGATAAGGAACCCTGGTCCGGAAATGACTGAGTCGAAATTTACAAGCAAAAATAGCAGCGTGGAAATGAAATAATGTCATTTCTCTGTACACCTTATTTATGTGTATTTAAGCTTATCAGTACATCTTACACAAACTGTATTCATCTGACGTTGTTTGCGTTTTCTACTTACAGTATTCCATTCAGTGCGCTGTCTGAGGAGTGGGGACAGGAAACTAATCTAAAGCAATGCAGATAGTGTAATGTGTAACGGACATGGTCGGTCCTGATATGCACGTCTGTAGACAGCAGTGTATGTGTACAAGTTGCATTGTCCAGTCGATCAGTCCTAGTGAAATGGAGGAGTATACGAGAGCGGAATATGCAGACCTGATTTTCGAATAAGGATGAGCCAATGGAAACAGTAGACAATCTCACAAATTCTATCGGACAAGTACCCACGTAGGAGACATCCGGCACATACCATCTTTCCACGACTATTCCAAAGGTTAAGGGAAACAGGGCACGTGGTGCGTAATTACAATTCTATTTCCACACAACTATTTTTGCTTATAACTTTCGACTCTGTTATTTCCGGACCAGGGTTCCTTATCTCATCATCCCTGAAAGTTTGTAACACCAGCCCGGAAACACCCTGTATATCATATATCACTGATCAGAAAGAGAAAAAGGAATTGGTTAGGTTACTGGCTGAGAAGAAATTGTCTACTGAAGGATGCACTGGAAGGAATGGTGAACGGGAAAAGAGTTCGGAGCAGAAGAAGATATAAGTTGAGAGACGACATTATGATATATGGATTATAAGCAGAGACTAAGACGAAGGCAGAAAATAGGAAAGATTGGAGAATCCTAGGTTTGCAGTGAAAGACCTGCCCTAAAATTAGAGGAGAGTGGGAAGAATGAAATGGAGGAAAGAATGAAAGAAGGGATTAAAATGAACTAATTAATGTAGAGATTCAAGAAGGGAATGAAAGGAAGAAAACAGAAAGGGAAAAGGAAGAGAGGAAAATTTATTGAGAGGACGGAATTGAAGGAAGGGAATTGTGGAAACTTGGAACGAAAGTATAAAAGAATAGAGGAACGTATGAAAATTTGGAGGAAAATGTAAAAAAAAAAAAAAAAAAAAGGGGGAGATATGAAGGGTTCAGAGCCATAGTGGGTCAAGTGCCATAAATAAATAGCGAAGAAAACAAGAGTTAAAATTAAGTTATTATTATAATTTAATGAAACATATAGCAAGTAATATAAAGTATGCATATTAAAACTATGTGACATATCAATCTTCATTAAACTATAGTTTTCACTTAACTTTAAATCTTGCTTTCTCCGTTTTTAATAAATGGCGCTTGGCCCACTATGGCTCTGAATCCTTCAGATATGAAAGAACAAAGGAGAACAAAAGAGTGAAATAGATTTTGAACAACATACTACGCAAGGTGCGTAAATAAAGGAAAAATACAGACGAAGTGAAGGAAGAAGTACGAATCAAAATAAACCAAAACAACAAACTAGAAACTCAAAATTATCATATGCTACTAAAAGCGTCCATAAATTATAAGCGACAGTTTGAAAATGCGTTTAACTTGTTTTTAATACCATTAATCTCTATAGGCCTACATCGGTTTATGTTTGTAGTTCTTGATAATCATCCCATAAGTATTAAGACGGATATGGACTGCATTTAACATCCAGTAATATCGCCTCAAGCCGCATCATTAGAAAGTGGGATATATAATTTCATTTCCGTAAATATTCAATGCTGATTTCTTCAACGTTTTTCTGACGAGCGAAATAATTTTCTGTATCTGTGAAAGTTTTCTAGACGTCATTACACTCTGCGGAATTGAAGTATCGCC
Source organism: Periplaneta americana (assembly GCF_040183065.1). Classification (NCBI taxonomy): domain Eukaryota; kingdom Metazoa; phylum Arthropoda; class Insecta; order Blattodea; family Blattidae; genus Periplaneta; species Periplaneta americana. The sequence continues at coordinate 70,512,535 of NC_091122.1, read as the reverse complement.
GGAGTGTGTATAACACTCGATAAAAAGCTCCACAGCACGCCGTTAAAGCAGAGTCCATCTTAATGGACCGACGAGCAGTTGCAATCCCTCCGAGCGTCATTAGAGCAATCTTCACTTTACGGGGCGGTAATTTTGATCTCGTAATGGCTTCACATACTGCTACTGAATTACTTAATCGCCACAGGACAGGAAATTTATTGATACACTCATTACGAAGTTCACATCTTCCACCTCACCATCAGAACGAACTGAAGCGTATCTTGATATTATAATATTTTCCTTTGGAATTTGACTTATTTTAAAATAACTTCTTTCAACTTATTTTAAATTACCACGTCTTCTTCTTATTAGTTTTCCATTTCATATGCTATACGCAACACACGCTATTGACCTTTTGAAGTCATTCTTTGTCATCGTTTTTAATGTGTATAAAAAAAAATAAGCTTGAGTAATCTAAAGCTCATCATTTCTGTAAAGTATGCTATCCAATTATTTATTTATATTCTATTCCTTCAATTAAGTCGTACATTCTTATTTCTTGCTTAATTTCATATCTGAGTTTAACTCAGCAGTGACCAAAGTGGGTGTCGTGATTACATCGTGTAATTAGAGACATTCACACGGCTGCGAGGAATTTCCTGTACATTGCTGTGTGTTTCATTCACGTACTGAAGGCAAGCAGTGGCGGTATCATGTCACTCTACAAACTCTGTCTCTACAAGCAGTAAGAGGTTGTTTCGTAAAGAATGAGAAGGAGAACTTTTTGTTGTTCTGTCGGACAAAATGTGATATGTTTACTTTGCTCAACGGTTCAATTAGGAGTACATAGAACATTAATCGATGCGCTGAATAATGTATATTATTATTATTATTGAACACTAAGTACGCCTATGTTTTTCTATAATTCTTCTGTACGTGCATGAATATTCATATTTTTTAGATCTTCTCCCTAGAAGGATAAAATTATTAATAAATACAGTCAAGAAGCTCAATACGTAGTAAATATGTATCCATAGATAGTTTCTAACCACTAGGATCGCTAATATCGCCTCATTACAGACAATGCGAAATAGTACCGGCACAGTCTATTGCTCCTAGCACCCTCACAACTCAAGATGCGTGACTGTATATACTAGACTGTGATTTTATCTCAATTTTTTATCTTCTTCATCTTTAGATGAGGGTAACTATTCATTAGTTATTCATTTAATAATAATATTATAGAAAAACTGATTCAATATTATGTGTCAACGAACTATTGAATGCCAGGAATTGACATGTCTTAAATCATAGTCAGGAAGAGAAAGATGAGATAAATAAATGTAAGGAAGTCAGCTACCTAATGGGGGCTTGAAATATCTCGTGCTCTAAAGCCTTTTAATAGAACAGAATTTCTCAAAAGAATAATGATTGAAATAGCTTAAATAACTTGTCAATAAGAAGTTTTTAATTTTGAAAAACTACGAATTTCTCGACCAAGTATCGAGAGAAGAATTCAGAAAATTCCTGATTATATTCAAGAGAAAGGTTAAAAAAAAAAGAAGCAAGAAAAGTAATATACTCGTATTATTCACTGGCTCTTGATGACAGCAGTGACATTCCTGATACATTCAATATACGCCTACAGTTCTGAAGAACTGCAATTCATTTGACCTGGAATTTATTGTATATTGCAAACGAACTAACGAACGAAGTAGGAGAGAAGTCTGTGTGAAGTGGACGGTAGACTATTATCTCCATGTCTGTATGTCGATTTTCAAATCAATGCACTCATTAGATCCAGGTACCCAGCTTTAAAGTCGTTAGCCCTGTGATCTTGCAGTTTATTTAGGTCACTTTGTATTGCATTAATATAACCCTACATTTTCGATAGAAGAACAGGTTTTCATAATATGAATATGGCCGTTCAAACCAGTATATGCAGATCAGTTCGTTATTTTAATGTATTGAGGTTCTAGCTAATACAGACTTGGACATATTATTAGACTAAAATATTTTCTTGGAAACAATATAATTCGTCATATCAACTCTCAGTATAATTCACAGATTCTCTATTGTTGTAAATATGATTGTTTTCATCTTCTGGTATATTTTTGCAATGGTTAAGTATATTTCGTCTGGCTATGTTGGTATTGCTGGTGTTTTAATTATATACTGCAGAAGATATTCAACTCTCTGTTCTCCCATGGCCTGCAAGAAGACCGGACATGAACGAAATTGTGACCTACACTGAAGAAGAAAGTGATCAAAAATAGGTTTACAACAAAACATGGGCCCATTTTAGCACTGTCTGATATCTGGCTAAATGATGCTGATATTCAAAGAAAGTGTCAAACAAAATCAACGTGTTAATAAAGAATAAGGGAATGTTCACAAAATATTAGTAACATCCAGACTCAATTTTCTGTGCATTATTTCTGTGAAAAATACATTTTTGTTCATAATTTCTGCCGATAAATACAGCTTTGTTGCACATATAATTAATTTAGTCTAATAATTTGTCCACGTCTGTAAATATTACATCTCACTTAACGATATGCGTCAGAGGAACAATTACTCTTATTTGTATGCATCTGAAGTCTGATAGTGTAATATGTTACTAATAAACGATGTATGCAATGGAGGGGGAAAAGAATTGATCACTCTACCACTTTATCTTCTGGTTTACTTTCATGAGTGATGTCTTATTGGTGTCACTTATGAAGTTCAAACCTCTCTTTGAACAGTTAACAGAACAACAACTGCAATTATTATTAAAGTTACAAAAATGTTTATAATTTTCAATACAATGTTTAATATAAGTTTACATTGTGCTGCCACGGTGATCCAGAGCGTTGGACTTACAATTCTAAGGGCTCGGGTTCGATCCCCGGTGTATCCTGATTTTTAACTTGTGCTTGGCAAACCCGTGGTCAGATAACTCGGGGGTTTTCTCCGGGAGCTTCGGCTCTCTGCTGCATCCTGACAGATCTGTATCATGTTATCTCAACGCGGGTGTAGCGTAAACCAGCCTCCTACGGCGCACCCTAGGAAACGCCTTTGTCGATAAATTGGTCTACTTCTATACAACTGGATTCATATGGGTTAATTACGAACGGTTAAGTACCCGCCATTAGCAAAAAAAAAAAATTCCATTGTGAGCACAAAGAAGAGCCCGGAGAAGGTTAGACGCTTGGTAGACAACAAGATTCACGGTAGAAGTAAGACGGCGATGCCAATGGCGAAAGAAGTAAGAGTTCATCATAAAATGTGAACGAAGAAAATTTACAAAGATTTGCTAAGATATGTAAAGGAAAATTTTTCAAGTAAGGAATTAGGTCCGTAGCCCAATCCTTTTAAGTCTCATCCCGGCATTTGTCTTAGTTCCCACTGAAAACCGGAGTTTTGTGCTGGAGATTAGACTAATTAGCTTGCAACGTGACTCTATTAAAATTTCGAGGAAAAACAATTAATCAGCACCTTATGATTGGTTTCCTTCATTTAATGCTAACTTAGAGTACCTCGACTTGCCAAGTTATCCTTTCTTGTTAGACGATTATATATTTTGATATCAAAATAAGACACAATGAAGTTACCTACACAATTAATATTCACCAACTCCACTTATCCATTGATCCTCAGTATTGGCATTTTTTTTTTTTTTTGTTTTTGACAAAAGAGGAAAACATTATGGGGCATTTTCTAGAATGTTTAAACACTGAACAAAAGAAAAAACTAAAATAACACATCTTTAAGTCACTATACGCTCGCTCAGCGTTGACTGAATTATTCAAAAAGATATGAGGCTCTATTAATAACCATTTCATGTAATTTCATGTCCATGTGTGCTCTCACTTGATCTTCAAAAACAGGTGACAATACATGGGGAATTCCCTTGTTACGGATGTTTGCTCAAAGTGTATTGAGCTGAAGGGAAAATAAAACTGGAAACTAACGTGTCACTTAAGAGTAATCTAATACAGAATTTAGAGTAGGCCCATACAAACTTAAGGGAGCAGTCTTTAAATAAAACTCCAAGAAGAAAGGGAAGCCATAACATTCTCATTTTATTATCAAAAGAATTTAGTGAGTCTAAAGGTTTCAGACCAAATTGCATATTACTGTATAGTCGGCAAATTTACACCAAAATTTCACCATTATAAACGGTACCTCACATGACAAATTATTGAATCTATACATGATGGAGCGTGAATACAAAAAGAGGTCTAATGAAATGTGTTCTGCAGTTTTTCATTAGTTACAAACTGATTTGTCTTGCTTAACTACTGCGAAACTTCATGCGTTTGCCTGTGGCGGGTAGAACCGCAATTCCACAACAATAATTATTGCAATTATTGCAATGTGCTCTTACTTCCTATTCACATAGCCCTTCCTAATATAGATAATAAATTGATTTAGTATTTCCCATTACAGGTCACTCCTTTCTATCTTGTGATAGAGTATTTGCCCAAATTCAGAAGGAGATAAGGATCGACCAGTCATGTGCAGTCCAGTAGAATATGAGGAAATCCTTATAAAATATTAAAGTCTTCAACTATTATTTCCCTTTACAGTCCACTCATTTCACTGCTTGTGTACTTTGTGACCTGATAGAGTGTAAGAGAAGGCCCTATGGCCTTAACTCTGCCAGTATAAATAAATAATAAATAAAGTTATTTAAGTACAGTAAAAAACAGCTTGTTACGAAACCTTCAAATAAGCCTCGAAAATATCTGGGAGCAACAGTAACAAATATAAATGATACTCGGGAGGAAATTAAACACAGACTAAATATGGGAAATGCGTGTTAATATTAGGTTGAGAAGCTTTTATCATCCAGTCTGCTGTCAAAAAATCTGAAAGTTAGAATTTATAAAACAGTTATATTACTGGTTGTTCTGTATGGTTGTGAAACTTGGACTCTCACTTTGAGAGAGGAACATCGGTTAAGGGTGTTTGAGAATAAGGTTCTTAGGAAAATATTGGGGGCTAAGAGGGATGGAGAAATTTACACAACACAACTGCACCCATTGTATTCTTCACCTGACATAATTAGGAACATTAAATCTAGACGTCTGAGATGGGCAGTGCATGTAGCACGTATAGGCGAATCTAGAAATGCATATAGAGTGTTAGTTGGGAGGCCGGAGGAAAAAAGACCTTTGAGGAGGCCGAGACGTAGATGGGAGGATAATATTAAAATGGATTTGAGGGAAATCGGATATGATGATAGAGACTGGATTAATCTTCTCAGGATAGGGACCTATGGCGGGCTTATGTGAGGACGGCAATGAACCTCCGGGTTCCTTAAAAGCCAGTAAGTACAGTAATATGATATATAGGCTATTGTGGTTTTGAAGACGGAATATTCATAGGCTCAAAAAACTAAAATGTTTCTTTTTTTCGCTTTGCGATATTTTTTAATGAAATTATGTACAGTAATATGACTTATTTCCTCTTATGTTGCTCCAAAACCAGTCTTATCCAACATAAAATGTTGAATGTCCTATTGATAATATTGCCTTCTTGGTGTTCATTTTGATCTTGGTTTGAAATTTTAGGAACAATTCAAGGAGTCTGGTTCAAGAATAAAGGAATTACGAATGCGTTTTTCGATTTCCCTGAAAAACAAGTTATAACTGATAAGGAAAGTTCTGGAAGGGACCGCTTCAACTGCAATCCATGATTTTGCGACAAACTAAACTGAAGCATGTTCGTAGTCCTGGGAAGGCGACCAGGGATCGTGATCCGGAGTTGCGTTTAGGCATGGATCACACAAAGTTCTACCACTATGAAAAACTATGGAGCCGTTACATAACCGATATTTATATACAAGAGTAAATTATATTAAGTGTACTAAAAAATAATACCATATAAAAATATACTATGTAGAATGCAAGACCCAACATTTAAGAACTTACCGATGCTAAGATACTTTTATATAAATATCTATAACTATATCAATAAATATAACGTAAAATTTTAAACGTTTGAAGTAGAATTTGAAAATAAACGAAAACTCTAACCTCGTGACTTATATCTAGCAGCTAAAGAAATGAAAGTCAGAAATTCAAATGGAAAGAGATATTCTCAGATTAATTTATTAAAACTTATAAAATCAACGGAGAAATTCTAATACACTGGAAAGAATGACTTGCGGCTTATGTGTCTAAGTGTACAATAATTAACCAACTAAAAGAACTTTTCACTTATTTTTTTAAATATATGAGGCAATAAAACTCAAGCAGGAAGTAATAATGATAAAACATGAAAGAAAATGGGGCAGTATCTACACAATGGACATATAAAACTGTTATGCTCATCTGCAGTGTTTATTAGCAATACAGTGTGAAAAGTTGTACTAAAACTTTATAAAAATTACAGGTGAGAAAGAAACATTGAATGAGGTACTTACAGGTGTTTATGTAGGAGCACACTGAACAAAGTGATTCATAAGAACTTGTGCTCATTTTATGAGCTTTTAATAGCTTCAAAATGCACCATAACAATGCAAAAATTGTATAATGTACATAAAAGCGGAGAGAAATAAAGTGAGAGCAATTACATCCAGTTCTTATCCTCATAGCCAATCACAGCTGTCCAGTTATGTGACACAACTGACACGGCAAGAAATAAAGAGTCGGTATTGCACAGTAGCTATCACTTCGAGATTATTTTCGAGCAGACTTTATGACACAGAAAGCATTTGAATATTCGTTTTTAACTTTGGAAAGAAGCTGTAGTTTGCTTCTCTTAAATTATTTCGCTAAACCAGCTATAACGGCTGGGGGAGGATCATCGTGCTAACCACACGATAACTCCATTCTGGTTGGATGATCGTCCACCTCTGCTTCGGCATGTGGACGTGAGGCCAGCAGCCGGTTGGTCGGTCTTGGCCCTGCAAAGGACTGTAGCGCCATGGATTTACTTTTTTTTTTTTTTTTTTAATGATTTCAATGAACAACCTCCTATGTTTCTAGTACAGTAGGCTACCTGCATGTGTGTATTAGTATGTTCATTTATATAAATTAATAAAATTATAAATAAATGACTACGTGGTTGTATGCGTAGAAATATGTACCAATTGTGTGTGGAGTGTGGCACTGTATGGAGCAGAAGCATGGACATTACAAAGAAGCGACTAGAAGAATTTGAAATGTGAATATGGAGAAGGATGGAACGTGTGAAATGGACAGATACAATAAGAAATGAACCTATGTTGGAAAGAGTGGGGGAAGAAAGAATGATGCTGAAGCTTATCAGAAAGAGAAAAAGGAATTGGTTGTGTTACTGACTGAGAAGTAACTGCCTACTGAAAGTTGCACTGGAAGGAATGGTGAACGGTGAAGAGTTCGGGGCAGTAGAAGATATTCAGGTAATAGACAACATTAAAATATATGGATCATATTCGGTGACTAAGAGGAAGGCAGAAAATAGGAAACATTGGAGAATGCTGGGTTTGCAGTGAAAGACCTGCCACTCAGCAGAAAACTATGTATGTACGTTACGTATGTAAGTTCGGTACGTATGCATGCATGCATGCATGTATGTATGTATGTATGCACGCATGTATGTATGTATGTATGTATGTATGCACGCATATATATGTATATATGTATTTATTTCGGAATATGTATTATATGTCTTTCTCCTGTTAAATTTTATCGTACCTGGTTAACATGTTTCAGCCTGTTAACAGGTACGGTAAAATTTAATACGAGAAAGACATGTAAGACATATTCCTAAGTGATATATTTGTTAAAAGTTGTTTAATCAAGATATATTTATTTATTCATGTTTCATAGATCTTGGAAAGATCTTCCCTTGTTAAAAACTATTCTTATTTGTTTATAAAGTGAGAAGATATTAATTCAAGCGTGAAATTGTTTGTAAAATAAATGGAGTGTAACAGTGATATCTACTCTCATAAAGATGAAGGTAAACCTGAAATTGAAAGCATTTTCAAGTTACTGCCATGAAATGAGAAATTTGTAAGCTGTAGGAAAAGTGAATTTTAAAAAGTCCTCAAAATTGATGGTGTGCTTTGTCTCAATTCCATTCTGTGAAATTAGATGCTAATTTGAAATATATATCTTGCTTGTGCAAAACCTGTTTATAATGGAACTTCATGATGCCATAATTTATTTCCGCTATAAACAGGTTTTGTCTCAATATAATAAGACCTTATTACTACACAATTACAACTAAAATTCTTGTTGAGGAACGTACCTCAAATATTTCCTAATGGTTAATACTGATAATATTATGTCTAAATACAAAACATATTAATTTGGTTCTGTGCAAGTTTAACATACACTAAGGTACTACAAGAATGAATTTAATAGATAATAAAATTGAACGTAAATCCACAGTATAATTCCAAATTTAAAATACAGCTTGCACTAATATGTAGGCTACATAATTTATTTAAAACAGTATGAATATGTTCTCTTATCACAAAAACACTGTCATGTCTGCCATTCCAACAGAGATATGGAATAGATCACTTCTAATCTGCCAACTGCTAGCAGTATAGGCAATCTATTGCGATGTTCCTGTTAGTAAATGAGAGGAACTTCGTTTGTGGGACTGTAGAAGAAAAGAAACTTAGAGAATATCAGTGAAATACGTTCAGTACTCCATTGAATTGTTTATTATCGGTATGTGACGATTTCACATTTATAAAATAGGCTCAAAACAAATGACAGTATTTTTAATATTTAATAATATATATTTAATAATATTTTTAATAATTCTAAGTTTATCACTGCAATAGAAAACGTAAATATTTTGCTGATGTCAGATCAGTCAGACAGGCTAGCTGTTTGTAACGATCCCCACTGTAGGTTTTCACCTGACGACGAAGAGAGATTCACTCTTCGAAACGTTGTGCTACAATTTTGAAAATTAGCCATGGAAAAAGTCCAAACAGCTCAACCATTGAACTAAAATCATGATTACTGGCACCATTAGAACAAAGGATGAAACATACACGACACATAAAATTATAGTTCATTTTGCGGTGAATTGAAGGCTCGATACAATTTTTCCTACTTCCTGAGAAATATACTACTTTATTTTGGAAATGACCGGTTTCGTTCGCTACCTTTGAGAAAATCTTTCTGCGTCAACAGATGCCCAAGGAATCCAGACACATTAAAATTCAGATGTAAATTCAGGTAATTCTACATGAGAGATCGTAATGCCTCAGCCACGTCAACTGTAACATTGAAAGTGTTGAATGATTGTTTCAAAATATTTCTTTTAAAGTAAGTAATGCAGTCAGTACTTTTTATATTCTTCAAGTGATTCATTGTTTTAACCCTTCTTGTGAGTGCATTAACATTACCAACATTTATCTGCAACATTTATTCTAGTTGAATAAATCATTTAAATTTACAGACAATGAATATGAATCATGTAACTAGTATTTTTCAATTTTCAGAATCGCCAGTTTAGTAACATGCTTAAATTATTCTTATATTTCAGTCTTTAAGTCTAAACTGAAATAGTAAATTAATTTGCCTACCGACTCCCCTACATTATCAGAAATTACTATATTTATTATAAACTTCATGTCATTATACGAAAATCTGTGGTCTCTATCTATCCCTCTCCACCGCAGGCTATGACTACTCATGCGCAAGTAAATAAACCCATAGATATATAGAAAAGGAACGATAAAATATGAGGTAACATCATCAGGCATATGTAACTCCACTCATTCTCTCCACTTCTTTTCCTCCTCTCATCATCCTTTCCTTATCATTCCGGTTGTCTTCCTTGGTTTCAGATCGCGCCTGCAGCGGCCCTCCGAAGCTCCTGACACTCTCGGTCGGTCTCCATAGATGTGTCAAAGCATGGAGTTGGTGACTCAGCAGTGGAACCCACTCCCCTCCTGTCGGGAGGAAGGATCGTTGGCCAGACGGAAGGAGTGGCGTACACCACAGTCCGTTTGAGGGGGGAATGTGGGGACTGCTCGGGTAGAATGGTGCACGGAGGATGTTAGGGGTTAGGTCTGTTCGGCGTGGGTGCGGTCGTTGGGCTACAACTCATCCCAGGGGCGCACAATAGACCTCAGGTCGCTGTGCATAGGAATGTCCCCCTACCGGCTTCATAGAGAGAAAAAATAAAAAAGGAACAATAAACCTGTTTCATCGGGCACTACGTTTCGGTGCCTGATTATAACTTTCAATGAATCATTCAGTTATACACCAGAGAGGACAACAGTAGCAATAAACACTAATAAAATTGTTTTCACTAGTTGCCACTTACAGTTTTTAAGTCGAAACTTTAGGAAAGCGGAGATTATGTTTTTCTACCCGTCATCTTACTTTAGTTAAGAAACTCGAAAAGTAATTCGCGATGGCTCACTTCGTGTCAACTATCGATTAATGCCTTTTGAAATATGTTGGTAGGTGATCTTCCCGAAGACAGTTAAATGATATATCTCTTAGGTAAGGCCGTAGATATGCCAACCACGACCCGCCCTAGGTTTACTAGGTATTCTAGAGTAACACTGCAGTGGTTTGAGATTTCTTTGCGCTAATATATAAATTGAGTTCCAAAATATGAAGTACGACTAAAGCTATGCTAATGATAGCGGAAACCGATATTCCTAAATGGAATACACCGTAAACTCATAATCATTGTAAATATCGAAATCGATATTGACCACCATAATTCTTTCTTACTGTTAATATTGCATACATTGTGATAGGAGATGCGTACCACATCGCACAAAGACACTCCGTCCTGACAATACTACAATAAGAAAATAATAATAATAATAATAATAATAATAATAATAATAATAATAATAATAATTACAGATAATATACAGTACGAAAAGGGTATTTAACTGCATTAATTTTAAGAACAGAATCTTTAGGTAAGTCGAATATCATTTAGATATTTCAATAGCGGTTTAGCCGGAAAAAAAATAATTGTCTGAAGTTTGAATCCCATTTATGTAAAACTATTTGGTACTGAGACGTGTGAGTGATAAGATACCAACGCGAAGAATAAATCGAAAGAAATATCCCTATATCAATTCTTTGAAAAACGCTTAATTTGTTTAATAACGTACAAAATTAACTTATTAAAACGCATTTACAGTGTGACGGAACCTTCAGGGAAATCTGACATCTCTGCACTTAAGGATTGATCGGCAAGTGTACACTGTTTATCTACGTTCTTAAGTTGTACCTCAACGTCTTATACCAGTCTGTTTGTAGAATTCTAAAGACGAAATCAATTAAAGACAACGCCAAAATCTACTAACCGTGAGTACCTGGGTATGCTTTTAATTTATCGGGAATCAAGCATTACACTGCTGCAACGTATCCACTTCCTATCTCTCAACAGAAACTAGAATATTTCCATAACCATTATAAATACAGAAACAATTATTCGAACTTACATACTAGTTTTATTGATTTTTATTAATAGTTAAAATTGAAGGGTTCAGAACCATAGTGGGCCAAGCGCCATTTACTAAAACTGTAGAAAACAAGGGTTGAAATAAAGTTATCACCACAATTCAATGGAAACATATAGCAAATAATATAAAGTATACACAGTCAAACTAAATTATATGTCAATCTTCATTAAACTATGCTTTTTCACTTAACTTTAACCCTTGCTTTCTCCGTTTCTAATAAATGGCGCTTGGCCCACAATGGCTCTGAACTCTTCAATTAATGCAATTATACATCTTTCACCCTGTTTAAGTTACAGAGAAGCGACTACAAATAAAATGGAACAAGCACACAAAGTCTGAATTCAACCATGTTTACAAAATAATAGTGCAACCAGGAGTACGTTCACAAAGCAAATGATTAAAAAATAAAAATAACAAGAGGATGAAGAAGCACAGAGTAATAAGGTCAATATTTTTCAAGCAAATAGGCCTATTTTGGTTTAAAGAGAGAGTTCTATTCATTTTTTTCCCCAGAATATGATTAACTGTCGCAAATAACTAACAACTTTTATATAGGCCTGCATAAAACGTCAAGTCTTTGAATACGAGGTTTGATAGTTCAACAAAATACGTTTATTATACCGCTTCATACACATGTATTACGGCGCACATCTTTCTACATTGATACCAGTTTGCAACGAGCTCATTCAGAATCAATCACGATAATGTAAATAAGTTAATGTTTCTAATGGCTTCAGAACGGGAACAAAGAGGAATACATATACAAGATATGTATGATGTATATTTATTCATTAGATTACGTTGAATAATATCAAAATATATTATGGTAAATAATACTTCAAGTGTGGAAATGCGATCTCCTTTTATAGTTCAGAAAGAATTGATACACAATTGTAATTCAAGCTAATTCCTCTGTCTCTTTGTAATTTATACTTGGAAATTAAATACTGCACGTTTCGAAATATGTGCAACAACCTTACAATTGTGAATTACTTCAAGTTATTGAGACATTAGGTACCGTCTGGTAGAAGATACATTTTTACTATTGAAGCAAAAATGTGCTAATTAAACGTATTATTTCGAGTTTTTCGCTGCTTTTATTGAATAAAAACTTGAGTGAGAGTATCCCATGACTTTTTTCTTCAGAAGATGCCAGGAACAATTAAATAAATTGACAAACATCTCCAATTATTTCTCTGTTCAATATTCAATATGAACATTTTTCTGTTAATTAATCTGGAAACAAATTAAAAGAGAACGAGCAAATAAAAAAAAAGAAAAGGAAATAGGTGGAAGGACAAATGAGAGAAATTAAGGTAGGTAGAAGGGGGATAAATAAAATGTTGAAGAAGCAAGAAAAAGGAAGGATGTAGAAATTAAACATAAATAGTGAAATTAAAAAAGAAATGGAAAAGAACGAAGGGAGAAGGAGAAAAAGACAATTCAGATAGGAGGACGCTAGAGAAAACCAGGGAGAGGGAAAATACAGACAACACCTAATACAAAAAATATAAAAAATGAAGAAGGAAAGAGATGGGAAATAAGGAATGCAGAAGAAATTACGGGAAGAGGAAAAGGAAGGTAGGAAGATGGATAGACGAAAATTAGGAGTTAATCTGTTTGCTATATATTGCATTTTTTACACAGTGGCTTAATGGAGGAATTGTTTGTACTTGAGAATTCAATTAATCTGTTTGCTCTATACTGTATTTAATGTATGGAATGGCCTAACTGGTAACACGTACTAAATGTATATGAAGATGTATTGTAGAGCTTCTTCCTCACAGCATTGTATTTATGTTTACAGAATAAAACAAAAGTGTGTGCTGCTAATGGTGTATGTATGTATTTATGTATTTATTTACACTGCAAGTGGGCAAGCACCCGGTGGCAGTGGTATACACAATATAAACAATAAACAATAAAATTACAATACACAATACAATTATATACACAATACAATAAGAGTACACAATACAGTTTAACACAATAATTACAATTAATAATAAAACATAAAATAACCTAATTTTACAATTCAACCTACATATGTGTAGGCCTTACATAAGTTGCAATAGTCTTTCACTTTACTCTCATCTCACTCACTGTAGTGGCACTATGACGCATTTCACTGACACTTTAGGACACATTTCACTGATACTTTATAACACATTTCACTGACACTATAGAACACATTTCATTGACGCTATAAATTATCACTGATCGGAACTATTCATTGCACTGTAAAACCATAACTTCACTGACTCACCTCGCTTCACTGATACAACAGTTCAAATAAGACAATTAATTACATCCTTATGTATACTTATAAACAGAACTACATTTAAGCTAAACATTTCTAGTCTAAGGCCCTCTTACATGCTATTTTTAAATAATTTACAATTCAAATCAAGGGAGTAACTCGTCAGGCTAAATAAAATACAGTACATGTCACCTTAAAAAATTAAATGTTAAATGTCACCTTAATTTTAATTTGCACTTTATACACAACTTTTTAAGTTCTCCTGGAATCTCCTTAAGGAAGGAACTCGTTACATGTCAGTTACGAGTTGTTTCTATAAATTGTCCAGATTTCCGTACATAAATTCTCAGTTTGACGGTGTTTCTTGACATTACGATATCCTTTGGATAAGCCGAGAAAAAGTTCTGTCCAGATATTTTGAATTGCGTAAATATTTATCAGAATTCATAATAGAAAAATAGAGACAGTCCAGGACTAGTTGATCTACATGGATCGAGGAACTTAACTTTCTCAAGGATATATTCGAGCATCTGAACGTTTTTAATTTGAGATCGTAAGGAAATAATTAATTAATTTGTGTCGACAAATATTGTTAAAAGCTTTCAGATGAAGATTTCATTGTGAATGTCACAAATGTCAAAGTACAATTTTTATAATTTTAACGCCTTCAGTCACTGAATTCCTGTTCAACAGTGTAAAATCCTGCAATGTTTTAAAAAATCTCTGGGAAGAGTTCCACAGGCGATTTAAAGATATTGACCTGCTCCAGCCCAAGTTGGATTTGTTTTGTGATCCTAACTCATCAAACCCAAAAAATATATCAACACAGTTACAATTGAATACCTGAATTGACAAACATCCCAAGTCCAAAATCTACCGAATTCGACATTTTACCCAACAAGTTGTGTTTTACATAGGCTATGATTCTGTAAAAAAGAATATCCTAAATCCGACTCTAAGCCTGCGTTTTGAATCATACAAATATTTATTTCAATAATCATAATGCAAGCCTGTATATTTTCTTTGCGGTCCTGCAAAATTTACTTCAATGGACTTGGAATGTTAGCCAATTCAGGTCTTCCATTAGAAATTATTTTGTTGCAGGAAGCAACATTTCACCGGACATAAAAAGGCTGGGTTGGGCAAAAATAAAAAATGCACTTCTGAATTACGCGAGAAGTAAAAAATTTATATTTGTTTCTAGAAGTGTAATGATGCTCATATAAGTAGTACATGATTATGTAACAGTTACATAATAATTATGCTAATTATAGCTCTCATTATGTAAAACTGCTTAAGTTAAAGAGAATCTATGTTTATTATTTGTTATATCCTACTATTTTATAATTAAATGCATTTATTAGCGGCGTACATGCTGCAAAACATGCCTTCATTTCTTGTATGAGCGTAACACATCTTTTACTGAAGTTGATCTTGCAGCGGTAGGCCAATAGAGTTCATTTTGCTCACCCCTTCCTTCTCACCGCTAGTGCCTGCAGAATAGATTGATTGCAACCCGTGCGCGCTTGGTAGCACGTACAGTCTTTCACGTGCTCTGACCTTGACATCCCTGCCTTACATTGTTCTGGTACAATTTATTTTTTCCAAACAGCAAGTGTAAGCTTATAAATTTCGCTAAATTGTTATATTGACGTATTATTTTATTTCTATTCCTTTTGTTGAAATTATATTCTGTAGTCTGATGAATTATTCTGTATTATATGTTTTTTTTAATTGTATAAATACATTACAAGTTATTTGTAACTATATTTGTAACTATAAATAAATAAATAAATTGTAAATCGCCAGAATTAATAACAAAATCTTCAGCAGGTCATAAACATTATTGCTGAAAGGACAACATTTATTGCACAAAACATTCTGGGACGAGGATGGTCATAAACCACTCTTTGACAAGAGAAATCTCTCAAGCAGGAATTGAATTTACTGCTCTCACAGAAAAGAGTGTGGGAATAGTGGCGAAATGTTTTATTGAGGTGTTACATTGATAATGTTGATATTCCAGGTAGAGTTGCTTTTTTATCGGTCGGTGTAAAAAGTAGTTTCTATAAACCGTGCGATTCTACTATACAACAGCATCAAATGACGAGCACTGTACTCTATTTTTACAAACAGAGTCTTAAGAGCGAATCTTAGCTTTTATATCCTCTTCTACAATTTCCCACGTTAGTGGTTGTCGCAACCTGCTAACGAAAAAGCGGTTCGCTGCATGAACTGAATTCAAGTGACGTGTCAGTCACAGGCGTTCGCTGCCAACTTCTCCAGTGCTTTACGGAGTTACAAAAACTTTGGAACATGCAGCATACCACCAAGCCAATGTACTAAGATAAGGATAAGAGTTAATATTGCGAGAGTAGCAGAACGTAGGAGAAGATTAACTCCATATGTACATGAAATTATTGGGGATCATCAGTGCGGTATTAGGCGTAATAGATCGACTGTTTGGTTAGATATTTTGTATTCGACAGATATTGAAGAAAAATGGGAGTATAGGTGTACAGTACATCAGTTATTCATGGATTTAAAAATGGCATATGACTCTGTTAAGAGATAAGTTTTATATAATATTCTTATTGAATCTGATATTCCCAAGACACTAGTTCGATTAATTAAAATGTGTCTCAGCGAAACGTAGAGCAGAGTAGGCTAATTTCTATCTGATATTTTTCTAATTCACTGCGGGATTAAGCAAGGAGATGCACTATCATCTTTACTTTTTAACTTCGCTCTAGGATATGCCATTAGAAAAGTTCAGGATAACACAGACGGTTTGGAATTGAACAGGTTACATCAACTATTTGTCTATGCGAATGAAGTGAATACGTGAGAAAAAAATCCACAAACGATTAGGGAAAACACGAATATTTTACTTCATGCAAGTAAAGCGATAGGTTTGAAAGTAAATCCCGAAAAGACAGAGTATATGACTACGTCTCATGACCAGAATATGGTACGAAATCAAAATATAAAAATTGAAGATTTATCCTTCGAAGAGGTGGGGAAATTCAGATATCTTGGAGCAACAGTAACAAATATAAATGACACTGGGGATGAAATTAAACGCAGAAAAACTATGGGAAATTGCCTGTTATTATTCGGTTGAGAAGATTTTGTCATCTAGTCTGCTGTCAAAAAATCTGAAATTAGAATTTATAAAAGAGTTATATTACCGGTTGCTCTATATAGTTGTGAAACTTGGACTCTCACTTTGAGAGAGAAACAGAGATTCAGGGTGTTTGAGAATAAGGTTCTTAGGAAAATATTTGGGGCTAATAGAGATGAAGTTACAGGAGATTGGAGAAAGTTACGCAACGCAGAACTGCACTATTTGTATTCTTCACTTGACGTAATTAGGAACATTAAATCCAGACGCTTGAGATTTGACAGGGCATGTGGCAAGTTTGGGCGAATCCATACATTTTTATAGAGTGTGAGTTGGGAGGCCGGAAGGAAAAACCCCTTTGAGGGGGTGCCGAGACGCAGATGGGAGGATAATATTAAAATAGATTTGAGGGAGGTGGGATATGATGATAGAGACTGGATTAATCTTGCACAGGATAGGGACCGATGGCGGGCCTATGTGAGGGCGGCAATGAACCTCCGGGTTCCTTAAAAGCCATTTGTAAGTAAGTAAGCAGAACATAGGGGCCAACAGATGATTTTCCTGAGCCGGCCAAAACAAAAACAAGGTATCATTGAAATATACCCCTAAAATATGTTCCGTAAACTTCTCCATTTGTTACGGAAGTGATATATTAATAGAAACTGCAGGAGGAAAATTGAAGTACTTTTATTCCAATTAAGCGAAACAAAACTATCTGTAAGTTAAAAGCTAGATAATATTTCTCATCTTTAGTCACTCAGAATTTCTATGAACATGTTGGTGTTCTTAATTGGTGTTTTTGTATAATTTTTATTATCCCTAGGAAAGTGTTTCAAATAGGCCTACTATCGATACATTAATCACTGTATTACACTCCTTAAAAATACCACCTTATATCACTTTATGCCTCAGATTGAGGATCTGACTGATATGTACATCTATTATCAGGCAGTACATCTCACTTGACGATATGTGTCAGAGAAGTACATCTGAAGTCTGATTATTATGAAGCTAATCGGCGATGTATGCAATGGAGGGGGAAAGAAACTGGCCACCTCACCCCGTTATCTCCTGGCTGCCTCATAAGTGGTGTCTTGCTGGTTTCATTTGTAAAGTTCAGACCTGTCTTCGGACAGTTTACTAAACAACAACAACAACAATATCACTTTAATGAATTCTCATGCGGGAATTATCATTAAACTTTTTCACGTTCACCAGTAACGAAATCGTGTCTTGTAATTCAGCCAGCATGTTGCAAAATCACTGCTTGTGACAAAAAAAAATCCACAAATACAAGACTAGAGAAATACACCTGGTCAGAGCACAAAGAGAGAGGTAAATTTTCGCTTTTTGAGCAAGGAATCTTTGTATCGATTGTATGCGTAGTCAATTACAACAAAAATCATAACGAATTAATTGGAGTAACAACATTATCATTTTATCATTTTATTGTAGATTTTTACTTTCACAGGCAAATAATAATTCAAATGAAATTACTCAATTATTATAATGCTGATATCAAGCCTAAAATAATTTTCAAACAGTAAATAAATTATTAATGATTTAAAAAATAAGTGAATGAGGCCAGCATAAGAAATGTAATTGACCATACAAATATTACTACCGAAGCATAACTCTGTATTAAGAGCAGTTTTCAAACCTGGATGCAAGTCTTCAATTTGAACCAGTTTAATTTACATCAGCAAAGAACGTGTAGACTTTCCTTTTTTAAAAAAGTGATTTTAAACTAATAGGTAAATTATAAAGTGATGTGAATATTTTCCATATCTACAGTAAATCATACACAGTATAATGTTGAGTATGATTAATTTACAGTAGTTCAGATATGCGACAGCTAAGTGGAGTTTCTTCTGCCCTTATTCAGAATATGATAGTGTTCCTTGCCTTGTGTTTCACAGTATTGGACAGCAAAGTAGAGATTCTTCCTCTCTTATTGATGATATGATAGTCTTCCTTTCCTTGTGTTTGACACGTATTGTACAGAAAAGTAGAGATTCTTCCTCTCTTATTGATGATATGATAGTCATTTTTGCCTTGTGTTTGACACGTGTTGTCTTAGAGTCGACGGCAATTCGGAAGACGGTAGTCTGCTAGCGTTTGCGTCGAGAGAGACAGATAGAGAGGGCAAAGCAGCGTACAACATTGCCACATCGTACTTCACGCACACGTGCAATACAAATAGCGCAGGAGAGAATTTAAATTATCAAAATACAATAATGACCTTAACCGTTGATTACTGTAAGCATGACACCTAACAAACCCTGTTTCCTTCACTAACAATATTCTTTGCACGGTTCTCAATCCCACACCACATGCTTCTGCAGTAGTTTCTTGCATGTTGGCAACGTTGCAGCCAGCACCAAGATGGCCAGCAGAGTTGTGCTCGTCAACGTTTTTAAAATAATTATACAACTTAAACAATATTTTCCGCACCTGCCTGTGTAATACTTGTTTTTTTTTTTTTTTAGTCTCTTCTTCCATTTATTTATCACACACACACACACACACACGCACGCACGCACGCACGCACGCACACACACACACAGTAAATGTTAGTTTTACTTATTCAATGTATTGAAACACTCACACGTGAACAAACGAACTTGGGAAGTAGGTTACTTGTTACAGACTGATTCCGATTGGTTCTGCTGTACAAGCTTGTGACGTCACATGCCAGAAATGCTACGGCGCATGTAGCAGCCGACCGCCTTCCGAACTTCCGTCTAGCCTAGTCTCTTATTGAAAATATAATAGTCTTCCTTGCTTTGTGTTTGACACGTGTTGGACAGCAAAGTAGAGCTTCTTACTCTCTTATTGAGGATACAATAATGTTTCTTCCCTTATGTTTCACACGTGTCGGACAGCAAAGCAGAGATTCTTACTCTCTTATTGAGGATATGATAGTGTTCCTTGCCTTGTGTTTCACACGTGTCGGACAGCAAAGTAGAGATTCTTCATCTGTTATTGAGAATATGATAACCTTCCTTGCCTTGTATTTAACATATACTGGACACCAAAGTGAAGATTCTTTCTTTCTTAAGAGAATGTGGTAGTGTTCTTGCTTTGTGTTTCACACATGTCGGAGAGCAAAGTAGAGATTCTTCCTCTCTTATTGAGGATATGATAGTCTTCCTTGCCTTGTATTTCACATGTATTGGACAGCAAAGTAGAGATTCTTCCTCTCTTATTGAGAATATGATAATCTTCCTTGCCTTGTATTTCACATGTGCTGGACACCAAAATGAAGATTCTTTCTCTCTTAAGAGAATGTGATAGTGTTCTTGCTTTGTGTTTCACACATGTCGGACAGCAAAGTAGAGATTCTTCCTCTCTTATTGAGGATATGATAGTCTTCATTGCCTTGTGCTTCACATGTATTGGACAGCAAAGTGGAAATTTTTTCTCTCTTAAGAATATGTAATAGTGATCTTGCTTTGTGTTTCACGCGTGTCGGACAGCAAAAAAGAGATTCTTCCTATCTTGTTGAGGATATGATAGTGTTCCTTGTATTGTGTTTCTCACGTGTTGTATAGCAAAGTGGAGATTCTTTGTCTCTTATTGAGGACTATACCTTAACTTCGTCGTAATGTCCATGTTTCTGCCCCATACAATGTCACACTCCATACAAAGAATTTCACTAGTCTCTTCCTTAGTTCTTTTTCCAGAGGCCCGCAGAAGATGCTCCTTTTTCTATTAAAAGCTTCCTTAAACATTGCTATCCTCTATTTGACTTCCTGGCAGCAGCTCATATTACTGTTTACAATACACTCAAGTATTTAGAGCTCTGCTGCCTTATTCGGAATTCGCAAATAAGATATAGGTATATAGTTTTCATTCGAAATGAGAAATATAGCATGACTTTAGTGCGTAAAGTTCGGCGCCTTTAGCGAGCTAACCACTGTCTATTCGAAAATGTTCAGTACAAAGTTTCAATTTTAATCCTGTAATTTTATGTACAGCTTTGAATATTGTCAATTCGAAAGGAACCTTGTTATATTTCAATATTTTCCAAAATATCTACTAGTTAGTCATGCTGTGATAGTTAATAGATAAGAGATACGCAGATAGGTTAAACTCTATTCACTTATTTATAAATAATTTGCTTTGGATGAATACAAACAAATGTTAAATGTTATTCATTTATAATGTATATGACTTGAACATGAGAGTACCGGGCACTCGCAACAATAGACACCAAATACAAAACAACATTATACTTGTGGATCATTCCCATGTGCGTTCACCATTTGTTTTCCGAGGCATCTCTCAAGCCGATAAACCATATAAGTGAGAAGCAGGTCTACTGTACGTTATGTTAAATGACTTTTATATATTACATGTAAAAAAGAACTTAAAAGATATATGTCGGTACTTGTCCTGATATAAGAAGAATCGTTGGAAATCGTAATAAATATGTTCCAAGATTCGAATGACAACACGATACCTATTGCCGCAAAAGGAAGCAGACTCTTCTCTTGTCAAAACCATTAAACAGAAGAGCATAAGCAGGTGTGTCTGAAACTGGAGAGCTATTAATGTGTTGTCAGGCGAAATCCATAAAACATCTCTTTGAGAGAAACACAATAGAATTAAAATTGGTTTATCAGACCATAAACACAATATTTCTGATACTAAAGTATGACTTGGACAAAGTGTTTACGTTAAAAGATTTAAGTAGTTCAATATCCCATCCTGACCTTTGATTTTTGCTTTACATGATTTTCCTCAGTCTTTCACAGCAAAATTCGTATTGTAACTTTGTTGTTTTGTAACTTTCCGTATCATTCGAGCGTAATAATTTCCGTAAGAGAAATATATTATTACGGTTTACATTATAATTATTATAAAACAAACACTTCCGAAATGAAATCCCAGGCTGATCTCGGAACTATGTTTGTGTAAATATATTTAGGCTACAGTTACACGTAGGGTTCGGAAGTTGATGATCTGAAAATCATAGAAATGTAACCTATAAAATTACCTTAAATTTCTGAAAATATGTATTTATTTAATTAATTAATTTATTTATTTATTTACCTATTTATGTATTTACTTATCTATTCATGTATTTACTTATCTATTCATGTATTTACTTATCTATTCATGTATTTACTTATCTATTCATGTATTTACTTATCTATTCATGTATTTACTTGTCTATTTATTTATTTACTTGTCTATCTATCTATCTATCTATCTATCTATCTATCTATCTATCTATCTATCTATCTATCTATCTATCTGTCTATCTCTCTATCTGTCTATCTATCTATCTATCTATCTATCTATCTATCTATCTATCTATCTATCTATCTATCTATCTATCTATCTATCTATCTATCTATCTATCTATCTATCTATCTATCTACTTATCTATCTACTTATCTATCTACTTATCTATCTACTTATCTATCTACTTATCTATCTGTCTGTCTGTCTGTCTGTCTGTCTGTCTGTCTGTCTGTCTGTCTGTCTGTCTGTCTATCTATCTATCTATTTACTTATCTGTCTATCTATTTACTTTTGTCTGTCTGTCTGTCTGTCTGTCTGTCTGTCTGTCTGTCTATCTATCTATTTATTTATTCTGGTAGCGTTAAGGCCATGAGGCCTTCTCTTCCACACTATCAGAAGTGAAATACCCAGTGAAACAACGACAAAATAGTACCTTAATATTAATAGTCATATTTAAATATAAAAATCATTTTCATGTACATTAACAAGCTTACATATAAAGAAATGACTAAACATGATACATAATCAAGTGATTTACAATTCAGATCCTAATTCTACTTTACGATAGGCCTAAATGACAATTTATACAAACACACAGAATAACTTATAAAAATCGGCTAATGCTCACAAATCAATTTCATGTAAAAGTACGTAATTCTTAATTTAAATTGATTAACTGTTCGTCAATCCCTGACATGAAGAGGTAAGGAGTTCCATAGGCGACAAACTGACACTGTGAAAGAATATGAATAGAAAGAGGTACGGTGACGAGAAATGGATAGTAAGGCCTGATGTTGATTCCGTAACGTTGTAAGATATTCAAAATATGACATTAAAATTAAAAAAATTACATTGATTTTAATAATAATAATAATAATAATAATAATAATAATAATAATAATAATAATGGAAGGTCCGGGGTTCGATCCCAGGTGGTGACAGGATTTTTTCTCGTTGCCAACCTTTCAGAACGGCCCCGAGGTTCACTCAGCCTCCTATAAAATTGAGTACCGGGTCTTTCCCGGGGGTAAAAGGCGGTCAGAGCGTGGTGCAGACTACACCACCTCATTCTAGTGCCGAGGTCATGGAAAGCATGAGGCTCTACCTCCATGCCCCCCCCCCAAGTGCCTACATTGCATGTTACGCGGATACCTTTACGTTTAATAATAATACATATATTATTATTATTATTATTATTATTATTATTATTAATATTATTATTCGTGACGCCACAAGCCTTACATGGCCCAGATCGACCAGCTGCTGGCCTCACATTCACATGTCGAAACAGAGGTGGACGATCATCCAACCAGGATGGGGGTATCGTGTGGTTAGCACGATAATCCCCTCAGCCGTTATAGCTGGCTTTCGCAACAGGATTTCTCAACCTATCGTAGCTCTCCAAGTGCATCACGATGCTGCGTGGGCACCGGTCCCATACACTGCCCGAAATTTCATGAGAAAATTTCTTCCCCCATGTGGACTCGAACCAGCGCGCATTCCTAAGGCAAGGATGCCCTAGACCACGACGCCACGGCGCGGGACTATCGCAGAAAATGCAGGATGCAATATAAATTCGTTTCAATTCAGGTAGGGCCTTTTATATTATCATAATTTTGAGCTTGGCACTGCCTTTTATTAAATTGATTACGAGAACTTCTCGGTTGTAGAAGTTGGCCGAGGCATGGTGTTTAATGCCTCGCCTTCTCTAGTGTAGACATAAAGTTTTACTGAGCCTCAATACATGCGTATCTATTGCGTGTACACGGACAAATTTCTTTATTAAACATGTTTGTACATTGTAGGCTAATTCTAAGTGTAATATTAAAATATTTTAAATTAATAGCTCAGACGCCAGATTCGTTTAAATTTAGTGAACCAACTTTGGATTCACTTCTCCTCACGTAATATCGAAGACAATTTAATGTAGCACAGTGATCCTTTTTCGCTACATGACCGCGCAAAATACAAAAATTGAGTATCACATATTTTCATGTTTTATGGAGTTTTTAATTACTATAATATCCAAGGATAAGAGATTTGTTATAGTTACGCTTATTTGTGCAGCCCTTGTGTTGCAAAAGAAGTTAGAAGTATGGGATGTCCTATCGCATCCCCGGTCTGAAGCCGAACTCATAATTTATGTTCAATAACTGTGCTTGAAAGTACGTGCTTTTTCGACGATGTTCATCGGTTACTGGTGGATATGGGAGATCAAGGTATGTATTATAATTGTGATATATTAAAAATCCCACAGAACTTAGTACTTTAAAGTGAAATTTTTTTGAAAATTTAGAAATTATTGTTATTTTAACTTATAGTTTTGATTATTTTTACACCCGGAAATTTAGAATTGTCAACCATTGGTCAATTTTTTTTTCTGAAGACTAAAGCCAATACCTTATTCTTTCTCCTATATAAAAACTAGCTGCTACTTTTTGCAACTTTGCCTTTTTTTCAGATTTTAGTACTCTCAGAAGACGTATCGCGGAACGATCTTTTCCATGTCTAGCGCCATACATGACAAAGCAGAAAGAAGCGATGAACTACTTAACCGTTTACTGTAAAATAATGATTTGAAAACTTACAGATAATCCGTAAGATTGTTAATTTTGCTTGCTAGTCACCGAATCCTGAGTAAATTCCAGCCACAAAAAGAAGTGGTTAGAGAGAAATTTGTTTTATACGAACAAAATATAGAAAAAGTTTCCATAAGTGGCTTGTCATATAACGCTGAATATGCTTTTGGTGTCGTCAGATTGTGTAATAAGCAATCTCACAAAGAAAACGCGTAAGAGAAATGGAGCTATATTCAATGAAGTTCTTTGTTTTTCAAGACCCCTCGCTCGCTTCAGGAACTTAATGTGAAGCTTACAGCAGCAATGAGAACTAAATAATATTGAAAACACTTTTAACACTGAATTACATCAAAGAAAAAATTAGTAGTGACAATTGTTCATTATTAGTGTGCATCTCGCCATCTTCCCCATTACTCTATACTTGTAATATTTTCCTCACAATTTATAATGTCGTAATAGAAAACACTGAAATAATAAACGTGTGGTACATCCCTCAAAATGAATGTTTGATTACAATATCATCCTCCTTAGAAGGACCACGTGAATAGCATATAGCTGCAGGAAAGGCACACGCCTCACTGTGACTGAATATATAAATATAAAGAATAGATAGGAATACACTCACGTGTATCTAGTTTTAATGTATTATGTATTTTGTTATGATCAACTTGTTAAAATTTGAGGCATCCTCTACTTTCTGTATGGAAAGAAAGTGTACTTTCCGGTACTTATTGTAGTGAAATATCTTAATTGATTAACACAAAGGAAACCATGTAGTGTTTTTATCGAAATATTAGTGTCATGTATGAAGTTAAGAATGCAATTCAAATAAGAATTATAATCTAACTGACTTCTTTAATGTATTTTGCTTATATATTTCATACATGCAGTGATGAAGACCTGAAGTCCTACAGTGTTGTTGCCTATGGAATACCTATATCTATGATAGAAAGTATTTTGCTTATATATTTCATACATGCAGTGATGAAGACCTGAAGTCCTACAGTGTTGTTGCCTATGGAATACCTATATCTATGATAGAAAGTTAATATTAAGCCTAAATTGAATTCGAAACATGTCGATATGGATAAGGAAAATGCTTAACATAAGTACAAATTGTTATTTCAATGCTTCTACATCATTTTAATATTGAATTGAATTTTGTGCGACTAGGTAGCGTAAAAGGATCACTGTGCGTCGTCAAGCTTTGGAATTGCATCCCTTCAATTAATTTCCTAAAAATAAACACAGTAAAGAAGATGTAAAGTTAATCAGCGAATATTACTTTTAAGTTCACATGCTAGAAATAGACGCGCCTGGATTCCCTAATATTGCATCAGTTTGACGTCAAATTGTTACATAAGTAGTAACTGGATAAACTATATTAACATCGAACAAGAATCAATCCACTATCAGGGATTTATTTCCACAAATACAGGGTGATTCACGAGGATTTACCGTCTCTTACGGAGCTTATTTCCGAAGACATTCTGAGCAATAAATGTTATATAAACATGGGTCCTATTCTCAATATTTACAGAGTTACGTTTTGTTATAGGAACGCATTGCTATGAACGCGTGATCAAAGATAGCCGTATGCAGTTACGTAGAGCGACGAGTGCCGTTCACAAGCGTGCGGCCAAGTGTACTCAAGCGGACGGCGACATTTTTAAAAATGTGTTGTAAACTCTCCAAGACTGTAAATTAGGATGCAAAATTCAACTGCAATCGGTGGAAGTGGTGTGATTTGTAATAATTGTTGTGATAAATGCGTAAGAATAATGTAATTTTCTAGTTAACAATAGAAAAAGATGTCTGTATGAAGCAACTAAGGAGTTCACAGCACATTTTTAGCTTCATAATACTTGCCAATTAAAGAATTGATACTTCTGAATGGTTCATTGTCTACTTGTATTATTCTTTTACCTTCAAACTAAAGAAAAAACGTGTTTTACAAACAACTTTAAATTATTGTAACTCTGAAAATATTGAGAATAGGAATTATGTTTATATGACATTGTTTGCTCAAAATATCTTCAGAAATAAGCTCCGTAAAGGACGACAAATCCTCGTGTATAATATTCATGTAATAAAAAAGCTGACAACTCGTCTTCGCGCAACTGTAAGAGTTTAGTTCTAACATCGAACACACTCATATATTCACCCACAAAGTCAAGTTCAATTCTCTGCAATAATGAGGAATGCTATGCTCATTACTAGAACATAATTTCTTACCCATAGACACAAACACCCTTATAAGGACTAGCGCTCCCATAACTTTTAGTTTTATTATTCCTTCCTAGCCGCTACTGATTCGATTCAAGATATCCTCTACAGTTTTAACATTTCATTTACACCAAGGTTTCAGCTTCGTAAGCACGGCAATTAAATTAATAACACACAAGAGTCTTGACCATGTGTAACTTTGTATTTTATGAGCTGCGCTACAGTATGCAGCATTTACTCAGTAATAGCATCAACGGCAGTAGCAGGAATAGCAATTACAGTACAGTAGTAGCAGTAGGAGCATCAGTACGAGCAACAGTAGCAACAAAAGAAAGAGAAACAATTGAAGGGATCGCTGCAAAATGGAGGTGGCTTCACTTTTTGGTGAGATTAATTTTTTCCTCGTTCGTAAGTTAAAAAACATGCTCAATCTTTTAGTGCAAGAACGATGTTATTCCGAGCATTTGGTGGTAAGTTACAGTGGGATTGGAGCTGAGATCCCAAACGTTTCGTTGCAAAAAGGAGGCAGCTCATGGAGATATATAGGCTACAAAGTGAAGCGTAAGTACAGTATGATTATTTAGTCCTGACAGTCGCCGACAATGTGCGTCTGGATCAGGCGAGTCCATTAAG
This sequence comes from Periplaneta americana, assembly GCF_040183065.1. Classification (NCBI taxonomy): domain Eukaryota; kingdom Metazoa; phylum Arthropoda; class Insecta; order Blattodea; family Blattidae; genus Periplaneta; species Periplaneta americana. The sequence goes on along the minus strand of NC_091122.1, from coordinate 70,485,038 downwards.
TTACGTCAAGGGGTGTTCGGGGTTAGTCAGTCGCTTGCATTCAAAGCGATCGGATGTCGCACGTGCGGTAGAACTGTATGTTTCCAGTACAGTTTAAGCTGTACTGCATTTCTTTACTGACCGCTCGCCCTTATCCCTACTCCGGAGCTCTCCCCACTACTTCTATTACTTCCCCTCTTTCGCGTCGCCGAGCTGTCAGGACTAAATAAGCAGACTGTACAAGTTACACACACATGCAAGACAGTCTTCTCTTTCCTTCATTCATTAAATCGCCTGAAAAATTTTCTACCCTTTCAATTAAAAAGAATTCTCGTGCCGCCACATTTGACTATTGCGACATTCTAACAGATTTAAATTCTAAATTAGCCCAAAGATTGCAGCGCGTTCATAATGTCTGCATACGTTTCATTTGCAACATCCGCAAATACGACCACATTACACCTTCCCTTGAAACGCTCCAATGGGTAAGATTACAGGACCGAAGATATATCCATTCACTAATTTTCCTATGTCGCATCATCAATACTTCTTCGCCTAACTATCTCTCAGTGCGTTATAATTTCTTGTCCTCTTATCACAGCCTGGGTACTCGTTCTAAAAATGACCCTTTATTACCTATGCCTTGCCATAAAACAGTTCACTATTCTTCCTCTTTCACAGCATCAGCAATTCGTTTCTGGAACTCCTTAGCCTGTGTCCTGGATTGAATTCTATAGAAATGAAAATAATTAAATAGTATTCTAATATCAAATACTCGACCATGTAGAGTTCACTTAACTCCTTCCCACTACATCATGTAAGCCCACCTTACCTACACCATAATTTTGTTTTAGGTCAGGACTTACAACATATAGCATTGAAAATGTATTGTTTATTGTTACAATTTTACATTTATGCTTTTGACTGTTATGATGTTAATTTCAATGGTGAAAAGACATTAAAATTTAAGTTATTTAGTTAGTTATTTTACGACGCTTTATCAACATTTAAGGTTATTTAGCGTCTGAATGACATGAAGGGTGATAATATCGGTGAAATGAATCCGGTGTCCAGCTCCGATAGTTACCCAAGATTTGCTCATATCGGGTTGAAGAAAAACCCCGGGAAAAACCTCAACCAGGTAACTTGCCCCGACCGGGAATAGAACCCAGGTCACCTGGTTTCGCGGCCACACACGCGAACCGTTACTCCACAGGTGTGGACTAAGTGATTTTATTGTACTATAGTAAATGCAATTTGCTTACGGAATAGCGATATATCGATAATCGTTCAATATATCGATATTTTCCGCAATATATATCGATTATCGAAATTAGGTTTGCAATATACCGCAATATCGATATATCGGTATTTAAGTCATTTCCTGCAACACTAAACTGAACTGCCATGCGTCTAGAGATGAGCTTAAACGATATTTTCAAGTATCTGTGACAATTAAATATCTGTGACTTTTATTGGGGATTTTGTCACATTGATATTTTATATCGATACGTAAGCACAATATGCATGAATTACACCGATATTTTGTCACACCGACAAAAATTAACAGGAAATATTGAAGAGCAGTGAAATATGAATACGATTTCTCTATACACACCACTCATCAGTAATTTATATGAGAAAATCTAACAAAGAAATTACGTACATGTACCATTAACAAATAAATACTTACCTAACTGAACAGTAACATGTCAAAAGTTAACCTCATGTACCAAGAGGTTATATTGTAGATATTGAACCAGTTGATCATTTTTAAATGCAGTTGGGTATGGAGAAATTGAGGTTATATGATTATCCTAATCGTTTTAAAAATTGATTCTTTTTATTGTATATAATATAATGGATAAATTATTTTAAGTCGTACATTAACATTATAATATTGAGTCATAGAATAAAAATTAATGAAACATAAGTATTCGAAAACATTGGAAAATAATTACAAAACAAAACAGTTGTTCAGACAGGATTTTATACAAAATTAAGTACTGGTAACCAATGGTGTTATTATTTAAATCGTGTAATAACTACATCATTTATAATAAGATGGAGAAACTACCGCCCGATTGCTGTTATTGTATCACGCGCACGCGCAAATATACGACGTAGAGGAGAAAATATCAGTCACAGAGTACTGAATACGGAGCAGATTTCGATAGCGATATTTTGTCACAGATATTTCGCGTCATCAGTCACAGGTTTATCACAAAAAATACCTGTGACAAAATATCGGTTTGTGAAATATCGGCCATCTATACATGCGTCCGGGTGATACCATGGGTGTCGGCATTTTCTTTGAATGTAAGTCTGAATGGGGATTATTGAGTGTTGATACTGGCTACTCTTATGACAGAGTTAGCGGCGTCTCTCATTACAAAGCTTATGATTGCGATCAACCAGATTAGCCTTCCTAACGTATCGTAATATAATACCAAAAAGTTCTTTAATGTTATCACGTACGATTCTCTCACGGTGAGAGGGTATACCATTGAAAAAAAAAATGCTATGATCGCATTGTGACATGAAAAACTGTTCTTTTTCCTTTGGCAAATCGTTGATTAAATTTGAACTGACTGTTGCCAATGTTATTCATATCATTTTCATTGTGCGTTTAAGTTCATGTACTCTTTTAAAGAGTTATGAATAAAATTTAAAAAAAAAATAGCAGTAATAGCTCAAAAGCCACCTCCTCAAGTCTGCCGCCCTAGGCAGCTGCCTAGTCTAGGAACCACAGTACTAGTAATGGTCAGTGTTGCGATAAGTCGCTAAATCTAGGGAATTTTGAATCAGCCTCGGCGACAAATTTTGTAAAATACGATTAGCGACTTCTCTGGCTGATTTTCATATTCAACTTTTTTCTTTCTTTTAAGTTAAAACATTCAACTGAAGTCATGCACTTCTTCGTTTAAGAAGAGGCACGGGTGCATGACTGAGCAGTCTAATGATTCATACGTGAAAGCCTGATCTCATATATTTGTGATCAGTGATCAGCAGGCTTCGAGACTTCGGACCCAATAGAGCAGTTGTGGGAAATCCGCATAACGGCGTACTGAGTATAGTGGTAAAGCGTACAGTGGGTGGGGGTACTGTAGAATGAATGACAACAAATACGCAAAGGAAAACGCTCTGGATTTGAAGGTTCTGACGAATAATTTGGTTTTCATACAAACTGTGTCTGAAACTATTACACGGTTAGAAAAGTCAGAGCAAGAGATGCCGGAAGCCCTGAAATTAATTTAGAAAATGATGCAGAGAATTAATGAGACATGAAGTACAGCGGTTACTGAACGTGTAAAACAGAAGTGGAAATCAATTTTATGTAAAAATAACGGATATGAAACCTTGTGTAACATAAACAGCAAATTAGTGGACATAGAGTCACCAGAGAATAAAGGACTGTCTCTTAGAGACTGCAATGATGTTAGGTTTTTTCGTTTCGCTCCTATCACGTCATGCGACGTAGAGCGCAGCTTTTTACAATACAAACTTTGGCAGATAACCGAAAAGGATTTATGTTTGACACTGAGAATGTATCTTGTAGTACAGTGCATTTCGGTGCTGTAACTGCACTTCCTAAAGACGACCAATAGGAGAAGTGAAACAATAAAAAAATAAAAATTGCTACATGCTTATTTACCAGCATTAACGCTGTGTATAATTAAACACAAATGCTTATAAAAGACAGGAGAATAAATGCTTTTCACATTCTTTTGACATTATCATTGTGTAATGTATATTTACTTTCAGAATGTACATATGTGTGTTTCCCCATACTACCGTCCTCTACTCTAAATATCAACGTTGTTACCTCAACACATCTCTCTCTACCTGAAGCGAGTCAACAACCTATAGTGCATGCACAGTAAATTTATTGTGTCGGGTCCAAAGTCTCGAAGCCTGAATATTATATTACTATGGAATTTAAGTAAATATTCCTTATTAACTCTCTATTATGTTATTAAGATTTAAAACACAAGTGCGATATTAAGAAATCAGTGTTAGTACTTTTGTTTTACAGACAACATAGATAATATTAAACAGAAAGAAGCCATATAAAAATAACGACATAAAATTTCACGTGCCGTTTGAAATCTGTGCACCACTGTTTTCTTATTCCAACAGGTTGCTTATTTGTATACACAACCCTTCCTCTTTCCATACTTAGCGCTTGCTGCCCGCGCACGACGTCAAGGTCAGAAAAATGCGCTTGCTTTGGCATCACTGCTCTAAGGATTAATGTAAATTTATTATTATTAATACTAACTCGTCTTGTCTACTGCCAAGGACATTAATTCTTTTAATTTAATAGTGCATATTTATTGGTATATTTTCAAGTTTTTAAGAGCATGTTTGCATGTGTTTTTCATAGTTTTTTAGGGAATGAACTTCCGGGCCCTAGTAGTGACAATAGTAGTAACAGTAGTGCCTACAGTACTTAGCAACAGGAGCAACAGCTGTGGTAATAGCATAAGTAATAATAGGATATGATATGAAATTATATTTCTCCAAATTAAGTTAAATGCTACGTTTTTGTATTAAAAATTACAAGCGTTGATAATTTATTATCTAAATTCCGAACATTTATCAATCAACTTTACCTTCGTAAGTGGATAGGACAACGGAAAAAAATATGAAAGACGGAATTTTAATGAGCTCATATTTAACGTATCGCGTCAAGAATGTACCATATAGAACACGAAGAACTCTAACCTCTTTGCTTCTAGGCCGTCCGAACTGGACCAGATCCTTCCTTATAGGCACTGATGTTCTCTCGTCCCAGATGCATCTGTGAAGTATAAGGCGTCCTACATAACAAGGATCCGTTGCACATCGCAGTTGATTGAAGAAGATTCCTAGCATGACTTTCCATGGAATGGAGATGCAAAGTGATTGTGTAACACGCTGTCACATTTCACAATTTCTGTAGGTAACCATATTATTAGTCTGAAGGGAAGCCTTGCACTGCTTATTTGTACATCGCCAAGTTAAGTTTTGTCACTATTTGTCATAACACGCACATGTCCAAACTTATAGTCCTGTATAAACAAACACTACACTCCTTAATTTGTGACGCTAAATTTGAACTCCATCTTCGACGGCTGAAACAAAGCGCCCGTTCATCAAAACACGACCAAATGAATTGTAATGATCTGCTCCGTACATGCACCTAGGCCTACATTAAAAAAAAAAACAGCTCCGCCTATCGGAGACAACAAAAAAGAGAAGACGGCAAAACAACTTGACCGCCATCTATCTGCTCCGTATACTGACTCGCAAAGCTTTTGTCCTGTTTGTGTTATGACCAGGGCTGGCACTTTGGAACCCAACAAATAAAACAAGTTTTGTGAACATAAAGCTCATTCACAATAAAAATTAAACTTAACGTAAGCGTTAACTTAAGAATGTAAACGTTAAAGTAAAATCAAGAAGTCATACAATCATTCACGATGGGGACATAAACATAACAGCAAGCATACTTGGTAACCATGGAAACATAACAACGACGCCATTTCCTCATATTCTGTCGTATACTTCGGCGCTCCACGATTGTGTTCTGTTTGCAAATCACGTAAGCATAAGCATGAATGTTTGGAGTTTGAAAACCTTCATTGTTAACGTCTTACGGTAATGTTAATGCCAGTGTTTATGTGAATCATTGTGAATGATCCCATTTGTTAGCCTGGTCGCGAACTTCTGTGTTTATGTTACGGTTATGTTTAATTTTCATTGTGAATGGGCCTATAGGGTTGTGACTACGTCATGCAGTTCCTGTTTACACTCAGCATAAGACAACCACCGGTTACAGTGATCTTAAGGAGGCGGTGTTATATGAAGTTACCGCGAGTTCAGTCGTTCAGTGTATGCAGCAGAAACAATATGCTCCAACGAATAAATATTAAGTAAAATATTGTGAAGGAACGGGACAATAAGCAATTCAGTGCAAAATTTGTCGTTCAGTACAAGAGGACGAAAACACAAAGATATAGGCCCATTGTAATACTATATACTTTCGAGCACAGAAGGCCAGCGCTATACCGACTACGCTACCCAAGCCGACTTATATATATATATATATATATATATATATATATAAAAGGTAAAGGTATCCCCGTAACATGTCATGAAGGCACTTGGGGGGCATGGAGGTAGAGCCCCATGCTTTCCATGACCTCGGCACTAGAATGAGGTGGTGTGGTCGGCACCACGCTCTGACCGCCTTTTACCCCCAGGAAAGACCCGGTACTCAATTTTATAGGAGGCTGAGTGAACCTCGAGGCCGTTCTGAAAGTTTGGCAACGAGAAAAAATCCTGTCACCACCTGGGATCGAACCCCGGACCTTCCAGTCCGTTAATGGAAAATAAGGATGCTGCAGACATGCGTTGTATGACACAAACAAAACCGGACAGTAAAATTGACTTTTCCAGATAATTGTGGGGGGGGGGGGAAGAAAAGAAAAGAAAAGAAAAGAAAACATTTTCAAATGTTCAACGTTTGAAGTTCTGTAAGTACACAAACACCAGTCTTTTCATCGTACAATCATTTATCGAATAGAGGGACAGGCAAAAACATCGAGTTCCAATCGTACGCTTAATCCATTTAGAAAATGTGTACATCGGCCTTTTCAGAAGGTCGACTAGATAAGTTACAGTAGGACTCCACAAATAGACGCTCATTCTCGTATACTTCACGATACAAGGTAAGTCAACGCATCCTGTCCCGCGATGCACAGGGCTAACCAGTTGAACCAGTGCAGTAGTGTGCAGATACTCGTACACGTTGGCAGCAAGGCAGGGAACAAAAAATGTGTACTTATGTTGAAGCAGAAGTTACAACTATTGGAACAGTTTAAAAACGGTGAATCAATCAGAGCCATCCCTCAAGAATTTGACATTTCGATCAGAACAGTGCATAGGACAAAACAAAATTCATTTAATTACGAGGCATTCTGCAGTGATTATAAGAAGCTTTGTTATTATCAGTTGATTGTAGGATGAAAACACAGGTTATTTTGTGTATTTCCTAAATTTAATCAATAGGAATGATTTATGTTCTCTCTTGAAGGGTATACACTATTTTAAAATAATTTAATACACAGACACAACTATAAGTTTTTGTAGCTTTATTCTCTTCGGCTCTAATCAACAATAACAAAAATGCAGGTTACCAGGCGACGATAGGAAAGAAAAGATGCGAAAACAAATGAATGTGGTGTATAAACAATTGAATGCTCTTTCATATTCAAGTATAAAAATATAGGGGTGCCATTTGAAATTTCAAAGTGGGAGTGGCTGGGGGTTGGAGGTGAAATCTAAAATGCAATTAAGCCTTGTTTAAGACTTCCCTCCTTGATATCTAAATTTACGTGTTTTTTTTTTGTTTAAATTGAATTCAATTAATTAACTAGTTATTTAGAGTAGGAAGATTTGAAATGAAAGCCCCGTATGTAGATATATTTAGAGAGTTTTTCCTCCAGAAGTTTGTTATATGTTTCAGATGTATCACGTATATATTATACTTAATCACGGATTTGTTTTGTTATATATTTTGTATATACTACAATATATTATTTAAAATTATGTACGTTAATTATTTATGTTTCGGTCCGCACGCCATAAAAACATTGTACAGCCCTTATGTTTACCAATGTCCGCAGTACTCCGTAGAAAGACAGCGTTCGTACCTCGTCTCGCACACAGACCATTGCTGTGTCTATTTGTGGAGTTCCACTGTATGTACAAAAGTTATTTTAATTATTCTTATGTTGTTTTATAAATATGAAGATATTCATGCTGATAATACTGCGGCTATTACTTCGTGACATTAGGTCTACTAGATATTATACAGAAAATTTGAAATCCAGATTGGTAATACTGCTATGTGAAAATACACTCAATACACTTTAAATAAGAAGACGGTTTGAATTAACATTTAAAATTATTAAACATGGTGTTATAATTAATTTGGAATTATTTCTGAAGCTTTATTAGTTAATACTCTACTAACAAGGAATGCACATTCCTTTGCTGACTGGGGGACAGACAACGGACTGACACAGCACCAGCTCAGACCCCATTTCAACGTGAGTTGCAGAATGGTTCTGTATTCTATCTATTGTACTCAGTCTCGTGTAAATTGAGTACTGGATCTTTCTCAGAGCACAGACATGTTTACTAGAATTAACCATATCGATGGTTAAAAAGTGATATCTACAAAATGATCACTTACTTTAACTACATTATTATTTAGATTAATTAAGTCTACATTATTGTTATGTTCATAAACTTGGACAGTTAAATCATATTTTGTTTTGATCTTGCAAAGTACAAGCGTAGAGCCCGATCGCAAACTCGTGACACCAACATGCAAGAACTTCTTTCTCAGACTTCGGAGTGGGGGGGGGGGTTCTGTTTATGCGGGCGACTGCTTACTCCAGCGATGTCAGACAGGGACTAAACGGAGCGGAGCGCTGCGCTAGACTGGTTGTGTGCTCCGGTGTTTCCACAGATATAAGCAAGTTCAAGCTCCGATCTAGCTCCACAACCGGTACTGGAGCTTACAACTCTGACACTACTGGCTTACTCATAGACCGTAATGTTCAAACTCCCCCCCAGCAAGACTCTTGGGCGAGTCCATGTAAGTGGTTGCCAATTCATCTTATGCGCAGGTGCCACGAGTTTGCGATCGGGCTCTACATAAAAATTAATTTTTGAAACATGTTTTTCATTCACCTGCAAATTTACTTCTTAGCCTTGGATATAATGTTTTGTCTTGTCTCCAAAATTGATACATTTACCTTGACTCTGATTCCCGGTTGTTTTCGTAAAGCGTAAAACATATCGCAATGATCCCTAAAAGAAACTGCTCTCTAACCTACGTAACATTCGAACAATAATATTTAAGAAATTTTTCAAATTTGTCAAGTGTTTTCTTCGGGCAGTTAATCTGGCCGTAAGTAATGTCATTAATTTCAAGGGTCACTCTTTGAGATATTTCAAACAAAAAGTTTTAATAAAATTCTACTCGTTATTGCTTCCTTATCGAGATAAAAACTGTTTTATATTAATTTCATACTATCTTCTGGGAAAGTCATTAATTAAATTCCCAATATGCTTAGTCCATTTAAGAGAGCATTTTACTATGGTAATTAATTATTGAAAGAATTGTAGATTTGTCCTTTAAATGTGTACAAATTTGATCCGAACAAATGTGACATTTTAAAATTACTTTTCAGAACGAACATTTACATTTGCTCGGATGAAATTTCTGCACATTTAGAGGTCAAAACTAAAATTCTTTCAATAATTTATTATAATACATTGTTCTCTTAAATTCAGTGAGAATATTGGGAGTTAAATCAATGGTTTTCCCAAAACACGCTATGAAATATTTCAAATGAAACAATTTTTATCTCGAAGAGGAAATAGAAACGAGCAAAATTTTATTTAACTTTTTTGTTTTCAATATCTCTAAGTATAACACCCTAAAATTAAAGACATTACTTACGGTTCATCTTATATTTGTTGTTTGGGTCCCAACTCATCTTGTATTTCAGAGTTCGATTCTCAGTAACAGTGGAGAGTGCCCTGGTCACTCACTCGAGAGGATGCGAAATTCTGCTGCTGCCACGACTCATCTCGTGCTCTGCTCTTCCCATCTCTTTATGTTAAGCTAAATACCTTACGCCATATTTTCGAACTTTTTTTTCCAAAATTATCTGAATTCTTCTCTAGAATCGTTAACTCCGGAGTGAGACAAATATGTAACAGACTTGGAATTCCCATAACTTCTTGCCCAATGTCACACGACCTGTTATAGAGACGAGTTTTCGTATACCCTTGAAGATACTTTTCCTTCCTCATACGAACAATCATATTTCATAAACAATTTTCAGAAAACGGAAAAATTACCCTCTGTTTCCTAAAATTATAGTGTAAGTAAATTAATTTATTTCACACAATACATATTGAAGAAGTATAATTTGGTATAAAGTTACCAATAACAATCGCAGTTGAAAATTATACCTTCGGTAAATAAAGGAAGTTGAAAATAATATAACTTACGTTCATAAAATTAGTAGCGTATTTAAAATTTTTCGAGGTAACATTACGTGTGATGATTGTCATGTATATAATGAAGAAATGTAGACCAGCAGCAAAGATCAGAATATGTCTTGGATCAAGTGGATATGAAAGAATATTACATTCTGTTAGAATGAGAATTTTATATTTTGGGTATTTAATATAATCTAAATAAAAAGCATTTTTAAGTTCCTAACAATTTTGCTTAAGACAAATGAAAAGAATTAAAAGACACATAGAATGAGAATTTTAAATTTTCGGCATTTGATACACTGCAAATATTTAAATGACAAAATGACACACAAACTGAATAAAAATATTGTTTATGTTCCTAAGAACCTTTGCTTAATACAAATTAAAAGAATCAAAAGACACATAGAATGAGAATTTTACATTTTGAGCATTTAAATGATAATGTGACTAGCTTACTTACTTACTTACTTACTTACAAATGGCTTTTAGGGAACCCGGAGGTTCAGTGCCGCCCTCAAATAAACACGCCATCGGTCCCTATCCTGTGCAAGATTAATCCAGTCTCTATCATCATATCCCACCTCCCTCAAATCCATTTTAATATTATCCTCCAATCTACGTCTCGGCCTCCCCAAAGGTTTTATTCTCTCCGGCCTCCCAACTAACACCCTATTTGCATTTCTAGATTCGCACATAAGTGCTACATGCCCAGCCCATCTCAAACGTCTGGATTTAATGTTCCTAGTTATATCAGGTGAAGAATACAATGCATGCAGTTCTGCGTTGTGTAACTTTCTCCATTCTCCTGTAACATCATCCCTCTTACCCCCAAATATTTTCCTAAGAACCTTATTCTCAAACACTCTTAATCTCTGTTCTTCTCTCAAAGGGAGAGTCCAAGTTTCATAACCATAAATAATAACCGGTAATATAACTGTTTTATAATTTCTAACTTTCAGATTTTTTGACAGCAGACTAGATGACAAAAGCTTCTCAACCGAATAATAACAGCATTTCCCATATTTATCCTGTGTTTAATTCCCTCCGGATTGTCATTTAATACACTGTAACTATTTCAATGACAAAATGACACACAAAATAAATAAAATTATTCTTTATGTTACTTAAAACAAACTGATAGAATCAAAAGTCACAAAGAATCAGAATTTTATATTTTGGAAGCGAATATGTTTCCACACAAGAATATAATGTGAAGTAGCTTCTAGTAGCATGAACATTCGATAATTGGTGGCACTTCAGAAACTCGCATTTTTGCGGTTAATGTCATGGATTACACTTTCTCCAAATTTACACTTACCCCGGTTCACCCTACGTTTATATTTACGGTTGGAGAAGAAAAAAAAAGAAGGAACGGAGTAGATAAAAGAAAGAAAAGTAATATACAGTTTGTGTTTGATGTGTATTTTTTTATTTTTAAGTAGGTTATTTTACGACGCTTTATGTTATTTAGCTTCTGAATGAGAAAAAGGTGATAATACCGGTGAAATGAGTGCGGAGTGCAACACCGAAATTTACCCAGCATCTGCTCATATTGGGTTGAGGGAAAACCCCGGAATAAACCTCAACCAGGTAACTTTACCCGACCGGGAATCGAACCAGGGCCAACTGGTTTCGCGGCCAGACACGTTAACCGTTACTCCACAGGTGTGGACGTATTTTTCTATTAAAACGTGTCATTATGATAGATTGAAAAAATCCATTGCAGGGCAGCTCGAGTTAGAGAGAATCATTAAGCATTAACAAAGGTATCGTACCTTGAAAACAAGGCTCCTTTTGATGAAGGAAGCCTTCTGAGCAAATTTGAACCTGAGTGCCGAGCCAATCCCAAACACAGGCGTGTACAAACACTCGCCACATCACACATAAAGCTATGTACGCAGTTGTGATGCTCGCTCTCACTTCGTGACACCGCGAGACACACAAAAACTGTGGACACAAGCAGAAGCCGATTCCAGCACTGCACTCAGTATTTAGCACGCAGAGCTGACAAGCGGTCCATAAATACAATTTTTGTAACGTCATCAAGTGCACAGCTCCACCTTATCCCTGCACTTGATGACTTAACGACTTTGCGTCACCTAAATAATTAAATTATGTGTTATAATTAATTAGCAATTGTTGTTGAAGCTTTATTACTTAATACTCTACTATAAAGCAGCGGTGACCAAAACTCGAACGGCAGTGATTATACGCGAGAGATAGTCTAAGAAGTAAGGAGACGGGGTAGAAGTATATGGCATGAATACTATAACCAGTGGTTGTTAGTGCACTAACAATGATTTCTTTATCAACCCCGGGAATAAAAATTGCAAGCTTTGCTGTATCATTAATGTCACTACTATAATCAAGAACCAATTTTAAAAATATACAATTTTCTTGATTTTTTTTTTAATATTCCTCATGAACACAATTCGAAATTTCCTTAATTTTATTCTCTTTTGGATATTTAGTCGTGAAAGCGCAGTTTTTCAAAATTAATTAACAACTTTCATAGGACAAATTATTTCAGCCACCTTGATCATTACGCTTTTATAAAACTTCCCTTCGTTCGCCACCAGATAGCTGGCTTCCTTACATTTATTTGTCACCTTTCTCTTCATGGCGATGATTGAAGGCTGATTTCAGTTCTTGGAGTTTAATAGCTCATTTCATTACTACACTAGCACGTAATATTCAATCAGTTTCTCTATTATTATTATTATTATTATTATTATTATTATTAATTATTACTAAATGAATAAGTAGTAAATAACTGATAATAGTCATCAAAAGATTAAAAAAAGAAATGAAAATGGAGATACAGGCGTAGTAATTATTTTATCATTCAAGGGAAGATGTAGGCCTATATATTGAGGCACGTATATAAGAATTATAGTAACACTTGCTGATTAATAATAATAATAATAATAATAATAATAATAATAATAATAATAATAATAATAATAATAATAACTGTTACGCCTGTGTATTCTGCGTAATGCCCTGTAATGTCGCTTCTATATACTACTACTAATTGAACCGCTGAGCAAAGTAACATAATACATTTTCTCCGACAGAACAGCGAATAAATTCCTCTTTCCATTCTGTACGAAACCTTGTGTTCCTTCTCGTAGAGAGAGAGGGTTCGTAGAGCGACATGGTACCGACACTGCTTACCTTCAGTACGTGAGCGAGACAGAGAGCAATGTACAGGAAACTCCCCTTACCAGCATCAATGTCTTTGATTACACGATGTAATGACGACACCCAGTTTGGTCACCGCTGCTTTAAAGGAACCGATTTTCTTCTGCTGACTGGACACAGACAACGGTCTGGAACAGCATAGACTCACTAGAACTTTCAGAATAGTTCTGCGTTATATGTACTGCATTCAACCTCGTGTAAATTAAATACTAGCTCTTTCTCGGGGCAAAGACATGTTCATTAGACAGCCATTCTGGGCAACCTGTGAATTCCAATCAAAATTATTTTTCAGAAATATGTTGTAATACATAAATAAGGCTCTAAATTCAAATATTCTGATGTTTTATTTTCCAATATAAAATACTTTACAAGTTTTATTGGCAGTGAGCCTCAATGGTCGTCGCTTGGTAATAGCCTAGATCAGCGTTTGTCAAACATTTTTGAAGTGGGGACCACTTTTTTAAGTCAGAACAGTTCCGCGGACCACCTTACTCTTGTTCCCTTCGAAAGCAAATTTATCATTTTTGTAGCATATTTTAATACCAGTAACTTATACTTATATTTTAAAATAGAATTAATTAATTAAAATTAATTTAATTCAATTAATTTTATATTAGTATCAACTAATTAAGTTAATGTTAATAGAAGAAAATTCATTTCTTTTTTTTTTTTTAATAATTCAAGATATTAGAGTTTGGATCATCTTTAACTAATGAACTAAAAAAATTACTAAATATTGATACTCGTATTAATAAGATGGATGAGCCTGCCGATTCTTGCAAAGTTGGTCTATACTTGGATGTATGCTGGTAAGTTAAATCGGAGATCGTCGCCTACATCAAGTCGATTTCGGTACTTTGTTTTTATTAGAGTTAGTGATGAAAACGGAGAAGCAAACTGAATTATAATCTCTAAAGCACCATTGTACAGTTCACTATATTCTCTTTTCACTTGTGATGAGGTCCAGAAATTAACCATACCTTCCGCTTCGAGTTTCATTTTAAGTCCAGTGTCATTCGAGAGTTCAATTAACTGTTTTCTTTCACTTAATGAAAGTTTATTATTTTCAATATCGCAATGAAAGGGATCACGAACCCATGAAAATTCGTCATATTAACTTGGAAAAAAAGTTTCAAATTGTGACCTCAAAGTTGTATTATTGGTGTACGACGTACAGTACGTGAACATTGCAATGTAAAGACTGGGTGTTGAAAAACTATTAAGAAAGTCATAAATACATGAAAAGGTTCGGTACTTTCGCCTTCTGTTATGAATTCAGGTGGTCCCTGGCTGGGTTACATACGCCAGATGTGCAGGGAAAAGATGGCGACAAACACCACGTTGATAGTGCCTTAAATCCTTTTTTTGTTGTTGAGAGTAGAGAGGGAAGTCGGTAGACAGATAGGGTAATAAATTTCATTAAATGTCAATACTGGGAGAAAACGTGAAAGGCAATTACCATGTGTCATGTTCAAACTCAGAGATTTGCAGCTATAGTGTGACAAGCAATTCGTTTGAATTTTATTTTTTCTTCTGTCTTTTTTGAAGGACCACAAGGACAGATCTCGAGGACCAAGGGTGGTTCGCGGACTATAGTTTGAGAAACACTGGCCTAGATGACTTACAACATTCATTCACCTCTTCCTGGGTAGCTCTTATTTCCTCCTACCTTCTGGATGATCCAAGGTAATACAATTGTCTCTTCTTTGCTTCCGCTACCAGGTCTATTTCCACATAGTTTTGATACACTTCCTGATTATATCTAATACGCCACTCCCCCCTTTCACAAAGTGCTCCAAAAATCTTCCGTAATTTTAGTGTCCATGTTAGTAAAATATCAGTAAAGTACAGTTTTCGTAGGTTTGTGTAATTAAGGTAAGTAGGGTAATCATAAACAACATACAAATATTTTTAAATGTTATACCATAAAACAGCGTAAACAATAAAACTTGTTAAAGCGTAAATACTTAATTTAATTCTGGCAAAAAAGAATGGTATGACTGAAGATTAGTTCCGATTGTCTTACGATCATTTCTTGAATAAATATCGAGACAAAATACATATACCGGGTGTCTCATTCGAAGTTAGCCTCAACAACATCAATTTTCTGTTACAAATATGTCAAGTATTTAAACATTCAGAAATATGCGACGTCGTGTTCATTCGTCTATTAACGCTCAGGGAAGACATTTTCAGCATATACTGTCACAATCTTGTTGTACCTTTGTACGTTTTTGTATTTGAACTTTCTTTAAACTAACGATGCTACCATCTAGTGGGACACACTGTATGAAAGATCACTTTACTTCTTATTGCAATGCAATGTAACGGAACTCAAAGCAACATAACACATACCACAATATAATATAATATAATATAATATAATATAATATAATATAATATAATATAATATAATATAATATAATATAACATAACATAACATAACATAACATAACATAACATAACATAACATACCATAACATAACATAACATAACATAATATAATATAATATAATTTTATTTATTTAATTATATTTTTAATTATTTATGCCTATAACAGGGCAAAGCCCCAATTACAATAGACAGTACCTACAGATATTCGTTAAAAAAAACATAGACTTGCATATAACATGAAAAAAGAGATGAAACAGATACAAATGCAGGATACAAGTGTAAATACAAATTAAAATGGAAAATGAGAAAAGGAAAAAAAAAAAAAGAACAGACAAATAGATACTACCTAAATAAAAGACACAGATATAGATATAATTGAAAAATACAAAATAAAATAAAATAAAATAATATAATACAATATAATATAATATAAATGTAGGCCTAATGACGTAATGAGATTAAAGAAACATTTCTACCCAGAGGGATTCAAACCTACGACCTCATAATTTAATTTCTAAATTTTAATATGAAGCGCGTCCCTCGCCGTGGCGTCGTGGTCTAAGGCATCCTGCCTAGGACTCGCGTTACGGAATGCGCGCTGGTTCAAGTCCTCATGGGGGAAGAAATTTTCTCATGAAATTTCGGCCAGTATATGGGACCGGTGCCCACCCAGCATCGTGATGCACTTGGGGAGCTACGATAGGTAGTGAAATCCGGTTGCGAATGCCAGCTGTAACGGCTGGGGGGATCATCGTACTAACCACACGATACCTCCATTCTGGTTGGATGATCGTCCACCTCTGCTTCGGCATGTGAACGTGAGGCCAGCAGCCGGCTGGTCAGTCTAGGCCCTTCACGGGGTGTAGCGCCATGGATCTATCTAATATGAAGCGCATCGTACTCATACATTAACATGAAGTACGTTTTCCACAATAATCTTTTCGATCGACTCATTTTAGACTACGTCTAAAACATAAATACTACGTTCGTTAAGATCCGAAGTTTCAATGACCTCAAAATGGATGTGTAAAGGTTATCCCACAGACAGTAAATTTAATTTATGTGAGTTTCGACATAAGAAAAATACAATACAGTTTTCGTAGGTCTGAACAATAGGGGACTACACAGCTGATTGTCTCACAACTCGCCAACACCTTGCATGAATTTGAAGCAGTAAATCTTACCCCGTTGTTGAAATTGAGGCAAGATGGAAATATCAGTCCAGAAAACGCTCTACGAAACAACTAATTATTATTCCTTCTTAAAATAAATATACACAGCATATTAGCTTGAGTTCATATTACTGGGGAGGCGTGACAATATGACCATTTATATGCTCTGCACTCCAATAGAGATAGGTGGGTCTTGGACAAACGCTGGCAAGCTGGTCTTTCTTCCAGGCGTACCGAGTTCGATTCCCGGCCAGGTTGTATTTCTTTATTTCTTTATTTATTTAGTCTGGTGTAGTTAAGGCCATCAGGCCTTCTCTTCCACAACTCCAGGAATACAAATACAATAATAGAAATAAACAGAGGAAAAAAATACACTATATACAAAGTAAAGCTACACAAGAAATAGAGAGAGAAAGAGCGAGAGAGAGAGAGAGAGAGAGAACACTCTAAACAAAGTAAAGCCACACAAAAATATACACAGGTTGCAGTCACACAAACTTTAAATGAGTGATTAAGTATCATAATTAATTCTATCCTAACTAATTAGCTAACATAAACAAGAAACTTGCAATTTTAATCTAGATTAAAAAAGAAAAGAAACACAAATCAATACTTCTAGCAATACCTAAAAACATTAACTAAGACAAAATTTTCCAATTTAATTTTGAATTGTGATAAAGTCCGGCAGTCCCTGACGTCATTAGGTAACGAATTCCAGAGGCAAGGTAATTCTACAGTATAGAAAGATGAGTATAAAGACGTGCTATGATGAGGGATAGAAAGAAGTGCTTGATGCCGGTTTCGAAGAGTTTTAAGAAATTGAAAGCGCGATAACAGATAATTCGGTGTAGAAATATGCATGATTCTAAACAGAAGAGATAGTGAATGTATTGTTCTTCGTTCCTTCAGACGCACAACAGTGGTCTAAAATCCATATTTAGGAGGACAAATGGAGGAAAATGACATGTAAAAAAATGAAATTAAACCCTTAAATTATTTTTCTTATATAATTGAGTAACACTGAATTGATAATCTTAATCAGCGGAGGTAGCTGCATAGCGAGATAAGAAGCCGGTAACATGCCACATTTCGCCACCCAGCATTCTTACTCAGCAAGCGCCGCGAGTCTGCCGTTTTCCTTGTGCTGTAACTCTGTTGTAAGTGGTCGATTCCATTCACATTTGGTACCAACGTGTCAAGTTGTTCTTTAGGTATGTAACACTGTTTGTTTGTGTTACATTTAATGTTATTATAGCATGTCAAATTAGCATGAATGGACACGGGACAAAATATAAATATAACCATTGAGTGCAGACTTTGCTAAGGTAGAGAAAAAAAAAACCCTTTGGTTCGTCCAAAAATGATTTTTTTTCACTTCCTCCACTATTTACCTCTATTTTAAATCTAGTGTTAAGGTGCGCAGATTTGCGGAAGTATTAATTTATGAGCACTATTCTTTCGAGGTGCAATAGTGCAATTTTTCTCGGTTGCAGTTATTTCAATATCTGTGAACCGAATCTGCTTCCGCAGTATAATTCAGGGAATTCAAGATGACAGCTTGTTAATTATTTACCAAATAAGCATCCCGAGTGTCCAAAAGGTGCAATAGTACCTAAAATATTACATTTCCCCCCCCCCATAAGATTTTGTCTAAATGCATCCCCCTGTAAGGGGTACTTCTGCTCATAACAACGTAAACAGAGTTTGTACACAAAACAAATGTACTAAGTGTAACTATTGTATACAATTTCATAAAAATCTGTTAGATAGGACAAAAGTTACTAATTTTGTCTAATTGCGCCCCCCTATAAGGGGTAGTTACACTTAGACCAACGTAATGAGAGCTTGTATACAAAACATATATGCTACTTGTAACTGCTTGTAAAATTTCATAAAAATCTGTCAGATAGGAGAAAAGTTTCTAATTTTGTCTAAATGCGCCCCCCTATAAGGGGTAGTTCCCCTTATACCAACGTAACGAGAGCTTGCAAACAAAACATATATGCTACCTGTAACTACTGTGTAAAATTTCATAAAAATCTGTTAGGTAGCTGAAAAGTTATTAATATGTCCCGCTAAATTTGCATTCTAGACCACTGTGCGCACCCATGAAAGTAACTGGAGGGAAGATGTTATATGGTCAAATTTGCGAGTATTGCAGATGAATCGTATGCACACATTATGAACACGTTGTAGTCTCTCAGCTAAGAGTGAACTTACATTAGTCAGTAAGAAATCGCAATAATCAAAATGGGACATTACAAGCGTCTGAATAAGATTCTGTTTTAGACTGAGTGGTATAAATTCTTTCATATGGAACAAGGAATGAAGTTGAGAAAATATTTTATGCAAATATGTGTTACTTGAGTGTTCCAATTTAGATCGCTACCCATAAAAATGCCAACACTGTAACTGTTTCACTGTATTTAACAATAATCCCATTCAATATTATATGTGATATAGTACTATTGTCAAGAGTGCTTCGTAGACGATTATGTAGTTGTAGTACTGAAGTATGGTTTTCTGCGCTGATATAGAGAGTAGGCTACTTGGAACTCCGGGCTCTAGGACTTATACTCATCTGAAGACGGGACACAGCTCTGTGAGGGCTGAGGCAGGACGCCCACCTGTTGGCATCGAATTCACGGCTGGCACGCATGTAATCTGCAGTACTTAAGACAACCATCACATATATAAGGCGCACAATGGGCCAAAGCAAACTAAGCGCAAGCACCCGTACCGTGTTCAGCACTCGAAAAAGTACCAAAAATCAAGTCAAAAGCGCAAATAATTGTGGCCAAGTCCCGCGACGTAGCGTTGCAGTTTGAGGTTTCATACCTTGCCTCGAGTTACGGAATGCGCGCTGATTCCGGTCTTCTTTTTCTTATGAAATTTCGGCCAGTATGTGAGTCCAGTTCCCACCCAGGATCATGATGAATTTCGGGAGCTACGGTAGACGCAAAGTGCAATTTCACGAACCGTTTATGAAGATTTGGAAATACGTATGCATGTATATACGTGTGTATGTATGTATGTATGTATGTATGTATGTATGTATGTATGTATGTATGTATGTATGTATGTATGTATGTATGTATGTATGTATGTATGTATGTATGTACGTACGTATGTATGTATGTATGTATGTATGTATGTATGTATGTATGTATGTTAAATAATCCTTCTTTATATTGGAGAAAAAGCTTTGTATTAGGGGTCTATTAAATGATTTTTACGAATTACCGCATTATCGGCTTTAACTATTATGTAGTAAAAGCTATTCTAAATCTAAAACCGAAGATTATGAGAGTTATATTGAAATATATGTTAATTTAAATATAAATTCCAGAGTGGAAAAAGCAAGCAAATCCGCCCTCGTCACAAGTCGCCGGACCCCACGAGATGATACAAATTAATTCCATTCCAGCTTCACCAATCTTATTAAGTTCATAGAAGATGCCTTTCTTGGAAATAACGAAACCTCGTTTATTGGCGGCTTCTTTTATTTTCACTTAACTGTACTTGGCATTGGAAAGGGTCGTAATGTACCCTTGGGAATTTCTGCTGTGAGTCGCCGTGCACTCTGACTATGAGATCACTCACTACTGGTCTGTCACCTAGCGCCACAGTTCAGCTGTCGTGTGACTCCTGACGCACATGATGTCTTTCAAATTCGCTATCAGAGATCGAAAACAATCCTGTATTTATGCGAAACCTCAGTATCTATTGTTTTTGCGGCATTACAGTTATTGGTGAATTGAAAAAGTAAAATATCGCTTGGAAAACCTCAATGTGTGAGTTATAGTGAAGATCAGTAGTAATATAACAGTCACGTAAAAAATTGATTGTTAGAGGGAAAGAGACCAATTGAACATATTAGATGAGAAGGTATTTAAAGCAAGAGAATTGCTCGTGGTAATGGTTATGTGAAACATAGACGTTGCGTCATACCTGAGATGAGAGGTCAATAAAAAGCTGGTCACCGTCGTTGCACGCTGAAAGTAGCACGTCATATCTGTAACCTTTACAAGGATAGGCTTGTTTAATGATTGATTACCGGCGGATGGAATTTTTTTTACATTGCAATACCGGGCATGAATTTCGAAAAGGGCATGTGGAAGAACACTTGTGCCAAAAGCCTTACTCTTAAACTAATGATTTCTCTTCGAAACAAAATATACTGGCCGAATTGTAGACGACCTTTCGCCTATGAAATTTTCAACTAAAAATTAGCCTATTATTTTGTGAAATTAAATTAAAATACTAATTTCGTTTAGGCGGCCGGGTAGCTCAGCCAGTAGAACAAGTGGCTCCGGATTGGGGGTCCTGTGTTCAAACTCGAATAGTAGTGAGTTATTTCTCGTTGTCAAACATTAAGGACGGCTCCCTGGGTCCACTAACCCCCCTGTCAAACTGAGTACTATACCTGGTAAGATTTAATCTTGTCTCACTAGCAATAAAACCAAGTCCCTTCAAGTGAGGGCGGAGATTATAGGAGGATTGTAAATTTTCAGGATTCCTTTCAAAATCTTGTTATTGTACAGACTACTGGAACTCAGTTTCTTGAAAGACAAGCTCAGTGACAGAACTATACAGTACGAAGAGAGATACTGTGTACATTTCACGAGATGATCCGAGCAAGGAATGCAAGGTTTTCCCCCACTCACACAACCAAACATCGAGACAGAACCGGGTTTGTGTGCTCTAAACTTTCGCTATCAACTACAGTGAAAACATTGTCCCTCAGTAAAACATTAACTTTGTATCCGGATTATTAATTCATACAGGCTACACATTATACATTTAATATCTATAATTAATTACGGAAAGCAATTATTCAGTGACAGTGTTATACTATACCAGTCAATGTAAATATATGTTTGGTTTAGAATATAGTAATTAATAATAATAATAATAATAATAATAATAATAATAATAATAATAATAATTTAATTTATTAATTTAATTATTTAATTTATTAAGATTTTTTAAATATATAGAAATTAAAAGTTTCATGAGTATAATGGTGCATGTTATTTAAAAGAAATATTAAAGCTTCAAGTATACTTTTGAGCTAACTAAAGTTTTAAATTTGTTCCCCTCTCGAAGTCATGCCCGTGGTTAACTGAAGTTATTGTAAGTTTCAATAATTTAATGTTGACATTATGAGAATATTATTAAGTTAGTGTAAATGAAATTAGTATTAAATTACAAAAAATAAATAAATACCTGCGTATTTAGCAGCCCTTTCTGTAGCATTCATCAAAGGACAAAATAATCTCTTCTGCCTTGCTTCTTCATCACACATCTTTATTACATTTGCTATACTTTGTCGTGCTTCACTATGTATAGTTTTTTTCATTTTTACGCTTTGTAAACATTATGATAACTGATATGTGACACTATTGAAATCAAACAGAACTCTACTTCGCTTTAAAAATACTTAACTAAATATTTCACTGACTAAACAAATTCGTAACTCATTGTCTAACTAAATTACTAATTTAAGATAATTGCCTAATTAAAGCGTAATGCAGCCAATCTGACACGATCTTTAAGTTAACTTAGGAAATTAAAATCTGACTTAAGAATGTTGTAATGTAAACTACACTTGTTATCCACAGTACTCACAACACCAACATCATACAATAAAATCTCAACAGTAACTAAAATGCTTGCATAGTTTGCAAAACCAGCGTTTTCAGGTCGAGTGTCACTGAACTTTGTCCCAGCCAGTCAATGGCACCACCCTCATCTACCTGCTCTTTCAGACGCGCTAAGTTATTGTACATTTCCTTATCCTCGTCTCTTACCCCGCAAGGACCATTCCCCCTCGCAGAGATCATCTCGTGAAGTGTGGACAGTATTTTGTTATTTTACTTTGCGCTACAGAATGTATCAACTAGTCCCTTCCGCCACTGGTATCGCTTTAGTTTCCTCATCGCAATAACAACACAGACGACGTAAGACATATCTCCTTTCTCTCTCTTTTCACAGTGAGACAAGATTCATCACACAGGCTTTAGCCTGGATCATATATATTACAGATAGCTCATCCTTATGTTAAAATTGGTAGCACTTTGAAGAGAACAACCGTCAGGATCGCCACCCGTCCGCCATAAAAGAACACGAGATGCCAGTGCAGTCGCTAATGCAGTTCAAATGGGAGTTATGACGTGACTCATTATGTAACAACTAGATGGCAGCATAATAAACGTGATAAAAGTTGTTACCGTCAAAGCCTATGAGGCCTAGCAATCTGGGTATGTATGATCTAGGATACTAGGTTCTTCCTCGGGGTGAAATGTGCTCGGAGTGTGGTGCCGACCACACCAACCCATTCTAATGCCAAGGTCATGAAAATATGGAGCTGAACGTACATGACACCTGTAAGCATTTCTGTCTTCAGGGAACCAAAAAAAAAGAAAATAATAATAGTTACATACATATATAGTCTAGTGTTCGGCCCAAGGACAGGTCTTTAACTGCAAACCCAGCATTCTCCAATCTTTCCTATTTTCTGACTTCCTCTTTGTCTCCGCACATAATCCATGTATCTTAATGTCGTCTACCATCTGATATCTTTTTCTATCTCTAACTCTTCTCCCGTTCATCATTCCTTCCAGTGCATCCTTCAGTGGCAGTTTCTTCTCAGCCAGCAACCTAACCGATTATTCCTTTTTCTGTCCCTGATCAGTTTCAGCAACATTTATTCTTCACCCATTTTTCTCAACACAGCTTAATTTCTTATTCTGTCCGTCCATTTCACACGCTCCATTCTTCTCCATACCCACATTTCAAATGCTTCTAGTCGCTTTTCTTCACGTCGTCTCTTTTATGCAGACTTCTCCCGGTGTACCCCGGTTTATTATTTGTGTTGTGCAATCCCCCCCCCCCCCAGGTCAAGATAAGATCGGGGTTTTCTCCGGGAACCCCCGCTCCCCTGTGACATCACAAAAATTCTCCATCATCTCATCTCATCGCGGATGTAGTGTAGACCACAATTAATGCTTTGTAGAGCAGTAAGTTTTTCTTACTTACTTAATTACAAATGACTTTTAAGGAACTCGCAGGTTCTTTGCCGCCCTCACAACCGCCCGCCATCGGTCCCTATCCTGTGCAAGATTAATCCAGTCTCTATCATCATATCCCACCTCCCTCAAATCCATTTTAATATTATCCTCCCTTCTACGTCTCGGCCTCCCCAAAGGTATTTTTCCCTCCGGTCTCCCAACAAACAATCTATATGCATTTCTGGATTCGCCCATACGTTCCATCCTAGTAGTTGATACAGCGTCGTTAAAAAGAAAAAAAATCGTTGAAGCGAAGCAAGTTAGTCTGTGAAGTGACAAATGCTGGTGATGCTGATGATAATTCTTTCTATTTTTGATGCTTACACTTATTATTATCCGAGGCTTCTGTTGAGACTTGAAAACAATGTGAAAAGGACGCTCAATGGGTTGCTAGCCCAGAGAGGTACAATTGGTGGGGCTTCCACCTATGCAGCATTTCCTCTGCATGACATATGCTGAAAAAATGTAAATATAATAAAGCAATGGGGATCATTAATAAAATCATGAAACCTTCACTAGTACAAAGACACACAAGAATAGGCTTGTATAAAACCTTAGCACAGCCAGTATTAAGCTATAGTAATGAAGCGTGGACTGTGAAGAATAAAGATGGCAGTAGAATAACAGCAAGTGAGGTGAGGTTCATGAGAGCAACAGCTGGATATACTCGCTGGGATCATAAAAAAATGACATAATGCAAGAACTTCAAATAGAACCCATTATGCAGTTCATCAGCAAATATCAACCTCAGTGGAAGGGTCATCTCGAAAGAATGGATCAATGCAGAATTCCAAAAGCATTGTTTCATTACCATCTACATGGCAAAAGATCTCTAGGTCGTCCGAAGAAGAGATGGACTGAAAATTCTAGTTTGAGACCGTAACAGGTCACTCGGCCTAATACTTGTTAGGAAGACGACTTATTATTATTATTATTATTATTATTATTATTATTATTATTATTATTATTATTATTATTACACTGGGGAGGAAATTAAACGCAGAATAAATATGGGAAATGCGTGTTATTATTCGGTTGAGAAGCTTTTGTCATCTAGTCTGCTGTCAAAAAATCTTAAAGTTAGAATTTATAAAATAGTTATATTACCGGTTGTTCTGTATGGATGTGAAACTTGGACTCTCACTTTGAGAGAGGAACAGAGATTAAGGATTTTAGAGAATAAGGTTCTTAGGAAAATATTTCGGGCTAAGAGGGATGAAGTTACAGAAGAATGGGGTAAGTTACACAATGCAGAGCTGCACGCATTGCATCCTTCACCTGACATAATTAGGAACATTAAATCCAGACTTTTGAGATGGGCAGGGCATTTAGCACGTATGCGCGAATCCAGAAATGCATAAAGACCTTTGGGGAGGCCGAGACGTAGATGGGAAGATAATATTAAAATGAATTTGAGGGAGGTGAGATATGATGGTAGAGACTGGATTAATCTTGCTCAGGATAGGGACCAATGGCGGACTTATGTGAGGGCGGCAATGAACCTCCGGGTTCTTTAAAAGCCAGTAAGTAAGTAAGTATTATTATTATTATTATTATTTTATTATTATTATTATTATTATTATTATTATTATTATTACAGCCCTATTATTACTAGTATTCTTTTTTTTTTCATTGAAGATTCAAACTGTGCATAGTTATAACACGAATGGCCGTACAGGCTCGTGCGAAGGATCTTATGTATATGTGTTTGTGTCTATTATGCATAAATAAATCCACTTAATTAATTAATTCATTAATTATTTCATACTTATTCTCTTATACTTACTTCACTGAGCTGTTACTCTTTTTCGCAGCTCGAGATCTTGTCTCGCTCAAGATAAAAAAAGCCGCATACTAATCAACACCACCCGGCTAAAACCAACAACATGTACATTGTACATTGACATGTCACCTCCACCCATTGAGTGTGCAAGACACGTACTGTACTGCGACGTCAAACATTATTATTACCGACGCCCGGTGCCGTCACTGCGACCCTTAAGATGTACTGGAGCACAAATAATATTGTTCGTCGTCTAAACGAATGGGAGGTACGCATGTACTTGCTTTTAAACACATAGTTTAAAGTGGACAAAATATACTTTAGCTATCCGCTGATTACATACTACATGTGCGCTGAACTAACAGCTTGGAGCGGTGGGAGCATGCATTAGTTGCCTCTTTGTGGCCGTTAGGCATTACCAATGGTGGGTTTTTAAGGGTCGGGATAATATGATGTGATTTTCGTGCTGTTAACATCGTTTTATTCGACACGACAGAAAACACCGTTAAGAATCAGGAATCATCGAAAAGTAGATGATCTTTATCTAGCTAATATCATAGCACTACGATGATGGAGATGTCGGAGTCTGTTGTGTCACAGCCATCTCCTCCTTGCATGCTCAGTGAGCTCAACTTTCTTAGAAGGAAAGCGATATATAAGTAAGATAAATTGACGGTAACTGACAATGCAATGTTGTGCAATGCACTTGCTTCATAAAGAGTTGTGAATTTCCCAACTAATAAGTTGGTAGCCTACTGTACGTCCATTTAGTGTAGACGAGGGATCGGAAAAAATATCATCGCGATCCCTAGCAATAGTGACGTCGCAGGAGCAGCGCAGTAAACTGTCTTTGTTTCACCCCCTCCCTTCTGTCGAACTCCCCTAAAACTCAAGTAGGCCTACACAGGCATCTTGTTTGAAGAAACGTTTTTATTATCCAACTAAATTAATTCATTCTGAATGTAATGTATTCGATATTGAACCAATTTATAAATATACTCTGTTAAAATTTTATCATAAAAATCATAATAAGTTTGTATTACAGGCACATAATCATGACACAAGACGAAATAATAATTCAACGTTAGTAGAACTTAAATGTTTCACATCTGCTGGTCTAAAGTTTAGCATTAATTTTGGCCCTCGGTTGTATAATTCTTTAGCTAAATTACACTCTGAACTTCTAACATGTAACCCACTAACATATAACAAGAAAATTAGAAACGTGTTAATGTCTTCAATTTGATTAAATAAATTTATAACCTATGTGTATAAATTAATCAGCCAATATTATATTTGTATTCAATAATTTTGGCATATATATTTTTTCATAAATTGCCATACTTTATTCACGTATGATATTATTCTTCTCTATGTCAATATTATATTATATAATTTCATTGCAGCCGTAATTTAATTTTAGTTCCTATTTTATTTTATTTTATATATTCCTCTTATATTAATATGTTATATAATTTCACTGTAGCTGTAATTTTAATTTTAGTTCCTATTATATTTTACTTTGTATATTCTCTGCTAGGTCTATTAATAATATATCTGAACTGCGACCGAACACGAGCGCTGCTCATTCGGTCCTCAGATTTTGTTAATATTACTGTATCTTCATGTTTATCATAATTGTATTATTTTATTTCTATTTCTATTGTAATTATATTCTGTATGAATAAATAAATAAATAAATAAATAAATAAATAAATAAATAAATAAATAAATAAATAAATAAATAAATAAATAAATAAATAAATAAATCAGTGACGGGTTACCTGATAAGATTTAGATGGCTTTTTCCTGAAACCTTCAATATCTCTTCGGAAACGTGTGTTTAAGGAAGAATGGGAGAAAAAGTAATTTTTGTCCATATGGTGACAATGTAGATCCCTCTTGTGTTCTAAAATTCTAATAGGCACTTATAAATCAAACATCTAGCGACATTACGACACGTCATAAGATTATCACGAAATCATAGGTAAGCATGAACATATCCAATGTAATTGTAAACGGAAATGTATACAGTAGAAAATAAGAATAAACACAATTTTCTTTTCTTAGGGCTGGACGGAGCGAAGCAATTAATACATAAAAGAAACTAAATTCAAATAACAGTTCGGGTACTAAAATATGATCAAACAAGCTGAGACAAAGAGAACTCCCTGCAAGTTATGAAACTGCTTTGAAAATTGCAAAATCACTAAAGTACTATAATAAAGGACAGTTCGTTAAAACATGTCTGAATAAAGTTGCTAACATTATTTGTTCCGAATAATCTGATGTTTTTAGCAGTATGAAATTATCCACACGAACAATACAAAGGAGGATAAGGGATATTGAAACACTAGCTGAATGAGAAATAAAATCAAAGCTGCATAAACGGTGGTCTAATCTCTCGCTTTAGGTCAGACCTGCAGAACTGTAGCTCATCAGAGCGACTGCCTTCTTACCCCCTTCTACCCCACCCACCTTTTCTACCAGTGTGGTCATGGCGTTCTATTTACGCTAGCTATCATCCTAGCGGCTGCAGGTACACAATACGCGTACTGCAGTTAGAAGAGAACTGAAATATAGAAAAATCTGAACTGTGAAGAAATACTACTTCCAAAGGAAATGGGAATAACTATCATTATTTTATTATTGAAGAATACGAAACAACTGTTTGTTTACTGTGTCCCTTTCAATTTATTTCTACTCGTCATTTCAATATTAAACGACATTTAAACGAAGTCCATATTAAGAATTATGGAATAGACAAACTTTCGGGTAAGTTAATTATTACGAACTGTATATTGATTACTTACTAGCCACCGGCGTGGCTCAGTCTGTTAAGGCGCTTGCCTGCCGGTCTGAAGTTGCGTTCGGGCGCGGGTTCGATCCCCGCTTGGGCTGATTACCTGGTTGGGTTTTTTCCGAGGTGTTCCCCCAACCGTAATGTGACTATAAGATAATCCATGTCGAATCCTCGGCCACATCTCGCTATCACCAATCTCATCGACGCTAAATAACCAAGTAGTTGATACAGCGTCGTTAAACAACCAAATAAAATTTAAAAAATGATTACTTACTTATGATTAATATTAGAGGAAAAAAATTCGCTCCGGCGCCGGGGGCCAAACCCGGGTCCTTGGTTCTGCGTACCAAGCACACTCACCATTGAGCTACGCCGAAGTTCAATCCACAGTACCAGATCGAACTCCCCTCTTCCAATGTTTTTCCCTTTGTGGCCCGACTCCAAGTTGGGTATGTATGTTGACATTTATATTAAGTGAACTGCGATCATAGAATGGTAGAGACTGGATTAATCTTGCACAGGATAGGGACCGATGACGGGCTTATGTAAGGGCGGCAATGAACCTGAAGGTTCCTTAAAAGCCATTTGTAAGTAAGTAATTTTTAACGATATCTGTTTTCATACTGTCTCATATTTCATTTGTATTACTTAATAGTGTGCGCTACGTAGATTTTATTCCGAACAAACATTTATTAGCAACAGGCTAGATGATCGTAATAGGTTATAATATAAAAGTGCAGATTTGCAGGAATGCTAAATAATAATTTGTTCGGCATCTTTGTGCTCAAACTGCATTATTACTCTTACGTAGGTTTAATAAGATTGCTCTTTCATTCCTAATGTTAAAAAAGTTTAAGTTGTACGTACATAAGTAGCTAATGCGAGAAGGAAAACTTGTGCACTGAAATATGTTCCAAGGTTATTACTAAAAATTAGTAATATTCTTCAAGTGTTTTGCTCAAATTTCCATAACCTCACATTGTAGCCAACGTATCTTAACAAGTCATTTTCCCAGGTATACGCCGCCATACTTGCAGGAATATTTATAGTCGGTGACTTTGCGTTTTATGAGAAAATGCGTTCCCTTATTACTGAAGTGATTTAGTTTGCTTGCAACTCTTCTCGCTTCTTATGCTTTCCGCAATATAGCCGCTTTTATAACATGGCGTATTGAAACAAGAAAGTTTGGTCATAAGGCGCGCAGATCATCACAGAGTACTGTCTGTCCTGATTCATAGAAGGAAGTGATTTGAGATTATATAATACAGCTTTTGCAACTAGGCACAGGGTAAAGTTCATATTCAGACAACATTTTATTATATAGGGCCTATTTCAATTTATTATATCTATACTAATATACTATAATCCACAAACGATTAGGGAAAACACGGAAATTTTACTTGAAGCAAGTAAAGCGATAGGGTTGGAAGTAAATCCCGAAAAGACTAAGTATATGATTATGTCTCGTGACCAGAATATTGTACGAAATGGAATTATAAAAATTGGAGGTTTATCCTTCAAATATCTTGGAGCAACAGTAACAAATATAAATGACACTCAGGAGGAAATTAAACACAGAATAAATATGGGAAATGCCTGTTATTATTCGGCTGAGAAGCTTTTGTCATCTAGTCTGCTGTCAAAAAATCTGAAAGTTAGAATTTATAAAACAGTTATATTACCGGTTGTTCTGTATGGTTGTGAAGCTTGGACTCTCACTTTGAGAGAGGAACAGAGATTAAGGGTGTTTGAGAATAAGGTTCTTAGGAAAATATTTGGGGCTAAGAGGGATGAAGTTACAGGAGAATGGAGAAAGTTACACAACGCAGAGCAGCACGCATTGGACGTAAATACCAGATCACTTATCTGTGGCACGCTAAGTATACCTCTTCATAGAATATCTTGTTATTCCTCATCTTTTACAATATCCACCTCGCGTCAATGGAATTCCTTGTCACAAAGTATTACGGGCTGCAAGACAATAAACATCTTTAAGAACAGCTTAAAAGATAGCCTTATTAGCATTTCACTCCAATCACACTGATTTAAACTATCACTGACTACATTGACATCATTCTGATTGTGCTGTATTTTCAAAATTGTCTCATAATAATCTCTTTCTATTATCTAATATCATTTGAAATATATTAACGTTCTATGTATTTTAGTTTAATTCTGCTACACAGTTTAATTCAGTGTTTAATTAATAGTTCATAGTATTTTGTTGTTTAATTCGTAAATAACTCTTGTATACATATAACTCGAATCTAAATCAAATTGTTGAATTCTTTGTAAGTTCATGCATATGTATATACACTTTTTGCTGGTTGAGTGGAAGAGAAGGCCTTACGGCCTTAACTCTGCCAGCTAAAATAAATCATCATTATTATTATTATTATTATTATTATTATTATTATTATTATTCACCTGACATAATTAGGAACATTAAGTCCAGACGCTTGAGATGGGCAGGGCATGTAGCACGTATGGGCGAATCCAGAAATGCATATAGAGTGTTAGTTGGGAGGCCGGTGGGAAAAAGACCTTTGGGGAGGCCGAGACGTAGATGGGAAGATAATATTAAAATGGATTTGAGGGAGGTGAGATATGATGGTAGAGACTGGATTAATCTTGCTCAGGATAGGAATCAATGGCGGGCTTATGTGAGGGCAGCAATGAACCTCCGGGTTCCTTAAAAGCCAATAAGTAAGTAAGTAAGTAGACTAATAATAAATATGTAGCCAAAATTTTTCTGGTAATTTTCGATTTTCCAAAAATAATTGCTGTTAACATGCATAATTAACCATCCTGAAACCGAAAATCGCTTTTTTGAATTTTTTTTTGTATGTCTGTCTATCTGTCTGTCTGTCTGTCTGGATGTTTGTTACCATTTCACGCGATAATGGCTGAACCGATTTATATGAAAATTGGAATATAAATTAAGTTGGTTATAACTTATGTTTTGGGCTATATGGCATTCAAAATACTTTATTTAAAAGGGGAGTTATAAGAGGGCTTGAATTAAATAAATCGAAATATCCCCCTTATTATTAATTTTCGTGAAAAATATTACATAACAAAAGTTTCTTTAAAAATAATTTCCGATTCTTTAGTCTATACAAAATTTTCATAGGACTGATATTTAATGAGATAAATGAGTTTTAAAATTACAATAACGACGCCATCTAAGGCGCTGTACTGCAGTAAAAACAAATGACTTCGTCTATAAAGGGCCTTGGACAACAACAATCGAAAGCTATTAAACATAGCCTACAGAGAATGTTTCTGTGTTTGTATGAAGTAATATCGGAAGCTAATTAATTGTTTAATTATTATTTCACCATTGGAAATTGTAGTTTCTCTAGATGTACATAATTCTACAATGTTATTACACTAACTTCTGAAACATATAGCAAGTAATATAAAATATACACATTAAAACTAAAATATGATATGTAAATTTTCATTAAACTATGGTTGCATGTAATAACAATTAAGAAACATGTTAAAGGAATTGTCATTGCACCAAATGATTGCTCTCTGGACCAAAATGATCGCATTTTAATGATTTAAATACAATTTAAATAAAGTAATATATTAAAAGATTTATCCTTCTATCAAACACGAATGTTCCCTGGATCAAACGTCCTATTTTAATTGTGTAATTAGCTTACTTTATATTTATTTCTAACAGGTGCAGCGGAGCGCACGGGTACGGCTAGTGATTTATTAAAATTATAGTTAACATTATCATTTAAAGAAACAGATAAGGCATAACATTTCGAGTTTTCAATAAGAAATAGTTCAATTTTGGCATTTTAAATCGTGTTCACACAGATATTCGAAATAACAATAATAATAATAATAATAATAATAATAATAATAATAATAATAATAATAGAACAGGATTTCATTTCACTTATTGAAATCACGTAACGATACAACTACCAGAAAGTAATAAAAATTATTAACATAACCGATGTCATTTAAAATAACTAAAATAGGTGTAAAATCCAATAAGTATGCATAGCATTAACGTAAGGAACGTATTTTTTTAATACGCGACAACAGAAAACTTATATTGCGTCATATAAATCAAATAAAACATAAATCTAATCGACATGAAAATCGTACTCGAAGACAAAAGTCTACTTTCCCATTAATTGAGCCTAAATGTCATACAAGTGCAGCTCTTAAACATGGTGCTAGTTTCGGCCCAAGACTTTATAATAAAATTACTAACCATTTTCCAAATTTCAAATATTTTAAAATTCAAGCTTTTATAAAAAAGAAATTTATAAAATTATTGACGATATATAATATTAACAAATGTGTGTATTTTTTACCTTTTATTTCTGTCGACTATATTCAAGTTTTCATTGAATATCACTGGCTTCTGTCTGATTGTCAACTTATATTAAATTTGTTTTTCTCTCTTTTTCTCTACTTTGTTTTTTGCTCTTGTTTGTTATTTATTAATGTGAATTAAGTTATTTACTATATTTAGTAAACTGTCTATAGTAATGTCACAAGGGGTTTGAGATTTGTCGATAAATCCACCAGCGAAGCGAAATCTCTGACCTCGAGTGACATTATTTCATTAGGACTATTTAGTGAATAAAATAAAAATATAAATAATATATCCCTAAAATTCGCCCACAAAATGTTAATAATTATATATTTATGAATTCTTAACCTATTCAGATATTGTGAAGTC
Organism: Periplaneta americana; assembly: GCF_040183065.1. NCBI lineage: Eukaryota > Metazoa > Arthropoda > Insecta > Blattodea > Blattidae > Periplaneta > Periplaneta americana. The sequence goes on along the minus strand of NC_091122.1, from coordinate 70,451,842 downwards.
GAAATAGATGAATAACGATTACTGCAATAAAGAAATTTAATGTTATTCAGTAATGCCAATTGAGAAAAGCGAAATACAGGTTTAAAAATGTTAATTACATGTACTGCACTTTTCTCTTGTTATTACAACAGAAATACGTTTTCATTGTCTGCTGAAATCATAACTTAATTTAAACATTTTTAGTATAATTAAAAATAACCTGATTAATACATTAATTAAATGAAGAATTGTTACGAAGGAGTGCCATTTTCTTTAGATACAATGGATATGGAATTAAAGATGAGGATGTAGATGTGGAAGTAGGATTTCGCACTTTATTTAGTATAATGGATTCATGCTCATCGATTTACGTGGAAACAATTGGCGACACTCACTAAACAAAAGAACGACCATGCGATAAACTAATAGTGATAAATCGAGTTGCAGAAATTATCGCAATATATGACTGTGATTGGTTAGAATTCAAAATTTCATTATACTTCATTGGCAGAAAATGGAATGAAGTCATATAAACGAAATAGTCCTTGTAAATTTTATGTTATATTATTGGCTAAGACCACACCGTACACGAGCCTGGCTCTTACGGTAGTGGCTAGAAACATTTTGTTTTATAATTTTAATTTGTTCTCACTAGCTAGCTAGCTAATTAAATAAATAAATTGATATGATACAACATAGTAATAATTTAAAATCAGGGGCGTATTTTGCGGGCTACCGGGGCTACCGGCGGTAGCCCAAGGAAATTACAAAAGAAAAAGTTTATAATATAACATAATGTAATAATTTTGTATTATTAGTTTTACCATAGTAATTAAAATTAAAGTAATTGTTAGATATATTTTGTGTAATAATAGGGTCAGCGGTAGCCCAAACCCTTTAACCAGTATACGCCTCTGTTTAAAATTAATTTTGGAATTTGAAGCAAAGTAGAGTTTAAGAAAAAATAAATATTGTAGATTGGATTCCGAAGTTTACTACTGACACTTTTATTACGTCATAATACTTTTGACCAATAAAACGGTACGAAAGGACGTGTTTCAACCAATCATAGCTATTTATAGCTACAATTTTATGACTTCCCTAGCATTTGTTTGTTTTTATCACTTCCCTAGCATTTGTTCCTTTGTATGCCAACATTTCAAAATACAAATCCTTTACGGCAGCCGTGGCGAAAATGTAATCGTGCGCCGAGCCACTGTGTAACCTGCAACGTGCATAGCACCTATGGAGGGAGGCGGACACCCTAAGGGGAAGTGAAGCAACTGTCTGACTTATTAACGGATTTTCATTTTCCTTACTTCAAGCACTTAAATATAATTTTATACAGTATAAGGCTACAAACTAATGTTCAGTACGTGTAACGAAGCAAGAAATGAACAAGAAAACATAGGACACATTATCACAATCTAAAGTTAACTGTCTTCAGAATGTCTCTGCGACAGAGTTTCAAGATCAGGAATTATGTCACTTACTGCCAGTCGTAGATGATCACGAAGGTATTTGTCTGTCAGTCGTGATCTAAATTAGATTTTTATTATTTTCATTGTTGAAAATAATTTTTCACAAACGTAATTTGTAACGAACATGGCTTCAACAGAGCAAGTGAAAGAACAAAGCTTCAGATGTTTATTTTTTGACAAAGATTTGAAAAGTTCAACATCTATCAAGTCCTTACATCTAGCTTTCATTTAACATTACATTGTAAATCTCGGAGTTTAAATTGAAGACCTAGCCGCATTATTCATACATCTGCTGAAAAAGGATCGAAATAATAATAATAATAATAATAATAATAATAATAATAATAATAATAACACAACCTTTTAATGTTTCATCAGTGACATGTAGTATAATGCCGTTTTATGTTATACAACCGTTTCCTCGTAATACTTGTGAACAAATCATATATTTAATATTCTCACCATATTGGCAGCAAACAAATGCGTCCTCCCATCCTACTTGAAACTTTCGTTTTTGTAGAGGTACATGGTTTCGAGAGAGACATTGTGACGATATGCCACTCGCAAGTCAGGGACAAATACAAATGGAACGGAGTTTGACTCCAGTGAGTGAGAGGGTGGGGTTGGGGGAGCAAGAGACATGCACAGCTATCATTGTGAGCCACAATATGCTCGTGAGTTACATTTTCGCCACGGCTGCTTTACGGTACTATGAAACATGCTTTGCGATCATCATTTGTTTCCCACATAGAGTGTCAACTGAAAGTGGTGGCTCCGTTCAAACATTCTGGTGGAGCTAACATTAGTGAAATAGAATTTTAGTAAGTGAATTAATGCCTATTTTTTGTATTAAATTACTTTATTTCTTCTATTCTTTATATACTTTCTCCTGTTTTTGTCACCTCCCTACCGTTTGTTTTTTTTTTGCCAACATTTCAAACTGCAAATTCTTTACGGTACCATAAAACGGTCTGCCCGGTTGGCGCAGTTGGTCTAGTGCTGGCCTTCTATGCCCGAGGTTGCGGGTTCGATTCCGGGACAGATCGATGGTATTTAAGTGTGCTTAAATGCGACAGGGGCATATCAGTAGATTTACTGGGATGTAAAAGAACTCTTGCGGGACAAAATTCCGGCACACCGGCGACGCTCATATAACCTCGGCAGTTGCGAGCGTCGTTAAATAAAACATATTAAAAAAAAGAAAAGAAAAAAGAAAACATGTTCTGCGATCGTCATTTGTTTACCGCATAGATAGTTAACTGAAAATGGCGGTTCCGTTCAAACGTTTTGGTGAAGCTAACATTAGTGAAAAAGAGTCATTAATTAATATACTGTAATATTGTATTATAACGCTTTATTTCTTCCAATTTTCATATACTTTCTTCTGATCGTGTAATAGTAAATTAAATCCCACTCGAGTTTTGATTTTCTCTAGATAAATCAAAACCCCTAGTAAGATTACTGTTGATAATCTAGGTCAGGCTACTAAATAAATAATCATATAAGAACATTCAAGCACAGAACATACTTGTAGTGGAAGACATGCAACTTCATGAAAATAAATTTTAAAAACTACAACGAATGGACATTAAAAGGCTGCAAGAATTGTTATTTCAATATTCTGATTGGAGATAGATCTTCGTACGCTCTACAATAGATGAAATGATCACCACGTCCACCAATTCGATTTTCGAAAGCAGGCCTTGAAACCTAACATGCAGTTTAACGATGATGACGATGGTAGTGGGAGCAACAGTAGTGGTGGTAAACATAAATTAATCGGTTATTTGAGGAACCAAACAATCCATTTTATCCACGTTGAATCTTTCGTACACTACTTTTAACACTTGAATATAAATAATTGATTAAATGGCAATCTTACTCGTGTTAAATATGTAAGCATGTGCGGCTTACAGCTGTTTCGGTGCTACTTGACACCATCCTCAGAGCCTTCTGTGTCTCGGCGCCATCTCAACTTTGGTGCCTGTTGTGTGGGTGCGATCATGTGGTGAAGAGTTGTGTCAAATAGTGTGTGTGTTCTGAAATTGATCTGTGTGTTGAGAATAACCAATGCTAACCACATATGCAATAACATAAATACAGACATGGAAATCCCACACATACAACCCAAAAACCAAAAACTCAACACACTAGAACAATATGAAATATACAGACACACTAAACCACACCCTAATCAAATTGTCAACACACAGATCAATTTCAGAACACACACACTATTTGACACAACTCTTCATCACACGAACGCACCCACACAACAGGCAGTGAAGATGAGATGGTGCCGAGACACAGAAGGCTCTGAGGATGGAGTCAAGTAGCACCGAAACAGCTGTAAGCCGCACATGCTTACATAATTAACACGAGTATGATCGCTATTTAATCAATAATTTAAATCCATTTTAGCCAAAACGAGTTTGTGTTTCTGACATTAATACACGTATTCGCACATCTATTGGAGAAAATATACCTTTTTTTAGTTAGTTATTTAACTATGCTGCCTCAACTACTAGGTTATTTAGCGTCAATGAGATTGGTGATAGCGAGATGACATTTGGCGAGATGAGGCCGAGGATTCGGAAAGTATACATATCCGCCTTATTTTAAGTGATAAAGTTACGACAGTATTTGCCTGAAGAGAATAAAATCAAAAGATTATATGAAGATACATTTTTCTGACCTAGTCATAACAGAGATGGGGCACCTGAAGAGCTGTAGTGTGGGACTTCAATAATTTATGTGTGTTTTCAGTTTAAATCTTTTTAGAGAAATTATACCACGAATATAATTTTAATAAGAGCACAGTACATCACCGTATTAAAATTACATCACTGATTGAGTTCGAAGTACATCCTACTCTGTTTTGGGAATCTGGCATTCTATGAAGTAAAGGTGTAGGCTACACGAAGTCACGTTTACGTGATGGCCTGCCGAGGGGAGAAGCTGCAACGTGAAATACAGGACAACTTTATCCTCACTCATGTAGTAAACTATTATGTTTCATGACTGTCAGAAATGGAGTAGAACCCAAGCCGCTGCGCTGGTCGTAAAGATTCAAACATCGTACAAGTTTCCGGAGCTGAGAAGACGTTGCAGACTTTTATTCCTTGCATCGAATGTAGGATATGTGTCACGTGGGCTTACATAGAAAGAAGGCATAATAAATGATATTTCAAGCTGCAAGGTGCACTGGGAATCGTACCTAGACTACATAGCGTACGCAATGGATAAAGCTGAGACACTGGAAACTACATGTTGGGATCCCTATAAAATATATCAGATGAATTCCTTACAGTATAGGGCAGCTAAATTTGTCAAAGGTAAAAGAGAAGACGGAAATGATACGATAAAAGAACTTAAATGGGAAACATTGGAAAACAGACGTAGAAAAACTAGAATACGATACGATATGATATATTTATTATATTATAGTTCACAGACAAAGTACATACAAGTAATCACTTACACACTTTATAATTTTTACACAAAGATATACTGTTATTTAAATAGAATTCCTACAATTTACATATTTAATATTAAAAAAAAATTGTTCTATCTTGCACTTGCGTTTAGTTTTGTGCAAGACTCAACTCATTTTAATAAGTTGTTACAATCAGTATTTGTTCACCTTCCTAAGTTGTACTTCACATTTCAATCTGCAATGTGCAGCTAGCATATCTAAATCGTCTCTTATTCTAGAATTTTCCATACCTCTTTCGCTACAGAAATACTTAGCCTATATAGAACGTATAAGCTCTCTCTCCTTGGTAAGCCTTCATTTCTTAATTTTATTTCATAGTATTCTTTTGTCGTACCATCAAAACTATTAAATTTAGAAATAAAAAAATATATAGCTAAATACAAAAACTAGAATAACATCATTGTATAGAGTACATCTAGGTTTTTAGTAGGTTATTTTACGACACTGTATCAACATCTCAGGTTATTTAGCGTCTGAGTGGAATGAAGGTGATAATACCGGTCAAATGAGTCCGGAGTCCAGCACCGATAGTTACCCAGCTTTTGCTCATAACGGGTTGAGGGAAAACCCCGGAAAGAACCTGTACCAGGTAACTTGCCCCGGCCTGATTTTAAAATCAAATGTAGGAAACAGAAACCCCATGTAAGTAAATTCTCATTTTAAATAGAACTATAAATGATTGGAATGATCTACCTGCAGCGGTCTTTGAGAGCTGTCCTTCCTTAAGGAGATTAAAAAATAACTTAAAAAGTTGTGTATAAAATGTAAATTAACTTAAGGTGACATTTATTTTTTAAGGTGACATGTATTTATTTAGCCTGGCGAGTTACTCCCTTGGTTTGAATAGTAAATTATTTAAAAATACCTTGTAAGAAGATCTGAGACTAGAAATATTTAGTTTAAATGCAGTTCTGTTTATAAGTATGCATAAGGGTGTAATTGTTGTTTGTCTTATTTGAATTGTTGTATCAGTGAAGCATGGTGAGTCAGTGAAGTTACGGTTTTACAGTGCAGTGAATAGTTTCGATCAGTGATAAATTTATAGTGTCAGTGAAATTTTTTCTATAGTATCAATATAATGTGTTATATAGTGTGAGTGAAATGTGTCATAGTGCCAGTACATGAGTGGGAGATGAGAATAAAGATAAAGATTATTATCAGTACCAATGTGAAACTTATGTAGGGCCTGTACATATGTAGGTTGTATTGTAAAATTAAGTTCACTTATCAATTAGGTTATTTTATGGATTATTATTAATTGTAATTTATTGTGTAAATTGTATTCTGTATTCTAATTGTTTTGTGTATATAAATGTATTGTGTATTGTATAATTGCATTATGTATTGTAATTTTATTGTTTTGTTTATGTTGTGTGTACCACTGCCACCGGATGCTTCCCCACTTGCAATGTAAATCCATACATACATACATACATACATACATACATACATACATACATACATACATACTGTACATACATACATACATACAACGTACGTACGTACGTACATACATCTTTAACGCGTTTTAGTAGTCATGATTCATGATTGCGGGTTCCAGTACCTTCTACGATATGAATTACTTGTTTCTTATCAGTTTAACAGTTATCGTAAACGTCGAGGACAACTCCGCATATTTTGATTGAATTTATGTCACCTCTGCTGAACTATTAATGACTTATGTTCCCTTACTTCACTTTCATCCAAGTGTTTTCCTCGAGGAGGAACACGTCTCAATTGTAGTCTATTTGTCATAGAGTGTCTTCCTTCGAGCACTTTTTCGAAATTGCTTCTAGCGCACCAGTATTATAATGTGTAGCGATGGTGGAATGCTGATAGAGGAAATGGTAGTACCCCGCGAAAACCAGAGCCGAACATCGTCCTTGCCTACCACAAATTCAATGCGTAAACACCTAGATTCGAACACCGGTTACCAACATGGAAAGCTGACCCTTTAGCCGTGTCTTTCTATATTTACAATCATTGTATATTCCCATAAGTTACATTTAATTTGTATATTTATTTTTAAATATATTATCCATCACATTAATTTATCTACGCTTTAATTTTATTTTTCTTAAACTTTGGACGAACGTTTTCGTTCACACAAGAAGAGTGGACAGGGGTTCACTACAGGTAGCACTTACATTAGTGACAATTACATGAACACATATAAACAATTTACCTTGGCTAGACCATATCATTTCAGAACAGCATGGATAAAGAAACCGATAGACGAATAGAATCAGCATGGAAAAAGTTTTGGAGTCTGTCCTTCATCCTAATGGACAAGAGCCAGAAATTGCAGAACAAGAGGGAGATATTCAACAGCTGCATTGCGCCTGTACTTCTGTATGGGGTGCAATCCTGGTCACTCACAAAGAAACAGGCATTAAAATTAGGAAGATGCCAAAGAAGAATGGAAAGGAAAATACTCGGAATAAGCCTCTGAAGGACAGAGTCAGAAACGAAGAAGTACGGCGAAGGAGCGGCATAGAGGACGTGGTGACACTCGCTAATAAGATGAAATGGCGCTGGGGAGGACACGTGGTACGAATGCAACCTACCAGATGGGCACACACGGCGACACTGTGGGATCCAAGAATTGGCTGGAGAAACCATGGACGACCAAGAACCAGATGGGGGGACGAGTTCAAGTTGCAGCTAGGAGGACTGTGGACCAGAATAGGACGCCAAAGAACACGGTGGAAGGACGCAGTCAACCAACTTCGAGCCGCAGCAACAACCAGGGCTAGTGAAATTGTGGACAATTAAACTAAGAATGTAAATAGACCATCAGGTCGGCTCTTCTGATGGTCAAGACTCGAGCCACCCCTGCCCTAGCAGGAGGCCTTGCCCCATTGGGGATCTACGGCTTATAATAATAATAATAATAATAATAATAACAATAATAATAATAATAATATTATTATTATTATTATTATTATTATATACACAAGTTAAAATATAAAATGTAAAATACATTCATTTCATTACAAGTTTTCTGCCCAAGGACAGATCTTTCACTGTAAACTCAGCATTCTCCAATCTTTCCTATTTTCTGCATTCCTCTTTGTCTCCGCACAGGATCCATATACTGTATCTTAATGTCGTCTATCAACTGATATCTTCTTCTGATACGAACTCTTCTCCTGTTCACTATTCCTACCAGTGCATCCTTCAGTAGACTGTTAATTCTCAGCCGGTGATCCAAGTAATTATTCCATTTTTCTCTTCTTGATTAGTTTCAGCATCATTATTTTTTCACCCACTCTTTCCAACACAGTTTCATTTCCATTTTGTCTGTCCATTTCACACGCTCTATTCTTCTTCATATCCACATTTCAAATGCTTCTATTCGTTTTTCTTCACTTTGTAATAATATCCATGTTTTTGCGCCATATAACGCCACACTCCACACAAAGCACTTCGCTAGTCTGTTCCTTAGTTCTTTCTCCAGAGGTCCGCAGGAGATGCTCCTTTTTTTATTAAAAGCTTCTCTTACCATTACTTTTCTTCTTTCGACCTTTTGGCAGCAGCTCATGTTACTGCTTATAGTATACCTCAAGTATTTGAAGCTGTTCACTTGCCCTTCTAACTCATTTAGAATTCGTAAGTTTACCTTCTTTATTTTTCTTCCGATAACCATGGTCTTGTTTGCATTTATCTTCATTTAGCTCCAGTAGCATATCCCTTTAGTATCGTCTCATCTGCTAACAACGCCACATCATCAGCAACTCTTATGCACTTTATTCTTCTTCCTCCTATTATCACTCCTCCCATGTTCTAAAAACAGTTCTTCACTAAATCCTCCAAGTAGATCTTGAATAGAGTAGATGATAATGGGCATCTTCGTCGTACTCCTCTCACTATTTCACTTCCTCTTCTCCTAACTGGCTTTGATAGCCATGAACTTCGAAGCTTCAATGCTGTCCTTTGCTAAAGAAGTAAAATGTCAACATAATTAGGAGTAGGTCTATACATTAATGATCAAATAGCATAAGATATACGGTAAACAAGAGCGACTCAACTTTCAGATGATACTCCGTATATCCTATTATAAAACGGATATCGTCTTAAATTTGTTTTGTGCAACATTATCATTAATATATCTTGAACTATTAGCACTATTTAAGTGCAACAAAGAACATAGCCATTATTGTTATTTAGTTTAATTTTGATGGGAAAATAAACGTTAATTCATTAAAAAAAATATATATTTTATGATTGAAACACATTTCATATATTCTCACAAACCTATATATAACTCACTAAATTTGTGAGCCCGTATCTACATCTAATTTCTTGGAAAGAACACGTAATTTACAGCATTCATGTAGCAAACATTCAAGGTGGTAATGTTATACGCCTCATCCTATTTGAAAGAGTGGCGTTAGTGATTATCATTTAATATGGAAGGCTAGTCAGAGCAAAGAATTTGGAATAATAACAAAGAAATTGTCGACGTTGATGATTCACAGATACCGTATTGTATTTTCATCACAATTTAAGTACAAATATTACAATTATCACACACTATCTCCACTTCATTTAATATAAGTAGTAAAGATGTATCATCCATATCGAGGGACGGAAGGTCTTGTCAGAAATTCTAAATATACGAATAATGAAACAATATATCAGTGGCAGCTCATCAGAGGACGCAAGGGAGGCTAGTTCTTTCCAAGTTTTTGTACATGTTTTAATTGCTAATATAATAGTACAGTGAAACCTGTCTAAAGCGGCCATCTGAAGTTACATTGTAAAATGTCCGTTTTATCAGGTGGCCGCTTGATTAAGGTTGCGGTTTTTTATGAATCAGCATGAAAATATTGAATTTCATTGACTTTTTAGTACTGTGCGCGTACAACAATCGTGCATATTAATGTCAGCCTCTTCCATTCTTTTAATATTTCATCTTAATTATACCGTTTATTTGTGTCCTTCCACATTTGAATATTTCTGCAATTTTTCTCGCAGATGTTCCCTTCTCACTTTCTTCAATCATTTTTCGTCTCACCTCTAAACACCACTCTAGATTTATTGTTAGACATGATTTCTCTCTCAAACTAACTTCACAGTTCCTCTGAATCAACTGAATGAAAAGAAGAAAAATTCGTAAAAGCTGGTCCAAATAGAAAAAGATGGAAAGAGGAGAAAAAAATTTAAAAAATTCGAATGGTTAACTACTGACCTAAAACATACCGTGACATTTTCGATAGAAGACGTCCTTGTTTCAATCCTTTAAAAACGAGTAAGTATTTATAGCTCTACAGAGTCGGAGTGGAAAGTGACAAAAGAGTCATAAAACAGTAACCAACTAACCCCAAGATATGGAGGGTGTACTGTTGTACACTTAGCTATTGTCTACGTGATATTGCTCTCTGTCCTCTAACCATCGAAAAAAATAGGTCAGACAGTATCCGTGAAAAAAAATTATGTTGGACAGTGACCGTTATAGTCAGATTCCAATCCAAACAGACCCCGGCCGCTGGCCGAAGCATGAGGTGACAGCTAAATAAAGAGAGAATTTGTATTGATCTTATGGCAAATCCAATTGGTTCCAGAGAAAATTGGCCTTTTGGCCAGGTGGCCGTTTAAATGAAGTGACCGCAAAGGCAAGTTTTACTGTAATAACAAAAATAATAACTTAGTAGTAATAATACAAACGACTGAGCTACGACGTATGAGACGAATAAATAGTTTGGGCATTCGATCCATGTAACTTCTCAAGATAATAAACTAACGTGAAACATAATATATAACAAAAAAACGTAATTCAACTATGATTTATCATTATTTTTATTATTGTTATTATTATTATTATTATTATTATTATTATTATTATTATTATTATTATTTACATATATGCATTTATGTTACAATGTAATTGTTCCTGACAATGTTAGACTTGTCTAGAAATTATTATTATTATTATTATTATTATTATTATTATTATTATTTACATATATGCATTTATGTTACAATGTAATTGTTCCTGACAATGTTAGACTTGTCTAGAAATTATTATTATTATTATTATTATTATTATTATTATTTACATATATGTATTTATGTTACAATGTAATTGTTCCTGACAATGTTAGACTTGTCTAGAAATTATTATTATTATTATTATTATTATTATTATTATTATTATTATTATTATTATTATTATTATTATTTACATATATGCATTTATGTTACAATGTAATTGTTCCTGACAATGTTAGACTTGTCTAGAAATTATTATTATTATTATTATTATTATTATTATTATTATTATTATTATTATTATTATTATTATTATTATTACGCAACTGATATATTATGTGCAGCGTGAAATTCACGATCGTAAATTGGGATAGTACGTCCATTGTCCGATTGACATCTTGTCTTGTTTCAGGTGGAACTCTGCGTCGAACTTGCTTTATGACATTCCTCTGTCATGATCGTCTAAAATCAGGTGGAAATTCCTCCGCCAAACTTGAACTGCATACTGCATTGAAATATATGTATAAATATAAATGAATTATTAAAATTAGTACTGGACGTTTTCACAAAGGATCTGATATATACAAATGAATTTCAAATTATGTATCTTACTTAGAAACAAAATAATTACCAAGTCCCTTGATTTAAAAATTACTTTAAGATAACAGAATACTCATTGAAGATAATCAGCAGAATACTGTCATGTGACAAATATATAGTATCCTCTACACAAACTCTGGCCGAAAAGAGTGATTAGAGCTATAAAACCTTTAAAAATAATTTAATAGGTTTTCAATATTGTAAGTAAGTTTTCGATTCAAATTCGTTAACTTTGGCTTGTTTTAGTTTCAGCCAGAAGTGTAGAAGTGGACGACATAGTGTCCGAGGCATGGTTCCCAATCTGTCTGTGATAATCCCTTTGTTTTCCCGAACTGTAAGGCGATTGTCAGATAATTCAATGAACTCTATATAATCTTCACAGTTTATACTGTACATCGTAGCTAAATAATCGGTTTATCAGTTTTATCTGTTGAAATAAAACGTATAATCTATTTGCCACATCTTTAACATTAGAAGGTACGGTATACTAACTAGTCACCACTCTACTATTTGCCACATCTTTAACATTATAAGGTACGGCATACTAACTAGTCACCACTCTACTATTTGCCACATCTTTAACATTAGAAGGTACGGCATACTAACTGTCAACACTCTACTATTTGAAACATCTTTAACATTAGAAGGTACGGCATACTAACTAGTCACCACTCTACTATTTGCCACATCTTTAACATTAGAAGGTACGCCATACTAACTAGTCACCACTCTACTATTTGCCACATCTTTAACATTACAAGGTACGGTATACTAACTAGTCACCACTCTACTATTTGCCACATCTTTAACATTAGAAGGTACGGTATACTAACTAGTCACCACTCTACTATTTGCCACATCTTTAACATTAGAAGGTACGGCATACTAACTAGTCACCACTCTACTATTTGCCACATCTTTAACATTAGAAGGTACGGTATACTAACTAGTCACCACTCTACTATTTGCCACATCTTTAACATTAGAAGGTACGGTATACTAACTAGTCATCACTCTACTATTTGCCACATCTTTAACATTAGAAGGTACGGCATACTAACTAGTCACCACTCTACTATTTGCCACATCTATAACATTAGAAGGTACGGCATACTAACTAGTCACCACTCTACTATTTGCCACATCTTTAACATTAGAAGGTACGGTATACTAACTAGTCACCACTCTATTATTTGCCACATCTATAACATTAGAAGGTACGGTATACTAACTAGTCACCACTCTACTATTTGCCACATCTTTAACATTAGAAGGTACGGCATACTAACTAGTCACCACTCTACTATTTTTCACATCTTTAACATTAGAAGGTACGGTATACTAACTAGTCACCACTCTACTATTTGCCACATCTTTAACATTAGAAGGTACGCCATACTAACTACTCACCACTCTACTATTTGCCATATCTTTAACATTAGAAGGTACGGTATACTAACTAGTCACCACTCTACTATTTGCCATATCTTTAACATTAGAAGGTACGGTATACTAACTAGTCACCACTCTACTATTTGCCATATCTTTAACACTAGAAGGTACGGTATACTAACTAGTCACCACTCTACTATTTGCCATATCTTTAACATTTGAATGTACGGTATACTAACTAGTCACCACTCTACTATTTGTCATATCTTTAACACTAGAAGGTACGGTATACTAACTAGTCATCACTCTACTATTTGCCACATTTTTAACATTAGAAGGTACGGTATACTAACTAGTAACCACTCTACTATTTGCCATATCTTTAACACTAGAAGGTACGGTATACTAACTAGTCACCACACTACTATTTGCCACATTTTTAACATTAGAAGGTACGGTATACTAACTAGTCACCACTCTACTATTTGCCACATCTTTAACATTAGAAGGTGCGGTTTACTATCTAGTAACCACTCTACTATTTGCCACATCTTTAACATTAGAAGGTACGGTATACTAACTAGTCACCACTCTACTATTTGCCACATCTTTTTAACATTAGAAGGTACGGCATACTAACTAGTCACCACTCTACTATTTGCCACATCTATAACATTAGAAGGTACGGCATACTAACTAGTCACCACTCTACTATTTGCTACATATTTAACATTAGAAGGTACGGTATACTAACTAGTCACCACTCTATTATTTGCCACATCTATAACATTAGAAGGTACGGTATACTAACTAGTCACCACTCTACTATTTGCCACATCTTTAACATTAAAAGGTACGGTATACTAACTAGTCACCACTCTACTATTTGCCACATCTTTAACATTAGAAGGTACGCCATACTAACTAGTCACCACTCTACTATTTGCCATATCTTTAACATTAGAAGGTACGGTATACTAACTAGTCACCACTCTACTATTTGCCATATCTTGAACATTAGAAGGTACGGTATACTAACTAGTCACCACTCTACTATTTGCCATATCTTTAACACTAGAAGGTACGGTATACTAACTAGTCACCACTCTACTATTTGCCACATCTTTAACATTAGAAGGTACGCCATACTAACTAGTCACCACTCTACTATTTGCCAAATCTTTAACATTAGAAGGTACGGTATACTAACTAGTCACCACTCTACTATTTGCCATATCTTTAACATTAGAAGGTACGGTATACTAACTAGTCACCACTCTACTATTTGCCATATCTTTAACACTAGAAGGTACAGTATACTAACTAGTCACCACTCTACTATTTGCCATATCTTTAACATTTGAAGGTACGGTATACTAACTAGTCACCACTCTACTATTTGTCATATCTTTAACATTAGAAGGTACGGTATACTAACTAGTAACCACTCTACTATTTGCCATATCTTTAACACTAGAAGGTACGGTATACTAACTAGTCACCACTCTACTATTTGCCACATTTTTAACATTAGAAGGTACGGTATACTAACTAGTAACCACTCTACTATTTGCCATATCTTTAACACTAGAAGGTACGGTATACTAACTAGTCACCACTCTACTATTTGTCACATTTTTAACATTAGAAGGTACGGTATACTAACTAGTCACCACTCTACTATTTGCCATATCTTTAACACTAGAAGATACGGTATACTAAGTAGTCACCACTCTACTATTTGCCACATTTTTAACATTAGAAGGTACGTATGGTGTCTAGTCACCAGTCCACTATTTGCCACATCTTTAAAATTAGAGGGTACGGTATACTACTAACTAGTCACCATTACTATTTACTCAGGATTCATCACATTAATCTCATTGAAAACGTTATCGTTTATATTAATTCGTCTTCACATATATTCGACGCATCAATGCCAATGAATGATTTTCTTCCATTTGTCACATGATGATAATTTACATTTCTTCTACACTTGTGCGAGAGATATTTAGAAATTGTTAGGAATCGAAGGAATTGTGACAAGGGGAAATGTATTTTTTTCTAGATAACCTGTCTGTCATAATCTTTATTTCCCAAATATATCGGTTATAATCGTCGGTATTTGAATACGCTTCTCTGGCGCAGAATTATGGCTATTTGAACAATTTACCGATAAAATCATAATACTATAACAATCCATTAATATTTGAACTCCGCATGATTCGCAAAGAGTTGCGATCTAGTGATTGAAGTAACTGCCTTCTACCGCTCATTGGGACTCAAAACATGCTTCCTAGGGAGTTGTTGATTCCGGTGGCCAAAGACATATTCAAATCGCTGCAAAGAAAATTCAAACCAGATTTAAAACAGGTTACGAATGCATTAACATCGCTCACTTCCGACAGACAGTAACAGAGGTGTAGACTATCTTCTCGTAAAGAAAACAGAAGGAATTACCATACTTAACTCCTTTGATTGCGCCGCAGACAGAGACATACTACTTAAGGAAAACAACTTGAACATTTATACATATTTCTTAAATGAAATGACGTCAACAAAACCAGGTGAATAGGAATTATTCGGTTTAATGTTTCTGTACAGTCAGCACAGGAATTAGACATCATTTATAGTAGGATGATATAAAGCCTATGGCTATGTTTTTACACGTCGGTCATTCTAGTTTATATCTAACAAGGTGAAATTGAATTTACGGCAAAAAAATCGTTGCTCTGATTGCCTCTCTCGTGATACTTACATTTCTAACACTATCATGTCGTCATTTTTGCATTATTCCCTATCATTGCAATGCAGGGAACAAAGTAAAATACACCATCTACCAAAATGTAATTGGGCACTGTTTTTGCCACTTTAGAACCTCGTGGTACCACATCTTGCTGCTATAATAGCAGCCACCCTGTCAGGCTTTCTCTCCACTAATTTGAGTAGGATATCCAGTCGAATGCGTCGCCATTCCTCTTGCAACATGGCACTCAGTTGGACAATGGAAGTTGGCCGCATCTCCCGACACCTAAATCGCCGGTCCAATTTCGTCCCAAAGGTGCTCAATGGGATTGAAATGAGGACTCTGTGCAGGCCAGTCCAACAAGTGAACACTATTGTATCCATACCACTGTATAGTAGCCGCCGAAACATGAAGCCAACTTCCATTGTCCAACTGAGTGCCATGTTGCAAGAGGAATGGCGACGCATTGCAGTGGATATCCTACACAAACTACTGGAGAGCATGCCTGACAGGGTGGCTGCTGTTATAGCAACAAGAGGTGGTACCACGAGGTTCTAAAGGGGCGAAACAGTGTCCAATTACTTTTTGGTAGATAGTGTACTATACCGGGTGATTCATGACTAATGATCCGTTCTTTAGAAATCAGTTGTATGGGCCATTTTGTGTATAAAATGTTATACGAACATGGATCAGATTATTAACCGTTAAGGAGTTACAACTGATTGAATCACGAAAGTAGCAGTGATTTTGAACTAAAGTATGAATTATTCACTTAAAATACACAGAAATATTAATTCAAAATACGGCATTAATCATAAAATAAATATACCTCAGTTTGAAATCAGATTTTCAAATATTCCTTCTTCCACTTCATGGAAGTGAATGGCGCTTAGCGTTCCGCACGACTGTCCCTGATGAGTGCAGTTGATAATCATGACACGTATGTTCCCTTCACCCCCATACTTCACATCACAGTGCAACCCTCCGCTTAGTTTACGTTCCAATGTTTGTATTACAATGCAAGGAACTTCAAAGCCTGATTCACAGTATGGCTTTTAGTTACGAAAACTTTCAAACTAATGATAATCGGACCCATGTTCATACGACATGTTATGCCCATAATAGCCTGTAGAACTGATTCCTGAAACGCGGGTCATTAGACGTGACTCACTCTGTATATAGGTCTGTTTATGAGTTAAACTGGCTGCCAGCCAACGTTGGGATTAAAATCCCCGACTCTTATGAACATGACATTTGTGGCGGTCAAAGACAAGGGCTTTTCTTGAAGTTCTCCATTTTATATCTCTTCATTTCACCAATACTCTCCATAATCTCCCTTTTCATTATCATATACGATCAGAAAATGCGGTAGATTTTATGTGTTGCGTCCTGCTGGCCGTTCCGCCTGCCTTAACACACATGGCTTCTTAATATATCCAATGATTGCTATAAGGTAGAAGTGGTGGTTCTAGACGACTCAGATGTCGATCTGAGGTACGGAATCCCGTCTCCAGGAGGCTGTCAACCACTTGGAGGTCTGAGGAATAGACGTCCGTCACCAGGAAATCGTATTACGTGGTTGATGGAGTGAAGAAAAACGCATGTTGAGGGGGATGGCTTTATCAGCCCATGAGATACGAGTACAAACAATTGGCATGAAACTCATTCTATACTTCTATAGAGTTGTACAATAAGACTAGTTGGGATGCAGTACTTAATGAAAGAAGTCGTCCTGGCCTGTAACGTAGTAAGTCACGGATGCATTCATTTTACTACATAATTATATACAAAGTGACACTTAAGTTCGGAAACAAGCGTTTAACAGATTACAACATGTAGAATATTAGTCATGAATGACAATGAACAAAATTGAAAATAAAGCAGATTTATTTTATTGAGTATATTGAGTATCGTACAGTCAGTGAACACATATTTGTGCAATTGACAAAGCCAAATATAAAATGCATATAAAATAAAAAACAGAGACATAAAAAACAATAAAATTGTACCAGAAACATTCAACAACATTAATATTAAAACACTCATTAATATCATAAAAGGGTCAGTTGATCGACCAAACAGAGACAAGTCTGTTAAAAGACTTCCTTTACAGATTGAAAACATATGTCTGAAATTTATTTGCGATTTTTAAAGACATAATAAAATAATTATTCATTGTTTTGGTTAGCCTACACTTAGGTATATTCAAAAGGTCACGGTTTCTGGTGTTATATAGGTGAATATCATTCCCATGTATCAACATTTGTGAATTATCTTTGACAACATTTAGGGCTTGATAAATATACAGTGATATTACAGTCATTATTTTTTCATTCACAAATAACGGTCTGCAGTGTGCCTTCATTGATGAATATATTATAATTCTAATAGCCTTTTTTTATAAAATAAGAACCTTATTAATATGAGTACTATTACCTGATAAAAGTAGTCCGTAAGAAAGTATATTAGCCTATAAAAATAAGAAAAATAGACAACTCTAATGTAATTCTTCGGAACATATATTTTCAAATTTCGCAGAAGAAATATTACTCTTGACAATTTTTTACAAACAAAATCAATATGGTCTGCCCAGGTAAGTATGGTGTATGTTGAATTCGAGAACTGACGCAATTCTTTGGTGTGAGTTCGAATATCGTTTGATTTATTTGTTAGTTGAGATTTTATCCGAAGTTTACTCTATCTTTAAGGCGAATGTGAAGTAATCCCATAACAAATTCTCGGACTCATCTAAGAATCACCAATTCTATCGACAAGATGAATAAGCCTTCAGTCTGCAACGCTTTCAGAAAAAAAAGATACAGTAGTAAGCTTAGTTCAATCAGAATTATTTTATTTTATTTGATAAGTTTAGAGAATTCTGATTACATATAACTTGCAACATTCTATAAGCAATCTCCGCTGTCTCAAAGAGTAGTGCTTGAATCTACAAATCCAATATACTATACTTTGATTTTCGTCAGGTAAATAGGGGTTCCTCATCTTCGTGTGAACATTGACCGTGGTTGTCTCCATCACTTTTCTCTCAGACAGTAATCTTCCATCATGTTAGTCATATCATACGACGAAGGAAACTCGCTATTTACGTATTAAAATTTTACTTTACGTTTATTCTTTTCGTGGGAATAAGAATGGAGAAGGATCAAAGGTTTAAATTATTACCAATCTTTGAAAGAAGATGATTGATTTTCTACTTGTGTGGCATGTAACATAAATAAAGTTCCAGTGAGAGACTCCATTGAATAAACTTACGATCAGATTGAAATGAGTAATAAAACTGTTGTTTTAGTTTCATTAAATCCTCAGAGAGCTATAATGGAAAGAAAATAATTGTTTTCTCAGTAAATAATATTTCTTCTTTATATCCAGTTGCATTGTTCCTGATTTATAGATGCTAACATCCTCTGTCAATACATACCGCCTGCACTATGATAGTGTGCAAATACTTAATTATTTCCTATACTGTTAAATTTCATAAATGACGATGTCTGTATATAAATTAACCTATTACTGAAGAGTGTGTGGCCACATTAAACATAATATTTACGAATAATATAGAAGGTGAACGAACAAATCAATCATTTTATACATCTTGATTATACAACTTTTAACACTATATCACTCCAGAATATAAAGTGTATATAAACTAGGTTACCTTGTTGACTAGTTTTAGCCTGTTCCACATACGCAGAAGACATCAAAAATGCCAACCACACCTACAGCAACATAAACATAGACATGGAAATCCTACACCTTCAACCGAAAATCATTAATTAAATTTACTGCAACAATACGAAATATGCAGGCACAAAAACCACACACCCGCATCACACATCTCTCACACAACTCAATTTCAGAACACACATACTTTTTGACTCCACATTATACGACACAAACACACCCCCTCAGGAAATGCAATCAGAAGGTGCGAAGACCACCCAGTTCTGGTGATAGTCCACACGATGAAAGTAGTCAACAAAGTAACCTAGTTCATTATCAGGTGAAAGCATATATATATATATATATATATATATATATATATATGTACACATATATATATACATATATATATATATATATATGGATTTATTGAGCAATAATATACAATCATACAGATGTACTATATTATCAGAATTCTCTTAAATCCAATGCACGGGTCTTCTGACCGTACGTGCTATGCAAAACAAGTCCTACTTTGTAGGTTTCACCCCCCCCCCCTCACCTATGACTCAATCCAACCACTCTATAAAAAAACATACAGATTAAAATTAAAACGGCACAAACAAAACATATTATATAATATACCCAAACTTAAAAGAGACATAAAAGTGTATGATTGAGTAGTTACCATTATCTGTTCATCAGTTCGCATCACAAACTTCGACAGCTGAAGTTCTAATCTATCTCCCCTTCAAGAGGAACAATCCAGTCTTTGTTCGGATTTTCTATTCCCCATGAAGTCAAGACATGCAAGCGAACTCCTATTCTGACTTAGCATCGAGGGTGGTAGATATTTTCTCCGGATATGTTCCATTTCAACACACTGCAATAAAATATGTCTATAGGAGTCCTTTTCCCCGCACAGTGGACAAAGACGCTCTCCTTCTTCGTTGAAAACTTTATTACCCTTCCTTGCCCCCAGTCTTAGCCACACTAAACCTGCTCCACTGTCTTTGTATATACAGGGTGTTTAAAAAATACGGGGCATAATTTCAGGTATGTATTTCCCACATGTAGACAATCAAAATAGTTCATTACAACATGTGTCCGGAAATGCTTTATTTCCGAGTTATAGCCTTCACAACATTGAAATTCACCGGAACGTTTTTCTTTCCGCAGGTCGTTGCCGTCAAAGGAGACATTAAGAGGGCACTCTGACAGTTCATTCCGAGGCGAAGGTTACATTCAGTGTTGTGTAGGCGTTAGACTGTGCGACATGTATTCAAATCAAGAGCTTGCAGAGATACACTTCATGTACGGTAAGGCGGACGGCAATGCTGCGCTGGCTCGTCGTTTGTACCAGGAGAGATACCCACAGCGACAATGTCCCAAGGCCCTACACCGATAGCTGCGCAGACCGTACAGGTCTGGCCAAATAGAACGTTGCGCGCGCCGCCATTACTGTGGCAGCCTAAGCTAGCAGACAATACGTTTATAGCTGCAAATGCCACATATGCAAGTATTCGGTACCTTAATAATACGCAACAATATAATAAACTGTCAAATTATTGTATCCTTACTATATTAAAATAATTAATAACTACACAAAACGATTGATAAAACCAATACAACTGGCTTGCATTGCATTTATAAAGTTTCATACGAAGGCCTACCTGCTGCAGTTGAAGAAATAAAGTACAGTACATAATCTGTAATTATATTATTCTTGTCGAATCTAGCAATCCTCTTGACAGTCACATATTAAATACTGTACGAGCGTTAATGTGACGAACAAGTGACATCAAAAACGGACAGGAGTCAATGTTCTGTGAAGAAAATTACTGGATTACTGTACCGTTTATCTTCGAAAAATGTCAGAGTACAGCTAATTCACTCAATCTTACTTCAGAATATATTAAATTGGAATTCCAATAATAATAATAATAATAATAATAATAATAATAATAATAATAATAATAATAATAATAATAATAAATTTATTAATATTTATTATTTATTAATAATTAATTTATTTTATAATAATAATAATAATAATAATAATAATTATTATTATTATTATTATTAGGCCTAATAATATAAAATAAATTATTATTATTATTATTATTATTATTATTATTATTATTATTATTTATTACTTACATCAGAAAAAAATATCTTACCTACTGATTCATAAACAAGATGGATTTAATTAAATGCTGTCTAACAACCTTCTTGTGCAGGCTCACATTATAACTCTTTGCAGTATGATGACATCTAATCTTGATGTACATGTCAATGGTCAACTTAACTATTCTCAAGATATGATTTTCTGGAAACTCGTTTTCTAATGCATGGCCATGTAGATGCAAAAACATGTTGGACAGATTGAGGTGTTTCATTACCTCCTTTCTTACAATACAAGATACTGGGCCTTTGGGTGGTACACCATTGTTCTGCTTCAGCAACAGTCTAATTGTAGATTCATACAGCCTACATACCCTTACTATATCATCAGATGGAATCACAAGACCTCCATTATTTTTTCTCAGCAAAAATGTCAAATTACTGCCGGAGTTGTCTTCATAGAGAGATTCTTCACATTTGTCACAGAGCATCTTTTTACTTAGTTGTTTCACAACAAACCCTGCAATATAAACTACCACATTTTCTGAATATTCAGATATTTGACAAGATGAAAAGAAAAGTGGACTATATACTTCATCTACAGTGGGACTTTCCGTTGTATCCAAACGTCTCTGATTTTCAAAACATTGGGGTTCATGTATCGGCTGAAATTTTTTTATGTCCCAGGACAACAACTTTGTGAAACCAGTTTCTGTGCAATTGCCTGTGCGTTTACATTTCACTTCATTAGTTCTTGTAGGCTGCCTTGAACTGCTGGGAAGATGAGTTATTGTTATACATATCCTAGTCTGCTCCTAATCATATTGAAAAGAAGTTGAATATGATCTTGGCTAAACTTGTATGTTGCAAGATAATTAAGCTTTTCTGACTCAATCAATTCACAAAAAATATTCCTTATCCCCCTACACAGAGACAAGAAGCCAATGATAGCCATCTTCCTAGGTGTCTGATAAATAGGTCTGTCATCGCTATTTTTAAGGCCAAGCAAATATGATTCAGCATAGTCTAAGAAATTCAACAATACATTCTTGTTTGCTTTAGAAAATACACTTTTGTAACCCTTTGCAAGTGGGTTCTTTGAATTAAAAACATCAAAGAGCTTATCAATAAACAAACAGAACTCAGCAGTTGCTTCTGCACCCTCAAATTCTTTAAGTTTTATATCACAACACAAAAACAACAATGCATTGCCAACAGAAGAACTTAAAACTTGTGCAGCTAAACTGACTTTCATTTTCTGTTGTTTGTATTGAATGTGGTGCTTTGTAATTTTGTTGGCCAGGACTAATGATTCAGTATTCTGAATTTCTTCGAGTGCCTGTATGTACTTCCAGTCAATGATTATATTGTTATGATCTTTCAGAATTTTCATATCCCCAAATAAATTTCTCATTAATTTCAGCATGTGACAGGCATCGAACATAATCTGTATATCATGGTCTCCTATACTAAATGCTGTATTTAGCTCCTCAGCACTAAAATTGCAACCTAATTTATTACCCATGACTATGTTACTGGACAGACCGTCACATGTGACAGATACAACATTTGCTTCAATAGCTTGTAAGTGGCTTATACATTCACTGATTATGTTGCCTTTTTACATCAGCTGACATTCCATTGATTAAGAAGTAAGCAACTGGAATCTTCCAGGAAGCATTTATAGCAACTACCATAATAACAAGTACTACTTTGGCTTCCTCCATTTCGCTCAGACATATACCATCACATAAATCCACACATCCTGTGAAGGAATTGCCATCCCACTCAATGGCTTTTTTTTATGGACATTTCGTCAAATGTTACACTGGCATAAATAGGATATCTTGAAAGTGATACACGTTTCTCTAATGCCAGGAAAGCTTCAGGAGTGAACCCAGGACTTCCATCAACTGAATTACGCCACTTTCTTATGGTATTTACATGTGGCAAAGACATATTCAGACACTTCCTAAGGTACTGATATGCACTCGGTGAATAAAAATGCATTGTAGGAGCAAATTTTTTTAAACTGTCTGGGTACTCTGAATTAGGGGATATTGTAGCTCTCTGTATCAAATCAAGCATCAGATCTGAAAAATTGTTGTTTACAATATCATGCAAATTTTCATTAATCAGGTTTTTTGCTTCAGTTCTTTCGTCAAGCTTTTTAAGTTAGATATTATAATTGCATTTCTGTCACATTTTCGTTTACAAGCTAGGTTTTCTTTTTTCAAGCTTCTAATCCGTTCATTCTTTTTCTGTAATTCGTCTTCTATTAATCTCAATCTTTTCTTCGGACTGAGCGTATGATTGTGTTCCGAACTAATATTATCAGGGGCGTGTGAACAGTTAGCGATAGCAGTTACATTATCTGGTTCTGAGAATTCAATACTTCTATTCAAAATCCTCCTGGGTGGTTTTTCGACCTAGAAAATAATATTTTACCATGAAGACACGATATGCTATCAAATACTTTTAATGGATGTAGTTCAAGTCAATGATAATTTGGCCTATGTAAAGTGATCTTGTTTAAACAACGAACCTACCTTCATAAGATGTTTTGGAAAGTTAAAGAGAGATGGAACTGCATCATCTTTCAAAGTTTTTTTTTAATGCGATTTCCAGAAGCAATCTTCTGTGAAATGTTCTGAACACAGTTTATGATACTTTGTTGGAATAAAATTATCTCTTTTAATGACAGACAGCCATCGCGACAGTAGTTCTGCTTTTTTTTAGAGGAAAGCTGGAAATAACACGTATTTCATTATTATAATAATCTAAGTGTCATATTTAAAAATAATTACTACCAATATGTTCGTCGAAATAGTTTTAATGTTAAATTATTTGTCTTGCCACACGCTGATAGAATAATTCAATCTATATGGAAGTGTTGTTTACTGCCTTCATTAATTCAATGTTAAACTATTATATACAATTAAATATTGGCATTTACCTATGAAAAGTGATACTGGAGTTTTTTTAAAGCGATTTGTGCAGTTAAAAGCCGCACAAGAATGCACCATTATGATATATTCATCAAATAAACACTGGATACACTCGAAATCACTATCACACCCACGTGCTAAATGCCACAAGCTGCCACAATAATGACGATGCGCGAAGGGTTTCAATTTTGTACAGCAGAGCAGAGCTCACTGTGCGTCTAGGTAAGTAACTACAACGTCAATGCAATGTCCAGATCGGAAGACATTTGTACGTCTCCATTACAGTCTGTGCGAGTATGGAATATTTAACTCTCCTGGTTTGGGAAGGGGACGACCAAGATCTACAACTCCAGAAGTACAGGAGGAGATTCTGGAGGCTGTGAACATGACTCCTTCTATCAGTACACGAAGGGTAGCGTTGCAAGTTAATGTTCCTCATACGACTGTCTGGAGACTGTTGAAAGAGTATCAATTGTATCCTTATCATTTGCAACGTGTACAGGCCCTGTCACCAGCATATTACCCTGCACGAGTTAGGTTCTGTCAGTGGTTCTTGCAGCAGTGTGGTGTAAATCCGAACTTTCCTGCCTTAGTATTATTTACAGATGAAACACAGTTCACACGAGATGGCATAACAAATTTCCACAATCAGCATGTATGGGCGTATGAAAACCCACTTGCAACTGTTCCATCTCATCACCAGGTGCGGTTCTCTCTCAACATGTGGGCCGGTATCAATGGTGATCGATTAGTTGGACCCCATGTAGTTGTAAACAGACTTACGGGGCAGGCGTACACAAACTTCCTGGAAAACATCATACCTCATGTTTTAGAAGACACTCCTCTGATCAATCGTCAACACATTCACTTCTTGCATGATGGCGCTCCTGCACACTTCAGTCGTACGGCTCGCCGGTACTTGGATCGAAGGTTTCCTGATCGATGGATAGGTAGAGGTGGCCCAATTGCTTGGCCTCCACGCTCACCTGATCTGAACCCTCTCGATTTCTATTTGTGAGGCCATTTAAAATCATTGGTTTATTCGTCTCCGGTGCCTGATTTGGAATCCCTTCGGAATCGAATTGTGGCATGTTCTGAGGACATACACAATACTCCTGGAGTTTGGGATCGTGTTCGCAGGTCAATGAGACATCGATGTGAGGTCTGTATTCAAGCAGGAGGTGGACATTTTGAACATCTTCTGTAATGACAACGACCTGCGGAAAGAAAAACGTTCCGGTGAATTTCAATGTTGTGAAGGCCATAACTCGGAAATGAAGCATTTCCGGACACATGTTGTAATGAACTATTTTGATTGTCTACATGTGAGAAATACATACCTGAAATTATGCCCCGTATTTTTTAAATACCCTGTATATACTTTATATTCCGAAATCATTTTATATTAGATTAGTCTTTTACGCTCAACACTAGACTACAACATGAAGTTTGTCCGACCGGTCTCAGTTTAAATGACAGCCATTTTAACCCCCAGTATGTATTGCAGCATGTATTTGGGCTCATAGAGTCACTTTTGAATCGAAATGCCTATATTGCCACTCTTTTTCTCAGAGGTCTCTACAATAGTTAGAAAGGGCATTTGTTGCCAAGACATAAGGACAGGGTAGTAATGAGCCTGGAATATAGGCCTATAACTGATTTTTTTAAAGGGCGTAAGTCATGATTTTTACATTTTCATTTTAATCGTAGTTTCGAAAGTACATTGATAAACCCATCGTTTTTCTTGAAAGGGCGCCAATAACATTGTTCCTTAGGTTGTTAGAGGCAAGTTAAAATCACAATTCGTTTCAATTGGTCGGTAGTCAATGACATGCATCGTTTTAAAACTGTTCAATTGGCAGTGGTGACTGAGTGCGAACAGTTGACAACAGAAGAAACATTATAAAACCACTGCTGCTTCTGAAGAAAGAAGGAACAAACAAAGAAATGAGATAATCAATTTTGCAATGTGTACCCTATTCCACTTAGAGTATACACATGACATAGTTGGATACATCAACGTATCTAGTAGTACCAAGGAATTAGTAAGCCACGCATTCTTCATGACAGTTCAGCGAAAATCTTGTCCTGTCTAGTCTACATAGCAGGAACATTGTCAATAAAACAGAAAGAAGTGCAAGACTTGGAAAAAATGACGCAGTAGGCCCTACATCTAAAGTGAGCATAGTCTACAGCATTTTATGAATAACGTTTCAGCTAACCTACAGTAAAGAAGCGTACTATGACTGGAAAACAGTTTATCCCAAGTGAAAAGACTGATTTCTCTTCATCATTCATGTTATTTTCATTTTTTTTTTACTTTATAATTATTATACAGAGTGATTCACGAAAATTGTGCAATACTCTAGGACGTGATTTCTGGCATCATTCTGATGAAAAAAAGTTCATATAAACATATGTCATACTTTTTTAATTGAGTGAGTTACGCCCACCTGAATGTTAAACATAAACATAGATATTATGAAGGTTTAAGCATTTAAATTATTTACAGTATGGTACTGGATGTATTATAAATTCATTAAAGAACATTGACGTTATTACTTACCTGAAAAATCTGTATCAAAGCCTGTTTTCAAAGACCCCACATTTTGCAGGAATACACGTAGCCGCCCGAGTGTGAACAGCGCGCGCCATCCCTAACTTCCGTTGTTCGCATGCTAGTGACATACGCTGTACAGGTGTTGAGTTATATCTAACCGTGACCCTGATATCACGAGATTTTGTGTCGCTGCTATTAGCTGTACAGTAGCACATACAGCTCCAGATGTCCAAAGAGAGATAAGTTCACGAGAAAGTGTGTTGCGGAAGAAATAAACGTGATTTTATCCGAAACTATTCAAAATAGGGCACATGTACATATGAACTTTTTTCATCAGAATGTCAGAAATCACATTCTAGAGTATTGTACAATCTTCGTGAATTATCCTGTATATTCTGTTTGTTGATTGTGTATGATTTCCAGTAAAATAATTGAAGAATAACACGAAAATATCTATATTTTACGTGCTTTTACTTATAATAAAATTGATTTTTATATATATTTTTTTAATCTCAATCAAACCTTAAGTATCCGCACAATGCATATAATTACTTTAAAAACCAACAACTGTAAAATAGACTATCAGCCCACATGTCCGGAATTATATATTTCTAAATAGTTTTTCTCTAACATATTTTTTTAATTTCCCACAAAATTACTTTCCTGACTTACGCCCTTTAAAATCAAAAGATTCATTTTTTCCTTCTCTATCTTTATTCATGGACGAAGAGACCTCACATAGGCAATAAATCTAGTAGGTACGTTGGGCGAACATTTACTTCTTCACTCAACGAAAGCCACATATAGAATTTTCCTCCATCGTCCTCGACCGGGATTCAACGCAAGTACACTTCGTCAAAATGGACTTGTCAGTTTCTTGAGAGATTAATTTTGTCACGTCTTGTTCGGGTGAGTGAGTGGTTCACAAGTTTTTCTCTTACACGCAATAACGCAAGCACTCTTGGTGGCGAACTCCACGCAGCGTTTAGGCTAGTAGACTTCCATACAGGGAAGTTGGTATCCGCATTCGATCTCCCGCTGTTGAAATTTTTTTCTTATTATTTTTATCCCTAATCAATTAAATACTAGTATTTATACAGATTGAACCGCTCGAACGTACCTAATTTCAATTGTGTGTGGCTGGTGAACGGTTGAAGATAGAACTTTACGGTAACGTTTATATCACAGGAAAACGCAACAAGTTTCGAATCCTATTGGTAGATGGTGCGCAGACAGGGTTTCTTTTCGTAGATTGTATAGATTGTCAAAATGGCGACACCGCTGATGAAAACGCAAACTGTGTTGTGGTATGCGGAGTTTAAAACAATAAAATTGTTAGAGTTCAAAGGGAGTATCGGCGAGTGTTTAACCATGCTAAAAGCACTAAGTGGCACGATACATTTTTAGCTGCAGGATCGGTGTTGAAGAAGCATGGTGGTGGTCGTAGAACATCCGACGAAATGGTTGAAAATGTTCAAGCAGCGTGTGAGCGAAGTCCGCGGAAGTCATTAAGAAGAGCTTCGCGGGAACTTCAAGTACCAAAATCAACATTGCAACGAATTGTCCATAAACGTCTCAAACTGTACACATACAAAGTGTAGTTAATGCAACGTCTGGAGTGGAAGTCGCCAATTCGATTTCTTTCTCTGGGGCTACGTCAAAGATAAAGTGTACGCCACCCCAGTCAGAAACCTTCGTGATCTTCGGGAGCGCATCATAGAGGCTATTGATAGCAGTAGCGGCCCGCGGTTACAAAGATTGGCAGTTCTGCATGCTGTTTATTGCATCTAAATCGGATAACGCTTGTAATTACAGCCACTTCTCGAAGTTGACTGTGCACCCGAAATTGTACTCCAACCATCCGTGTGCTACACCTCTCCCACCTGGTACAACTAGTAACGTAGTGGAGATGTGCCCCACATGCTTTTCTAGTTTTTTAAGTCAAATTAACTAAATCCTTCACTCCGGTGTTTGTCCATATATTTTCTCCTCTAATCAGAATACACGGGTGGGGGGATAAAGCGTTTTCATGAGCGCAGCAAAAAACCAATCGTTTCCATTACACATTTCGGTATAAAATGACTATTAGGCCACATGATTTCCTCGACTTTTTTTTATAAATTTCAATGTTTCAATTTTGTGTAGGACGTCCTACTTCTTAAATTAGCATGTAATTTCTCTTTTAATTTCGAAAAGGTTTGGTCGATTAGGTTTTCATTTCATTCATTTTTAATATAAAATATTTCCTTAGACACATTGACTAATCACATTACAGGACCCACAGTACTATAACAATCTGGAACTGTAATAATAAACAGTAGTCCAGAAGCCTATGTGTTCTACGCAGGTCATAAAGAGATGAGGGTGTTGGCGGTTCTTTTGTGTATTCGGAGAGAGCTGCTTCGGTTGCAGCTCTAATGCAGTCTTATGGGACGGTGAAGAAAACCAGTTTTCTGCTGCCGACTACCCTACATTGAGCTTCAGGAACTGCCGATCACAGATCCGAAAAGTACACTACAGCTAAAATTCTCGAGCAGTTCAAGGCTCCTACAGACAGTAAAATCTCGAATCGAAGGAGAATGAATTGGAAAAATAAATGAAACAATGAACTAGATTACATAAAAGCACGTTTTACATTTTTAATTTTTTCAGGTACATTTAAACGGCAGTTCTGCAGCTCTGCGGTTCTTATTTTAGAGCCCCTCCCCCTGATTGATAGCATTCCAGAAGACATGCTCCAACGTGTTTGGCAAGAAATCGTTCATCGCCTCGATATCGTCACAGTGACAGCTGGAGCTCGCGTAGAGATATGGTAATGTGGATATCGAAACTTGTTGAGTTTTCCTTTCATATAACCGTTACTGTAGGTTTCTATCTTCAACCTTTTACCAGTCACATACAATTGAAGTTAGGTACATTCGAGCAGTCCACCCTGTATTTCTTCATTTTAAATTGACGTCTGATTTAGATCGTGGCTGATACACATATTATCAGACAGTATATGTCACTTGGTGATGTGTCAAAAGAATAAACAATTTTAAAGACTTAAAATCGTATTAGTCGACACGTTAAAAGTGTTAATATTTAAATAGGTTATTTACCTTAGACAGACTGCCCGTTTCGACGCCAGTGCTGCGTCATCTTCAGTCTCCTACGAACCACTGTTGTTTCTGCTGATCTTGAATTCCGGCATTTCCGTTCTTCAGTTGTAGAGGTGGGGGTGTGTTGCTCTTATGGTGGGGGTGGTTGTTTGTGTGTTATGTATTATGATATCGAATGATGTGTGGATATTGAACTGTAATTGTGTATTAAGTATATGTTGTGGGTGTGTTACTGTATGTATATTTCGTATTGTTCTAACATGTTTAACTGGTTTCTATATTATTGTAGGCCTAGTCGTGATTATTGTTGCTAATGTGTTCTGCGCAATTTGATGTGATGTAGGGTTTGGTTATAGCTTTAATGTGTTCATTATATCTTGTTTGAAAGGAACTTCCTGTCTGTCCTTTGTAAAAATGTGTGCAGATATTGCACTTTAGTTTGTAAACGCCAGTTGAATTATATTTACTTGTATGTTTGATGTGATTATTTAGATATTTCTACTATGTACTATGTGTTTTATATGCTATCTTGTATTTTAGTTTTCTGAATGAAGTTGCGATTTTGTATGTATTGGTATTATGATGTTAATGTAATGTATTTATTCTCACGCGGTGTTTTTGTGTCAGTTTGTTCTGCTTTTGTTTTGCCTTTTTTGTTAGTGTGTCTGTCATGTTTGGGTTATATTCGTGTGTTATATAGGGTCATCATTTTATTTTTACTAACATTTCTAATATTAACCTGGCTATACCTTTGGATTAAAGATTGAGAACCGGAAACGTTTGCTATCCCCTTCCACGACTGAGTTCGATGATACTGGCGTAAAATACAAACAAATCACTTTACTAGGTATAGGAGGGAAGAAAAGTAGTTCATCCATTTAAGTAAACTAGGAAATATCGGGATTATCAGTTTGTTAATTTTTATTAGGTTTTTGTTTAATCAAAATACAGTACTGTAATAACAATAAGTGTTTTTACTCACGAATTGAGGTATCCATTCGGACGTATTCATTATGCAACGTATATTATTCTAACTACAGCACATTAGCCTACGATTAAGAGAATGAAGTTAAATTTAAAATATTCATAATATGGATATTTAAACGCATTTGAAAGGTACACGGGAAAAAACGATCAAGGTCCATCAAAGATCGAAATTGAGTTAATAATGCTATCTTATAGTGGAAAGGAAGTACTATCATGTGGTCTAGCTAGTAATAAGAAATCATCGTTCTTGACGTTCCACTATGTCAATTTCTATTAAATACACACATAACAAAGTATTAAGTGCTTAAACTTTAAAATTCGTTTTTCTCGAAACTTTCTAAAATGGACCTTGATCGTTATTCCCGTGTACCCTTCATGTTTTAAAATGCTGGACGTATATTTCGATACAGTCTTCAGTTGTTTTATGCATATTATCGCACTATAGACTATTGTACCTAATTCCAATTACCAGTTTCGTCTTCGTACTAGTAACTCATGTTGAAATAATTCTGTATCTACTGTATAAAAGAGTACCTTACGTACTGAAAATTCAATCTTCACTTCTGCCCAATCCGAAAATATAAAATTACTCAGACATGTTATCTACTGTCCGTCCAAGTGTTTTTGTCGCAGGGTCGTAGAAAGGGGGGAACTCACGTGACAGTTAATTACTTAACGAGGTCCTTTTATTTAAGTTATTTTAAAAGTTGTATAATATTACGTAGACGTCCAATTCCTAACAGAAATTAATATTTTCAGGAAAGAGCTAAGACTGCCCAGCCACTAGTCTTTACAGAGGGGCGAACAGAAGCAGGTGGGGGAATCCGGGATGCGACGTAGGTAAACGGACGACAGTACCTGTGCGAAAATATGATTCAATATTGAAAGCTCTTTCGCCACTTGAAAACGCGAACATATTTCTGGAACGTACTATACTCACTAACTCAGTACTGCTTACTATGACCGCATATCCGGCCTTGGTCCTGTGTGGAGAACGGTTGGAAGTTTACTAGTAGAGGGGGTGGGAGTGAAGCACATTAAAATATTCAGATACAATAAAAATTGAAGTAAAAATAAAATGGTCCCTGTATATTTGTGTTTAGTTCTTCAGTGTAGTTGTCATTGTTCATTGGTATGTTAATTAATCTATGTGATGGCTTTCGATATCCACCTTCTATGATAAATGGCTCCGGGGGCTATGATACGAATTCCTCTTTTTAGTGTTCCTCCTAAAAATATAGTGGTCAATTCCATAAGTTCTTTGTAATCATCTCTTGGTTGCTACTTATTATGAAGAAAGTTTTCGACAGATTTTAGAATTTGTTGACATATGTTAGCAGGAAATTTTATTTTATCCATCAAAGGAGAGAATCTTATTTTGTCTATGGAGTCCCAGAACTTTTGAAACCGTTTGTGTGTTAGTAGTCATATTCTTTAAAATAACGATCTAAATTCAACATTGTCATTGTTTTCAAATTAAACAGTTACAAGGAGTAAAACCCAACCACTATCCCATTAAAAACCAACACGGAAACAGTATTTCACTCCAACTTTATAGCAATATATTAATAACAAAATATATCTTCTCACAGAATCTACCAGCATAACTTGTTAAATAGCAAGTTATACCAC
This sequence comes from Periplaneta americana, assembly GCF_040183065.1. NCBI lineage: Eukaryota > Metazoa > Arthropoda > Insecta > Blattodea > Blattidae > Periplaneta > Periplaneta americana. Next base: position 70,419,124 of record NC_091122.1, on the reverse strand, counting down.
AACACAAAAAATATAGCCAACCTTCAGTTTTGGCGGAAATTCAAACAAATAAATGTAAATTAAAGGCATTTATGTCAAAACATTATAAAATGTATAATAATTATTTCTTATTTGTGAGTAATTGGGTATGTTTATTAATACGCTAAATTGAACATGTTTGAAGCATGGTAGATACTTCTAATATGTGATTTCATTTATGTACAATTTTGCAGACATTCATTTTGTTACAATTTCCAAGAATAGATCAATAAAATTTAACAACTTCAAAAATAAGAACCGCCCTAATGTAGAGGCACAATGCCAGTGCTCTTAGTCTGCAGAATTTCGAGACACACAAGTCACTGCCCCTTGACTTCAGAATGTAGAGACAACGCCACTTCTCCTAGTCTGCAAAATGTAGAGAGGCAACGTCACTGCTCTTCTCTTGCAGAAAGAGAGACATAAAGCCACTACTCTTCGTTTCCAGAATGTAGAGATACGAACTACCGCTCCTCATCTGCAGAATGTAAGACAAAACGTCACTGGTCTTCGTCTGCAGAATGTAGAGACACAAAGCCACTGCTTCTCGTCTGCAGAATGGTGAGACACAAAGGCACTGCTCTTCGTCTGCAGAATGTAGAAACATAAAGCCCCTGTTCCTCGTCTGTAGAATGTAGAGACAATGGATTGCTCTTCGTCTGCAGAATGTAGAGACACAAAGCCACTGCTTCTCGTCTGCAGAATGTAGACATAATACTACTGATCTTCGTCTGTAGAATGTAGAGACACAATGCATTGATCTTCGTCTGCAGAATGTAGAGACATAACGCTACTGTTCCTCGTATGCAGAATGTCCAGACACAACATCACTGCTCGTAGTCTGCAGAATTACGAGACACAACACTACTGCTCTTCGTCTGCAGAATGTAGAGACACAAAGCCACTGCTCCTGTCTACAGAATATAGAGACACATAGTGACTACTCCTCGTCTGCAGAATGTAGACACAAAACTACTGCTCTTCGTCTGTAGAATGTAGAGACACAAAGCCATGTTCCTCGCCTGCAGAATGTAGAGACACAACGACACTGATTCTCTCCTGGAGAATGTCGATATACAATGCCACGGCTCCTCCTATGTAGAATATCGAGAAACACCACGCCACTGCTCCTCGTCTGCAGAATGTCGAGACACAACGCCACTGTTACTCGTCCGCAGAAAGGCTATTTGTTGACGTCCGAGTTCCATCAAGCGGCCCAACTAATTTGTGTCAGTTAAATTATATATTGCTAAAAGAGTGCACGTCACGACCCCCCTGGGCTCAGGCCCATAGAGTACGCCGCGTTAATACCAGACATTGAGTGGTATAATAACTTAATAAGCATCCGTTATCTTACATCTGCTGCTTTTCCTGATGGCCCATTTAGGCCACATTCTTATCCGTACTCACGCTTAATGCATGCATGCAACGCGGATTGTCCGGATCTGCACTTCTATTGTAAACTCATCTTCCGCTTCGAGTACGAGGATAGATCATCAACATTTGTATTTTGGGATTGACGTAAGAATACGCAAGTGGAAGAGTTTATAAGCAAATCCAAAGTGAACGTGATAATGCAAATCGATTACCATTTCCGGTATGTCATTAGGAAAGTTCAGGATAACAGACAGGGTTTGGAATTGAACGGGTTACATCAGCTTCTTGTCTATGCGGATGACGTGAATATGTTAGGAGAAAATTCACGAACACGGAATTTTACTTGAAGCAAGTAAAGCGATAGGTTTGGAAGTAAATCCCGAAAAGACAAACTATATGATTATGTCTCGTTACCAGAATATTGTACGAAATGAAAATATAAAAATTAGAGATTTATCCTTGAAGAGGTTGAAAAATTCAAATATCTTGAAGCAACAGTAACAAATATAAATGATATTCGGGAGGAAATTAAACGCAGGATAAATATGGGAAATTGGTGTCACTATTCGGTTGGGAAGGTTTTTCATCTAGTCTGCTATCAAAAAATCTGAAAGTTAGAATTTATAAAACTGTTATATTACCGGTTGTTTTGTATGGTTGTGAAACTTGGACTCTCACTTTGAGAGAGGAACAGAGATTAAGGGTCTTACAGAATAAGGTGCTTAGGCAAATATTTGGGGCTAAGAGGGATGAAGTTACAGGAGAATGGAGAAAATTACTCAACGCAGAACTGCACGCATTCTATTCTTCACCTGGCATAACTAGGAACGTTAAATCCAGACGTTTGAGATGGGCAGGGCATGTAGCACGTATGGGCGAATCCACAAATGCATATAGAATGTTAGTTGGGAGACCGGAAGGAAAAAGACCTTTGGGGAGGCTGAGACGTAGATGGGAGGATAATATTAAAATGGATTTGAGGGAGGTAGGATATGATGATAGAGACTTTACTAATCTTGCACAGGATAGGAACCGATGGCAGATTTATGTGAGGGCGGCAATGAACCTACGGGTTCCTTAAAAGCCATTTGTAAGTAAATACGTAAGTAAGTATGCTAATACTAAAATTTTATTGGCTTTTATTTATTTATATTTTGTCTCTAAATTGACTTTTTTTCGTTTGTACTAACTAGCATTTCGATTGTGTCAGACATTTACATTTCACTGTTCAATTCATTTTTTACATTTTCTATGTACAGCAATAATTACATTGCATTTAAATAAATCATTATACTTCCTTTGGCGATCTTGTACCTTGCTGGTCACTATTCGGAATCCTTTATTGGTAAACTTCGGCTATAGGATATATTTTAACGTTCGCCTTCTATATCACTAAGAAACAAACGGGACAAAGAACAAGTACTTCGAAATAGATGATTATAATGATGACGATGATGATTAACATGAGTAGTTCCCTTAAAACGCATGTTGACCATCATATTTGAATGGTTCCAACGCTGTGTTGAATATCGTCGTTAATTTTATGAAACCTTCTATGTGACTCCAGGAATTTTTTTTTTTCTAGGAGGAAGAAAATATTAATTAAAATCAATAGGCTATACTGATCTTTATGATTATTTATATTCATCATATTCACCAAAATTTTCTACTGAATTACTTCATATTCTTATGTAGATCCATTGATTTTTAATGAATTTCTTCTTCCTTCTGAAAAATTATTTGCTGTAAAGTCACATATGAGGTTTCGTAAAATTAACAACGATATGCAGAAATCAAGACATGATCCGTCTGTTTGCAAACTACAGAAGTGATGCTGACAGGTCTGTAATTTTTTGTGTCTGAGCGATACCCTGACTTAGGCCCGCTACAAACTTGAAGAGATCTCGCTAGCGAGAAATGTGTTGCGAGAAATAGGCGAAAAGCTTTTCTCCACACACTTAGTGAGTTCTCGCTATCACAGATCACACCACGTAATCTATACACTGCCTTCATGCAGAGAGAATTTTTCTGATTATAGTAATCACTCGTTGGGGGAAATATTACAGGTTATGTATTTACGTATATTGTCGTACTTAAATGTAGGCCTATAACCTATAAGTATATTATCGTATTACAAATTATGTACGAACGCTACTATGTTGAATCTGAATCTTTAGATGATGAGGATATGGAGTTATAAGAACATATTTTGTTAATGAAAAGAAAAAGTAGACCTAAAATTAAAGCCAGAAATATCTGGAAACCACATTGTATCTCACGAAGATAAGGGCGAGTTTCCGTCATTAATTTGGATTTGGGTGATACGTTTAGGTGTTATTTCAGGTTGAATAGGCCTCAGTTTTTTGCCATTCATGATATGATAGAGAATTCTTTGCTGATTAAAATTATGTAAACTCTTAAGACATATAGATACATTATTTCAAATGTTATAATTAATAGTATTAAATCTCATCAAAATAAAATATACCCTATTTATTTTCACGTCATCTCATAGTTGTCTCCAGATTTCTTCTTTAAGTTTCGTGTTTCTATAGTTTTAATCCCGTGTATCATATAAATAGGCCTACGGGTGACATCGTACAAGTTCGATAAGTTTCTGACTGCAATTGAAGACCTCCCTCGAATAACGGTGTAACCAACAAAATACTACTTTTATGTTATGAACAAAAAACGTCTGGTAGGCTTTTCTTAAGTCATGTAACATTACAGCTACCAGTACAATCTTGTTTGAGGGTTTATTCAAATATTAGATAATAAATAGTAACATTTCAAGTTCATAGTTTTGAAATAACAGACATTGTTTTGATATTACAATGGAATAAAGGTGTATCATCAATTAAAAAACAAATTAAACGTATGAAAATGAATAAAAATGAAAGATTCATTATTTCTAAGGGCAGTACAATGTAATGTTCATACAACATAGGCAATACATGCTCAAAATCACTGCAGAGTAGAAAAAGACTAAAATATAAGAGAAAAGTTATGAACAAAAATGAAAGTCCTTTATTTCTAAGGGCAGTACAATCTCATGTTCATACAACATAGGTATCACATGCTCAAAATCACTGCAAAGTAGAAAAAAACTAAAATGTAAGAGAAAAGTTATGAACGAAAATTAAAGATTTTTTTATTTCTAATGGCAGTTCAATCTAATGTTCAGACAACATAGGCATCACATGCTCTACAAGGGAGAAAAAAAAAGTAAGATAAAAGTTATGAACAAAAATGAAAGATTCTTTATTTTTAAGGGAAGAACAATGTAATGTTCATAGAACATAGGCCATCACATGCTCAAAATCACTGCAAAGTAGAACAAAAAAAGTAAAATGTAAGAAAAAGGTTATCAAAGTGCAGCACACGATATGATACTACTCCTTATACTCTAGTTCAGTGGTCGTCAGCACTCGCTGAAATGTGCAATGGGTACGTTGTGACGTCCCGTGTGCACTGTCGTGCAACAGGGAGAGATAGAGAGCATACCCGCTAGCAGCTACGAGAGCACTATAGTGCACTGCGTTTTCCGCGGATAAGAGAGGCTAGCCCCAGCGTGCTCTGTGCTGACGACCCCTGCTCTAGTTGGAAACAGATAAATCCATGTAGAACTTGCGGTGCTCAATATCAGTAATGAACTCACACATGTGTGTAAGATCTCGCTTCTTCTCTTTTTTGATGGGCAAGGGACCTCGATACGCTGTTTCTTGTGAAATGGATACACAACCCATGACTGTAAAGTCCCATGAGATTTTCGCACATAAACGGAAAAGAGATCATGTTGTGAATATTTAAGCCACATTGCTTCTGTTATTTTAAATATTTTGGGATGAGTGACATTCTTGTCCAACGTATGAAAATTTCTGAAGTCCTCTGATTGCATGTAAGTAACCTGGAATGGATTTGTTGGTCTTGCGGCCACTATCACTTCAACACATTGGAATGGTACGTAAACTTTTGCACTCCTTTTTTGTTTTTCTATTAGTGCGAAATATCTGTCGCAGGGCAGAAAACTGTGTCCACTGGACAGAAATTTTTGCTCTACGGTAGAAAAATATCCCCAAAAAATAAAATGCCTCAGAAGTGACAGCATTTTGTGATTGTTATTCTGTGACATACATCTATCCGACCACACAATAAGACTTCTTGTTTCCCTAGCAGATAAAGGTTTGAAATTTTGCATGATATGGGAAAATAAACAAGAAGCAACTTCAGAGGCTCCTCGATTTGCAACTCCCTCATGCCATAAATGCAAAGTTACTTGAACAGAGCCAGCATAACATAGGTGAAAACGAAACCTGCTGCATGTCTGCGCATAAGACTACGACACTATTATTTTGCCTAGCTATTTCAACACAGCGTAGGCTTGTTCTGCTTTCCTATGGTGTAAGTTTGTTTCAAATTCAATCCTTCTCGTCTCTTCAGCAGTTGTAGCGTAGTATTGGGAAGTTGTGCAAAATATCTGTCACATTTTTGACATGTGTCTGATCGTGGAAGCCCAAATGTTAAATTGAATCTACATCTAAACACATCTCTATATTGGTGAAGTGATAAATGGGTGTCTGGATACTTTTCCTCAAACATTGAATGCATTGTCGATACATTTAGACCTGGTGGAAGGTAACTGCATATAGTTTTTTTTCTGCTATAGTGACTTTCCTGAGTAGGAAATGACTGAATATGTTGAACAATCAAGACTATAGTTTCATTTGTGGTACGATGAGGGCGATTCATATGCCTGCCTCTTTGACCCGTTAGTGGTCCATTGTTTTTCATTTTGGCTTGCAATATTTGTATGCGTTTCGAGCTGATAGCATATACTTGAAGAAGAGCCTTTAAACACACTTGCACTCTCTTACCTCGAATGAACAGGAAATACTTTAAACTACATTGCCTACGTGAGAGATTTTCTTCTCTATAACGTCTTCCAATGTCACACAATTCAGTGCACTGGTGAACAAGAAATGATGACCGCTCATCGTGTGTCTTATTATAATAATCCGTAAACAAGCGTAGTTTTGTGTCATGGTCGAGAATGTTGCATCCTGCATATTTACATTTGCAAACAGTTTCCTGAAATATAAAATATACCATACAAACTTAAACTTTTCAATATATGTATAAATTAAGACAAATGTATTTCATTTTCACTTAAATTTATACATTGAACTGCATTAATATTTCAATCTCACCAACATTACGTCTAACCTATAGAACTAATTTTTTGTATTGTAATAATGAGTGGAATAATGACTACATTATGCATTTGTCGTATGTTAGCAATGACATCGGAAACGTTTGTATACAATGCTGGTATTAAACATACTGTAAATAAAGACTTTGTAATTATGTTACATCTTTATTCCACTTACACAATTTGGAGGTTGTTTTGCACGTTTCACTATACATTTGTTGTTATATACTCCATCTCATGATCTTTTAATGATTTCCTTTTGACATCCTTCCATTCGTCAATGTTAATCTTGCGTTTACGTCCTTTATTTACAGTTTTTTTATACACTGAAGTTACCACAACAGAGCAGTTGGCTGCCATCTTGACCGATGTTACATCTGTATTCCACGAACCGCTACTTTCAACTGTCTCTAGCTCATTTAATATTACGAGTATGACCTGCAGATCGCAGCATCACATAACACATCGATGTTGGGTACTGTTTCCACTATAATCCCACTTAAGCAAAATTTGATGTTACACCATTATTCGAGGGAGGTCTTCAATTATCAGCCGTCTTTCCTCATTTTCAATAAAAATTAATGCAATTCAGCGCCACCTGTGATATCTTTTTCTACATTCCATCCTCATAAAGGGTATAAATGTCAAACATCTTTGATAAATGTGTCAAGAAAATTCGCTGAGCTACCGATTTCAGCGAGAAACTCGCTCGAGGTTTTCGCCTCGAACGAGAATCTCTTCCAGTGTGTGGATGTACATTTGAATCCATGTTATCAATCTTTGAATTTTCTCGCAACACATTTCTCGCTAGCGAAATCTCTTCAAGTGTGTACGGGCCAACAATTGGCACTATTATTACGTCTTTCCAATCTTGCGTTAGATTATCATTGGTTTATCGATATTTTAAATATACGCATTAGATAAGAAATCATGGCTTCTCCTCCCAATTTTAACATATTTCCTGTTATATATCAGATCCTACTCATTATGAGGTTTCAATTTAGAGATCCTTCTTATTTCCATAGGCTAGGTCTAATAGAAAACTGACCCGTATTTTTCACAAAAGCTAAGTTCGATATTATTGCCCTCGCTCCAAGAATAGAGGCATGAGAGGAATTTAGTATTTTATAATTTTCCCTGTCATGAACAACAAATTTTTTGATGTCACTTTTAGAGGGGGATTTGACTAGTTTTCTCTACGTCCTTCACATATTTATAAAATTCCCCCCACCCATCTTATTCACCTTGTAAAAGTGTATATAACTTAAGTAGTTCAGAGTCGAGATACTCTAAGGCTTCTTGGACATCCCTGTACGGAGAATGGTACCCTTTACTGTGTAAGATTCGTAAACAACTGATTTTAAATGTAGTCTATACGTTTTGTAGAGAGATGGTATGTTTTAAGACAAGGTTTTGGTATGTTGTAGAACATCGCAAGATGGCAGCCAGAAAATGAAATAAATTCCAGAAGAATACACGGACAACACTAGAAACTATTTGGAACATTCACACTTTAGTGCTGTTTCTTTCTCCAGAATATATATTTTTTTTTTTACTTTCAATTCCTTGTACCTATTTGTTGAGAATGTTGGTACATTACTACAAAGACGACAAGTGATAAACGTTAATAAATGGCTAGGAAAGGATTTAAATCTTGGCGCACGATGTATGCCAAAATTGTGAATTTAACACCACAATAACAAATTCGCGAAATTCCTGGATCGGTTGGATGCAGAGACAACATTCTTAAAAGGAATGAAATGATGTTTAGCTTGCCGACTTTTGATTAACTAATGCATATTATCGTAAATAGATATCTACGTCATTACGAGAATAAATACAGAGAAATTTTCAACGCCGGAATCATGAGTTCAAGTGCCGACAAATTCAAGTGAAGTTTCTGGTGAAGAAGAACGGTATTGGAAAGTTGACGAACACAACCTTCCTGCTGTCAGATCAAGAATTTATAATATGTATCAAAAGTGAAGAGATAGTAAAAGATTTAGGGTGGGAACTTCTCAAATCAAGGCGACGAAAAACCAGACTCACCGCATTGTTTAAGGCACAAATGGGACACAAAGCATGGACCGACATCAATGCTAGATTAGTAACACTTTCATACTTAGGCAGGGCAGATCATATTAGGAAGTTTAAATGTAGTAAACAAAGAACGGACGTGGCAAAATTTTCCTTTGTTAACCGCACAATAGTAGACTGGAACAGCTTACCTGTGGCAATCTTTCAGGGTGGCCCTCTCAAAATTAATACATTTAAGGAAAGGTTGAAAAGATTAGACTGACAATGTAATTGTAGGTGCAGCGTAATTATCTAAGTTGTGTCAAGTAATTAATTAAGTTGATATGTAATTAAATAAGATGATATGTAATTAAGTTGATATGTAAATAAATGAAGGTGATATGTAATTAAGATGATATGTAATTAAGTTGATATGTAATTAATTAAGGTGATATGTAATTACTTAAATTGTTAATAGTTGGGTGAACTATATTAGGTTTACTTTTGCTTACTGTAGGCGTTATTATAGCATAGTTTTTATTTATAGTCCTACGTTTATTGCATCTATTTATTTATAGTTAGAAGCAAAATTTACGTTTATTTTATTTTTTATTTCAGTAATTATTGTATTATTGTAATGGTAATATTGTATATTATATACCACTGCCACCGGGAGTATACCCAATTGTAGTGTTAATAAATACATAGAAAAGTGTTTTACTAAGATGAAGTATCTAGCGAGGTCTATGTTGCTAAATTTCCTCTCCGAGGGAGAAGAATTATATTTATAATTTCAATTTGAATTTGTAATTATTTTCATAATTATGTTTTAATTTCTTACTACGTTCACACTTTGAAATATTTCACTTTTCTGAAGAACTTAATTTCAGCTCTTATGTCTCTTACAGAACCTTTACTTTTATCGTTCGCGATTAACATCCAAATAATCAATGTCCAACGAGTTAGCTCTGTGTTAGCTAGCGCGTCTGCCTGAGGCAGACTAGCCCGGCAGGGTCAACAATTTTTATGTAAAATTTATTCAGGACTAGGAGAGACGGCGGTGCAAAATTTCTAATCACTAGATTGCGCACCAATATAGCTGGGTTAAATTCCAAATCTCTCAGTAGCGTATATGAAGAGAAAGCATAATGTCACTGTTAATAGTGATTCGTCCGTTGGATGGGGACGTTAAGCCGGGGCCCCCTTGATGCTCTTCGACAGGAGTAGGCTACGTGCCGGCACCGAGTTTCCCCTTGTCCTGTCCTCATTTTCATCATCATCCTCACTCATTTCCTACACTACACTTAGACGAACACTTACACGTACACTCACTCACCTTAGTACACGACATAACTCTTCACAGATACACATCATGAATAACGTGACCGGCCGAAGTGGTGTGCAACTTGAAAATGGGTCAAAGTTCTGCCATCTAGTCACAATATGCGGAACCCGAATCACGCAAGTGAAGTGAGCAGGCTTTAGACAAGGCCTGATGAGCGCGGCTGTCTAACAGTTCGCTGGAAAGGTACGTCGGAATGACGTAGGCCTGCTATAGGTAGAGGACAGTCCATGGAGCTATCTGGTGTAGTGTGTATTATCAGTAGCTATTTCACTTTGCCTATCTACGACTACATAATGGAAGAATCTAAAAGACGGAAAAGTGATCATCAGGCAAATTCTTTCAATATTGCATGGGAAAAGCTTATTTTCTCACAGCATCTGGAGTCAATACTTATCTGCCACAAAAGTTTGAAAGAAAGAGGAAAACATAATACTTTGTATAATGCGTCATTACTAGTCCACATATAGAGATACGATGGTTTTGTTGATGAATATCGCAGTAAAAATGTTCAGGAGTTGAAAGTTGCATTATTACATGAGATAGAGTACCGGTACGTTAGAATTTATTAATCTTCAACAATTTAAATATCTCTCTTCAGGGAAAAGACCAGCTCATTGTTATATATTGAATAAATTACGGGGATTACAGTCGAAAACTTACACTTTTCGTAAGTCAGTTTCGGGAAGGTTATATGGCTCACTTTCCAACGATAGAAACTGCTCGTGATGAAGCCATGTTGAACGGTACATATATCCCATCACCTATCACAGTCATAACTAATATCAACCACAGCTATAGAAACGTAGAAACAGTCATAGAAATCCTATATGTTTAACCGATAAACGAGAAATTAAACATACTAGAATAGTACGAAATACAGAGTCATACAAAAACACAACCATAACACTTCCTGAATATGCAACTAAATTCAAAACATATAACCTATTGGACCTTATAGTACCAAATACAAACGGAACCCTGAGAAAAACAACTGAGCAAACAGGAAGAAGCAAGGACCTCGCTAATTCTGAAGATGGCTGATACAAAGTCGAAACTAGTCAATTAGGTAATTTACAACTAAGTTTTCATTTTAATACTGTACATGAAAGTTCTTATTATAATCATATTCATAAGTAATTAAATGTCTTCTTCATTCTTATATAGGCATACGCTCTTTTAACATATATAATCACTGTTCAGTTATTTAAATTAATAAATAATGACCACTGTGTTAACATTTTTAATAATGACATATTGTACCTGACTGATGTTATTTTGATCATGAATAGCATTCGTCAGCTGATGAAAATAACATCGAACTAGTCAATCACGTACAATAACATAATTATTTAAAATGTTAATACGGTGAAGTCGTTTTATTAATTTGAATAACTGAACGGTTAATCAGTGAATAAAGTGTCGTTTGAAGGTTATAAAACTCTATTCATGAGAGTTGAAGATCCCTTACATCCGTGAGTGGTGAATTATTTTTCAATAGAATGCACAGAAATTTATTATTATTATTATTATTATTATTATTATTATTATTATTATTATTATTATTATTATTATTGTCACCATTATTTTACGGATAGTCGTTTGTAACTAAAAATCTCTACATAGCACGGAACATTTATTGTTGATTTCAATTCAAGTGTTCTATATAACTTGTTATTCATTTTCATTCACATCTTCGAAGTTTAATTTCTTAGATTTTAATTTTACATTTATAACCTTGTGCAACCTTTAGCAAGTTCTATAAATCTCCTTTTCGAAGTCGGTATAGACATGATATTAAAAAAAATCAGTCGGATGGAATGGGAAACCGTTCTAAATTCGTAATGAAACTTACGGAGATAACAATACAATTTTAAGTTATAATTTCGAACTTCAAATTGATGCATGAAACACATTTGACGAAGCTACATGCGTTACGTAGGACGTCCCTTAAAATAAATTAATCAGCTAAATTAATTATTTACTCATTAAAAACTACAAACACAACCATATTTGTCTAAAAAACTACAATCAGCAATATTTGTCTAAAAACTACAACCACAATCATATTTGTCTAAAAACTACAACTACAACCATATTTGTCTAAAACAACCATAGCAATATTATTCTAAAAAAACTACAACCACAACCATATTTGTCTAAAATATTACAACACAACCATATTTATCTAAAAACTACAACAATCATATTTGTGTAAAAACTACAACCACAACCAAATTTGTCTAAAAACAACCACAACCATATTTGCCTAAGAAATACAAGCACGATCATATTTGTCTAAAAAACTACAACCACAACCATATTTGTCTAAAATACTAAAACCACAACCATATTTGTCTACCAAAGGTTGCGTTGTAGCCTCCTAGTCTAAAGTTGGCTCCAAATGCTTAAATTAAACTTACAGTATTTATTTCTATATTTTGTAGTTCTTGCTTTAGAAAGCAGTGTTGGATTCATTCCTGCAAGAACTCGTTTTATACTGACCTTAGTCACGATTCTTCAAATTAACGAGCTCTTATGAATTTGAGTTGATGATGGGCTACAGATACTGAAGTTCATTCTCTTTATTTCTAGTACGCGTACGTTGTAAGATTCAATAGCCAAAAGCTAGATATGAAATAGAACTTAAGAAGCTGTTAGTATGTACAGTATAAAGACTGCATCTTAATATTACTCTAAATGTTCTTATAACGTTGGGATTTAGTGAAAACCACATCATTGTAGTAATTCGATTTTAAACACTTTCGTGTATGAAAATGACTGCAGTGGCGTGCTGTTCAAGAAAATATTGTTTGTTTTATACTCTTATCAATTCTATACAGTAGGCCAACATAATAAGCGTTATACATAATGATTCTGAAAATAATGCGGTTAATTTCTAGATAATATATCAGGTTTGGTCAATACAAATGCAATAAACATTTACTTCTTAGACATAATCTAATTGCGATATTTCCTATAGTCCTGACGCTGTTATTTCCGGCGTGACTCCGCCTCTTTGCTTACGTCTTAGAAAGTGAAGGCTCTATAAAGTCTAGGTAGGTAGTATCGTTCGCCATTTTTGTTCTTACGTTGCCGAGCTACCATACGAGGAATTTGCCACACCGTTAAACATTATCATGTCGTAGTTCCTATGATAATAATTCAAACGCAATGTAATTCAGCAAATAATTGAGCGGCAAATAACGTCTTCGTGTGCTTTCTGCGAACGCCAACGAAAGAGCTAAAATGGCGCGCGATAATATTATGTATTTATCGAGCATTAAGGAATGAATCAGCGAATCACAAGACGCACACGTTTAAATGTACCCGACCAGCAACGCGATTGGCTGCCGGAAATTAGAGCGACGGGACTATAGTTTACGTACATGGATGAACTACTTTTCTTCCCTCCTATACCTAGTAAAGTGATTTGTTTGTATTTTACGCCAGTATCATCTAACTCCAGTCGTGGAAGGGGTAGCAAACAGTGTTTCCGGTTCCCAACCGTCTATCCAAAGGTATAGCCAGGTGAATATTTAAAATATTGGTAAAAATAAAATGCTGTCCCTGTAGAATACTAGGGAACATTAAACAGAATAACATTCCCAGCAGCATGAAGGTGATTGACTCAACCGCAATCAAACTATCATTTTAATTAATTACTTCCAAGGAATCTTTAGATTTGTTGCAGATCACAAAGGAGGTTCAAGTAAGAGCCGTCGTAAATTAATAATTTATAAATGAATTTATAGCCCATTTAAATAAGATGGCATATGTGAAGCGCGGTTACATTCCATATCTGTCACCGAGCAGTATTAGCAAGGATTTATGGCTCAGAGCAAAGAGGACATTTGACCGAGCCGACCGGCATGAGATCGTAAACATATGCACCTGCAGCCACTCGGTACAGCTCCAGCAGCAAAAATTGCAATTAATCTTGTCGGAAGACACACGCATTGTAGTCACACATGCGTCGTTCTATTCTTACTCACTCTTATCCCTCATTATCGCTTCTCTCCTCTTCGTTTTCCTATCACTGCTCCTCTTCTTTATCGCCTTTTTCATCCTTAACTTATTTCATGATTTTAGTTACTTTTTCGTTACTTGTTTTTCCAGATATTATTGACAGAATTCTTTTTGCAGATATCTTTGTTCTTTGTTAAATAAACAAGATAAACAGTGGTTACACACAGTTATTTCCCAAATTCATACATTGTTGTGTAAAGTATACATTTAATAATTTACCCATAACTAACCTAGTGATGATAGGAAAGCATTGGTTTGTAAAATTTTTAACTCTGCTCATACAGACAATTTTTAGCACTTTTCTGATTAAATATGCATAATTTTCCAACAAATTTTACATGTAACTTTGTAAATCGTTTTTAATCATTTATTGTTAATTGATGGTTGTTTTAAACTTTTAATAGTACATTATGCAACAAGCCTATAATGGCAGTAATTAAGACGCGAGTATGTTTGTTTATGAAACGAGCGCAAGCGAGTTTCATAATTTTCATACGAGCGCCTTAATTACCATTATAGGCAAGATTCATACGACTTTTTATGCTCGAACATATTTCTAACTTGAAATTATTTATAAGTTTTTATGTTATGGTTATATAGTGACGAACGGAACTGACCTGAATTGTGACATGTGCGTAGACGCGAAAGTATTGATTTTTTTCCGGGGCAAGAATATCATTGACTTTGATATACCCTAGAGAACATTAGTCTTGATATAACCTGGAAATTGATTTAGAATTGAAAAACGAGATGACAAATTGAATTTATTTGAATATTATTTACAATTAACGCTAATTTATTATTATAGTAACAGAACATAACCTTCTGCGACAGTATTGGATTTCCAGCCTCCGTGACTTTTCGCTAATTGTCTTTCGATTGCATATCCGAGAATAATCGATACTGGCGGGTTTATAACGGCACAAAGGTGATTTGTCATTGGCTGAACAACTGAATTATAATGAATAGGTGTACTTTAATGAGGTGCATTAAAGGGCTACTACCAGGTGTATAATTACTACATTTCGGCATGGTCGAGCATAAACTTGTTTATTACAATAGGCTATGTTTAATATGGATTTACATGTTCTAAATGCGAAAGACTGGTTTTACAACCGCCAGCATGGTTTTAGGGAAGGCTTCTCATGTGATAGTCAAATTACGTCGCTGGTTCAGGATCTAGCTGAAGAGGTAGATAGAGGCGGAAGAGTCGATGCAGTTGTGATTGATTTTTCGAAAGCATTTGATTTGGTGCCACATGACATATTAATAGATAAGTTAAGTAGGCTAGGAATAGATAAAAGAGTGGTGTTATGGATCCAAGAATTCTTAAAAGGTAGAACCCAGAGAGTTAGAGTAGGTCATGAAATATCGGAAATTGGAAATATAAGTTCAGGGGTGCCACAGGGCAGCGTTCTGGGTCCATTACTCTTTATAATATACGTAAATGACCTATGCCAAAATATTACATCAAATGTGAGGCTATTTGCAGACGACTGCATTATCTATAGAAAGATTAGAAATAATTCAGACGTAGATGCTATTCAAACAGACTTGAATAAAATTTATAACTGGGCGTTAAAGCATAGGATGAAAATAAATGGTTCTAAAAGTAAATCTATAACATTTTGTAAAACCCGAGAGGAAACTAGTCTTAATTACGAATTCAGTGGTGTTGTAATTCCGCAAGAACAATGTTGTAAATACCTAGGAGTGTATTTAAACTCCAAACTTTCTTGGGGAGAGCATGTTGATAATGTTACGGGTAAAGCATGGAGGGCACTTCACTTTATTATGAGAATCTTGAGAAAGGCTAGCCCCAAATCGAAGGAAATAGCATATCTAACGTTAGTGCGACCGTTAATGGAATACGGAACTACGTGTTGGGATCCCTATAGAATATATCAGATAAATTCCTTAGAAAGAATCCAGTATAGGGCAGCTAAATTTGTTAAAGGTAAAAGAGAAGATGGAAACGATACGATAAAAGAACTTAAATGGGAAACTTTGGAAAACAGACGTAGAAAAACTAGAATAACATCATTGTATAGAGCACATCTAGGTCAGAAAGCATGGGTAGACATAACGGCTCGGTTAGAAAAGCCAACGTACTATGGTAGGAACGATCATGATTTTAAAATCAAATGTAGGAAACAGAAAACGGATGTAGGTAAATTCTCATTTTTAAATAGAACTATAAATGATTGGAATGACCTACCTGCAGCGGTCTTTGAGGGCTATCCTTCCTTAAGGAGATTCAAGAATAATTAAAAAAATTGTGTATAAAGTGAAAATTAAAATTAAGGTGACATTCAACATTTAATTTTTTAAGGTGACATGTATTTATCTAGCCTGACGAGTTTACTTCCTTGGTTTGAATTGTAAATTATTTAAAAATAGCGTGTAAGAGGGCCTTAGACTAGAAATGTTTAGTTTAAATGTAGTTCTGTTTATAAGTATGCATAAGGATGTAATTATTTGACTTATTTGAACTGTTGTATCAGTGAAGCGAGGTGAGTCAGTGAAGTTATGGTTTTACAGTGCAGTGAACAGTTCCGATCAGTGATAATTTATAGCGTCAATGAAATGTGTTCTATAGTGTCAGTGAAATGTGTTACAGAGTGTCAGTGAAATGTGTGCTAAAGTGTCAGTGAAATGCGTCATAGTGCCACTACAGGGAATGAGATGAGAGTAAAGTGAAAGACTATTGAAACTTATGTAGGACCTATACATAATTATGTAGGTTGTATTGTAAAATTAGGTATTTTATTTTATGTTTTATTATTATTGTGTTAAATTGTATTGTGTATTCTTATTGTATTGTGTATAAAATTGTATATGTGTTGTAAATTGTATTGTGTATTGTAAATTTTATTGTGTATTGCTTATCATTTTATTGTGTATTGTTAATATTGTATATACCACTGCCACCGGGTGCTTGCCCACTTGCAGTGTAAATAAATACATACATAGACATACATACTTTCTTTTACACAGACATCTACTTATTAGTCTGATGATGCCCATATTCGTTACATTTCCAGTTTGATAATGTAAAATCCATTTTATTATATTAAGACATTTTACTTCTATAAGATTTATCCATATAAAATGATCCTTCCTTAATATTGCATTCACAATCACATATTTTAACTATGATTTTATATAATTTCATTACCCTAAGGTTTTCTTCATCGTGCTGGTTTACTATTTTTTGGTTTAAAAAGAATGGAATTTAATTGAGAGTTATTAAGTTTCGTACTATACCTGAGATATTTGGGCTGATCAAGTATTTTATTATTTATTACACTTATTTCCAACATTTTAAGACTAAAACGGAATAGTTGTACTCAGGCTGTCACATTCTCTTGTGTGCTTGTTCAGCACCTTCAGTTTGACACCATTATATTAATTTACGGTACGAAGATTTTGAAATAACTTGACAGCAAAGCGGGAATAATTTAACAACCGACGAACAGATGGCTGATTCACAAAGCGATATGTAACTCACATGGTCTGGCCAAGTAAGTTTGTTACTCTGTCTCCGAGAACATGATGCCAATTTATAGCTAGAAGACAACATTTTGCACAACGCTACTCCTGTAGCCTGCACTCTCGCTTCAATCACGAAACGCTTTCTGTCACGTAGCTTCATATCCTCGAAAACTCTGCTAGATGCAAAAAATCTTTTCGAAAAAATTCCATACTCGAAAACTTAAAGTAATTGTCGCATTCCAAAGACGACTCAAGAACAAAATATTTTTCATTATGTCGTTTCCAGAGTAGGAGGGGCAGTTGACCCTTTGCTCCCTCTAACAACGCCAGTGAAGAAAGCTCTACCAAACAATAGGAGTCTCCCACATTTGTTAATCTTAGTTCAAGATGTAAATTAGTTATAGAGAAAAGGTTAAGAAAGATAAACTAGAGATAAAAATGAATGCGTATTTTACCGTCAAGTATTTCTATGCTATCAAATTATATGCAGTTACTGTGAAGTGAGTGCTATATAAATAAAAATACATACCTTATCTTATTTATAATTCTAGGCATTGTTTGAGATTACTGTTGTATACAATTTACCATTGTGTTTAAATATTGTTAGTCAGAAAGACCTGAGTTCAACTCCTCACATATGAAGGGTACACGGGAATAACGAACAAGGTCCATCAAAAATCGAAATTGAGTTAATAATGCCATCTCACAGTAGAAGGGGAGTACTTTCATGTGGATGCATTGGTTTTGTGTAAGAACGAAAATTGTCCTCAGTATTCTGCGTTAAAGTGTCTGTATACTTTGGAATGTCACATCCATCCCAAGAAAGAACGAACAATGTCCATTTTAAACACAGAAACTAATGCAGACAGCTGTTACAAACTCAATCTTAGAGTCATAGCACATTGCTGGTTAGCTTATTTTTACATATGCCAATACGATCTGTATTATACAATAATAATATTATTAAATGACTGTATGATGTTTAGTTGTTATTCCATGTGACAATAAATTATATTAATTTTCATTAGAACTACTTGTGAGCATAATACAAACAGCTGTACTATTCCAGTGTTCAGGTATCTGTGGTAGGGTACTGATTGTTTTCTTTATTATACTTTTATGGTACATATTGTAGTGTTTGTGGTTAGTGCAATTTATTTTTATAATGTCTGACGTTAGAGAAAATGAATTATCCGGACCCATTCCATGTTCTGTAAATTCAAGGAAGAGAAAAATTACAGGACGTGTTACAGATGCATAAAAAAATTCGTGCTATGAGTCACATTATGGGAGAAGACTGTAAATGTTCTCATTTTCCGTGTTTTCAGAAAAGAAGCCAAAGTGAAAGAAGCGATCTTATTAAACATTTCAATGAGTTAGCATCATATGACACTCAAAATGCTCAGCTTTCAGAACTAATTTCGGTACTTCCTGTGCAAAGAAGAAGATCCAGAAAAACACAGGCCGAAGCTGAGTTTCATAATTTTTCTTACAGATATTAAATGCGAATAAACAAAGATGGGCAAAATACTGATGTTCTCGTTTGCTATAAAGCATTTATTGCTCTACATGGAATAACAGGCAGACGTTTAGTCACTTTAAAAACGTCATTGGCTACTACTGGAAAAGCCCATACAGAAACAAGAGTTAAACATGGAAACAGGCCTCACCAAATGTAAGGAAAGAGTTTATCTAAAATTTGTCAGCACATTCAATCACTTAGAGGTCAGAATGTCCACTAATCTCGTCACGATAGCGGAAGGTTTTATCTTCCAGAGGACGTGAATATTTCTAAGCTGCTTAAGTTACACTTAGAAAAAAATCCTGCGAACCCTGTGTCTTACGAGCAATACAGAGTAATTTTTGTCACTGAATACAACATTAGCTGACATTTAACACATTAAATCAGAAATTTCCAATGAAAAAGATGCAAGTAAATTAAATAATTTTGAGAAGGAGAAACAAAATTTGATTTGGAAGAATGAATTGCACAAGAAAAAAGGACAGAAGTTTTATGAAGTAAAACGGGCTGCACGTCTAAAATCCAGGAAGTCAGAGTATAAAGAGGCTATCTGCATGGTTTTCCAAAAGAATTACCAGTTCCAAACTTTTCAACTATTGAGGGCTATTATCGTCGACAGCTGCCCTTTTATTCTTGTAACATACATACGCTGTCAACAGGAAGATTTGTTTTCTACATGTATGACCAAAATATTTAAAGTAAAGGCTCTGATGAAGTTTGCTCTAAGTTATGGCACCACTGTATGAATATTGTACCAAGCTGCATTGGTGAATTCCGTATCTTCTACGATTCTTGTTCCGGACAAAATAGGAACTTTACGGTATTTAGATTTTGTCATTATGTAGTACATACTAAGAAGAGGTTTGATGCTCAGTGGATCACATTTCCCACTCGAGGCCACTTGTACCTGGAATGTGACAAAATATGGGACTCGTCAATCAGAGAGCAAGGTGTGAAGCACCCGATGACTGGAGGCAAGAGATTGCGAATTCTAGGAGGAAACCAAACCATTCATCATTGTAAACAGCTACAAGGCAAAGTACAAGGAATTACAAACTTTAAAAATGTTTGTTCTCCAACTGCTAGAGAATATTTCAGTCTTCCTCCCACCAATGACGAGTTACAAGAAGTCAATAACAGTGAATGAGACGATTTTATAGTTCAATCTATTCATTCACAATGGAAAATTCAGTGCATTGATTAGATTAGTGTGTAGATTTGTTTTTCAATAATTGTTTGGAACAATGAACACTCAAAGATAAAAATATTTATAATGGGTCAACAATATTTATAACCTTTAAAAAGAATACCCTACACGAAAGTAAACATGTGCTACATTGTTTGAAAATATTATGCCTGATTCTATTCCCAACAAATATTCAATTAAATTGTGACATTGTTCGTTCTTCCCGTTTATAAAACCTAGCAAAGTAGACTTTTTGCAGTTTTGCATTGTTGTAATTCATAAAATCAAAACAATATTTTGTCACATATTTGCTTTATAATGGTACATTCTTGTGTGATAAAAAATTTCAACAAGTCAACAATAAACTATACGTTTCAAGTCCTCAAACTTTAAATTTCATTTATCTCAAAATTATTCTGAATGGACCTTGTTCGTTATTCCCGTGTACCCTTCATATGGTATAGAGCATAGGTTTCTTTCTAGATATTTCAATGAAATACAATTACATCAATTTATTAATTTACAAGAAAAATTTAAAGATAGGTATATGAAGTGGAATTCAAGGAGGCAGAAGTCGTTGATAAATAGACAGTGGACTATTGATGAACATTTAATAGGTCTATATCGTAATTCAAATACTTCAAAATACATACATACATACATACATACATACATACATACATACATACATACATACATACATACATACATAAATAGGTGCGCCTGCCTGGAGAGAAATAGAAAATAGCTTGCAGAAGCCAAATTACTCTTCAAGGAACGACCAATCATATAAATTGAGGGAAAGAACACAGAGGACGGACATTGGAAAGTTTTCTTTGCTCAATCGTACTATCAGGGACTGGAATGTTTTATCTGCAGACTTACTAAAGGCTTTACAATGTCTCCGCTCTATCGAACCTTCATCATATGATAACGCAGAATTCCTGCACGGAAATATATGTACTTCGGTACATCGCAGTAATATGATATGAGTATATATTCACTAGGCTTCGAGACTTCGGACCCAATAGAGCAGTTCAGTGGGAAATCTGCATAACGGCGTACTGAGTGTAGTGGTAGAGCGTACAGTGGGTGGGGGTACTGTAGAATGAATGACAACAAATAAAGAGAACGCTCGGATTTGAAGGTTCTCATGAATAATTTGGTTTTCATACAAACCTATTTTCAAACTGTGTCTGAAACTATTACCAGGTTAGAAAAGTCAGAGCAAGAGATGCCGGAAGCCCTCAAATTAGTTAAGAAAATTACACAGAGAATTAATGAGACACCAAGTACACCGGTTACTGAACGTGTAAAACAGAAGTGGAAATCAATTTTATGTAAAAATAACGGATATGGAACATTGTGTGACATAAACAGCAAATTAGTGGACATAGAGTCACCCGAGAATAAAGGATTGTCTCTTTGAGAATGAAATGATGTTAGGTTCCTTCGTTTTGCTCCTATCACGAGCGCAGCTTTTCATAGTACAAATTGTGTTTGGCAGATAAGCGAAAAAGATTTACGTTTGAGATACTAAAAATATATCTTGTGGTATATTTCAATTCGGTGCTGTAACTGTACTCCCTAAAGACGGCCAATAGGATAAATGAAGACATTAAAATTCCTACATGTTTATTTCCACCATTAACACTGTGTATAATTAAACACAAATGCTAATAAAAGACAGGAGAATAAATGCTTTTCACATTCTTTTGACATTGTCATTGTGTAATGTATATTTACTTTCAGAATATACATATGTGTGTGTTTCCCCATACTACCGTACTCTACTCTAAATAGCAACGTTGTTACCTCAACACATCTCTACCTACCTGCAGCGAGTCAACAACCTATAGTGCATGCACAGTAAACTTATTGTATCAGGTCCAAAGTCTCGAAGCCTGATAATCACTTAGTGATTTAAGACGGCGCTTATTCCGTCGGATCCCGGCCACTTAATCACTCGTAATGAGTGCACCTCTGCACATTAGTGTGTTGTACATTGTGCCACTGTCCAAATATGTGGCACAGTGCGTGAGGAAAAGTAAGAGCTTAAACTGAGAGGATTCGATCCGGCATCGGAATTGGAATCCGGTGTGGTTTAGTGGATAGAGCGCCAGCACGTAGACCTGAAAACCCGGGTTTGAATCCCGGTGCCGGAGAGAATATTTTCTCCGCTCCACCGAACCTTCATCAAATGATAACGCATAATTCCTGCACGGATATATCATATGTACTTCGGTACATCGTAATAATATTCCTACCGAGGTTCTATTATCTAACTTATTCCTTAATCAGCATCGTTATAATTCCGGTGCAACTAGATTCTCTTTTCACGATGCACCATAGTCAACGTAATGTGGCGTCTATGTTGTATCGGCGCCCTGTTCCCAAAAGGAGAAAGCATAAGTTCAAGTCATCAGAACTTAATAAGCCCTGTTGGATAGGAAGTTGCTTTAAAAACTTCACTACTTTCGTCAACTACTATTTACGACGGAAGTAGTCGTACATCATTACGTCACGACGCGTCGTGCGCTCATCGTTTCGGATCCCGCCGCAATCTTGAATATATCAATGTAACTTCTATCTTACTAGGCCTATGTTGTCTTAGGTGAAGACTGCGTTACATGATTCCATCCACGTGTGTCTCATCATATCATAAAACGGGGTGACATCGGACACTTTTACAGTTATTGCTTTATAACTTTTGGAGGGTGTGTTACAGAGTCCGATCCTGCTTGTTTTTAAAATGCATTTTAATTAATCTGAAATCTACGCCGGAATGTTCCAGCATTTCAAAATGTAAAGAAAGAGAAACAAATTGAGAAAGTGTTATAATAGCATCACCAGCATTAAAGTTAATAAAAATATCACACAAACAAAAGTCACCTGAGATAAAGACATCAGAAAAAACACATAATTATCGTTCAAATTAACACTAATATAAACGCTAATATGTACAGTATATATATATATATATATATATATATATATATATTGAATATCCAAATTTATTGAACCCTATTTTACCATAAGGTATATTAGGGTTAAGATTAAATACATTTTAGATACAAATAAATATACAATGTTACTAACGAATACATATAACTTATGACAGACAATTTATTATATTGCATACTAGTACATACCTAATTATCTAGAATATATTACACACAGAAACATATATATGATATAAAAGCAGACGTATTACATAAAATTACATAAATGTGACATAAAACATATTATATAAGGAAGTGCATATTTAATAATAATAATAATAATAATAATAATAATAATAATAATAATAATTATTATTATTATTATTATTATTATTATTATGACAATAATGTTAAACGGAAATTAAACAGGCACAAAAACAAACATACTGCATAAGAACAGACATATTACGAGTACATAGCTAATGTGCACACGAGAGAGAAAAATACATAGTACATAAAAATCACACGCATATGATATACAAAAATATATTACATAGAAATGAACATACATATTTATCACAAAACTGACATGTTACATGGAAGCTTCATATATATGACATAAAAAAGACATTAGATATACATGCATAGTAGATATTACATTACAAATACATTAATGTATTTAGATTTGAAAGTTAAATATGGGTATTAAGTGAAAATTTTTAAAAGGGAAATGATGGTAGTATAGAATTGGCTTAATTGCAAAGAAGAGAAATAATTCTCAAATTGGAACATGTGAGAAGCTAAGGTATTAATAGAAAGAGAGATAGACAGGAAAACAAAATTAGAACTGAAAGAAAACACTTATAATGATCTGTCCATTTCTAAGAATACCGGAGCAAAGAATACCATTTTGCTATGTTCTGATTAGTTTTCGAGAATAAAGTGTACTTTGAAATGCATTAATTGTGAGAAAATATATCATGTGTTCAGATTACACCTTTTGTGAATATAATTCAGATATCTTATAAAATCTTTATAATCGCAAATATTTAAGGAATACACAGTGTACAAATTCATCCCGGATGTCCGATATCACCCCGTTTTACGATTGAAGGGATCAGAGCCATAGTGGGCCAAGCACCATTCTTAAAAACGGAGTAACCAAGGTTAAAGTTAAGTGAATACCATAGTTTAATGAAAATTGAAATATCATTTAGTTTTACTGCGTATACTTTATATTATTTGCTATATATTTTCATTGAATTATGGTAATAACTTCATTTTAACCCTTGTTTTCTACGGTTTTAGTAAATGGCGCTTGGCCCACTATGGTTCTGAACTCTTTGTATGTCAAATCAGTAAAAATCACATCAACAGCAAAATTCACGTACAATAAAATTATCATAGCATTTAAGTTAGCGCTAACATTCTTTCTAGATCGTACTACATTTAAAAGTTGTTCATTTCTTAATGAACACTTTCAGAATGTTCAGTGACGCTTACCACAACACTAGTCAGGTGCAAAATAGCACTCTTCCTTTAAAGGACATGGAACTTTATCTGTATCCTTTCTATCACAGTGCCCCAAGAAACTCGAAAGAGTAACAGGCGGGTTGTAAAGACAAATTAAAGAACACGATAAAATTAAATAGACCCGTACCAACAGGTTATTCGTGGACCTGTTTCTCCGATCTCTGATTTCCAGAGGCGTGGAGGAGGCGTGTCGTGAAAGCATTCATCATCAAAATGCAACCAGATCAGAGTCCACCCTACACAAAGGTAATTTGTGCAATAACAATTTGCTCGGCGGTTCCACTTGTGTTGCTTGAAATTGTTTCCTAGAAGACTAAGCTGAACAATTACTTATTCCAGTATAAATTACACACTGCGCAGGCCGTTATAATTAGAAAATTAATCTATTAAAATCAGCTATCTTGATCTAATTTAACAGTCATATAGTAAGAGACTCGACAAACGATGAATAAATTTCAAACAAAGTACTGTACCTTTTTCTCGTATTACTAAATTTATTGTACGTTTAAAACTGTATCGATCAATTTCCTACGATTCAATTTCATCTGAGTCAAACGCGGAAATCGTTGCTATCAATTGCAGGTGTGATATAGGATTTCTCACAAATTAGTATTTTTGAATTTCCAACATTCACCAGCTTCTTCAATCAATTCATTGTCACCGAACATGAGACAGATCCTACTTCAATACCTCTCGATTAAGTGCATATTGCAAGACAGAGAAAAAAGTGTATCTAATGAGACAGATCCTACTTCAGTACCTCTCGATTAAGTGCAGATTGGAAGATAAAGAAGGATGTGTATCTAATGAGACAGATCCTGTTTCAATATCTCTCGACTAAGTACAGGTTGGAAGGTAGAGAAAGAAATATATCTAATGAGCCAGATCCTACTTCAATACCTCTCGATTAAGTGCAGACTGGAAGATAGAGAAATAAGTGTATCTAATGACACAGATCCCACTTCAATATCTCTAGATTAAGTGCAGATTGGAAGACAGAGAAAGAAGTGTATTTAATGAGACAGATCCTACTTCAGTACCTCTCGATTATGTGCAGATTGGAAGATAAAGAAGGATGTGTATCTAATGAGACAGATCCTGTTTCAATATCTCTCGACTAAGTACAGGTTGGAAGGTAGAGAAAGAAATATATCTAATGAGCCAGATCCTACTTCAATACCTCTCGATTAAGTGCAGACTGGAAGATAGAGAAATAAGTGTATCTAATGACACAGATCCCACTTCAATATCTCTAGATTAAGTGCAGATTGGAAGACAGAGAAAGAAGTGTATTTAATGAGACAGATCCTACTTCAGTACCTCTCGATTATGTGCAGATCGGAAGATAGAGAAGGATGTGTATCTAATGAGACAAATCTTACTTCAATATCGCTCGATTCAGTGGAGATTGGAATATAGAGAAAGAAGTGTATCTAATGAGACAGATCCTACTTCAATACCACTCGATCGAGTGCAGATTGGAATATAGAGAAAGAAGTATATCTAATGAGATAGATCCTACTTCAGTACCTCTCGATTAAGTGCAACTGGAAGATAGAAAAGGATGTGTATCTAATGAGACAAATCCTATTTCAATATATCTCGATTAAGTGCAGATTGGAAGATGGAGACGTGAATCTAAATTGCACCTCTTTCACATGGCGTACTTCACACATTATTAAAGAGTTGGTATTTTACTTGAAGTCGTTGAACATAATTTCTTTTTCTTCTTCATAAAAATGCACAGATATGAAATAACGGTATCAACACGTTTCAACAAGTGTATATAATTTTGTTCTTTTTTACTTATAATATTTTTATAAATCTCTTAGAGGCAAGGTCCTTCTTCTCCGATTCTTGCGTTTTTCTCTCCTATTTTCACAAAGTCTTTTTTTCCTCTTTCCTTCTTTTCAAAATTAGTTCTCATTTTTTCTTTCATTTTTTCCTTAATTTCTTGTTACAACTGTTATAAGTTATCCTTCGTATTCATTTTTTCTCCGTTTTCTCTTCTTTCCCCCGTTCTTCCTTTTTATCTCTCATCCTCTTTCATTCAACTGTTGCTCTTTTTCTCTTCCTTCTCCGTTAGTTCTTTTGTTCTCCATTTCTCCTTTTTCATTGCAAGGTCCGGGTTTTCACAGAAAACTGAAATAACCAATGAACCCACAACAGAAAATCTCCGATTATAGCCTATAATAGAAGCTGACATGAAGCAAGATATACAAAGAAATCATACATTTTATCCACTAATTAAGAAACAGAAGTCCATCGCTGTGGAGTAACGGTTAGCCTGCCTGCCGGATTCAGATCCTGGTTAGGACAAGTTATCTGGTTGAGATTATTTTTCGGGGTTTTTCCGTAACCCATTAAGAGCATATTCTGGGGAACTTTCGGTGCTGAACCCTGGACTTATTTCGCTGTCATTATCATTATAAATTCATTCAGACATGGATAAGCATAGCAATTGATAAAACGTTATAATATAAATCAATAAATAAAGAAACTATAAGTAATCTACAATAAAAAGTAATAGAACTTAAACACTCCGGCAATAATGATGGTGGCAGTCATGATGTCACAGGTAGCGGAAATATACATGTTGATAAAATTTATTAAATACAAGTACCGGTATATATTTGCAACTATTAACTTTTCCACAATTTTCATGGCTGTCTCGTTTGTTGCTCTTTTTATACTAATGGCTGGTAGTTGACTGTGCATTATTCACCTTGTCCCGTTTTTTAAATGAACATTGTAAAACCAAAATAAGATGGAATGCAGTGAATTATGTTTAATTACATAGTCAGAGACAGAAGTGTCGATAGTTACTTCTAGAGCAAGGTATTTCGCGGATCTTGTACTGTAACTATACTTTGTTCCATATTGTCTGACAGGAGATATAAACATTACCGGCAAAGAGAGAGGAAAAGAATAATAAATTGCTATTTAACCAGTGAACCAAAGTCTCATTCTAGGCTTGTCTTGAAGTTGGGAGAAGGTAAAACGCTTTAGACTGCCCAAGTTCAAGATAAGCGTGAAACGAGACCTCTACAATTGGTTGAATAGCAATTATCCTTATCTCTCTCACTGCCTGCAATGTTTATATAGCCTGTCAGACATTATGGAACGAAGTATAGATAACTGCAAAAGTAATGTTTTGATATAAAATTAGGAAATGTAGCTTATGTAGCCTACATCCAACCTATTGTGTGCATGTGTAGTAATGCTATGTATCAGATTTTTTAGATAAATTATTTAACTTAAACTATAATAGATCTCTAAGCTTACTACCTAAATGATCCACTGAAGTGATAATTGAAAAATTGACTTATTTATATAGTATTAGACCCTTTCTTATCTTGCGTACTCCTCTCCAGTTCCACCATAAATCTCTTCGTTGCGAGCATAAAACATTCTAACATTAAAATAATATACGTAGTGTTCGGCTCGAGTCTAGGCCAATAAAACGTATGCATGCTCGGCGTAGAAAGCAGAAATCTCTATCTGTAACCTCCCGCGTAGTTCAAAACATATAACTTGCATTAACAATAGCATATACTTTATACTTTTATTCCATAATGACCATTTACTTGTGTTACAGAAAGTGTGTCCACACCTGTGGAGTAACGGTCAGCGCGTCTGGCTGCGAAACCAGGTTGCCCGGGTTCGAATCCCGGTCGGGGCAAGTTACCTGGTTGAGGTTTTTTCCGGGGTTTTCCCTCAACCCAATACGAGCAAATGCTAGGTAACTTTCGGTGCTGGACCCCGGACTCATTTCACCGGCATTATCACCTTCATATCATTCAGACGCTAAATAACCTAGATTTTGATACAGCGTCGTAAAATAACCCAACAAAATAAATAAAAATAAATACAGAAATTGTTCGAAACTTGGAATGCAACCACTCTGTAATATTCGAGCCTCAGAAGTTTAATAGTAATATTGACTTTGGTGTTTTAAACGCCTACGTCCTATGAAACAAAACGAAGGAATTTATTTGGAGAATGTTGCATTGGTGCACCAATTTAATCGAGATTTTGTTATATTAGGACCCATTGTTTTGGCTTAGAAGTTCTGTAGTTTAGTGGTCCATTTTCCTTTAATTTAAAAATAAGTTTGTTTCTCTACTTGGAACTTGAACACCAAGAACTTTCCTACACATGTCTCGACATAAGTCGCTTTTCACATATTATGTTCCATACATATAATTCTTTTGTTGTAGCATAAACTCTTCGGCTAGCATTTAAAAAGTCTCCCCGCCTAATTTTTTACATATACATTTGAAGGATGTAAAAATAAATACAACGACACACCTTCGTCTTTAAGGAACGTATTGCACGATGAAGACAACTACGAAACTAAACTGCGCGACATACAGTACACGCGTATTGTGGTCTGCAAGTGATGTGACATCAACCGTCTGCCATTCGGCCTGATTTCTCGACCCAGACCCGAAGCAAATGCTCTGTGTATGTGAGATCGAAATATTAGACTTTATACTTAACTACATTCTGCTTCAGTACTTACTTACTTACAAATAGCTTTTAAGGAACCCGCAGGTTCTTTGCCACCCTCACATAAGCCCGCCTTCGGTCCCTATCCTGTGCAAGATTAATACAATCTTTATCATCATATCCCACCTCCCTCACATCCATTTTAATATTATCCTCCCATCTACGTCTCGGCCCCCCCAAAGGTCCTTTTTTCTCCGGCCTCCCAACTAAAACTCTATATGGATTTCTGGATTCGTCCATACGTGCTACATGCCCTGACCATCTCAAACATCTGGATTCAATCTTCCTAATTATGTCAGGTGAAGAATACAATGCGTGCAGTTCTGCGTTTTGTAACTTTCTCCATTATCATGTAACTTCTTCCCTTTTGGTCCCTTTCCTAAGAACCTTATTTTCAAACACCCTTAACCTCTGCTCCTCTCTCAAAGTCAGAGTCTAAGTTTCACAACCATAAAGAACAACCGGTAATATAACTGTTTTACTGTATAAAATCTAACTTTCAGATTTTTTGGCAGCAGGCTAGCTGACAAATTCTTCTCAACCGAATAATAACAGGCATTTCCCATATTTATTCTGTGTTTAATTTCTTCCCGAGTGTCATTTATATTTGTTACTGTTGCTCCAAGATATTTGAATGTTTCCACCTCTTCGAAGGATAAACTTCCAATTTTTATATTTCGATTTCGTACAATATTGTGGTCACGAGACATAATCATATACTTTGTCTTTTCGGGATTTACTTCCAAACCTATCGCTTTATTTGCTTCATGTAAAATTTCCGTGTTTTCCCTAATCGTATGGGGATTTTCTCCTAACATATTCACTTCATTCGTATAGACAAGACGCTGATGTAACCCGTTCAATTCCAAACTCTCTCTGTTATCCTGAACTTTCCTAATGGCATATTCTATAGCAAAGTTAAAAAGTAAAGGTGATAGTGCATCTCCTTGCTTTAGCCCGCAATGAATTGGAAAAGCATCAGAGAGAAGCTTCAGACACTAAACTCTTTAAAGTAGATGACGGAGATCTGATAATCAAAATCACTATATCAGTTACAGTTCTGATTGCGCCAGAAGGCACGAAGGCCACCAGCTCTGTGGATAGCCCACAGGCTGAAACTAGTCAACAAGGTACCGTAACATAGTAATTAACATGTGAAAGCAATATAAACTTTATATTCCAAAGAGAATTTTAGCTTCACTCTCCTGTGCTTAACTAAAATATTTTTAAAAGTGCACTTATATCCTTCAAATGTGATAAGAGATAACATTCACTACTTTTACTACTTTTTGAATAAGTTTCAGAGTAAACTATCGTATGCCTTGCTAAATCCAAAATCAATTCAAATTTACTCGATAGTTTCCATACATAACTGTGCAGATATATGCCTATGCTATATCTTTAAACTTATCACTCCTTCCTCTGAAGTTTGACACTTTGATATGTTCGTAAGTGTTGAATACATAACTCGCATTTAATCGCTCTCCCAAGTGGGAACATTACATTAGTTAAATTTGAAAACATAAATATTGATAGAATTTCATCGGAGACATATGCATGCGCATATTGAATTTGTAGTAACATGATTTGGTCCTCTGGGACTCAAGGGAACACGTTAAGTTATGACTAGACATCGGATATTTAGGAAAATGTATTTTATTTGAATGTTCATATTTAAAGGCTTTTAGTAACTAGGCACGAATCATGAGAAATGAAGCATTCTGATGAAGTTTGATCTTGCCTCTTTTTTTTACCTTTTTTGCCGTTTACGCCTTTTTTTACTTTAATATGTACTTTTTTGCCCTTTTCTTGCTACAATTTTTGCCTTTTTCTTTATATGACTGCTCACTTAACAATACTGCATTTATTTCTGCGTTCGAAACTAAGGAAATTGCAGTTCTTATAGTAGCCATAGATATGGGACACCCTGTTGCATGCAGTTTTGTTGTTTTGTTCACTCCGCAATCGACCTTGTCCTTACCCAGCACTGCTACCTGACTTCAGCACTGACCTTCCCCATTAATTCCTGGCTTAGTTGCCTCATGAGTGATGCCTTATTGGTGTCACTTGTGAGGTTCAAACCTGTCTAGGTACAGTTGACTAAACAACAAAAAACATCAGTTATTAAACGAATACATGAAGCGTTGGATTTCCACGCCGATAACCCGGTTTCGAATCCCGGTGAGTCCAACTATAATTTGTGGTGGCCAAAGACGGTGCTTGTTGGTAGGACTTCGCGTCTCATTATTGTTACATTAATTACTGTCATACTGTTTTATCCAATGAATGTGACAGAAGTTTGTGCGTTAATCTTGAAAAGTTGCTTGTTGTTTATTGTGACTCAAGTTATGGACATGAAGTTGTGGATGAATAAGTACAGGGACATCATTTTATTTTTACTAACATTTCTAACATTAACCTGGCTATACCTTTGGATCGGATGAGGACCGGAAACACCTTTTGCTAGCCCCTTCCACGACTGGAGTTCGATGATACTGGCGTAATATACAAACAAATGACTTTACTAGGTATAGGAGGGAATAAAAGTAGTTCATCCATTTACGTAAATTAGGAAATATCACGCTTTAGAGTTTGATCATTTCCATTAGGTTTTTGTTTAATCAAAATACAGTACAGTATTAACAATGAGTGTTTTTACTCACGAACTGAGCTGTCCATGCGGACGTATTCATTATGCAGTGAGCATTTATTTTATTTTATTTATTTTATTGGGTTATTTTACGACGCTGTATGATCATCTAGGTTATTTAGCGTCTGAATGATATGAAGGTGACAATGCCGGTGAAATGAGTCCGGGGTCCAGCACCGAAAGTTACCCAGTATTTGCTCGTATTGGGTTGAGGGAAAACCCCGGAAAAACCTCAACCAGATAACTTGCCCCGACCGGGATTCGAACCCGGGCCACCTGGTTTCGCTGCCAGACGCGCTGACCGTTACTCCACAGGTGTGGACTGCAGTGTATATTATACTGTCTACAGCACATTAGCGTACACTGTAGAGAATGAAGTTAAATTGAAAAATAATCATAACATGGATAATTAAATACATTTTTCAAAATGGTGGCCGTTCATTTCGATACAGGCTTCAGTTCTAATGTGTGTAATTCCGATTACCAGTTTCGTCCTTCGTACTAGTAACTCATGTTGAAACAATTCTGTACCTACTCTGTAAATGAGTACCTTACGTACTGTAAATTCAATCTTCACTGCTGCTCGATCCGAAAAGATAAAATGACTCAGACATGCTGTCTACTGTCCTTCCAAGTGGTTATGTTGCAGGATCGTAGAAAGGGGAGAAATCACGTGATAGTTAATTACTTAACGAGGCCCTTTTATTTAAGTTATTTTAAACAGTTGCATAATATTACGTAGACGTCCAATTAACTCCTAAAAGAAATTGTTTTCAGAAAAGAGCTAAGACAGCCCAGCCACTAGTCTTTACAGTGGAGCGAGCAGAACCAGGTGGGGAAAACCGGAATGCGACGTAGGCAAATGGACGACAGTATCTGTGCGAAAATGATTCAATATTTGAAGCTCTTTCGTCACTGGAAAACGCGAACATATTTTTGGAACGTAATGTTTACTATGACCGTAAGGCTACTATGACTGTATATGGGGTCTTGGATCTGTGTGGAGGACAGTTGAACTTCATTAGTAGAAGGGATGAGAGTGAAGTACGTTCAAAAACTCGGGTGCAATAAAAATTGAAGTAAAAATAAAATGGTGTCCCTCTACAAGTGAAACAAGTCTACGAAACAGAGAAACTACTTTTCCAGTGTACTTTGTTAAGCTACTTATGGTCTCAGATGTTTATTTTATGAATTATGTGTGAATCAATATAATTTCAGTGCCTTTTATTGACCTATTTTTGTTGTTTTTAGAGCTTTTTTACGCGCTTAAAATAGTGCCTTAACTTCCGATATCTACTGTAAAGGAGGCATCAACGTGCGTGTCGCCTCTGTAACCAGCTTGCTCACTCGCTAGATGACAGCTCTGTACAGCTACCTTGTTCATTCAGGTAACCTACATCACCGCGAGTCACTCGCACGTTCCTGTATCGTATACCTTTTCCCAATGAGACTTAAGTTACAGAAAACCAGCAAATCCGTATTATACATTACTGTCACTACAGTATACTTCTCAGTTTGAGAATATTTTAAGATAAAATACTAGTAAAATTGAAGAAATACGTAGCCTATAATTAATTTTTTTTAGATTGGATGCGTCTGTGGGTCTCATCTAATAATCCCTATATTAGTTGTCAATTTTCCCTACACCTGTAGACATAAAATCTCTTCTCTACTTCCTATTTATTCTTCTTTTTCCACAATCTACCGGTAGTCTAAAATTGTATTACAGATCTTAAGACTGTGTATTAATTATACAGCGATTTGGCGGGCGATTATGAGATAAAAAGAAGTTTCCACAAAATGTTTAAAATTATCAGGAAAGAAATGATAGTTTTCAAAGTATTTATATCTGACACCAATACAGGGCAATGTAATAGTAGTAGTAATAATAATAATAATAATAATAATAATAATAATAATAATAATAATAATAATAATTCTTTATTTATACTGGGAGAGTTAAGGCCATAGGGCCTTCTCTTACACTCTACCAGGTCACAAAGTATACAAGCAGTTAAAATTTAACAAAAAGTTAAAGAACAGAATACTAACATATTACAAAAAAATAATAATAATAGCATAATAAAATCGACACTAAACAACATGAAAATAATACCATAATAGAAAAAAAGAAAGTAAAATACATTGGAATATAGTGAAAGCAACTCATTTAGCACAAATGCTTAGTATGGAAAAACGTAAGGAAGAATATAACAAAATGGAATGTAACAAAATAATAATAAAAAAGAAAAGAAATACGAAAATTAAATAAAATTCACAATAAAAAGGCTATGATAATAAATTCATCAGCTGATAAAGAGAGCAATAAGGGGAAAGGAAGGGTATGTTGAAAAATTCTTCTTTCTCTTCTCGCGTCAACTACAAAAAAGTTCATGGTGATATTGATGGTATTATATAAGTCAGATGTTTTTAAGTGAAAGTGAGTTGTCAGTTTATCTGTCACTATGCACATTATGTTTATTTAATTTAATAAAAGAAGGTTTCGGCAGGAGTCAGGCAACGAACCTCGCTGAAAAATTTCGCCCTTTTCATAGTTGATGCGTCACTACAAATCCAATGGAATTACTTAAAAAACATTTTATTTTTTAAGTGCCACAGGCAATTGCACATGAGAAGACCGATGGAAGTCCCATTTGAACTGAGCAAAAGCTCCTTCGTTACCTGTAACACCAGTTTATAAAAGAACCGCATGAGGTAATCTTGTTATCCTTTGTCATTTATTTGAATAATTTTTTTTTGAAAGGAAGTCAGAAAATGTTAATTTGTGAGAAATTGGAAAAAAACTATGTTAGAAGAAAACTATTTGGAAAATTTATAATTCCGGACATGTGGGCTGATAGTCTAGGTTACAGTTGTTGGTTTTTAAAGTAATTATGCACATTATGCGAATACTTAAGGTTTTATTATGATTTATAATATGAAAAAGCCCCCTTTTAAAAAGAATAAGTTTTATAACTAGTAAAATCAAGTACGATACAGATATTTCGTGCTATTCTTGAATTAAGATCATGGTAATAATAGCATTGTGAGATACATGTACACTTTGTTCTGGTAATGTGCATCATTGTAACTCTGAGTATAGACATTACATTTGATACTTTCTTCCCCTACAGTTGTTGCTCCAGCTACTACCAAATTATGGAAATCCACACAGGCATCAAACTGGACAACTATTAATCCTGATTATAATATTTTTAAAGTATTTTATGTAATTTTATCATTAACAATTTTAGCACTCTAATACGGCCTACATAGCCGCTTTCTATTTATAATGTAATTATTGCCATACAATCATCGATTTTATACAGAAGAATGTTATTTAATATTAATTGAGTTTACTTGTACGGCAATATATTGTGTACTTATACAGTATCATACATATGGGCTTACTTATTTCTGATGATGGCTCTCTATAGAGCCGAAAACGTTCAATTGATATATTATGTAACAAATATTGTATAACCAACATACTTGTAAAATAAGGATAAGCATAGACGGCACATGAAATAAATTTTAATTGTCACTAATAGAAAATTAGCTTATCGGTCCCATCATGCCTTTTAAATTTTAAAAAATGATTCTTGAATTGCTTTACTAGAAATCATACACAATCAACAAACAGATTGTATAATAATTATAAATTAAAAAAAATAGGAAAATATCATGAATTATGTAAAGAATTCAGTGTTTTCACTTGGGATGTAATTACTGTTTTCCAGTCATGTACGTTGCATTATTGTCTGTAGGCCAGCTGAAAAGTTCTTCATAAAATGCCGTATGCTTTCTTAAGAGTAAGCACTACTGCTTCATTTTTTCCAAGCATTGCACTTCTTTTCTGGGCTTGTTGGTGGAGGAACAGATTTTCGCAGAAGTGCCATGAAGAATGCGTGGTTTACTGATTCATTGATATTACTAGATACTTTGGGGTGTACTATAAGCAGTAACCTGAGCTGCTGTCAAGAATACAAAAGGAGAATAGCAATGGCAAGGGAAGCTTTTAATAGTAAAAGGAGCATTTTCTGCGGACCTCTGGAGAAAGAACTGAGGATGAGACTAGTGAAGTGCTTTGTATGGGGTGTAGCATTGTATGGGGCAGAAGCATGAACATTACGCCGATGGACAGACAGAATTACAAAAAACGAAGCTGTATTGGAAAGAGTGGATGAAGAAAGAATGATGCTGAAATTGATCAGGAAGAGGAAAAAGAATTGGCTGGATCACTGGTTGACAAGAAACTGCCTTTTGAAGGATGCATTTGAAGGAAGGATGAACGGGAGAAGAGTTCGGGGCAGAAGAAGATATCAAATGATAGACGACATTAAGATATATGGATCATAAGAGGAAACAAAGAGGAAGGCAGAAAATAGGAAAGACTGGAGAATACTGGATTTGCAGTGAAAGACCTGCCCTTGGGCAGAACACTGAATGAATGAATAGGATTGCAAAACAAGAACACTGTTTAATTTTCTTAAAAAGAAAGGACATTTTGAGGAGTCAATGAAAAGTGCGCTCGTTGCATTTCATGAAGAAAAGCCTCAGCTGGTTTGAAGTGAAAGTGAAATCTGTGAGCCGGTAATTCCATATGTGTTACCTCCATTTAGTACTGTTAGTAGTGAGTCAAAACGATATATATGTACTTTACTTACAAATTTACAAATGGCTTTTAAGAAACACTCAGGTTCATTGCTGCCCTGACATAAGCCATTGGTCCCTATCCTGTGCAAGATTAATCCAGTCTCTATCATCATATCCCACCTACCTCAAATCCATTTTAATATTATCCTCCCATCTACGTCTCGGTTTCCCCAAAGGTCTTTTTCCCTCCGGACTCCCAACTAACACTCTATATGCATTTCTACATTTCGCTACATGACCTGCCCATATGTGTGTGTATTTACAACTGTTTTTCTTTATTGACAACATCAACTGCATGCCCCATTAGATAATAATATTACATGCATTATACTAAATAATTTACATGTGTAATTACAATATTATGCTACAATTTGCTTTTTCATAATATGAGAGTTGAATTTACACATCATCTTAACTAAATTTAATCCTATACTTATAAGATTGAAATTTCTATATACATGCCTGGGTTAATTTGCATTTAAAATTACAATATTGTGTCATACTTTGCTTATAATAACTGTTCCTAATGATTATCTTACATGTTTCCATAATATGAAAATAAAGTACACCTTATCTTAGTTAATTTTTATCATATAGCCTACCTAAAAATTTGAAATATTTATTTTATACCTAAAGTGAGCCATATGTACAATTTTATTATTTTTTCACCATTAGATATCGACAGCTTAGTGTCATAGAACACTAACTCCAAAAATCGACTTTTTGAGTTATTTATAGTATCATGTTGTACAAAGTAGGCTTTATATAGTGAGAAAGTAATATGTCTCTACAAATAATAGTTTTATTTTATTTTTTTTGGAGATAGTGTTGTGTTAATTTAGACAGATGCTAGGTGTCAAACAACACTATCTACACTTAGTTTTCTTTGACAGTAACAAAATATAGACTAGAAGAACACTAAGTCGAGATAGTGTTCTTTGTCTCTCAATTATTTAATATTTCTAAGTCTTTATTGGTGACACTGCCTCAGAACATACAACCAACAATGTAATACAATCACCATACTGTTCATTGTTAGAGAATTGATAAGTTTTTAATTAATTGAATAAGCATTCTTAAATCAATCCAATTTGTAATAAGTTTACAATTTGTAAGAAACGCAGCACAGGATTGCTCTGATAATTTGATACTCTTTTATTAGAGCTAAGAAATACTCAGTTCGAATACTAGGGGCAGGTTATGGTGAAGTTGGCTTTAGCAACATCTAAAATTTCGCAAGGAATGAGTGATGAAGCTAATAAGGGCATAGCTGTTATTAGTCCATCTCCAACGCCAGATAACAGGGAAAGCCCACAAGTCCTTAAATAGTGGAAAGAAATTGCCGGTAAAAAAGTTCTAGACAAAGATTGTACAGAATGTCTCCATAAATGCAACCTCTCATTTAGTGCTGAAGACAGACATGAAATTCATAAACAATATTGCAATATTGAGAATAACGATTTGAAGTGGTAATTTTTGATGGGCCTTATAGAAGTGAAAGAAATCCAAATATAAAAGGATGAATCTAGAAGGCGAAACGCCATTTTTCCTGGTAAAAAATAAAGAAAAGGTATGGGTATGCAGGAGTTTTTTCTCGCCATCTTTGATATATCCAACACAATAATAGAAAATATTTTGAAAAAAGTGACAGTAACATAGTGGGTACTGATCGAAGAGGAAAGCTTGAGCCCAGAGTGAAGAAATCTGAAACTACTGGTGAATATATAGTGAACCACACTGCTTAATTTTCAAGAGTACTTTCCAACAAGAGCACAAGAAACGACACTGCAAGAGAATGTCTGTTTTGTGATTTAAATTTACAAAAAAAATGTATGAATTGTACAAGGAAAAATTCAGGAATGCTAATGTTCGGGCAGAAAAGTTTTCATATTATCGTCACATTTTCAGAAATAATTTTAATATAGCTTTCCATAATCTGAAGCAGTAATTAGGAGAGGGAGAGACCGATTTATTAGCGAAGTGATATCTCCATATTTTTATTACATGTATTCGCGGGGATGTTCTGGCGACTTCGTTAGAATTAGCTTCCCCACACAGGTGTTTCGTCACTTGTCAGCATCGGACAGATTTAGGGCCACCTTGAGCGGGGTTTTCGTGTAGAGACTCGATGAAGCATAAAATCCTAAAGCCGGAGTTAGACTGAACCCGTGGGAAAGTAACTGCCAAGCTTGGGTTTTCCAAAGAACGGGTATTCTTGTGAGATATACAAACTAATTTGAGGTTATGGGAAATCCAAAGTCTAAATTTAGAGATGACATATTTCGCGCCCAATAAGAAGAGATCTTGGTCCAGCTTATGAGATCACTTTGGACCAATAGGGAATAGATTTTAGGCCAGTTAGTGACGTAGTTTTTAACCAATAGAATAGTTAGTTTTAGCGTAGGATAGGTTTTTATAAATAAGGGTGACGGGGAGCGGAGATAACGACTACTATTCCGCTTCGGAGCGGAGATCATCAAAACAACTTTACATCGTGTCGGCGACCCTACATACAGGGCAGAATAACTACTTCGTTTGGTGTCGACAGGACTACTATTTCGCTTCGTGTCATAGTGTACTGGACAGAGTATTGAATTTGTAGTATCGGATAGAGCTTATTCAGAGCCGCCATAGAGTCGATACAAAAGGCGACCAACGATTGAATTATATGTCAGCCGGAAATACATATTCTAGGGTTTACCAAGTGGATACGACAATAAACTTATAGTTTTGAAGTTTACGCTGCCTTTTATTTAAGTAGCCGGCTTGGTATTATTCCCGACATCACCCTATACCACAACAGTACCTCGGCTACCCTGAGTGAATCTCACGCAACATCGAGACGCACCCACCCTCAAATGGCGCCCAACGTGTGGTCACAATAACCACTCACCCTCAAATGGCGTCCAACGTGGGAACTCAATAACGACACTCCACCCACAAATGGCGCTTTCCAACGTGGGGCTCGAAGGAAGACAGCTGTTCCAGTGACCGGCCCCGGGTGCGAACACAGCGTCAAACAACGCGGAGGACCGGACGGAGCATTTCAGCCCTGCATAGCCGAGGAACGACGCTGGAAGGCGGGAACAGAACCAAGCCATCGCGACATCACGACAACACTAGAGAAGACAACACGGGGACCACCAGAGAAGGCGACTCGGAGAGGCGGTGGCAAGTATGAAGGGAAGATGAATAAATGTGTATATATGTATATGATATTTTGGGGGAATAATTATAAAGTGTATATGTTTCAATTTCTGGTGTGATATTTTGGGTATATATATGTATTTTTTTGTGTGTGATATTTTGGGGGAAAGAGTGAAATAAATGTATTGCGTAATTTGTTAGAAGTGAACAGAGTGCAAATACAGGCCTAGTTAGATTATTATTGGGAAAGCGAGCGTCGGATAGATGACAGAGTAGCGTATAGATGATACTACGTAGCCATAGGAGTAAAGTAGTTAGGAAAATACGAGAAAGACGAGGAAATAGAAACAAGGGAACCATGGAGCAAAGGAAGGACGAGGAAATTATGGAAATTAGGGAGGAGGTCGAGAATAACGCAGGACAAGAAATAGAGGGAGAGCGAACGGTGGAAAAGCAACAGAGTAGAGACCGCGGCAAAGGGGAAATGACGCTAGAGCAGTTGTGGGAGCAGATGAGACACTTCATGGAAAATAATTCAAGGGAAAGTAGAGAACAAATGAAACAAATGGAAACTAAATTAGAGAATAACTCAAGGGAAAGTAGAGAGCAGATTCTGAGGGAAAGTAAAGAACAAATAAAACAAATGGAAACTAAATTAGAGAATAACTCAAGGGAAAGTAGAGAGCAGATTCTGAGGGAAAGTAAAGAACAAATAAAACAAATGGAAACTAAATTAGAAAATGACTCAAGGGAAAGTAGAGAGCAGATTCTGAGGGAAAGTAGAGAACAAATAAAACAAATGGAAAATAGATTGGGGGAAAGTTCGAGAGAGATTAGAGATCATATTGCAAAATTAGCGGAAAGAGGAAACAAGATGGAGGACAAAATAGAGAAGCTAGAGGGGAAATTAACCGAGAATGGGATCGGAATGGAGAACCAATTGAAGATAGCTATGGATAGGATGTCAGAAAGTATGAAGGATTTAGAAGTTAGAGTTAGAGATAGCGCTACCAGAGAGAATAGCGATCTAAAATCAGCTGTGGAGGAAACGATAGTGGAAAAGGTTCGGGAAATTCAGAATTCGGTGGAAGAGAAAATAGGTGAGATGGATCAGGAAGTGGACGGTCTCAAGCGAGCCATAAAGAATAAAGAAAGGGCGGATAACGAATGTTTGGAAGAATTAAGAAGTAAACTAAACTCAATAAACGACGTACTAAATGGGGGTAGTCCCGCAAATTTAAGCGGACATAGCAGCTCGGACCGTGCAGTTTCTAGACAAGAGGGCACAAGTGAGAGCCCGGCATCAGGTAGCAACATAAATGTAAGACATGTTAACAATAGTGTTGGTGAGGAATGTCAGACCTCACGGGATGATGTGCGTAGTGAGTTGATAAATGTAAACGACAAGGCATATTTAGGCCGTCCCCAGTACCCCACTCACATTTTGAATGAGATTGGTTACCCTATTTTTGATGAGGTTGAATTTTCAAACCCGCATAACTACATAAGTGAGCTAGAAACGTACTTCAGAGTAAGAGGGGTGCCGGATGACCTAAAAATGACTGTTGTACGAAAGAGCCTAAAGAGCCGACCACTCAACTGGGCGCTAGTGGCCCTAGGGGATAATGTCACTTATGAGGAATTCAGAGAAAAATTTTCGGAGAGATACTGGGGACAAAGACAACAACAAAGAATTAGGAAGGAAATTAATCAGAGCAGGTTTGACGCGGGAAGAGGCGTCTCTATGATAGATTATTTTCTTGAACTTGTTAAGAAAGGGAAAAGCCTCAATCCGCCAATACCGGATTCAGAGCTGATCCAAACTGTGATTTCGCAGTATCCCGAGAACATAAGGTATAATCTGATCGTAGCAGGGCCCCGAGACTTCGGGGAAACAATAGATTTATTGACTGCGCTGGATGGTTCGGACGCCACGCACTATGAATGTAGTGGACAGGCAGATTATGAACATGGCAAAGGAAAGGGTTCAAGCCCCACCGACCAGAAAGCGGGGGAAGGGGGCAAGTACAGCCTTTTCATCCCCAAGGAAAGGAGCCCAAAATCAGAGTAGCTGGGGTTGTGATAGGAGCCCCAACAATGCATATAGTCGATACCATAATGGTCCGAACGGAGGGAATAGTCCCAACAGGGAAAGAAGGATTGACCCGCCCTTTGGGGGCCCTTACAATAATATTAGGAACAACCAGAGCAGCCACAACAGGATGAGAAACGATAGAGGAGGTGTTGGTCCCGTGCGTAGGGTTAACCACATACGATGGTACACGGGAAGACAAGAGAACGGAAATAGTAGGCTTAGAATCCAACCACATTGGCTTCGAAACAGAAATTACCGACAGGGATTCTGGCAGCCTAATTTTAGCAGGGGACCGCAACATCGAGGTGATTGGAGGAGACAGGAGCAGGAGAGAGATAGGCGAGACGTCCTACAAGAAATGGCCTCACAAGGGTGCCATAGGCCACCTACACAGTGTAACGTGGGACAAAGTAGGAATAGAGACATGAACGGACGTCAGCAAAGTCCGGTGAGAATGAGTATGGGCCGGGAGCCTATAAATAGTAGAAATAGAGACGAGATAGCAGTGGAACCGACTGCATCGCACTCGGGAAACTGCTAGACAGAAGTCTCAAGGGTTCGGAGATTTCTGTAGCTAAGTGCAATAGGTCACTATCAAAAGAATCCACCAACGCGGTAAGCGTAAAGAGACAGAGCGAGATTACTAACCCAGAGTTAGAAAATAATGGGACTTATGTATTGCCTTATATAGATGCTAAAATATTTGGGACAAAGTGTTGTGTGTTGTTGGACTCGGGCTCCACAAATAATGTATGCAGCTTGGAATTTTTTCAAAAGGTTAGGGATTCAGGAATAAAACTGCAAACGTTACCGATATGTTCACTGTACTGTGCAGGCGCCCTAAGCAAGAAGAAGGAAAAGGTAAAATATCAAGTATGGTTCGAGTTAGAGTGCGGAGACGTGAAATTAAATGCTATTTTTCTTGTGATACAAAGGTTGACTACCGACATCATTATTGGAGTAGAAAGCTTCTATGAATGGCACGCGCTATTAGATTTCAGGGAAAACAGACTAGGGGTTACGGCAGGTAACGACAGTGTAGGCCATGTCCCATTCAGTAGCAATAGCGCTAGATCGGAGTTAGATGAAAGAACCGCGGAAGAGATAGGATTACAGGAAGAGTCATTTTTTGTAGAGCACCTCAAAATTTGTAAGAATGTAATTATAGAGGTTAATCCGTGGGAAGGTAACGAGGTAACTAGGGAAGTGTGTCAAGTAGACTGCGGAGAATGCGAGTTGTGTATCGGCGAATTAGTCCAGGCGAGACAAATAGGACGTAATCTCATTAGCGGTAGGGCCAGATATTGTAATGAGAGTTCGCCGGGCGATCTTAGGCAGGTAGTCGCGTCTAACAATAGGAGGACAGATATTTTCGAAATAGTGAGAGATAAAGTTAACCAGGCACACGGCCTGAGTGAGAGTGAAAGAAAACGCTTAATGGATGTTGTAGGTAGCCATTTAAATGTCTTTTCAGACGCGCCGGGTCTGTGTAGAGTGTATACACACAAAATTAAGGTGGTAGGAATGGAGGAATTTCGGCATAAATGTAGACCCATCCCCCTGTCTTTAAGGGATCAGGCAGACGAAGTCATAAATGATATGTTAAAAGACGGAGTTATAGAAGTATCGGACTCGCCTTATGTAAATGCATTGTGCTGGGTTAGGAAGCCCAATGGAA
Organism: Periplaneta americana; assembly: GCF_040183065.1. Lineage (NCBI taxonomy): Eukaryota > Metazoa > Arthropoda > Insecta > Blattodea > Blattidae > Periplaneta > Periplaneta americana. Next base: position 70,375,717 of record NC_091122.1, on the reverse strand, counting down.
GCTTAAGAGTAACGATCGATGCCCGACACGTTAACTCGTTTTCAGATAAAGATAATTTCAGGACGGAGTCAGTGGACACTTTGTTAGGCCGTATCAGTGACTGTTCTATATTCACTAGTTTGGACTTGACCAGTTCGTATTGGCAGATTCCGCTGGACGAGGACTCGAGAAAATTCACAGCGTTCCTACATAACGGGAAAGTTTATCAGTATACCCGATGCCCATTCGGCATCGCGAGTTCTGGATCTGCGCTACTAAGGGCACTTGACATAATTTTTGGTGATTCGACGAAAGGTTTTCTGGCACAGTACATTGACGATTTTCTTATATATGGCAATAATGTGGATAGGCATATTAGGGATATTGATTTTGTACTCACTAAGTTGAGAGAGGCTGGTATGACAGTCAAGCTGGGGAAAACAGCATTTTTTAAAGCTGAGACAGTTTTCCTGGGTTACGTAATTTCGTCTGACGGATTTAGACCGGACCAAGAGAGAATTCAGAGCATTTCGAGGATCCCGCCGCCGCGGAACCGGAAACAGGTTCGTAGATATCTAGGTATCCTACAATACCAGAATCGGTTTCTCGTCAATTATGCTAAGCATGTAGCCCCACTCAGAGCATTATTGAAGAAGGATACACCCTTCAGGTGGGGGTCGGCAGAGCAGGAAGCATTCGATCGAACGAAACTGCTTTTTGCCGACTCAATTCTGTTGGAAAGGCCTAACGACAGCCTACCTTTTCAGATTTATACGGGTGCGTCTTCATATGGATATGGAGCAATTCTATGTCAGACGGATGAAGATAATAAGCGACATGTGATTGCCACAGCTTCTAGGGGACTGTCGCGTACCGAAAGCAACGCATCAATCACGGAACTAGAGATTTCTGCTGTGTACTTCGCACTACAGAAGTTCCGTCAGTATATCTTTAATAGGCAGATAATCATATTTACTGACCATGTAAGCCTAGCGTTTCTGAGTAGATGCAAATTGACGAACTCTAGAATATCTAGATATGTGCACGAAATTTTGGCTCATGATGTGACGATCAGACATATTCCGGGGGCAGACAATATCTTTGGTGATTGTCTCTCTCGTTTGAATTCCAAATCGGGGCTACCGGAAACTATCACCGCCCCCGCGTACGAAATTGCCGTGATGAAAATTGATTCCACGAGGAATGGAGCTCTGACGGGAAAATTTCGGAAAATTGCAGATTTGCAGCAGGAGGATTCCACGATAAGGGCCTTAATGGACAAAGCTAGAGAAATCTCACAGGTGAAAGACGAAGTGTATGGATTGCGCTCTGGTATCTTGTATAAATTGCATGGTAGGGATATCCAGAAGTGGAAGATATACATACCTGCGAGTATGGAGAATGAACTTATAAACAACTTTCACCTATCTATGTGTCACTCTGGGAGTGATAGGATCATTTTAACTATGTCAGAATCATTTTATATTAAGCAACTGTCAAAGAAGGTTAGAAGGGTAATATCTCGTTGCGAGGTCTGCCAGAGGGCGAAACCTCTAAATGTAAGGTATGACAATGTACCACAGGTCATTATCAGGGGTAAAAAGAATGAACTTGTAGCAGTGGACGAACACGGTCCAATGCCCACATCGTCCTTCGGACACAGGTACATATTTGTTACGTACGATGTGTTCACAAAATTTGTAAAGATTTACCCTTTAAGAAATATCTCTAGCAAGTTGTGTGCTGATAAGCTGGTTAGAGACTACATACCGACTTACGGCCCGGTAACAGCGGTGCTCAGTGACAATGTGTCGGTACATAAATCGAAAGTGTTTTGCAAAAGGCTGGAAGATGCGGGCGTGAAACTATACAATTGCTCCGCATACTTTCCCAGCGGTAATCCATGCGAAAGAGCGCTTAGGGATATATCATTGTACCTCCGTATTCTGTGTCACCGAAACCATAAGGACTGGTTTAGGCAATGTGAGGTGATTGAGAGAGTCATGAACCACTCTATCAATCCAACGACCGGAATAGCTCCGATCAAACTTATGTTAGGGATCGATCCCGATCCCATGATAAAGAGTTTGCCGCAGGCAATACAGGAAGGTGAGCCTCCTAGTGATGAACTACTGTGTAAACTAGCTTTCGACCGAATCAGGAAAAAGGCTGAGTATAGACTCGGTAAAGTTAAAAGATATCGCCACAAATGGGAGCCCTCACCCGGCGATTTGGTATTGCTAAGGGACGTGAAGTTATCTTCCGCCCTTAGAGGACGTTACTCACGCATGGAGCTACTGTACAAGGGGCCCTACGAAATTAAGAGTAAATACGGAGACCATACTTTCGAATTGGTAGAAAGGGGAAAAAGTAAACCTGTTGGTAGGTACCACAAGCAACTCTTGCGGCCTTTCAAACAGGAGAGGCTAGGAGGCAGGAATGAGAAAGAGTAGGATGGTTAGTCTCACGCGTACAGCTAGGTGAACCTGTACAGGGCGGCTGGTACAACCAAGCACGCAGAGTGTGTAATTGATCAATTAATAAATAAATGTAAATATGTGAATGAATGGTATTGTACATAGGTAAATGTGGATATAAACTGTACATTGTTGTGCTTATTGTGTGAGAGTTGTGTACATAGAAAGGCTTGTGAAGATATATGTAATATTTATTGTAATTGCTTGTAGTGATATTATAATCAGATTGTATTGTAAATAATGTGTTACCGGCTGATAGCGTAGGGGAACTATGAGGCTAGTTATAGGCAGAAAGCGGGGACATCTCATAACATTGGAAACTCTTTCGGGAATTTCCAATGGTTATGTAGATGGGCATTTGAAGCAGTAATTAGGAGAGGGAGAGACCGATTTATTAGCGAAGTGATATCTCCATATTTTTATTACATGTATTCGCGGGGATGTTCTGGCGACTTCGTTAGAATTAGCTTCCCCACACAGGTGTTTCGTCACTTGTCAGCATCGGACAGATTTAGGGCCACCTTGAGCGGGGTTTTCGTGTAGAGTCTCGATGAAGCATAAAATCCTAAAGCCGGAGTTAGACTGGACCCGTGGGAAAGCAACTGCCAAGCTTGGGTTTTCCAAAGAACGGGTATTCTTGTGAGATATACAAACTAATTTGAGGTTATGGGAAATCCAAAGTCTAAATTTAGAGATGACATATTTCGCGCCCAATAAGAAGAGATCTTGGTCCAGCTTATGAGATCACTTTGGACCAATAGGGAATAGATTTTAGGCCAGTTAGTGACGTAGTTTTTAACCAATAGAATAGTTAGTTTTAGCGTAGGATAGGTTTTTATAAATAAGGGTGACGGGGAGCGGAGATAACGACTACTATTCCGCTTCGGAGCGGAGATCATCAAAACAACTTTACATCGTGTCGGCGACCCTACATACAGGGCAGAATAACTACTTCGTTTGGTGTCGACAGGACTACTATTTCGCTTCGTGTCATAGTGTACTGGACAGAGTATTGAATTTGTAGTATCGGATAGAGCTTATTCAGAGCCGCCATAGAGTCGATACAAAAGGCGACCAACGATTGAATTATATGTCAGCCGGAAATACATATTCTAGGGTTTACCAAGTGGATACGACAATAAACTTATAGTTTTGAAGTTTACGCTGCCTTTTATTTAAGTAGCCGGCTTGGTATTATTCCCGACATCACCCTATACCACAACAGTACCTCGGCTACCCTGAGTGAATCTCACGCAACATCGAGACGCACCCACCCTCAAATGGCGCCCAACGTGTGGTCACAATAACCACTCACCCTCAAATGGCGTCCAACGTGGGAACTCAATAACGACACTCCACCCACAAATCCCACAAAGTATCAATGTTATAAATGTTATAAATATGATCACATGTCTGAACGTAAGAAGATAGAGACGGAGGCAGTTCATCAGTCCGACATTGAAAGAAAGGAAGCAGCTTGTCAAGTAAAAAACGATTACAAAATTAAGGCATCAGTAAACAATCTTAATTTTTTTTTAATTTGATTTCGAAGCTGTGCGTTACAGTCCAAATGTTAAAACGGAATTAGTGTTTTATAAACTTAGATTATTAGCTGTATATAATTTGACCGTGTATGATTTAGCCATCAGAACAACTAAAAATTTTATATAGAACGAGGGAATTGCAGAAAGGGGAACTGCAGAGGTACCATCATGTCTCTTTACTCAAATGAAAAAACTGCAGAATGGTAAAAGTTTCTGTTTCATGTCCGATACCTGTGGAAGACAAAACCGGAATGTGCTTATATCAACCATGCTCCTCTAGGCTGTGAATGTTTTGGACGTACCTCAAATTGAACATATTTTTTTTTTAACCAGGACATTCACAAATGGACACAGTCCATGCGCACATTGGAAAAAAAAAACAGCAAAATATACAGAAATATTTGATCCAGCAGGGTGATATACTATATAGTTAGAGCTGTGTCAAAAATAGAAGTGGAACAGAGTGATGTAATGATGTAAGAGAAATTCAGAAGACATTAATAAAGAACAAGAAAGTTGACATTAATGGAAACATCGTAAGATGGCTGGATATAGTGTGGTTCCAGTATCGGAAATGTGACAGTGAACATGTATTTTTTAAATACAATTATGATTAAGAATTCCATAGATTCAAGGTACAGAGGAAGATTACACGTGGATTTAGGCTGGATAATCTTCAGCTTAAACCAAAGCATCATGGGGCACTGAAAATCTACAAGATTATCAAATGAAAAATGTATTGCAACTGTGTAAACAGAACATTATACCACGAAATTACCATTTCTTTTACACCAGCTTAAAAATGGAGAACTAGGAAATCGTAGTAGAAGAATCTCAAAATGAAGAGCAATGAGTGATTATAAAATTAAGAGGAAATTTTAAAGTTTTATATGAGAGGTGTGGATATTGATACTATTCAAAACATAAAATACTGAATCAAATAAAATATAATATATTCAGATTATAATTTTATTCAATGTCATTTAGGGCATAAATTCTGAGTTAAGTGTGTATTTTCTTTTCATTATGTGCAGATAGACTTTTAAATCAACTGAATTTGTAGGCTTTGCTATTTTTTAAAATAAATCGATCATTAGTTAAATAACTTTTTCGTCCAAACCCCTCATCAGCTGTGGTAAATTAAAGTAACATTAGCAACTATTTAAAAACACTCTTGTTCTAAAATGCAATGTAAAAATGAAGATAACTTTGCTTTTTTTTTATAATTTTATGAGTGCACTGTTAAAATTATTATTTCAGATAATAGTATAAATTGAACTAATTATGCTAATATTATACTTTTATCTTTATAAATAATATTAACTGGTACTTTTATAATAATGCTAATATGTTTTTAGTTTAGATAATGTTCCTTTATAAAGAAGAGGAAATATGATAATTGCTGCTCACCACAATAAGTTAAATTTATTAATTTGCATTGTCAAATAGATCTATAATTTTTTATTAAAGTGTTAGTGTTAAAAATAAATGCCGAAATTTTGAATTCTATCTACAAAATTGAACGCTTCATGTTAGTAACAAAGAACACTATCTCCAACATGTGTTAATTTTTAAGACAATATTAAATATTTCTAGAAAATATGTATTGTATTGTCTTTAGTGTTATATTCTCTACATATGGTTTAAATTTTATCAACATATCTCTTAAATTAAAGCAGTAACATAAGAAAATGTACACAATTAAACTGTTTTTTGCTTCTCCTGTAAAGTTGTGATTTTGGTGTTAGTGTTCTTTGACATTAAGCCGTCGATGTATGTATGTATGTATGCACGCATGTACGTGACACACTGAAAATATTTGTAGTGTAACAGTTGTGAAAGGAACTTAAATACTTCAAAGTCTAGCTTCTGAATATTACTTTAAATACATTGTCGTTACCATATTGGACAACCTCTGTTTTTATGTGTACATAGGAATGAAATAAGCTGTTACAGCCCCTCATCACGTCTTGACATATCCCAATGCTGCACTCCTTTGTGATGTTAATGACTGGTTATGCCATTTAATTACACGCTGTCAGATCCTGTTTCATTTCACCTCTCGTTATACATGTTTTCCGTTTGCTTCACGTCAGATGTTACAACAGAATTATTTTAAACTTATCTTAATTTAATAATTAAACCAAACTCATACCTAGATAAAATGCGGCGTGGCGATACACATTTGCGTTCATTGGAACAATTTGTGAATAATTTTGTTTTTGTCCTGTATACACCTACAGTCCACTGCCTGTCCCTCACTTTCCTCAACGAGCGGAGGAAACTTAATGAGATTTAAAAGAAACGTCTCCCTTCTCTCGTGTGATCTAATAACAAAAACATAGAACCTTAGCGGGGGATCCCACGATCCTACGTGCTTAAGTGACTTAAAGTAACAGCGGTATAAGTACATATGTCATGCGGCACGTTAGATTCCTCTTTCTTTTCTCGCCCTTTTCCTCCTTCTTACACCTATGTTTCTTAATTCCATTCATCCTTCTTCTCTTCTTCTAATCCTATTTTCCCTCCTTTTCTAACTATTACCAGAGTCTAGTAGCCTATAGACAGTCACGAAGCTCAATATGTAGTAAATATGCATCCATATATAGTTGCTAACCACTAGGATCGCTAATATCGTCTCATTGCGAAATAGTACAGGCGCAGTCTATTGTTCCTAGCACCCTCACAACTCAAGCTTCGTGACTGTATAAAATAATAGACTGTGCTATTACTCCTCTTAATCTCTCTTTCCTTCTCATTTTTTCTATCCCTCCTTTTCTCGATTTCACCATTTAATGCCCAAGAGATATGTGTGACAAAAATATAAGCATAGGCGTTTACTTTTTAAAGACAAATGTCAAATATGAATCTAAAATGAGTCAAAAAATATGTGCATGTTTCATATGACCTCTGGTTACATTTTAAGTCTATTTCTGGCTATTATGAATTGTACCTGCGAAATTACTGTACAATGTACATACACGTGTTGGGTACGATAATATATATTTCACTGTTGATACACGTGACAACTGCTGATACACATGATAAATTTAATAATCACTGTATATTTTTCTGTTCATCATTAGATCAGTTTCAGAACGCTCTTCGACGTCTTCTAACACCCAGTTTTGCTGTCCATTTAATGATCTTCTTCAAAACCCCGCCATAGATGAATATAATAGGATGCGAAACTGACGTCAGCACCATCTAACATCTCGCGGACGAAATAACAAGACCAGCGACCGATGTCATAGGTGGTGATCATTAGAACTACGTGATGGGTTAATCCTCCAGAGTTCTTCACTTATCCGATAGAGACAGCTAGTTGAGAAGACAAGATGGAATCCAGAAACTTACAAGAAATCGGGACATATGTTCTGTCGCTGTTTGTAAGTGGTACGTGTGTACCGACACTTGTAGCTGATTTCAGAGCCTTGTTCACTCCAGAGCACGATAGACTGGTAACTAAGACTTTCGTGGTTCGAATCCTGCCTGGGAAGGAAACTTTTTTTTTTGTTCCTTATTCAAATTTATTCCCAATACTTTTCGACTGCTGGTAAAATTCATGTTCTGGGAATAATAAGTTGATTAAGTAGAAAAATATCGCTGTGCTCTGGAGTGAACAAAGCTCTGAAATCAGCTACAAGGGTCGGTCCGGTTTTTTTGTCACCACTGTACATTGATCAGTCGATTTAGTAAAATGTCGATGTTTACCTACTTAGATATAATATGCGCAGCAAGTACCCTGCAATCGGCAAGTATCTTATGTTGGTAAATTGTAGAAGAAGAAAGTCAAGAAATATTACTCGTATGAACAGTAAAAAGTCGATTATACGGAGATGGGTATTAAGGAGTTGTTAATTCATTATAAAAAGCGAATCTGATACAAAGTTAACATAAATTATTTTTCCTCCTAGAATATATGAATATATGAATAAATGCACGAAAAATTAAATAAGTAAAGAAAGATATAAATAAATAAATAAAAAAGGAAAGAAAGAAAGAAAGAAAGAAAGAAAGAAAGAAAGAGAGAAAAAAGGGAAGGAATTAGTCAGTGAAGTTAAAGATGAATGGATGAATGAATGAATGAATGAATGAATGAATGAATGAATGAATATATCAATAAATAAAGGATTACATAAATAGAGAAAAAATAAAAGTAAATATTATTTTACTCTCTCCAACAATATCCTTAACATTTGTGCTGTTTTCAAGACGTTGAATAATATTTACTTTGTCAGAAATACTCAGACTTGAAAGTGTTTGTGACATGATGCCTTACCGATATGCGGGGGCTTGGATTCTCGTCACAACAGACCACGCTGTACTGTTTTCTGCTTTCTTTAGAGTCAAACGCATTGTACTAAATCGACGGAGCAGTGTATACTTAACGTTCATAAAATGTAATGTATTGTAGACTATATCAAGGAAATTGAACTAATTTAATGTTGCATTCCTGGTCTGCATTCAATTTGTTAATGAACGGTGATGGAATGAAATAATTCCATTTCTATTATTTCATGTTTGTACACAATTACAGACACGAGGTGTATGACCTAGGTTGGCTTCGCTTTCATAGGGCCGGACTCGAAACAAAATAAGGTACTTAGCCCACTGTGCGCCCTATGTCCACATCCGACAGGTGGTCCGGGTGGTATTCGTGAATCCGGCGGTATAATTTGGGTCATTCTACCTCAGCTCTTACAGAGCCTGATTCAATCTTCAGATGAGTAACTTATAAAACCCAGAGCTCGGAAACCCTATATCACCTTCGCAAACCCGTACTATCCAGAAACATTACCTCAGCCTATTCTTTCCTATTGCAGATGATAGATGAAGTAAGGGAATGAGGGGGAAGTTGAGAATGTCGGTGGAATGAAAGAGTCGACGCGAATAACCCGAGAAAATCCCCTGTAATATCTGATTTGTCCACCATAAATTCTTTCACGACCTGGCCGGGAAGTGAACCCGAGCCGCCTGGATGAAACATAGCCATAGACGAGGGTTAAGAGATGCTTGACACGTATACACAGTGAGGGAAGTGAGACGGTATGCGCGGGTATGGAATACCGCCAATGGTTTCTATGGCCAGAAGACATACCGTTAGTGAAAAATGACATACCGTCACTGAAAAAAATGTGATCCGTAAAAATTTGTTGATACGTTTCTTCACAGCAAAGAGTACTATCTGTTTGATTCGTAAGTGTAAACCACAGCCTTCTGGAACTGAATTCAACATGTATTTAGACACGTTTATTTTATAAGTTAATCCCTGGAATGCTTACAACGGTAGTATATCAAGTAGCCTATAGAAGGCTGTGGTCTGTAGCTTGTGGTAGCCACTGTTGTCAGTTTAGTGACTGTCATTTTTGTTGTTCTTGTTGTTGTTGTTGCACTTTTTATAATTAAGGCACTTTGAAGCTGTAACATTATTTTAAATGATAAGTGTCAATGGACATTGCAAAGTAATCTAGTAAATAACTGAAGTAACTTGAAATTATTTTATTAAGAAATTTAATGTGTTGCATAAGCTTAAAAGATTCGCGTTACTGACTGCACGAAACAATTTATTGTACACATCATGTATGTGTATGTTGTTAGAGAGGGGGTATGCCTTTTTTTAAACGAGGTATGTCAGAGGAAAATCTTGGGGTAGCATTTTCCTCACTGCGTATAGGCTACATATGAAAGAGTTCAAACTCTTAGTTCCGGTAGAAATATCCCGCGTGCACGCAAGCACACACAAATATGTACACACGTGCTGCATGTGATGTACGAAAACGTTCACCAAAGTGTCTCAATTCGAGACGGCTTTACCTATTTGCACTAACGTTATATAGCCCTATATTCCTTACTAGTTACTGGCATTTGTTTCAATTTATTGTAGATACTGGCTTTATAGTCTCATATTTTAATATGTTACTCTTTTATATGCTCAATTGGAGACTGGACATAAAAAAGGCTGTAAGTGTCAATATGGTAAAAAATAAGTGTTTCCAAAAAAAATAGTCAATGTCCCTTGCTCAATACAGTAAGAAGAATAACAAGTCCAATTACAATTTATTGGACTTGTAATTTTATTAGAGCCTAGCTTCTCCCATAGATGTGCAAAACGTAAGATATTACATCAGTCACGTCAAGCTCGGCCGCACGTTTGCCACGAGCTCGGGTCCAGGGCATCTTATGTTCCGAGCTGTTAGCAGTGTTTTGACGTTCTGAGACGTAAGAACTTACGCTAAAACATAGCCGGCGAAACCCTGTTTAGCACGCGTACTATCGCTAAAACTGGTATAGGAATACGAAAAACGTTAGTTCGCTGACCATCCACTGGAAGTAGCTATTTAATCCGCTCTTAAAGTCCAAGAAATGACTATTTCTAAATCCACATAGACCATCCATGCTGAATTCCTACTTTGCGCAGATTTGTTAATATAGAATGGTATAATCTGTTCTTAGGTAGACTTGTAGCGAATCATATACAATGCTTAGTATGGAAACAGTACTTCTTTATATAAAAAGTACAATATAAAAATACATTATGAGTTGAAACATCATGCGGACTATGAAGATTTGATGGAGAAGAGCGAGTTGCTGTAGTTTATTTTTAGGAGGTTTTTTACGACGCTTTATTAACATCCAAGGTTATTTAGCGTCTGAATGATATGAAGGTGATAATGACGGTGAAATGAGTCCGGGGTCCAGCACCGAAAGTTACCCAGCATTTGCTCATATTAGGTTGAGGGAAAACCCCGGAAAAAATCTCAACCAGGTAACTTGCCCCGACCGGGAACCGAACCCGGGTCACCTGGTTTCGCGGACAGACGCACTAGCCGTTACTCCACAGGTGTGGACGAATTGCTGTAGTAAAATGCCTAGAGTAGATATTAAATATGATGTAAGTACTTCACTGACGCTGTGAGATATCACAATTATTTGTCTAACAATTGCTATTTACCGTATTCGCACAGTATTAAAGCTCATGTAATTTACTGATAGTACATTAGGCTTATTTCCTGTTGAACAATCCTAAAAGGAAACTGAAAATCTCTTTCATAGAATCTTAGTTAATAGGCCTATTTAAAATGTCGTATATCAGTAATATAGGTAATATTAATGACTGGGACATGTATTTCGATGACCCAAAAAATTATAACACTGATCCTTAAATTGATAGGTCTTCTAAAGTTTGAAGGATAAAGATGATGATGATTGTTTTGTTATTATTAGTAATCCACACCTGTGGCGCAACGGTTAGAGCGTCTGGCCGCGAAACCAGGTGGCCCGGGTTCGGTTCCCGGTCGGACCAAGTTACCTGGTTCAGGTTTTTCCGGGGTTTTCCCTCAATCCAACATGAGCAAATGCTGGGTAACTTTCGGTGCTGGACTCGGGACTCATTTCACCGGCATTATCACGTTCATCTCATTCAGACGCTAAATAACCTAAGATGTTGATAAAGCGTCGTAAAATAAACTACTAAAAGTAATTATTATTATTATTATTATTATTATTATTATTATTATTATTATTTAAGTAGGTTATTTTACGACGCTTTATCAACATCGTAGGTTATTTAGCATCTGAATGAGATGAAGGTGATAATGCCTGTGAAATGAGTCCAGGGTCCAACACCGATAGTTACCCAGCATTTGTTCATATTGAGTTGAGGGAAAACCTCGGAAAAAACCTCAACCAGGCAACTTGCCTCGACCGGGATTTGAACCCCGGCCACCTGGTTTCGCTGCCAGACGCGCTAGCCGTTACTCCACAGGTGTGGACACTATTATTATTATTATTATTATTATTATTATTATTATTATTATTATTGTTGTTGCACTTGTACTGTATCTTGGAAAAATATTCTCCACTTATCAACTTCTACATTCTGTCGCATTATTCAAGATGATCAAGATTGGTAATTTAGAAGTTTCCCGGTCTTACATTAGCACACTGCAATGTGATCGGTCACAGAACACTGAATCACACTGCCTATCAGTACGATTGAATTATCGTTCGCATTACGTCATCTGCCCCGTGTCCTGTATAGGTTTATGGTGGTACTGAGTTTGATATGACTGTATCACATTACTAGTCGCACAAGAAGCATTGTTTTCTACGGTTTGTATCTTTGGCACTTAGTTTTTTTTTTTCCCCCAGTCTTCATTTGTCTCTTAGTTCTAGTCATACATATCACTTTCTGCATGTGATGTTAACATATATTTACAGAATGTATTGTAATTGGTTGGAAAGGTTTGGGAGATTAATAGAGAACATGAAAAGAAGCAGGGAAAGTTTATATAACATTTGAAGGCCACAGGGAAAAAAAAAACATTATAGGTGACATTTTCCTTTCTTTTCTTTTTTTCAGATTTAAAGTTCAAAATGCTCTCAGACAATCCGTAAATCCCATCTATGTTATTATTTAGTTTTATGATTAATATGTGTTGTAATCCTCTTGAGCATTGAAATAATTTTCTTTTTTGTAACATGGAATATATCTTCCTTTTGTTGGGCAAGTGTCCTGAACTTACAAGCTCTTCCTCTTACAAATATATTTTTTTAGCTCTTACATTTCAATACTTACCAGGTGACTTTATTTAGCCTGATTTCTATCTCAAATCAACGGCACGCATATATATACAAAGTACTGAAAATAATATACACCAACCAATCTTTGTGTCGGAATATAAACAATAAACTTAAGAATAAATCTCATACAAGATATTGGTTTAAATTAAAATTATTTAATGTGGAAGTTCCTCAAAAAATAATTTTGCCTTTGGGCTACAAAACACTTTCAGATCCTGTAAATCTTTGTACATATCCCTCGAAATCTCCAGCAGTTATGTTTGGTCAGACAAAGAGAAGAAAAACATAAGATTTCTTTTCTGATTTTGTTAACTTGCCTATTTTATATTGACCGCACTGGTCACAGATTATAGCTAATTCTTCCACTTCTGATTCACGAAAATGAGTGACCAATTTACGAAGGAATGGAGATATTTCACCACTTTCCCTTTTGGCCATAGTATCATCATATATGTAAAAGTAACTAGGTTCCGTTGATAAAACACTGACGTTGAATATGTACAGCGAAAATTAACGCTTATAATATACACCATTCATTTTGATATTTTGCTACCAGAAGTTATTGCAGAAATATACAGAAATCCATTCTTTGAAAGGAATTTTCGTGCATCTTCTCTTATACGTAAGATTATACGAGTTGTTTTGAAAAAAATAAAACTGTTAGAAATTTCATAATTTAAATAGTGTTTGAATGAAAGAGTATTTCAAAGTAGGAAGTAGAGCTAAATAACACCAAAATCTAAAAATGTTTGCTTCTCTGGGTTATTAGTATTTATGTACTTAAGAGGTTAGGTACAGTTTACAGCAGTAAAAATTTTTGGAAATATTCAACATTTTTTCCCTCCATTACTGTGTCTTGTACTACCTTCTGCTGTATGAAATAATATTTTTACGATTTATAAAAAATATATATTTATATATATTTTTTCATACTCCAAAATGGTCGCAGTTTACTGTGCGTTTCCCTCATAACTCATAAAACTGTTAACTTTTTCATGTTCTCTGTCTTTTATTTTATTGCTGAAAACCATGTTTACAATATCATGCGCTTTCAACTACATTCCTTAATAAAAATATTTTTTATTATGTGTTAGAAGAAAATACTGATATTAGACCATTTTTAAAGAGGATTTCATTTTTTAACACACAATCTATCGAAGGTAGAGAAGTGATTTAGCATCATATTGTAGATATGACATGCATAAATACACACAAAAAATGTCATTACAGAATGTTGAATAGTTTTTCAGTTATGTGGGAAAAGTTTCATCACTGCACAGTGAACTGAAGTTTGAAAAAAAAAAGTAAATAATTTTGTTTAAATCGTAAAAATAATTTTATTCATATAACAGAAGGACTGTGTTTTACACACATTAATTTTAATATTATTGTACAAGATACAGTAATGGATGGAAAAAATGTTGAATATTTCCAAAATTTTACTGCTGTAAGCTGTACCTAACCCCTTAAGTTGGGTACATGTAGTCGTCATTGTAGCGCACACGAGGCAGACAATAAGATCTTGTGACGGCGACATTGGAGGAAGATTGTCAGCACTACACTACGACTGCTTTTTATTCTATAAAAAGGCCCAATATTCAATTATATAGGATCTCAAAACTTTACTGGAAGTTGTGACGAGAGAAAAGATCTACTTTCACCTGAATTTGAACGCGGGCCCTTCGGACCGTCAACTCCGTCAACAAAGTCAAAGCCGTCCTGCGTTTATATGCATGTACACGAACAAATACAAAATATGAGTACACATATATTATTGCCATTATATTTCACTTTTGCTCTTAACATTGTTTCTATCCGAGTGTTTGAGGATGGGGTCAACAATGCAATCCGTCAAGACGCGATGGGCATGAGTGACAGGTACAAATCAGGGGTCGACCCCCGTCCCATGTCCATGGAATGTCGAGCAGCAGGGGGAGGTTTGATCAGGAATCTGAACGCTGAGAGAGATGGATGGACGTGGGGATCGAACGGAAAAGAAAACATCATCGAGAGATAGGCAACGCAACGTCCCATGCAGTCCTTCACACTGACGTAACAATACATCGGCATGCGTAGAGTCTGGGAAAAGATGGTGCAGGTGTGGTAGCTCAGCGAGATGCGTCAGAATCATAAACGCAATCTATCTTACAAATGTATCAGACAGAAATTTCTGTTTCGCACCATTAGTCTAAAGGTTGCAGCCATGTCGGAGTCTCAGATGAAATCTAGGGTAGTCCAAATAATACAATTATTGGAATATTTTTTCTCGGAGTATCTCAGTTTCATCTGGCCCTGTTTTACCATTTTAATGTAATTAAGGTCATCGTCATCACCAGAGACCGGAACTTTAGCAGAATGCCTTTTTAAATGTGTTAAATCTATCTTCATTTTGAAAGTAAATCTGTAAAAATTATACCTTTGTGATTGAAACGTCACAGTTTTATGTTGTCCTTTCCTGCCTTTTTAAATATAAATGCCTAATTTAAAAAAATAAATGCTTTTTTGCCTTTATTTGATTATTTATCTATTATGTATTAATTTATTATTAAAAATTGTCTACAGGTATACTTTAATTTATTTCTATAAACGCTACAATGAAAGTGACTTCACAGAATGAATATTGTTGTCTTTCAGTCAATACATATTCTCTTTGCAACAATGACTGCTGCCGTTCAAAAATGTATAACAGTAAGTTATCGCTTGTGTTTATTTGACAAGGCAACAATGAGTGCGAGTCTAACGTTATTTTTAACGGTTACTTTTCCAGGTTATATCAAGATTAATGTTCATGTTATTTTCTAGATTATATCAAGGTCAATAACATTCGTTCCTCGGAAAAAATCAATACTTTCGAGTCTGCGCACATCTCACAATTTAGAAGGTCAGTTCCGCTCTTCACTTAGATAACCATAACATGAATACTTATGAATAATTTCAAGTTAGAAATATGGTCGAGCATAAAAAGTCGTATGAAACTTTCCTATAATGGTAATTAAGACGCTCGTATGAAAATTATGAAACTCGCTTGCGCTAGTTTCATAAACAAACATACTCGCGTTTTAATTACTACCATTATAGGCTCGTTGCATAATGTTGATCGTGTTGTTTCATAGTTTGATAGTGCATGAATGAATGCATATTTTGGGATTTTATAGTGCATGAAATTCTCGTCTCTAATTATGAGCTTAGAAGGAAGCCACGCTGAGGATTATGTCGAACTTAAAGATCCAACGTGCTTGAACCCTCGAACCTAGGACCTATTGCAAAATCTGGTAGCAGCCACACCACTGAGGACGTCTGCAGCAATAGGAGTTCTGTGGTAAACGTTCCACACAAATAAATATATTCATGTAACTGTGGAAATCCCTGGCAGATGAATCTGATGCCTGCGGGGACAGGTATAACACAAAGAGATGAGATGAAATGATAAGGCAAACGTGTCCTTGTTCATGCCATCAGGGAGCTTCCGTGATTTTCTGGCATTAATACTGGAAAACATGTCGTGGTCAACTCCACGCGTCGGTCACCTAATACGTCTTTCTGACAGTAATAAACCTGGACGCTGAATTTTATGAGAGGTTGAGTGGACCATGAAATCGTCGTGAAAATTATAACAACACGAAAATGCTTACCTTTATTTCGACTTGAACCGGCGTTATTTCGGCTTCAAGATATATTAACAACAGTTTCGGTAATCCTCTTAAATATCTAATATTTCGTAAACGTATCTGACTTTTAAATTATTTCTATCGTTGAAGATGCTGAAATCCTCTGGACCATTTCGTTTCTTATGTATAGTCCGGGTCAGCTTACTTCATATTCTAAGAGTGAAACCTAACCATTTTCCCCCCATTACTACATATGCTAGTGGATTGTGGTGATTTTTTAGTTTGCAGGTTGAATTTTCTTTTGCCAACTTCGTTTCGAATTTTGATACTGACAAATACTACAAATGATAGTGATTTTGTAACTGGTATGTTGGCAGCTGAGACAAATATCGACAATATTTCTCGGTACTGGAGTTCCATGAAATTAAAATTGTACTAGATTTCTGAGCCGGTTACTGGAAGCTAATGAAATTTGAACATACTAATAATTAATTAATATCAGTATTAATACATAATAGTTATTTTATGTTTTGCGTTGTGGTTATAATTCAAGACTATAGTCAGATAAGTTTTCGGAGTTAGCACTAATAATTTCATGTGGTCAAACAAAATACATTTTTAAGTTAAGTCTCGCGAGTCAAATGTTTAGTCAAACCAACAGTGGCGTAGCATGAAATTTTGAGCAGGGGAAGCTAACTAAAGCTGTCTTTCATTCAATATGAGAAAACGTATTACAAAAATACAGTCTTAAATAAATAGTAGTCAATTTCAAGTCAGCAGTCGAAGATTGGTTGGAACATCGTAAGTATCACCAATAAGGTATGACCTGAAATGAGACGTAATAAAATATGATTTCACGGTTTGCACATATCTCTCAACACATAGACACGTATACGTATAACATTAGCTCACTCCCTGTCATACTTAGAAAATCACAATATTAGTATAATTACGTAAGTATGCGTCTGTCTTTTGGTTGTGTCCTTCATTGACAGCAAGGGAGTCGGTCATTTGTTTTTTAAATCACACTTTTGTTCGTAAGTCAGTCTTGATAATACAATTGTCCTAAAAAATTCAAGTAAATTAGTGTCAGGAACTGTTATTTCGCTCATTATTTATTATATCAGCCACAATGCACACTAACACTTCAACTGAACACAACTGACGAAAAGGGATAACTCGGAAACTACTTATTTTAAATGTTAAAGCTAGCTTCTTGGAAGCCTTGCGACTAGAGTACCGGTAGTTTAGTTAGAAAGGGATGGAAAATCTGCGGGGTGGATTACACAGAAGAAACCGGTTTGCTTGGAAGCTGGTGTGTGCAGGCTTCTTGTTTACTGCTGCATCTCAAATCATCCTGAGCTGCCGCATCACAACATTTAAAGCGTAAATATAAATTCTATTAAAATTGATAAATAATTTTCTCCATAAACTGCAGTTTTATTATGAAATCATTATTAACTGGGGAAGCTAAGCTTTTTAGCTTACATTGACGCTACGCCACTGCAAACCAATGAATTTCTTATTGCGAGACAAAATATTTGACATGTTGATCCCTTTCTCGTATAGTTTGCCTACAAAAATACGTTACAAATTATTGAATTATTTAGAATAACCTTCCAACATAAAGTACGGTAAGTAAATAAGTCATTTAGTACGTAAGATCGTGTGATATCTGGTAACAGTTGGCAACACTGACAAGACGGCAATATTTGCTGTTTAGGAACAGTTCTTATGTGACCCTCACTACACTCGTATGTCAGAAACTCAGTCCAAATAAGAACCCATTTGTTTTTAGTGAAATTGATTACACTACATGTACTGAACATTATTCTCTTATGAATTTACTAGAAACTGAGTATGAATAAAATTCGTCCAATAGTTCAGGCGAAAATACTGTACCTTATACAAACAGATATAGGACATACCGAGAACTACTTTTCGGTATCAACACTGTGTGTGTGTGTCTAATGCCTACCCACTTCACTTTGGATGATTCGGGTTCCGCATACTGCGAATAGGTGGCAGGACTGTAACTCATTTTCAAATTGCACACCACTTCGACGGGCCACGTTATGCATGATGTGTATCTGTGAAGAGTTATGTCGTGTATTAGGGTAAGTGTATATTAAGTGTTCGTGTAAATGTAGTGTAGGGAATGGGTGAGGATGATGATGATGATGGTGAGGAAGGGAGAAGGGGAAACCCGGAACCGGCACGTAGCCTACTCCTGTCGAATAGCACCAAGGGGCTGCCAGGCTTAACGTCCACATCCGACGGACGAATCACTTTCAGCAGTGACATATGCTCTTCTGAAAATAGGTATTTGATAATTTCGAAAGAAATTATTTTCGGTTTTAAAAGATTTATACTCTTTTACATGAATGCTGTTTTGTGTTACTTCTATTAAAAGACTGACTGTTCTCTAACTAATAAGATTTAGAATGTTTCTGTTCAATGAAGTCTAATGTTCAATTACTTAACGTAGGATGTTCAAACTTATACTGTCTCTAAATCAGGGGTCGTCAGCACAGAGCACGCTGGGGCTAGCATCCCTTACCCGCGGAGAACACAGTGCATTATGGTGCACTCGTAGCTGCTAGCGGGTATACTCTCTACCTCTTCCTGCTGCACGACGGTGCACACGGGACGGCACCGCTTACCCTTTGCACATTTCAGCGAGTGCTGACGACCACTGCTCTAAATCATAAAAACTCTTATAGCCAGAATGCGATGGGCAAAAATTCATTCCATTCGCATGTAATTGAATTTCGACATTCTAGTGTTAATATTGATCATTAGAGACAAACATTTCTAAATTGGTTTCTGTGAGGTTCCTGCACTTGTCAGTCAATATAGAGAATGACCTCTGTACATCGCAAGAAGTTATGCGTGCAAACTTGAATGAACTTTTACCTTTTATTTAGTTTTTCTTTCTTTTCCTTCTTCACTCCTGATTCGTGAAGCGAAAATAAGGGACATTCAAATCGAGAAACTGAGGTGTCCACTCAAAACCATTAAAACATGCATTTAAACTGAATATAATGTATATTACATGCATGATTAAACTAAAAATTGCTTAAATATGCATTGTGCATGTGTTTATTCCCAAAAAGTCCGAAACATGCAAATATGCACGGACAAAAGTACACATATTTGGAATCGGAAAGTAATGAAATGGATAAGTACTAAGTTTGAGCTATGTCCTATGTTGCTATAAAAACATGCATTTGCATGAAATTTTCGTTTCTATTAATCATTGAACTTAAAACTAATATTTCAGTGGCATCAGTCTTCTCTTTTCTTGTGGTTACGTTTAACCGAGCCGCTTTTAAACCACATTCTCTATAACTTTCTCTGTTACCTTGTTTTCCCAAAATATCTTTTTCCGAAGCGTTAGTTTTCTGTTTTTACATAATTTATTCATTTTTTGTCAGGGGAAAAGATGGTAATTTTTAAATCTTTTTTCCTATTTGGTGTAAAATATTAATTTTTTATATGTAGAGAGCTCATAGCTGTGACAACTCAACCAAATAAATATAAATATATTTAAAAAAATATTTGGGAGCCCAAATTTGAAAAAAAAAAATGTACCCAATGCAGGATTGTACTAAATCCGATATAGAGTAAACATTGGTAATTTCGTGGCAGTGGTTATTTCGTGATACTTTTTCTTTGCTCTTTTGTGAACTAACCAATGATGTTATGAGATCCAAATTTCCGCCAAGGGATTGCATATGTTGTCCAGTTTCCAGAAACATACAGCTAAGCTTTGTGTGACTATTGTAGTTGCTTCAGTGAGCTTTTATGTTTGGAGAGAGCAAGTTTGCTCGACTTCTCAGGCATACAAATTTTGTGGATGTTTGTAATTACATTACAGGCTTATTACTAAAGGTAAGCATATGATATTTGGTACAAAGATTTACTGTATCTTCATGAAATTTTATGTAATGTTTTTGGAATTTTAGATACATCTGTAGTCCCCATATAGGCTTAGCTTTACTGATAGAAATCTTAGCTGTTTGAGGCGAAATTTTGTTGAGCATTAAGTGTTACAATTTTTAAAATAGTATAAAATGTATTACAATAGGAATTTTAGAAATCTGAAGACAAGATGTGATAACAAAAAAGAAAATGGAGACGCAATGGGTTCAGTATAGCTTCTGTTTGATTTGTTATCATGCTAAGTGTCAATGATAAGTACTAGATGACTTGTAAGAATTGTGACAGAAGATGGAACATGGCTCCACCATTTTGGACCGCAGACAGAGGAAAACAATGGAGTGGCATCATGCAAATTCACCAAAGAAATAGAAATTCAAAAGTACACCTTTGGCAGGAAACGTTATGGCTACTGTGTTTTTCGATTCAGAAGGACTCTTGCTTGTGGACATCATGCCACACGGAACCACCATTAATTCTGACGGGTATGTTGCAACTCTCAAGATACTTCAAGTTCGACTGAGTCGTGTTCGACGACATCGGGAGAAACAGGATGTTCTGCTACTGCACGACAACGCACAGCCATATGTCAGTCACAAGACCACAGACCAGATCAGAAAATTCGGATAGACAACACTGAACATCCGCCTTACAGTCCTGAACTGGAACCGTGCGATTACCATATCTTTGGTAAACTGAAGGATCCCTTCGCGGAACGAGGTTAGAAGATGACTCCCTTGTGCACGCTGCTAAAGAGTGGCTCAGACGTGTTGGTCCAGACTTTTACCGTGCTGGTCTACAGGCCCTCGTTCCTAGGTTACGTAAGGCAGTTGAAAGGGATGGGGATTATGTGGAAAAGTGACATTTTGTTCCTTAAGGATGCATCTACATTTTGTGAAAATAGCAAAGCTATAGGATAAAAATATAATTTTTAAACAAACGTTATGCATTACTTTTGGAGTTAATCTAGTAATATAGGCTATAGTAAAGTCCGTAATAAAAGTGTTCACTCTTTCAGGCAAAGAAGATACCTTTTCAATTTCAATTTTTACTTTGATTTCATTCTTATTATGTGTTGATATGTATTTCTATGTTTTCTTGCTATGATTATTAGACGGAATTACTATGTTTGAAGTCTTGTAACAATAAATGAGAATTTCATTTGACTTTAATGAATTTTTCCACAATTCTTCTACCTCTCACGAAATTATCAATGCAATATCACGAAATAACCAAGGTTATCACAAAATAACCAACCTTTCAGCTTAAGTTGTAAAAGTGGTTTCTGGCACATATTCAAGAACGTATCCAATCTTTTATGTCTCCAGATTTGTACAGTAAGTTATCGTCTTTTAGATGAAAAAATCGGAATAAGGATATATTTACACATTTGCATTTTAAATTAGTTTTCATGAAATTATCACGAAATTACCAATGTTTACCCTATCTAAACCGTTTTTAAAGATCGATTCAAACAGTTTTTTGCAATGTATTTGCAAAAGCATGTTCTACAAACTGTCTGTAACAGAATTTTGATATTAATCCCTACGTTTGTAAAATAAAGAATTAAAATTTAATAACAATTTTCTGATTTCCTTTCTTGCAAACAAACGGATGTATTTTTAAAATGAAATCAATTAACAAACTTCCGTTAGAGAGAAAAAGTTTCCTAATAGTCTAAAGAATGTGTGTTCTAAATTTCATGCATGTATCTTTAATAGTTCAGAAATTATATCCATTTTTGTCTGTCAATGTAGCAAAAAAAATGAAGTTACTGGAAACCGATAAAAGCGGAAGTGTGATTTGAAAATCCATAGCTCAGTAAGTTTCAAAATGACGTCTCAACATCCGATAAGGGCACAAATACCCACAAAATGTTATGCAATGCATTCCACACATATCAAGTGGTATTTTAAAGAAATTTTTTTTTTAATTTAATTTACCGGAAACAACAATAAAAGTGGGCGAGTGATTTAAAAATCACTAACGCAGGAAGTTTAAAAATGGCTACTCAACATCCAACAAGGGCACAAATACCCACAAAATGTTATGCTATGCATTCCACACGTATCACAGAGTATTTTAAAGAATTTTTTTTAATTTACACATTTTTCACCAAAAAATACCATCCTCTCCCCTTAAGAACAGTATTTAGTGATGTATCAACACTGCCCTTGGAAAGACATGTACGGCCGTGGAACAGAAAGGAGCGATACATATTCCATTAGGCAATCTGTCTCTAACATCCAATTGATACGAAAGATTAATAGAAGAGGTAGAGAAGTTCTGACTGGAGAAGCACACGTCATTGTAACATCCAGAAGGGACTGCATCAGACACAGATTAGATTATATAATGTCTCACAAAACTATCTTACTACTTCAAGCTACATGTATCATGCTTCGAATGTTAAACATAACAATGGCGCAACAAACTCTCTTCACTTGACCAAGATCGCATTCAGAAATGAGTTGACGTCAAAATTTTCTAAGAAATGAGATACAACGGATGAAAAATGTGCCCATCTTTGCCATTGTCCTCGTGCACCTTTCTTGACAAGTAGGCATGCAAGTCATTGCTGTGACCGCACAACTGTGGATACGAAAATATTTACCTGAAATTGTAAATGAGTGAAGTAGTTAACCAGTGCAGTGAATCAAATAGCCACTTACAATCCTGCTATTCGACATCATAATTGAAATTCAACAACATTTAAATTGCCCAATGAAAATTCATTCTGTTTATGTTTCTTTTTAGTAGGTTATTTAACGACGCTGTATCAACTACGAGGTTACTTAGCGTCGATGAGATTGGTGATAGCGAGATGGCATTTGGCGAGATGTGGCAGAGGATTCGGCATAGATTACCTGACATTTACCTTACGGTTGGGGAAAACCACGGAAAAAACCCAACCAGGCAATCAGCCCAAGCGGGAATCGAACCTGCGCCCGAGCGCGACTTCAGATCGGCAGACAAGCGCCTTAACCGACTGAGCCGGTGGCTCTGTATATATTACATTTCCGTCTTTTTTTTTTAATATAATATTCATTAATTCATAGCGTTCTACCCAAGGGCAGGTCTTTCAGTGCAAACTCAGCATTCTCCAGTCTTTCCTATTTTCTGCCTTCCTCTTAGTCTTCGCATATAATCCATATATCTTAAATGTTGTGTTTTATTTAACGACATTCGCAACTGCCGAGGTCATATCAGCGTCGCCGGTGTGCCGAAATTATGACCCGCAGGAGTTCTTTTACATGCCAGTAAACCTACTGATATGAGCCTGTCGCATTTAAGCACACTTAAATGCCATCGACCTGGGCCGGGATCGATCCCGCAACCTCGGGCACAGAAGACCAGCGCTGTACCAACTGCGCCACCCAAGCCGACTCCATATATCTTAACGTTGTCTTTTATTTGATATCTTCTGCCCAAAAATCTTCTCACATTCACAATTCCTTTCAATTAATACAATATAAAGTACCGGTAATGTTTTATTTTGGCTCGCAGAATTAAGGCATTCTCTTCCACTCAAACAGTATGACAAAAAAATTACTACATTGCTATAAACAGAACATAATTATATATGATAGAGGAAGTGTTACAAATATGAAATATTGGTACAAATATGAAATAGTGTGATATACGACCTGAGATGTGTTGTATTCTAGTGGAAGTCTTCCAAATTGCTACGCATTGATAATCTCTTTCGCGGGAATGTGTTAGTTTGTAGTTAGAAGCTGAACTGTTGAAACGTTTATCATTATTGCGTATTCATGGAAAACTTGCACACTGTGTGACGAGAGACTGAGATAGTAAATGAGGATGAATAGTGGGATGTCATTGACGAGGAATTACAAGGATTTAGCTCTCCTGTGACCCGGTGTTTACATAGTGATTGGAGGATATGTAGTTAAATCGGGAATGCAGATAATTTGGAGTAGAAGTGTTGATAAAATGAAAATATAGAGACGGGGGCGAAGTGTTCTACGGTTATTGAGTCACTGCCAGGATGAATATTTGAATGAGAGTATAATATGGTTGAATCTGCGAGCATTGCTATGAATCTACTACATACTGTTCACTTACTGGAGCTTGTAGAAAAGATCATAATTTCATCATCAATACAGTCTTGGATTAGGCCTCCTGGCCTGTTCCGCTTCCAGAAGAAAGTTGGTCTTTCTATCTCTTCCTTGATCTTCCGATGTCTCGTTTTCCATGAGGTGTATAGTCCAATAGTCTCTTTGGTAACCTATTGTTGGGCATTCTTAATACATGTTCATACCAGTTGTTGCGGTAAGATTCTATAGTATCCGTAATGGCGGTGATATTCAATTCTACTCGGATTTCAGCGTTACTTTTATGGTCGTAAAGAGTATATCCTGCAAGAGGTCTTAGCAATCGCATTTCAGCAGCTTCTATTCTTCGAAGTTGTCCTTTCGTTAATGACCATGTCTCTGATCCATATAATAATGCCGGGACTGCCATAACTTTATAGAATTTCAAAATTGTTTCTGGTCGAACTTTCTTTAATAGAGTTGATTTGATTGTCCTTAACAGTTGCTGAAATTTGGCAAGTTTAATATCTACGTCACTGGAGTTCATATAAGAAAGATTGCAGCCAAGATAGTTGAATGTGTTGACTTGTTCTATACAATTATTATTGATTGCAATTTTGGATCTTACATGGTTCTTTCCTTGGAAGGCCATGATTCTGGTTTTATTTAGAGAGAATCATAATTTTAAGTCTGTAAATATTATGTCGCAATATAGCCAAATAGTGTTAATACGAGGGTTTGCACTATATTAATACGCTGTCTGTGAGTAGCCGAATACTTTGTATTTTTTCCAGCACTTCATTAAAGGTATCGGCAAGGAAAGTATTACATACAGGAGATGATGATGTAACATAAAGGGTAAAAGATGATACGAGTACATACAGGTGTCGGAACCGCGAACATTTTAACAGCTGATGAGTCATGCTCACATCTCAATCCGTCACTATTCTAGAGGTCGTTGTCATGGTATACGTGGAAATCCCATTGTCCTAAATAAACGTGGGGGCGTCCATAATGCATAAGGTGATTGTTACGGCCTTCCTCATGGAGCGGACCCACATGTGGTCGCGGTGTGCCTGCCAGATTTCCAGGCACAGTCTGCCCTAATATTAAATGCAGTAAGAACAGCCACTATTTCAGAAATCGTAATACTAAATATAATAATAATAATAATAATAATAATAATAATAATAATAATAATAATAATAATTGAAGCAAGTAAAGCGATAGGTTTGGAAGTAAATCCCGAAAAGACTAAGTATATGATTATGTCTCGTGACCAGAATATTGTACGAAATGGAAATATAAAAATTGGAGATTTATCCTTCGAAGGGGTGGAAAAATTCAAATATCTTGGAGCAACAGTAACAAATATAAATGACACTCGGGAGGAAATTAAACGCAGAATAAATATGGGAGATGCGTGTTATTATTCGGTTGAGAAGCTTTTATCATCCAGTCTCCTGTCAAAAAATCTGAAAGTTAGAATTTATAAAATAGTTATATTACCGGTTGTTCTGTATGGTTGTGAAACTTGGACTCTCACTCTGAGAGAGGAACATAGGTTAAGGGTGTTTGAGAATAAGGTGCTTAGGAAAATATTTGGGGCTAAGAGGGATGAAGTTACAGGAGAATGGAGAAAGTTAAACAACGCAGAACTGCACGCATTGTATTCTTCACCTGACATAATTAGGAACATTAAATCCAGACGTTTGAGATGGGCAGGGCATGTAGCACGTATGGGCTAATCCAGGAATGCATATAGAGTGTTAGCTGGGAGACCGGAAGGAAAAAGATCTTTGGGGAGGCCGAGACGTAGATGGAAGGATAATATTAAAATGGATTTGAGGGAGGTGGGATATGATGATATGGACTGGATAGAGACCGATGGCGGGCTTATGTGAGGGCGGCAATGAATCTTCGGGTTCCTCAAAAGCCAGTGAGTAAGTAAGTAAGTAATAGTAACAATAATAATAATAATAATAATAATAATAATAATAATAATAATAATAATAATAATAATAATAATAATAATAATATAATAAACAATAAAAATAACAAATAACGATAAAAATAATAATAATGATAATAGTAATAATAATAATAATAATAATAACAGTAATAATAATAATAATAATAATAATAACAATAATATAACAGTAACAATAATAACAATAATATAATAACAGTAACAATAATAATAATAACAGTAAAAATAACAGTAATAATAATAATAAAAAAAAAAAAATAATAATAATAATAATAATAATAATAATGCCATGTACAGTGGAAGCTCTTAAGTTCGACAGAAAACAAGTTCGACATTCTATAGGTCGACTGCTTACGTAGGAGAATTAGACACGCCCCTATACCGGCACTAAGAAATGGGTTTGCCATTTGAATGGGAATTGGTTCTGTGTCTTGTAGGGATACTTTTGTTAAAGGAAAATACAATATTTAATTGATTAGAACATCCATATTTAATCATTGATTTTAAATTAATGAACTCTCCTTTTTCCATTTGAAATTTGTTGCGTTTGTGAGACGGAACTGTCGAAACCCACTGCGGTACTAGAATAGAAGCGCATACACAAGTCTCGGGGTGGGCAAGATATGCAAGTAGAGTACCATATTCGTTGATGGATAACCAATAAGAATTTGTATTCATTTCACCTGCCACACCCACTACCCTCATTGGACTGAAATTTCAATTCTGTTTTGTCGAACTTGGGGAGAGGATGGTATTCTTTTAAACTTTTTTCCTATTCAGTGAAAAATATTAATTGTTTGTATGTAGAGAGCTCATAGCTGTAGCAACTCAACCAAATATAAATATTTTGAATCAAATTAATTGGGGGGCCCAAATTTGAAAAAAAAATACCCTATGCAGGATTTTACTAAAATCGATATATCTAAACCATTTTTAAATATAGACTCAAACAATTATTTGCAATGTAATTGAAAAAGCATGCTCTACAATCTGTCTGTAAAAGAATTTTGATATTATTCCCTACGTTTGTAAAATAAACAATTAAAATTTAATAAACTTTTTATTTCCTTTTTCGCAAACAAACGGGCATATTTTAAAAATGAAATCTACTAACAAAATTCTGTTACAGAGAAAAGTTTCCTAATAGTCTAAAGAATGTGTGTTCTAAATTTCATGCATGTATCTTTAATAGTTCAGAAATTATATCCATTTTTATCTGGCAACGTAGCAAACAAATGAAGTTACCGGAAACAACGGTAAAGAGGTCGTGTGATTTAAAAGTCCATAGCGCAGGAAGTTTAAAAATGGCGTGTCAACATCTGATAAGGGCACAAATACCATAAAATGTAATGCAATGCATTTCACACATATCAAAAAGGTATTTTAAAGAATTTTTTTAAATTTAATTTACCGAAAACAACAATGAAAGGAGACGTGTGATTTAAAAATCCACAGAGCAGGAAGTTTAAAAATGGCGTCTCAACATCTGATAAGGGCACAAATACCCACAAAATGTTATGCAATGCATTACACACATATCACAGGGTATTCTAAAGAAATTTTTTCTTTTTTAAATTTACTCATTTTTTACCAAAAAATATCGTCCTCTCCCCTGAGGAAAGTCCACTGTACTTATTTGTGTGATATTTCATATTCAGGAACTACGAACATATTTGAAAGAATTTTCAAAACAAAACGAAGGACACGGAAACACAAAACAAGACAAGCACACAATTGAAATTGTATAAAATAATGGCTGTGTCATGTAGGAGTGAAATTTTACAGTGAATTCAGGAGAAAAAATATAAATAAAATTTTATTAGTATGTCATACATATGGGTCATAAATAGGACCAGAATTCGTACGCAAATGCATATTTTTACTGGCCAGTTGGAAGTCAAGCAAAAAATTTTTACACGTTTTCAACGTATGTCGTGAAGAATATGGATATAATCATGAATATTTACGAATATATTAGGAGTTCCTGAATATAATATACTATTGTGCACACTTATGCAATATATTTTCACGCTTTTGCTGCAGATTCTGGATTGTTTTCTTGTCAGCTCACAATAGTTTTTGGCTGGCTGTACTTGACTGCTGGAAATGCCTTGCATGTTGAGGATATGTGTGGAAAAACCAGAACAATTACTCCGTCTTTTGTTTCATTGAACTAGTGCACACCGGGAAACATTCGCAACAGAGATGCAGTGGAAATTTAAATAGACTTCAGAATTACACCTAAGGGGGGAGGTACACTATTGGCCTGAAAAATTTTATGAAATTCATTTTTTATAGCTGAGCTACTATAAAAGATAAATTAACAAAACTTTTCATGCTTAATATGCATACATTACACTTTATAAAACACTGTTCAGAATCTACGTAGACATTAATATTGGTCCTACAGAATTTATCTGTTATACTAACAACGGTTATTACGGGAGAAAAATTCGTTCTCCTTATTTCTTCGTACCAAGCGCTCTAACCACTGAACTACGCCGAAATTCAATCCACAGCACCGGATCGAATCCCCCTCCTCTAATGTTTTTCTCTTTTGCGGCTTACTCCATGTTCGATATACATTTTGACACGACCGTATTCAGTCAACTGCCATTATTCAAGGAGCGCATTGTCAACATAATGTCGAACATTGAGTAAAAAAAAACGTTTCTCTTAGTATCTTCTATCATCCCAAGAAGTTTAGGTATTGAATTTAGTTACACTCTGTATATGAATCATATAAGAAGACAAAGAGGAATGCAGAAAGTAGCAAAGATTGTAGAAAGCTGGATTTGCAGTGAAAGACTTGCCCTTGGGCAGAACACTAAATAAATGAATGAATGAATAAGAGGAAGGCAGAAAATAGGAAAGATTGGAAACTGCTGGGCTTGCAGTAGAAGACCTGCCCTTGGGCAGAACACTGAATGAATGAATGAATGAATGAATGAATGAATGAATGAATGAATGAATGAATGAATGAATGAATGAGACAAAGAGGAAGGCAGAACATAGGAAAGATTGGAAACTGCTGGGCTTGCAGTAGAAGACCTGCCCTTGGGCAGAACACTGAATGAATGAATGAATGAATGAATGAATGAATGAATGAATGAATGAATGAATAAATGAGACAAAGAGGAAGGCAGAACATAGGAAACATTGGAAACTGCTGGGCTTGCAGTAGACCTGCCCTTGGGCAGAACACTGAATGAATGAATGAATGAATGAATGAATGAATGAATGAATGAATGAATGAATGAATGAATGGAGTGAGTGAATGAATGAGTGAATGAATGAATAAGAGGAAGGCAGAAAATAGGAAAGATTGGAAACTGCTGGGCTTGCAGTAGAAGACCTGCCCTTGGGCAGAACACTGAATGAATGAATGAATGAATGAATGAATGAGTGAGTGAATGAATGAATGAGTGAATGAGTGAATGAATGAATAAGAGGAAGGCAGAAAATAGGAAAGATTGGAAACTGCTGGGCTTGCAGTAGAAGACCTGCCCTTGGGCAGAACACTGAATGTATGAATGAATGAATGAATGAATGAATGAATGAATGAATGAATGAATGAATGAATGAATGAGGAGACAAAGAGGAAGGCAGAAAATAGGAAAGACTGGAGACTGCTGGGGTTGCAGTGGAAGACCTGCCCTTAGTCAAAACACTGAAAGAATGAATGAATGAATGAATGAATGAATGAATGAATGAATGAATGAATGAATGAATGAATGAATGAATGAATGAATGAATGAGGCAGGCAGAAAATAGGAAAGATTGGAGATTGCTGGGCTTGCAGTGGAAGACCTGCCCTTGGGCAAAACACTATGAATGAATGTAACTGATATAACGTCTTATTTATTTATCAATTACTATCTCGCATCTTTCCTATGTTCTCCTATGTTTAATTATCAATTTTATTCTCATACTCATATTTGTTTAATCATGTAAAAATGTGAATACTAAAAGCGTTCTTAGGAAGGGCATTGAGCTGCTTCCTTTGCCAAACATTGTAGTTCACGTAAAATATAAATTTATCTTCCATATTAAAATGTTGTTTATAATATTATACATATAATATACAACATAATATTCATTATATACAATTATTAGGATGATATAAAATCTATCTGTACAAATGGCTGGTACATAATTTTTATGTAATTCTGAAAAGATATTGACTTAACAACTTTATATCTGTTTTTTTTTATTCCTATAACATAGTAACATTTTATTGCCATCTTAAACTCTACATTGTAAAATGACAGCGGCCTACTCCAGTGTAATACATGTCAATAATACAACAATATTCTCTCCTACGATGAATGAGGGAACACAAACGATATTATCTTAACAAAACGCTCATATTGAAGAGTGAGCAATGAGAAGATGTTTAGTTTTTCTTTAGTGCGATCACTTAAACCGTAAATTATAGGCAGGCCTTACACGGGATGAATTAATAGAAAAGTGACGCCTGTTCAATAACTTCTATTAACTCAGTCTGATTGCATATTGTGAAACGAATAAAATCTTATTCTATTACTGAGCCAGCCAATGAAGTGTCTCATCAGTAGCATTCATTTGACGTGTTGATGATGCGTATACTAACGGTAGTAATTCAGTAATTTATTATGGATTTCATTGTGTTTGTTTGTTGTATATGTTTTCAAATTAAACACTGCATTACACACAGTGAATGGCACGCCTTTTAAGCAATATTATGACTACAGGGTTGTTTCAGATCTCTGATAACGAATTTGAATGACATCATGTGGGTCAGGAATAACACGACAGCCGAACTGCGGCGCGAGGTGACAGACCAGTAGTGAGTGATCTCATAGTCAGAGTGCACGGTGACTCACAGCAGAAATTCCCAAGAAAATCGAGCCTTTTTGGGAGGGGTACATTACGACCCTTTCCAATGCCAAGTAAAGTTAAGTGAAAATAAAAGAAGCCTGCAATAAACCAGGTTTCGTTATTTCCAAGAATGACATCTTCTGTGTACTTAATAAGATTGGTAAAGCGTGTTTGTTTTTAGAATAAGGTGTTTAATCTGTAACTACAGTTAGTGTATTGATATTAGTATCTCTTTGCTGTTACCTATTGCTTTAAAAAGAATGTGTTTAACTTGTAATTGTAAGCCAATTTTTCTACTCTTCCTTTACTGTTTACATTTGTTTTTTAAATCTTTTGTATTGCCCCTATTATTATATATTGCCCTTCAAGAATTTCGTTATTCGTTAGTTGTAAGTCATTACTTGTGTTATTATTTTAATTATTGTACACTGTTCCTGAATCACGTATGTAACTTATAGCCGTAAATCATTGCTTGCAATATTCCTTTATTACTCTTAACTGTTCCATTGTTCATGAATTAAGTATTAATTTGAAAGTGAAATTCAAACTTTGTTATATTATTCTACTATTCATTATCTTTTTAGGTCGTGTATTTACTCTGAAACGGTTAGACATTCTTGTATATCTTTTGCATTGATTATTCCTCAAACATCTCATTAATCTTTAACAGGATCCATTTTTCATTAAGGTGCATCCTTCTACATAAATTATGTAAATTGTAACTGTGACCACTACTTTATATTACAACTTTAAATTATGTCAATTGTAACTGTGACCACTATTTTATATTATAACTTCACTATTCTTTATTGGTTATAAAATATGTATTTTGATGCCAACTACAACCCTAACATACTTCAGGGTGAAATAGGGTTTATTAAATTGGATAATAAAAAAAAAGCTTCAATGGAATTAATTTGTATCATCTCGTGGGATACGGTGACTTGTGACGGGGATGAATTTGCTTGCTTTTTCCACTCTGGAATTAATCCCATCCGAGCTTTGTAAGGTAGGGGAGACTCGGCTAATTCCGCAATATTAAGAAGTAAATCTATCATATTTTTATCAAAATGTTTTTTGAAAAATATTATCAAGGTATGTAGAATGGACGAAACCTTTCATTACCAAATGAGATAAAGAGACCTATTAAAATGCAAATATATTTAGTTGTACATACATTACAGTAAAAAAGAACAACTTGGATAATTCCGCAACAGTGCGGATAAATCCGCAATAGGACTTAACTAATTCCGCAGTAGTAAATAATTATGAAATATATTATGAAAGTAACATAAAAGGAACAATTTATGTGTAACAATGCTAGCTTTCTTCACAGCTGTGTAGCAAAACACGAAAAACAGCCAACTTTCGATTTTCACTGCATTGCCGACAGAGGTGTCGACCAATATCCTTGATTTTTTTCCATAGCACTGCAGAGGACATGTTTTTCTCCTTTTGACAGCCTCTCAAAACTTACGTTTATGCTATTGTAAAATCATATATACATTACTGTGGAATTACTCGTACTGCGGAATTAGCCGAGTTTCCCCTAGATGCAAGATGCCTTTCTTGGGAATAACGAAACCACGTGTTTTGTAGGCTCCTATGATTTTCATGTAAATATAATTGGCATTGGAAAGAGTTGTTATGTACCCCTCCCAAAAAGGCTCGATTTTCTTGGACATTGCTACCGTGCACTCTGATTATGAAATCACTCACTACTGGTCTGTCACCTCTCGCCTTAATTCAGCTGTCGGTGTGATTCCTGACGCACATGACTTCATTCAAATTCGTTATCAGAGATCGGAAAGAACTCTGTAGCTTTTGGATAGAGTTTACTTTCTTCATCTGGCATGCATAGCTTTTACATCATCTTCATTGTACAATTTTTTACTTCATTTTTATTGTACCTGAGATTTTTAATGTACTTCACTCCCACCCCTTCTACTAACGAAGTTCCAACTGTCCTCCACACAGAACCAAGGCCGCATATACGAGTAAGCAGTACTGAGTTAGTGAGTATAGTACGTTTCAGAAATATGTTGAAGTTTTCCAGTGACGAAAACTTCCAATATTGAATCATATTTTCGCACAGGTATTGTCGTCCGTTTGTCTACGTCGCATCTCGATTCTCCCCATCTGCTTCTGCTCGCTCCACTGTAAAGACTAGTGGCTGGGCTGTCTTAGCTCTTTTCTGAAAACAATTTCTTTTAGGAGTTAATTGGACGTCTACGTAATATTATGCAACTGTTCAAATAACTTAAATAAAAGGGTCTCGTTAAGTAATTAACTATCACGTGATTTCTCCCCCTTTCTACGATTCTGCGACATAACCACTTGGACGGACAGTAGATAGCATGTCTGAGTAATTTTATCTGTGCGGATCGGGCAGAAGTGAAGACTGAATTTACAGTACGTAAGGTACTCTTTTATAGAGTAGGTACAGAATTATTTCAACATGAGTTACTAAGTATGAAGGACGAAACTGGTAAC
The DNA here is from genome assembly GCF_040183065.1 of Periplaneta americana. Lineage (NCBI taxonomy): Eukaryota > Metazoa > Arthropoda > Insecta > Blattodea > Blattidae > Periplaneta > Periplaneta americana. The sequence continues at coordinate 70,342,183 of NC_091122.1, read as the reverse complement.
TGGAATTAGATGCAATAGTCTATAGTGCGATAATATGCACAAAAGAACTGAAGCCTGTATCGAAATGAACGGCCACCATTTTCAAAAATGTGTTTAAATATCCAATTATGATTATTTTTCATTTTAACTTCATTCTCTATATTGTACGCTAATGTGCTGTAGACAGTATAATATACACTGCATAATGAATACGTCCGCATGGATAACTCAGTTCTTGAGTAAAAACACTTATTGTTAACATTGTACTATAAGTATTTTGATTAAACAAAACCTAATGGAAATTATCAAACTCAAAATCACGATATTTCCTAGTTTACGTAAATGGATGAACTACTTTTCTTCCTCTCCTATACTTAGTAAAGTGATTTGTTTGTATTTTACGCCAGTATCACCGAACTCCAGTCGTGGAAGGGGGTAGCAAACGGTGTTTCCGCGTCTCAATCATTAAACCAAAGGTATAGCCAGGTTAATATTAAAAATGTTAGTAAAAAAAATAAAATGATATCCCTGTATTGTATTGTATTTATTTACATTCTATGGTATTGTTTATCAAAATATATGTCATTTATTATGTATTTTGATGCGTTGAATTCAAATATGCCCTTAGTTTTTATGTAGAACCCTCTGCTTTTTTAGTAAATCAAATTTTTATCTTTTTTGAGATCAAGGAATAAAATCCCCAGAGATGGATCAGTTGTACTTTTTTTTTTAAGTTTTCTTTTCTCAATCGTACTATCAGGGACTGGAATGCTTTACCTGCAGACTTACTAAAGGCTTTACCAACAACCAAAAATGTATTTAAAAATAGGCTTAAGGACTTTACTAATAGACGATAATTATACACAGTATTTAAAGGGTGTAATTGACATTTTGTTATTGAAGTGTTGTATCAGTGAAGAATTATGTTGTGTCAGTGAAGTGTGTTGTGTCAGTAAAGTGTGTTGAGTAAGTGAAACGTGTTCCTGTCAGTGAAGCTTTATAGTTTATAGTGGCAGTGCAAAGTATTTGAACAGTGAAATGTTTTTGAAGTGTTAGTGAAATCAGGATAGAATCAGTGAAATGTGTCGTAGTTCCAGTGCACTGAGAGAGTGACAGCGAAATGAGTGTACTATTGAAAGGTACTTGTGCAGATATGAACATATCATACTCGTGGGTTTTAGTTCGAACATAACTTTAAGGTACAAATTAGATTTACTTTAAATGTTATTTTAACTGATCGTGCTTCATTTAATTTAGGATGTTCCCTGTTATTATTATTATTATTATTATTATTATTATTATTATTATTATTATTATTATTAATTATTGTTAGTATTAATTATTAATATTATTATTAATAATTGTATTTTTTATTAATTGTGTTTATTATTGTCTTTATTTGAGTGTAATTAGTTACCACTGCCACCGGGTATATACCCATTGCAGTGTGAATAAATACACAACAACACGGAGTACTTGTCATACTGCACTTTTTTTAAGAGTAGTCACATACTGTCATAATGCTCTTTCATTTGCACTGCATAATCAATGGGTACAGATGGTTTTATATTTCATTATGCCAGAGCACAGCTTTTAGGCTTAATTTTGTTGCGTGTATGAAGTGTCTCCATTCATCTGGGTTGAGACTTTTACCAAGAGAATTCATTAAACCATCAATATCACAACAGTAACATAGGGAATCCTCCATTTTGAAGTATTCAACCAGTTACTCCTCTCGTTTTTGAAATACAGATATGCTTGTATCTCCGTGTAGAAATTCCATTCTTTTATCCTAGAACATGGAAAGTTCTCCTTGTGCTTTTGAAAGATTTAAATCTTGGACCAGTTCATTTAACTCTTCCTGAGTTACTTGATGACGCACAATCGGATCTGTGCCTTCAAATTCTGAACCAGAGGTTGACGGAACTTGTTCTGGGTTACCACTTCTTTCAGTGTAATCTTTTAGTGTCCAACAGTCAAGAGGAATAGGAATCGGTATCTCATCGCTGTGACTAACAGATCTAGTGGCTGATGGAATATTTGGGTGTTCAATTTTATTTCTTGTATATTCAAGTTTCTTTCTATCTTTTGTTTTAAGCCCCCTATTTTAGTCATACAAAAATAACAGTAATCAATATGGTTCCCTCCATATCATCGGAATTCGGAAAGGCATAGAAACTTTTCGTTTGTTCTTTAACCACCCTCTTAGACGGTTAGCACAATTATCACAACACACATGAGGAGCGCATCTCCTATTTTGATCATCTAGTTTACAATCAAAATACAATTCGTAAATCTTTTGTATTGATTTAACTGTATATTTTTCACCACACACATAATAGAAATTGTTAGGATCACTAATACACTTGCGCGACATATTTAACTTTGTATTCTAGTATTTTAATTTAATAGATCAATATAAACACAAACATAATATATGCACTAGACTTTAGGTCTCGCAAGCAGGGAATACCGACGGAAGGAATGCGAATGAAACAATACGATAAGGAAGAGGGGGCGACAGAAAAGGTCACGAGATAGCTTGAATGATATTTAAGAGTACAGTCGGAAGAGAAATGACATCGATAGAATCAGTCTTGCGTTGTGATAGTTACATTACGACTTTAGTTTGTTCCATTGCATGTGATACGTGTCTTGTATCACACGGTATTATTATTTCATTCGTAAACATATGTTGCGCGCTTAATTAGCTTCGAATTTTTCCCTAGCTACGTTCTTTATTTCCACAGCGATGTCCTCATTTGTTCTTCTTCTTGGAAGAGACAGTACTTCCATTGGTCCGCACCTATCGCTCCCTCGGCGTGCCTACATACACACGTCGAAACGGACAGCAACGCCACCATTGCTTTTCGGTAACCGTTCCTTGCGCGAGCTATACACACAAAGTCAAATGATAACTGCATATCAACCACACATTTCTTTATATCAATAAAACTTATAAGCGACTGAGTCTGCTTACAAAGGGCTAAAGAAATTTTTCTGGGGTGATATTGACCTTCGAATTGATGCAATAAACAAGATAAGGAGCGCAGATACATACAGGTAAAAGATACTTAGAAGGGAGTTTTGTATCATAACATAAATGTGAGTTGGAAACAAACTAGACCCTTTGAAAGTGTTATCTTTACTGAATTTTAAGAGTCTGTGAAAGGAAATAAGTAATGTTGGACAAAATTATCATCACACCAGGGTCTTTGTCCACTAAAGCAGTAAATTAATAAAATTAATTAATTAAAATATCACTATTAGCTTTTTATTATTGTATCACTTAGTATCAAAGAAATATTAGCATTTATAGCCCACCCAAAAAACAAAACAGGACTTATTTTTTTAAACTAAGGGTGCCATAGAAAAATGAATTGCACCACTAAATTCAGAACTAAAATCTGAATTAGAAAGACCTTATTTCATGCAAAAAAAATGTATCTGTTGTTCAGTGTTACTTATTACAAATATTCAAGAACAAAATGTGGTAAAATTCTATCAGGCCTATAGACGTACCAGTTCGAAATGTTTTTTCCCTTCTTGAGAATAATGAATTTTACAATATACAAATAGATTACAATTTGAATCAGAATGTGTGTGTTTGTATCCAATGCCTACCCACTTCACTTGCACGATTCGGGTTCAGCATACTGCGGATAGATAGCAGGACCCTTTTCACGTTACACATCACTTCGGCAGGCCACACTATGCATGATGTGTATCTGTGGAGAGTTATATCGTGTACTAGGGTGAGTTTATGTTTAAATGTTTGTGTAATTATAGTGTAGGGAAAGAGTGACGATGATTAAAATGAGTATGGGAGAAGGGGAAACCCGGTGCCGGCACGAAGCCTACTCCTGTCGAATAGCACCAAGGAGCCGCCAGGCCTCCAGTCACTATCAACAGCCTTCTCTTCATTTGTTTTTTTGTTTTTCCAGACATATTGGTGCAGAATCTTATTATTATAAGTTGTGCACCGCAACCTCTCTTAGTCCCGAAATCGAAATTTTACGCGAAAATTTCTGATCCCGTCGAAATCAAACCCAGGCCGGCTAGTCTGGAGGCAGAAGCGCTCTCACAGAGCTAACTCGGCGGATTTGAATCAGAATATAAACTTTTTTAGTTGTATTACATGAAATTTCGGCTGAGCTTAAAATGTATGAAGTTATTCGTGTCGCAACACTGAAAATTTCATTTCTTTTGTATTTGTGTAATAATTTTACAGTCAATTTTATGTGCTTTCTCAGTACTTTAAGTTGAGTAAAATGCCATTAGAGCAGTCCAGGATAACAGAGAGTGTTTGGAATTAAACGGGTTACATCAGCTGCTTGTCTATGCGGATGACGTGAATATGTTAGGAGAGAATCCACAAACACGGGAATTTTACTTGAAGCTGTATTGTATAGAGATAGATTTGGAAATAAATCCCGAAAAGACAAAGTATATGATTATGTCTCGTGACCAGAATAGTGTACGAAATGGAAATATAAAAATAGGAAATTTATCCTTTGAAGAGGTGAAAAAATTCAGATATCTTGGAGCAACAGTAACAAATATAAATGACACTCGGTAGGAAATTAAGCGCAGAATAAATATGGGAAATGCCTGTTATTATTCGGTTGAGAAGCTTTTGTCATCCAGTCTGCTCTCAAAAAGGTTGAAAGTTAGAATTTATAAAACACTTATATTATCATTTGTTCTGTATTTGTATTCTCACTTTGACAGAGGAATAGAGATTAAGGGTTTTCGAGAATAAGGTGCTTAGAAAAATATTTGGGGCTAAGAGGAAAGAAATTACAGGAGAATGGAAAAAGTTACACAACACAGAACTGTACGCATTGTATTCTTCACCTGACATAATTAGGAACATTAAATCCAGGGCATGTAGCACGTATGGACGAATCTAGAAATGCATATAAATTGTTCGTTTGAAGGCGGGATGGAAAATGACGTTTGGAGAGGCCGAGGTGTAGATGGGAAAATAATATTAAAATGGATTTGAGAGAGGTGGAATATGATGGTAGAGACTGGATTAATCTTGCTCAGGATAGGGATCGATGGGGGGGGGGGCTTATGTGAGAGCGGCAATGATCCTCCGGGTTCCTTAAAAGCCATAAGTAAGTAAAGTTATTTTATGTATACATTATCCATTTCATTCCGTCGTCACGTTGAAGGTATTCGGTCTCTGATATCTAGAGCTGCCCAGTTTCATCGAGTGCTACAGTGTTTTATGAATTTATTTAATTTTGTTCACTCTAATTACATGATTTCCCCATTTCCTCTGTTTGCTCCTTTATCCTTCATGACGAAACAATTTCTTTGCTCTATGTTAGTAATCTTGCAGCTCAATGAGATTAGAACTGATATAACCTACTCGGAGAATACCTGTCTCAAAGCGTTATTCCACAAAAAATAAACCGCAGCATCTATGTGGGATCGAACTCCGATCTCTTCCGATAAAATTCTTCAGCTGACTACTCTGTGACATATTTGTCAAGGACAAAAAATCAGTTCCTTTTACGAGACGCTACGTTTAAGCAGATACAAAAGGAGAAAGGTAAGAAAAATGGTCAAAATGAAGAGATTTATTGTCCTCGAGAATCGCTACATTACGTGCGATTCAACGGTGTTCGTTTCACGCAATTATTTTTGAGAGGGAAAGTACTTTGTAAATAGCAATCTTGACAGAGATGACTTGTCACCTGCCCCTCTACATACAAATCGTGCTCTGCATCTCAGCTCTTCCGTTGCCAAACACACTGGCATCGCGTTCATATTCTCATTCTGGGACAACCACAGTTTATCTAACTGTATTACACGTAATGCATTTGCATCAATCCTTGAGAACGTTCACAGAATTTGTCATTAGTATACCTGATATTTTCTCAGAATTACATCTGCTAGTATTGCAAGGAATTGCAAATGCATCTAGAAGGTAAAATAAATAGCAATACCGAAAAATGATAAGTAACGCATGGTAAGACAATGTTACTAAGTTTCAGTGTTCTTTGATTTGAAAAAATTATTGTAGTTGGAGAAGAACTCAGAGGCTGAAATCATTAGAAAAAAACGAAAGCGACAATAATACGGAATTGAAAAATAATAAGAAAATTAAGGATCTGAAATCAAATAAATGATTGAAGGAAAAGGGGCTAGAACATGAACAAACACAACAAATAAAAAATTAAGAATAATAGAAGCAAATAAAAATAGAAGAAAAGGAAAGGAAGAACTAAATAAAAATAAAACATCAAAATAAGGACAAGAAAACAACGAAAACACTTACACACAAAGAGAGCAGAACTAAGATAACAGTGAAACGAGTGCAATAAGAAACGAGAATCAACAGAAGAGGAAGGTCGGAAACAAAATGATGTAGCCTACGGAGACAAGAGAAAAAGGAGAAGATAAGGCAGAGGAGAACAGTAATATATCAAAAAGGTTTAAAATTAACCGTATATGAAAGAGAGTTACACTATGAAATTTCTATAAATCTGTTAAGTAATTCCCATAACCGCTTTATTACTTTCTCAGAGTTACACAAAGTAAAAAGAGAAGATACGGTGACGTAGAAAATCAATGCAGGCACGCTCATGAAAATACAGAGTTGTTTCCGATCTCTGATAAAGAATTTGAATGACATCATGTGCGGCAGGAATCACCCGACAGCTGAATTGCGGCAAGGGTGACAGACCAGTAGTGAGTGATTTCATAATCAGAGTGCACGGTGTATCACAGTAGCAATGCCCAAGAAAATCGAGCCTTTTTGGGAGGGGTACATAACAACTCTTTCCGATGACAAGTACAGTTACGTGAAAATCATATGAGTCTGCAAAACACGTGGTTTCGTTATTTCCAAGAAAGGCATCTTGTGTGTACCTAATAAGAATGGCAAAGCTCGGATGGGATTAATTCCAGAGTGGAAAAAGCAAGCAAATCCACTCCCGTCACAAGTCGCCCCACCCCACGAGATGATACAAATTAATTCCATTCGAGCTTTACCAGTCTTATTAAGTAAACAGAAGATGCTTTTCTTGAAAATAACGAAACCTCGTTTATCACTAGTTTCTTTTATTTTCACTTAACTGTACTTGGCATTGGAAAGGGTCGTAATGTATCCCTCCCAAAAAGGCTCTATTTTCTTAGGAATTTCTGCTGAGAGTCGCCGTGCACTCTATGAGATGACTCACTACTGGTCTGTCACCTCGCGCCACAGTTGAGCTGTCGTGTGGCTCCTGACGCACATGATGTCATTCAAATTCGTTATCAAAGCTCAGAAACAATCCTGTATATGTTTGCGGCATTCTTGTTACCCAAAAGCAGCTTTTGGGCATGCCGTTTCTCTGTGTACAGCGATTTTTCTAACACAGATTGATTTCGTTCATGTTCAATATTTGTGAGGATATTTACAAAGAAATTAAAATACATTATTTTTTGTAAAACATCAATATTTCATTGGAAAAATACACAATGGCGATATTTTCCAAATCGGAGCGGACTTCTGTCGTTGCAGTTTATTTTCATTGCGTCGAATAAGCTTATAAATTACCAGGTATGATGCATAGATAACAAAACTACACATTTAGAGAAATTAACTAGTAGCTGTAGGATTATTGTTCCTACTCTTCGTTTCTAAAAGTCGGCGAATTGCCACCTAATACGTCGACAATATGCGACGCTTCTGCAAGCACTGTCTTAAAAGGAGAGTGTCACAGTAGCTATATTTCACTGGACGTGAAAAGCTTTTCTTCGCATTTATATTTCGGGAATAATGATGAAACTAAGAAGCCATTCTACTGTATAAGATACACTGAGTAATGCACAATGGCATTTGGCTTGTGCTTGCTATCAATTGTCTAAACGACACTAAAATGAAAACAAATGATGTGGCGGATGCGTAAGATGTTTGGTAAGCCGGATCTGTGGCTCAGCTCTAGCGCGCTCTTCTATCCAGGAAGCCCTGGTCGATTTCTGTGAGGTCGCGATGAAATTTTTGTGCAATATCTCGAGAATGTTCCATTTACCTCCCAATCCACCAGCACTCTCTTCTCCTAATTTCATCTAATATCTGTAGTATTAAAATACGTATGCAATATCTCGAGAATGTTCTATTTACCTCTCAATCCACCAGCACTCTCCTCTCCTCATTTCATCTAATATACGTTGTATTAAAATACGTACGCAATATTTTTAAAATTTTCCATTTAACTCTCAATCCACCAGCACTCTCCCCTCCTCATTTCATCTAATATCTGTAGTATTAAAATACGTATGAAATATCTCGAAAATGTTCCATTTACCTCTCAATCCACCAGCACTCTCCCCTCCTCATTTCATCTAATATCTGTAGTATTAAAATACGTATGAAATATCTCGAGAATGTTCCATTTACCTCTCAATCCACCGGCACTCTCCCCTCCTCATTTCATCTAATATCTGTAGTATTAAAATACGCATGAAATATCTCGAGAATGTTCCATTTACCTCTCAATCCACCAGCACTCTCCCCTCCTCATTTCATCTAATATCTGTAGTATTAAAATACGTATGAAATATCTCGAAAATGTTCCATTTACCTCTCAATCCACCAGCACTCTCCCCTCCTCATTTCATCTAATATCTGTAGTATTAAAATACGTATGAAATATCTCGAGAATGTTCCATTTACCTCTCAATCCACCGGCACTCTCCCCTCCTCATTTCATCTAATATCTGTAGTATTAAAATACGCATGAAATATCTCGAGAATGTTCCATTTACCTCTCAATCCACCAGCACTCTCCCCTCCTCATTTCATCTAATATCTGTAGTATTAAAATACGTATGAAATATCTCGAAAATGTTCCATTTACCTCTCAATCCACCAGCACTCTCCCCTCCTCATTTCATCTAATATCTGTAGTATTAAAACACGTATGAAATATCTCGAGAATGTTCCATTTACCTCTCAATCCACCAGCACTCTCCCCTCCTCATTTCATCTAATATCTGTAGTATTAAAATACGTATGAAATATCTCGAGAATGTTCCATTTACCTCTCATTCCACCAGTACTCTCCCGTCCTCATTTCATCTAATATCTGTAGTATTGAAATACATATGAAATATCTCGAGAATGTTCCATTTACCTCTCAATCCACCAGCACTCTCCCCTCCTCATTTCATCTAATATCTGTAGTATTAAAATACTATCTAATATCTCGAGAATCTCCCATTTACCTCTCAATCCACAAAGACTCTCCACCTCCTTCATTTCATCTAATATCTGAGGAGTATTAAAATACTATCTAACAAAGGCGCCTCCTGCGTATTTCTTAAGAGGAGGAAAGAAGGTAACAGGACGAAATGACACCTTTTTGAATGAAACATGCTACAAATTAGCCTACATGCATACATGTAAGACCAGGTAGTGTTGGGGTTGGCCTTCCCTTCTGTATAGCAATAATCTGTTCTTGTAAACTGAGTTTCCTAAATTTTCCAAAATGTTTTCACTTCCATTCATTGTTGAATTATTGCACAAATTACAATTACAAGAAAATTCACCTCGCAGCATTTTTCGAGCACACTACAGCATCACACATGTTGGAAGAGACTATAGCTACTAACATGTAATCGGAACCGTGGAAATGGGAATGGGAAATAATCTGAGGAAAGTGAGAACACTGCAACCACCCACGTGGTCTGTGTTGCCACATGTACATTTTAAAAGTTCAGTATCACATGCTTTTGAAGAATATCAGTTCTTGTAAAGTCATACTACCATTATTGTTCAAAGTTGCCCGTGGCCAATTTTTTATGTTAGAAATAATGTAGTTTTGGGTACCTACTTTCAATTTCAAATATATTTGTACAAAACTGACAACTTGACTGTTGCCCTGTCTAGTACACAATGAATGGAAGTTAATTTCAGGGGACAAAAAGATCTGCGATACTAAAGTAGAACTGCTTCCTCTTTGTTTTATATAAACCCGACTTTAACTTTCAAATATCCATGAAAGTTTCAAACCATGAATAGTAGCCTATATAAAGTGCAATGAATAATATTTTTGATTCACAATTTTAAAATAAAGTTTTATGGTGTCTTTCATAGCGTTGCGTTAAAACTGTTTTTATTGTGCCTTCTCCTAAATGTGTGTTAGTCTGGTTGAATGCAAGATCGTTAGATGGCAGCGGTACCGAGCTTGCTGCACGACCAGTCGGTTTCTATTTCCCGCCCATGCTCTGATTCAGAGAAGGATCTCCTCCCTCTCCGTTCATTTACTCGCTTTAAAACTCTGCTTCTTTCTCTGGCCGCTAGTGCGCTGTTGTCTATGTGTGCTAACTGCAGTAAAGGAGGAATGGATTGACTTTCCTCCACACAAACAATCTCTTTTCTAGCAGCACATGGGCGTGCATCGTTTAAAACTTGATGAACCGAGGTTTTCTTATAGTGAACTTAAATATTATCGAATCTTCCTTGAATTTTAAGGCACATATTTTATTTGGTATTTACTTTCAAAAGAAGAAAAATGTGAGGAGGACGTTCCTCACTTTCCTCCCCCGAAGAACCACCACTGCAATGTAATATCTCGAGAATCTCCCATTTACCTCTTAGTCCAACAACACTCTCCACCACCTTCTCATTTCATCTAATATCTGAGGAGTATTAAAATACTATCTAATATCTCGAGAATCTCCCATTTACCTCTAAATCCACCAAGACTCTCCACCTCCCTCATTTCATCTAATATCTGTAGTGTAGAAATAAGTATTTAATATCTCGAGAATCTCCAATTTACCTCTCAGTCCACCAACACTCTCCACCTCCTTCTCATTTCATCTAATATCTCAGGAGTATTAAAATACTATCTAATATCTTGAGAATCTCCCATTTACCTCTTAGTCCACCAACACTCTCCACCTCCTTCTGATTTCATCTAATATCTGTAGTATTAAAATACGTATGCAATATCTCGAGAATCTCCCATTCACTTCCCAATCCACCAAACACTCTCCACCTCCTTCTCATTTCATTAGCAAAATGAAATGCTTTTGATATTATTAATATCTGTAGTATTAAAGCTTAGTAGTATGTAATGTCTCGAGAATATCGCATTTATTTCTCAATCCACCAAACACTTTCCACCTCCTTCTTATTTCATCTAATATATGTAGTATTAAATATACGCATGTAATATCTAGAGAATCTCCCATTTATCTCTCAATCCATCAACACTGTCCACTTTCTTATTCCATCTATAATCTCTAATAATAAAGCACTATGTACTCGAGATTCTCCCATTTTCCTCTGAATCCACCAACACTCTAACCTCCTTCTTATTTCATCTATCATCTCTAATACTAAAGCACGTATGTACTCGAGATTCTCCCATTTTCCTCTGAATGCACCAACACTCTCCACCTCCTTCTTATTTCATCTATCATCTCTAATACTAAAACACGTATGTATTCGAGATTCTCCCATTTTCCTCTGAATCCACCAACACTCTCCACCTCCTTCTTATTTCATCTATCATCTGTAATAATAAAGCACGTATGTACTCGAGATTCTCCCATTTTCCTCTGAATCCACCAACACTCTCCACCTCCTTCTTATTTCATCTATCATCTCTAATACTAAAAGCACGTATGTACTCGAGATTCTCCCATTTTCCTCTGAATCCACCAACACTCTCCACCTCCTTATTTCATCTAATATATGTAGTATTAAAATACGCATGTAATATCTAGAGAATCTACCATTTATCTCTCAATCCATCAACACTCCCTACTTCCTTATTTCATCTATCATCTCTAATACTAAAAGCGCGTATGTACGCGAGATTCTCCCATTTTCCTCTGAATCCACCAGCACTCTCCACCTCCTTCTTATTTCATCTATCATCTCTAATACTAAAACACGTATGTACTTGAGATTCTCCAATTTTCCTCTGAATCCACCAACACTCTCCACCTCCTTCTTATTTCATCTATCATCACTAATACTAAAGCACGTATGTACTCGAGATTCTGCCATTTTCCTCTGAATCCACCAACACTCTCCACCTCCTTCTTATTTATCTATCATCACTAATACTAAAGCACGTATGTACTCGAGATTCTCCCATTTTCCTCTGAATCCACCAACACTCTCCACTTCCTTCTTATTTCATCTATCATCTCTAATACTAAAGCACGTATGTACTCGAGATTCTCCAATTTTCCTCTGAATCCACCAACACTCTCCACCTCCTTCTTATTTCATCTATCATCTCTAATACTAAAAGCACATATGTACTCGAGATTCTCCCATTTTCCTCTGAATCTACCAACACTCTCGACCTCCTTCTTATTTCATCTATCATCTGTAATAATAAAGCACGTATGTACTCGAGATTCTCCCATTTTCCTCTGAATCCACCAACACTCTCCACCTCCTTCTTATTTCATCTATCATCTCTAATACTAAAAGCACGTATGTACTCGAGATTCTGCCATTTTCCTCTGAATGCACCAACACTCTCCACCTCCTTCTCATTGCATCTAACATTTATAATACAAAATACGTATGTAATACAGAGCGTTCGCCTACGGGTGGGGCCAGTAAAGCGGCCTGCCTACTGTGTCGCTTGGGGGAATCGTCTATCCATAAGCTTCCGCTTTCTATATTAATAGTATGCACACGAGAATTTTTGTACGTAGTACTAACCTTGTTATAGGCGATGTTGGAAGTGATGTCCATCTGAATCCACACATTTCTGGCATCTTTTAATAAAATTAGCATTCGCACGAATAAATTCGTCTTCGGTAATTTTTCTAATCTCTCTTGTTATATTCACCTTCAATGCTTCAATGCTGTGAGAATTATTTCTATATACATTATTTTTTAGAGTTTCCCAAAAATAAAAATCTCACACTGTAAGATCGGAGGAACGTGGTGGCCATAAGTCCAAAAACGTCACATATCGTTCATGGATTCATGAGCTGTACGGGCTGTTGTTGAATCTTGTTGGAAATATTCATTGAGTTTCTCATCATCTGATAAAATTTGGAAAAATGGCGCGAGTACTACAGTGCGATATCTTTGTGTATTTACTGTATCCTGAAAGAAAATGGACCCAATAATTCGCTTCGCTGTAACAGCACACCAAACGCCAATCTTTTCGTCATGCAATGGAACCTCATGGATTAAATGGGGATTCTCTGTACTCCAATACCTATTGTTCTGTGAAGCAACATGACCTCGTAAATGAAACCACGTCTCATCAGAACAAAACTATTAAATGTGTATGCACCATACCATCCACAATACTTTGTAAAATCCAGTTACAAAACTGAACTCGTTTTTCATCGTCTCTAGGCCGTAATTCATGCACGATACTTACTCTGTAGGGTTTTAATTTTAAAAGTTTAGCAGTAGTAAAGACTGATGTTTTTGAAACATTAACTTTCTGTGAAACACGTCTTAGAGATTTGTTAGGAAAGCGTGTAAATTATGCACTGATTCCATTAATTTTTTCTTCCGTCAATACTCTTCGTTTTCGCTTAGGAATTGTAGCATTTAGCGACCCTGTTGTCCTTAATTTGTTAACAAGACGTCTAACAGTTTCTCTACCCGGAATTGGAGCACTTCAAATTGCCTACGCTCTTCTCTACATGACTCTGTTTTCACTTATGCATCATACATAGAAACTCTATGTTCAAGTGTGAAGTTTGCGTTTTGCATTTTTAACAAATCTTAATCAACTGTGTCAAGAAACTGCACTGTACGTAAAAACACTGCAACAGCTGGCTCACAACTGATAACATGTCGACCTTGATTGTCAAGCGTGTCTCAACAACTGCGCGCACAAAGCGGCGTACAGCACATGCCGCTTTCCTGGCCCCACCCGTAGGCGAACGCTCTGTAGCTCGAGATTCTCTCACTTGCCTATCAATGCAACACTCTCTAATTCCTTCTCAATTGATTAAATATCTGTAATACTAAAATACATATGTAAAATCTCGAGAGCCTCCCATTTACCTCTCAAAGCACCAACACATTTTACTTCCTTATTTCATCTAATGTCTGTAATATTAAAATACGTATGTACATATGCATATTATATAAGTTAGCCTACCTCGTAATAATAGGCTGGGGAGAAATCTTGGTAGTAGTATGGGTTTCCGATGATGGTATAGTAAAGACATAGAGCTTTGAGTTATAGGGTTGTCTGGGAATGGAATCTGACATTCTGTGGATAAAGTCAGAATGGCCCACCTGTCAGCATGAAATTCACGAATGTCACTCACGACACCTGTTGGGCCGGAACAATAATTTCATATATATGGCTATAGAGCGGACAATGAAACAATATAAGCATAAGTATTAGGATCCGTTCCATTTCCGCCCCTCGAAAAGCCAGCCAACAAAGGAGTTTGGTAACGACCAGTGTTCTGGTATCAGTAGCGACACTAAAATGTGCCTCTAAATAATGAGTGTGAAACGCACTTAGTCTGTGTTTAAGATACATGAATACAAATGACGCGACATGCACATAAGAAGTTCAATAAGAAGCTATCTTATGCCTGTAGTATGAGTTTGAGTTAATAATAATTACTGGAAAGGAGGTGTAATGACATAAGTTCTGACAACGATCAAGAAGAGAAAACGCATCTAAAGTCATCGAGTAGACAGAGGGACATGGATAACGTGAGATTATCGAGATATTACATACGTATTTTAATACTACAGAATAGATGAAGTGAGAAGGAAGTGAAGAGTGTTGGTGGATTGAGAGGTAAATGGGAGATTCACAAGGTGGAGAGTGTTGGTGGATTGAGAGGTAAATGAGAGATTCTCGAGATATTACATACGTATTTTAATACTACAGATTATTAGATCAAATGAGAAGGAGGCGGAGAATGTTGGTGGTTTGAGGGGTAAATGAGATATTCTCAAGATGTTACATACGTATTTTAATATTACAGATTAATAGATGAAATGAGAAAGAGGTGAAGAGTGTTGGTGGATTGAGAGGTAAATGAGAGATTTTCGAGACATTACATACGTACTTTAATGCTACAGATGTGAGATTAAATAAGGAGGTAGAGAGTGTTGGTGGATTCAGAGTTAAATGGGAGTTTTCCGAGATATTGCATACGTATTTTAATACTACAGATATCAGATGAAATAGAAGAAGCTGGAGAGTGTTGGTGAATTGAGGGACAAATGGGAGATTCTCGAGATATTACATACGTTAAGGCATCCTGCCTAGGATCACGTTGTGACCTTAATATTATGCGAAATAGTGCATCTCATACTCATTCTGCTATCCTCAAGGTACATTTTGTATAATTAATATATAATATTGTGACAGCGACGTGAGAATCGAACTCACGACCAGCGTCCCGCAAGAAAGCAGATCACACAGGCTCCACGGAACATTGACGTCGCGCGGTGGAGAGAAGAGAGAGGGTGTATTACGTCACGCGACGAGTCCGCGCGCGCAGCTGCTTACGGAGGGAAGGGGGAACGGACCTTCCCGGCCCTTCCAGAAATGTCGATGTAGAGATATTGAGATAATTCTCTACACACCTGTAGAAGGTTCTCGCAACTATGATTTTGCTATAAAAGAGCAGGCGCCAGCGAACTAGAGAGTTGTTGTAGAGTTTTCAGTTATTCCGTCAGTGAGTAAGCCAGAGCAAGCAAGCCAGAGTTCGACTCGAGTGTGCGTCCGCATCTGCGTCAGCATCCGAAGGCCTGAGTTCGAGTGCAGTGGACCGCAGTTGGAGGGACCTGAGTTCGAGTGCAGTGGACCGCAGTTGGAGGGACCCGAGTTCGAGTACAGTGAACTGTCTCTGAAGGTCTGTGGTTCGAGATACTGTGAACTCGAGTGACTGAGATAGAAGAACTGTGAACTGAGAACTGATAGTTCTGATTTGTAAATAGTGCTTTGTAAATATTAGTTAAGATTAACAGTTCATTGTTGTTCGTACTAGTCCAAGTAAATTGTCATTGTCGTCGGTGGAGTGCTATAACGAATACTGTGTTGAGTGAAGATCCAATTGTTGACGAGAGCGTTTAAGGTGAATTGTAGAAAGGAATTATTGTTGTGACGAATAAATTACATTGTTGTTACTAATAAAACTCACACTGGTGTCAGAATCGGGACATTATCGACAATGGAGAACCTACAGCAAATCCTGCAAGCCATCGCGGAAATGAAAGCTGAAATGAAAAACGACATAAGTGCAGTAAAAGCAGAAATGAAGAACGATATCAGTGAAGTAAAAGATAACATGAACAGGCACATTAGTGAGGTTAAGAACGACATAAGTGGAGTGAAAGATGACGTCACTACGCAAATTGAAAGCGTTTCGGCCCACGTAGATGGAATTGTCGCCATCGTGAAAGACGAACTTAAGGCCGATTTGGATAAACTAAACCAGAATTTTACAACTATAAACGAGACAGTAGCCGAGTTGAGACAGGATGTAGACCATTTCGACGGCAAAATCCGCGATCTCGAGCGTCGTCAAGAGCAGACGAGTGAGGTGATGGACAAACACGCCGAGGAAAACAAGCACATACTCACGTTGATGGACCGACATGCTGAAGAAAACAAGCACATTCTCGCGTTGGTGGATCGCCAGGCTAGAGAACAGAAACAGATAATCGCCGAGGAAGTTCAACGGGCCGTGGAAAGATCGACGTCAGAATTGAGGACCTCATGTAGTGGCCATGTGGAACCATCGCCCTCAGCCAGGCATTACAACGTCAAGACGCCGAAGTTCGACGGTACGACGTCTTGGGCGATATTCCGTCGCCAGTTCGAGGCCATCGCAGAGCACAATGGGTGGACGCCGGCAGAGAAAACTACTCAGCTGCTGGCCGCGCTTCAGGGACAGGCGTCGGAGATTCTTCACAGCGTTCCAGAAGACGGGACAGCCGCTGAGATAATGGCGGCCCTGGAGGGACGTTATGGTGACCATCAACTTGCTGCAGCATTTAGGACCCAACTAAAAACGAGGGTCCAACAGTCAGGCGAGTCCCTGCAAGAATTCGCGATGGCGGTGGAACAACTGGCCCATAAGGCGCTCAGGGGCCTACCTAATGACTTCATCGCTGGAGAGGCGGCCTACACCTTCGGCAGCGGAGTTCGAGACCCGGAAATAAAGCAACAGCTACTCTTGGCAGAGCATCGCACCATCAATGCAGCTCTGGCGGCGGCCCTCAGGATGGAGGCAGCCAAGTTGACGGCGAACGTCTCGGCATCGCACCGGATTAGGAGCGTCGCGGCGGCCGACGTCGAGGAACGTCAACCGAAATCACCCGAGCGACGAAGACGAGGAATGCCCACCTGCTGGTCCTGCGGCGAGCCTGGACACCTGAGGAGGGACTGTGACCGATCTGGTCACAAACAGGAAAACTAAAAGGGGCCGATGCGATGAGGGGCACGTCGGCGCCGTCATCACCATCCCCTCGGCTGATCTTGAAGACGGTTCACAGAAGATGCGACGATGGGCTGATTGCTGACGGATGGATAAGAGGCCGCCCATGCAGAGTACTGGTAGACACCGGGGCGTCGCTCACTATCGCCAGACCGGAAGTCGTGCGTGGACTACCTGGGAGGACGCCGCTGCGCCGGTATGAGCTACGTACTGCCTCAGGCGAGAACCTGCCCATCCAAAGAGAGGTTTTCCTGGACTTGACCTTGGGAAAGAGGAGACTGGAGATGTGGGTGTTCGTCGCCAACATCACTGAAGACGTCATCCTGGGACTCGACGCCATGCGGATCTTCGATGCAACGGTGGATGTCAGGCGCCGTATCCTGCGGTTTGGTCAGGATGAAGTGTTCCTGAGGGACGTCGAAGACCAACCCATTGCAAGCAGACTCACCTTGGAGAATCATGTGACAATCCCGGCAGGCTGCGAGATGGTGGTGACGGCAAGACTGGACGGACAGCCGAAGAGAAACCTGCTCCTCGATTCGCAAACAACTCCGATAGATGGGGTTTATGTGGCCAGATCCCTACTCCCGAATCAGAAGGTGGTACCGGTGAGGGTCCTGAATGTCACCAATCGGGACAAGGAGGTGCCTAGTGGAACTGTACTAGGTAGCGTCGAGCCGGTGGTGTCTGTGACGTCGCTGGCAGAAAACGAGGAGTGTCACCGACCACATCCAGATCTAGACCCATCACTGAAAGAGCTGGCTCGAGAATTGCCGGCGAATTTAAGCAAAAGAGAAAGAAGACAAGTCCACGATCTACTGACAGAATTTCAGGACGTGTTCAGTCTGTCTGAAAACGACTACGGGAGAACGGAGAAAGTTCAGCACCGCATCGACACCGGAAATGCTCGCCCAATCAGACAACCTCCTCGACGCGTCCCTCTAGCTAAACAGAGGGAGATTGACAGCCAACTGGAGGGCATGAAAGCAAGAGGGGTCATCGAGGAATCCGACAGCCCTTGGTCATCACCTGTGGTGCTGGTGAAGAAGAAGAATGGGGACCTGCGTTTCTGCGTGGACTACAGAAGACTGAATGACGTCACCAGGAAAGACTGCTTTCCCCTTCCACGAATTGACGACACCTTGGACACCCTGGCCGGAGCAGAGTGGTTCTCGACGTTGGATCTCAAGTCAGGATACTGGCAGGTGGCGCTACATCCGGAGGATAAGGAGAAAACGGCATTCTCTACAGGCCAGGGACTATGGCAGTTCACCGTTATGCCGTTCGGCCTCTGCAACGCCCCGGCTACATTCCAGAGACTAATGGAGTCCGTAATGAGAGGCCTGACATACGACACCTGTTTGCTGTACCTTGATGACGTCATCGTGGTGGGCAAGACTTTCAGCGAGCAGCTGTTGAACCTGAGGAAAGTGTTCGAGAGACTGCGACAAGCCAGGCTGAAGTTGAACCCGAAGAAATGTCATCTATTCCAGAAGAAGGTCAACTACTTGGGACACGTAGTAGGGACCAACGGAGTGGCCACGGACCCGGAGAAGCTACAAGCCGTCAGAGGATGGCCTAGACCGAGGGACAAGCAGGAGCTGCGCCGCTTTCTCGGCCTCTGCACTTATTACAGAAGGTTCGTAGCTGGGTACGCCAACATCGCTAAGCCTCTAACCCAGCTGACCGAGGAGAAACGACAATTCCAGTGGACAGACGAGGCGGAGTCATCCTTCCAGTCGCTGAAAGAAGCGCTCTGCACTGCTCCTGTACTGGGATATCCCATCCCGGGAAGGAAGTTCACGCTCGACACGGACGCTAGCAACGTAGGCATCGGCGGAGTACTCTCTCAGGAACAGGACGGGCAAGAGAGGGTGATTGCCTACTTCAGCCGAACATTGTCCAAGGCTGAGAGAAACTACTGCGTGACCCGTAGAGAACTTCTTGCTATTGTGGAAGCCCTGAAGCATTTCCACAAATATTTGTATGGCCAGGAGTTCCATCTGAGGACAGACCATTCTGCACTCACCTGGCTATTGGGCTTCAAGAATCTGGAGGGGCAGACCGCCCGTTGGGTTCAACGACTGCAGGAGTACAACTTCACCTCCGAACACCGACAAGGGAAGAAACATTCCAACGCTGATGCCTTATCACGACGCCCGTGCCCGGATGGCTGTAAACACTGCCTGAAAGTAGAAGAGCGGGATGGCGCCCACGCAGTCCGAGCAATTGCCGCCCAACCGAGCCCAGGATGGGATAACGCCGCCATAAGGAGGGAGCAGCTGGAGGACCCAAACATTGGACAGCTACTACGTGATGTGGAGTCCGGCCAGAGACCAGTATGGGCCGATATCGCCAACCGTAGCACCACTTACAAGACCTACTGGGCCCAGTGGGAATCCTTCACTGTCAAGGACGGTATCCTGAAGAGGATTTGGGAGTCGGCCGATGGAAGGACCCGCATAGAACAACTTGTCCTGCCCAGGAGCAAGGTGAAGGAAGTGCTGGAGGAGACTCATGCTGGAGTGACTGGAGGCCACCTGGGAGCCAACAGGACGCTGGACAAGTTAAGGCAGAGGTTCTATTGGTTGCATCAGAGAACCGACACGGAACAATGGTGCCGAAGATGCGACACCTGTGCAGCCAGTCGCGGACCAAGGACCCGCAGCAGGGGAGCCATGCAGCAGTACAACGTGGGAGCTCCTTTTGAGAGGATCGCCATCGACGTTGCTGGACCGTTCCCGGTCACGGATCGCGGGTACCGCTACCTGCTAGTCGCCATGGATTACTTCACAAAATGGCCAGAGGTGTACGCGATTCCCAACCAAGAGGCTTCGACGGTGGCCGACGCGCTCCTTGACAACTTCATCTGCCGATTCGGGGTGCCCCGGGAATTGCATAGCGATCAGGGGCGCAACTTCGAATCCAACCTGATGGGAGAATTGTTCGAGCGTCTGGGGGTGCATAAAACCAGGACCACTCCCCTCCACCCACAGTCCGATGGTATGGTGGAACGCTACATAAAAACCTTGGAAGAGCATCTGCGGAAGGTGGTGTCCAACCATCAACGAGACTGGGATGCCAGAGTCCCACTGTTCCTCTTGGCCTACAGAGCTTCGGTCCACGATACAACAGGGATGACACCGGCAAACATGGTCTTCGGGAGAGAGCTGCGCCTGCCCTGTGATCTGCTGTTTGGCACGCCACCCAGCGCCGACCAGCCAGCAACTGACTATGTGGCAGAACTCACCGAGAAGTTGAATGGAGTTCACCAACTGGCCAGAGAGCACCTCAAAATGGCCAGCGACAGGATGAAGGTGCGCTACGACAGATTGGCCAACTCTGCAGGATTCCAGGAGGGCGACCTGGTGTGGCTGTATCGACCTACCAGGACCAAAGGGAAATCACCAAAGCTGCAGCGTGCCTGGGATGGACCATACCGCGTGGTGACCCGGATCAACGACGTGGTGTACCGGATCCAGCGACAACCTCGAGGGAAGATGATGGTGGTGCATCTGGACCGATTAGCCGCCTACCAAGGGACTGCCCGGGACGAGCAGCCCTAAGGAGGGGGCAATGTGACAGCGACGTGAGAATCGAACTCACGACCAGCGTCCCGCAAGAAAGCAGATCGCACAGGCTCCACGGAACATTGACGTCGCGCGGTGGAGAGAAGAGAGAGGGTGTATTACGTCACGCGACGAGTCCGCGCGCGCAGCTGCTTACGGAGGGAAGGGGGAACGGACCTTCCCGGCCCTTCCAGAAATGTCGATGTAGAGATATTGAGATAATTCTCTACACACCTGTAGAAGGTTCTCGCAACTATGATTTTGCTATAAAAGAGCAGGCGCCAGCGAACTAGAGAGTTGTTGTAGAGTTTTCAGTTATTCCGTCAGTGAGTAAGCCAGAGCAAGCAAGCCAGAGTTCGACTCGAGTGTGCGTCCGCATCTGCGTCAGCATCCGAAGGCCTGAGTTCGAGTGCAGTGGACCGCAGTTGGAGGGACCTGAGTTCGAGTGCAGTGGACCGCAGTTGGAGGGACCCGAGTTCGAGTACAGTGAACTGTCTCTGAAGGTCTGTGGTTCGAGATACTGTGAACTCGAGTGACTGAGATAGAAGAACTGTGAACTGAGAACTGATAGTTCTGATTTGTAAATAGTGCTTTGTAAATATTAGTTAAGATTAACAGTTCATTGTTGTTCGTACTAGTCCAAGTAAATTGTCATTGTCGTCGGTGGAGTGCTATAACGAATACTGTGTTGAGTGAAGATCCAATTGTTGACGAGAGCGTTTAAGGTGAATTGTAGAAAGGAATTATTGTTGTGACGAATAAATTACATTGTTGTTACTAATAAAACTCACAATATGTATGTGCCAATGAATTTGAATTGTTTATTTGTTGTACATAACTTCAGCAAGGGGACAGCTCTGGTGTACGTAATATTAAAGCGCAGTTTCGATTTGCGTAATTCTGAAATTAAGGACCAAAATTGCCCTTAATTTGAATGAATATCTTTCGTTATCATCACACTCCTGACTTTATGTTGACCCCATGTTACGGAATTTTTGTCAGAGTTGTGCATACTGAGTAGAGTAAAAATTGTGTAAGATACAAAAGTCAGTCCGTGCCAAGAGTAAAAGTCTTTAAAAGGAAACAATAATACAAAAAGATACTTTCATTATACGAAATGCGCTTGCACTATATTATAAATCTCTCGGATTTCTGCTGAGACTTCAACGAGTGAAAAAAAGTAATCGCGAGATTCAATGTTTGTGCTGCAGACACCTAGACCAGATAGAGAATTTGACGGAGAACAAAGTAATAAAGGATCGATGCAAATGAAACATTGAATAAATATATAAAAAATGAAAAGGCTAGTTCAAAGCCACCTTGGGGTTGAACCACTGAAACTTCTACAGTATTTCTATGTTTCAACTAATCATCAGTACCAGCATTATAGCCATCATCTTTATCACTCATCATTCTGCATGAAATACTTTGAAGAATGAACAGAAAAATCAACGTCTTCAAAATACTCTTTTTATAAAGAAATTGAAACGTTACAATTAAGCAATTAAGTGACTTGAATAATCACTACTATCCCAGTTTCTGTCGTCCTAATTCTAAAATTCCTATGTCTGCACTATCAGTAAAGAGCATTGAAAGCAATTCAGGAGAAGTGTAGTCTTGATTTATTCTATTGCAGGTAATGAAATGATTTCATAGCTTTTCTAATGTCTGTTTTACCTTTGTGTTTAGTTGAACAATGGAAAGGGAGGAATGCTTTCTTTTTTGTTGGGATCAATCCATAAGACTGACTGCTCATCACCAGCAATGAAACAAGTCCAAATCATAATCCACAATTGCTTTGCCCTTCATTTAGGATATTGTAATATATTCACTATTTTTGCCTCATACACATTCACTTACAAATGGCTTTTAAGGAACCCAAAGGTTCATTGCCGCCCTCACATAAGCCCGCCATCGTCCCTATCCTGTGCAAGATTAATCCAGTCTCTATCATCATATCCCACTTTCCTCAAATCCATTTAAATATTATCTTCCCATCTACGCCTCGGCCACCCCAAAGGTCTTTTTCCCTCCGGTCTCCCAACTAACACTCTATATGCATTTCTGGATTCGCCCATACGTGCTACATGTCCTGCCCATCTCAAACGTCTGGATTTAATGTTCCTAATTAAGTTAGGTGAAGAATACAATACGTGCAGTTCTGCGGTGTGTACCTTTCTCCATTCTCCTGTAACTTCATCCCTTTTAGCCCCATATATTTTCCTAAGAATCTTATTCTTAATCTCTGTTCCTCTCTCAAAGAGAGAGTCCAAGTTTCACTATCATACAGAACAACTGGTAATATAACTGTTTTATAAATTCTTGCCTCATATTTGTTTACTTTAAGTGCCTCATGTGGCTAATCGGAGATGTATGCAATGGAGGGGGAAAGGAACTACCCCATTATTTCTTGGCCTAGTTGCCTCATAAGTGGTGCCTTATTGGTATAATTTGTGAGGTTCAGACCTGTTTTCAGATAGTTGACTAAACAGCAACAAACAATATGTGCTCATTTACCACTGTACCCAATAAAGAACATTTGTTTCTTAAAAATAAAACGAGTATAATAACTCACAAAATTGTTTTATTTTCTCATTATATATAGTATGTTGAAAGTATCGTGACCCTACCAAAGTCCATACACTGATGAAAAGTGTCTTTCCCATTCCACTGTTTATCTGTTTGTGAACAATTTTTCAACTAAAGTAATGGATGAGTATTTTGTACTCAGTACCTACAGGGAAACACTTTAAAGCAGTGGTTCCCAAACTTTCTGAAGGAGTATCCCATTTTTAGGAGATACTTTTGTTCTTCCCTCCCTCACACAGCACCGGTATTTAATCCCATTCGAAAAATACAAACTCTGTGAAATCGAAAACAAAGAGAATTTTACCCGAAACCCGTCGATACCACCTAAAGAACGACCAAAATACTAGTAGGCCTATATGGTGCAACAATTATACGAAATATTATGTAAAAAACATTTCTAGATGCTTCAAACTATTACCGCCATGGCGCTGCGGTAATAGTTCAATAAACATGGAAAAAGATGCTTGCGCTATTTGTTACTCAACGGGTTTATAAAGGAACTTGATTTCTGGTCGATATCATTTGAGGAAAAAAAAGGAAGAAATTTAATTCATTCCACTCTATTAAAGCAGTCACAAGTGAAAAATTTAGCTGTATATTAAACAGGATTGTTTCCGATCTCTGATAACGAATTTGAATAACATCACGTGCCCCAGGAGTCACACGACAGCTGAACTGTGGCGCAAGGTGACAGACCAGTAGTGAGTGATCTCATAGTCAAAGTGCACGGCGACTCACAGGAGAAATTTCCAAGAAAATCGAGCCTTTTTCAGAGGGGTACACTACGACTCTTTCCAATGCCAAGTGAAGTTAAGTGAAAATAAAAGAAGCCTGCAATAAAAGAGGTCTCGTTATTTTCAAGAAAGGCAACTTCTGTGTAATTAATAAGATTGGTAAAGCGCGAATGGAATTAATTTGTATAATCTCGTGAGGTGCGGCGACTTGTGACGGGGGGGTAGATTTGTTTGCTTGTTCCACTCTGGAATTAATCCCATCCGAGCTTTGCAAGCCTTATTAGGTACACGCAAGACGCCTTTCTTGGAAATAACGAAACCACGTTTTTTGCAGGCTCCTATGATTTTCAAGTAACTTTACTTGGCATTGAAAAGAATTGTTATGTACCTCTCCCAAAAAGGCTGGATTTTCTTGGGCATTGCTACTGTGATACACCGTGCACTCTTATTATGAAATCACTCACTACTGGTCTGGCACTTCTCGCCGCAATTCAGCTGTCGGTGTGATTCCTGACGCAAATGACGTCATTCAAATTCGTTATCAGAGATCGGAAACAACCCTATAGACCTCCGACAAATACCGAGTTTGTTTTTGAGGCCACACAATTAAGTTTGCACAGTTTTAAAGGATATATTTTTGAGAATTTTTCTCAAGAAACTGAAAACAATTATGACATTCACAAATGGACAATATGTCTCTTTTTACGCATTTGCGTTCAACTGGCTGGAATTGCAGAAAATATTAAGGGACAACTCACTGAAATATATACCTACTAATGGAATGTTCAAACTACATTTTTCCGCAGAATTTAGACCAGATTTGAATGAAAAGAATTCAAGAATAACTCTAGCTTGCAAAAGAATCTCTTGCATATAACCTTGTATTTATACAACATAAGTTTTTCGTCTATGATTATCGCCAAAAGAAAAAGAAGAAAACTACTTGAACTTGAAAATCACTGTATATGTATCAAATATAGGGTCCAGATCTGAGAAGCTACTTTCTAAAAATCAGACATATTTATGGCATTAATTATTATTTTTTTAAATTTATAAGTACTGAAACATTTTTTTATATTTATGTTCAACGTTGTTTGTGTATATGTTTATAAATTCAGAATTAATGTTTGTTAATACGGCGTTTTTCTTATATTTTATAAATCAACTGGCGACCTCCTTCAACTCTTTACACGACCCCCACTTTTGAAAAAATTTCTTTAAAGAATAGAAAATGGTAAGTAACTCAAAACTGTACTTTATTTAAAAATAACAATGAACTAACTAAAAACAACAAAAATTAGAGGAGACTCGGCTAATTCTGCAATATTAAGACGTAAATAAATATCATATTTTTATCAAAATGTTTATTGAAAAACATTATCAAGGTATGTAGACATGGACGAAACCTTTCATTACCAGATGAGATAAAGAGATCTATTAAAATGCAAATATATTTAGTTGTACATACATTACAGTTGGAAAAGAACTCGGGTAATTCCGCAACACTGCGGATAAATCCGCAATAGGACTTGGCTAATTCCACAGTCGTAAATAATCATGAAATACATTATGAAAGTAACATAAAAGAAACAATTTACATGTATATGTAACAATGCTCACTTTCTTTACAGCTGTGTAGCAAAACACGAAAAACAGCCAACTTTCGATGTTTCACTGTATTGCCGACAGAGGTGTCGACCATCCTTCATTTTTTTCTATAGCACTGCAGAGGACATGCCTCCTGTTGACAGCGTCTCAAAACTTACGTTCACGCTATTGTAAAGCCGCAGTAAAATCATATATGCACTACTGCGGAATTAACCGTACTGTGGAATTAGCCGAGTTTCCCCTACACTAAAAATTGTATTTTACTTTATGCTCGACCATGCCGGAATGTAGTAATTATACACCTGGTAGCAGCCCTTTAATGGACCTCATTAAAGTACAGCTATTTATTAAAGTTCAGGTGTTCCGCCAATCAGAAAATACCATTGTAGCAATATGAAAGCGCAAGTATCGATTATTCTCGGATATGCAATCGAAAGACAACTAGTTCTGTTACTATAATAATTAGCGTAAATTGTAAATAATATTCAAATAAATTCAATTTGTCATCTCGTTTTTCAATGTCTAATTCAATTTCAAGGTTATATCAAAATTAATGTTTATTTTACTCTCTAGATTATATCAAGGTCAATGTCGACATTTGTTTCTCGGAAAAAAATCAATATTTTCGCGTCTGCGCACATCTCACTATTTACGAGGTATTACACAAGGTCAGTTCCGCTCCTCAGTCAGATAAGAATAACATGAATACTTGTGACTAATTTCAAGTTAGAAATATGGTAGAGCATAAAAAGACGTATGAAACTTGACTATAATGGTAATTAAGACGCTCGTATGAAAATTATGAAACTCGCTTGCGCTCGTTTCATAAACATACTTGCGTCTTAATTACTACCATTATAGACTCGTTGCATAATGTACTATAAAATAACTTAAAATGGTGCTTTACACAAAAGACACTCTTTTAATGATGGAAAACTCTATACTGAAATAACCTATAGTGTGTTTTGTGTATTTGTCAAAATGTCAGTGCACGCAGAATATAAAAAAATAAACGTGTTTAGTTTATGATTGGGTTTTAACGCGATGATATACAATGCAATGGTGTCAATTCAGTCAATGCTGACGACCTTCTTCCTGCACTTCCTTTGTTTCTTGGTTTTCCTGCTATTAAATTCGAAAGAACATGACTCGCTCAAGAGCTATATATCGACTTTTCTAGCAGAAAGTTAGCATCACGATGTTGTAGATGATACTCATTCTCTCGCCATCCTTAAAGGCTAATTTTGTGTACGTCCGATTAATACAAACAGCAGGTCCCAGCATAATGCTAGTGAAAGTCACGAAATACTTCTCGTGAGCCATTATTGGGACATGCTTTATACCGAGGGTCACTCGCGAGCCTCGATGTGGAACGAAAGATAAAGAGGGCCCCGTCTGTGGTGAAAGAGATGTCAACTCGCAGAAACGTCATCATTACTCTCGTGTGCTAATGCTTGTAGGTTGTCTGACGACGCGGCAAGCAATCAACGATGAGAGTAGTTGACATTTCTATTAATTGTAGAATGTTTTCCGAAAGGCAAAAAAATCTACGCATACAGAATTTCTCATAACTCGTCATTAATAACTTTTAAGCCAAATTTCTTACTTTAATGATATAGGTCACAGAGGTCAGGCCTTGAGCGGCTATACCGTGAGAAGTTTACCTCTGAAGAAACCCGTATGAAGTGTGTAACGAAGTGAGGCTTTTTAATCGCTTTCTTGTTAGTTACAATATAGCAAACATTTTTGAAAATCTTTGACAAGGGCAGTCATCCAAATTCCCTTACAGGTTCACTAAGCAAAGTACGACATTAATATCTCCTTTTAATTCTTCAACTCTGTCGTCATTCTTCCTTGCCTGCTTTGTTCTTCACCTTTTCATTTCTTCTTCTCTTGCACTTCATGTTCGTTTTTTCTTTTCCTTCTCTACTCGCTTGTTTCCCCTCTTTATTAAATTTTAATCCTCATCTTTCTTAATTTCCTTCTTCTTATTTTCTTTCAGACAATCTTCTTCCGTAACCTTCTTTCTTTCTTTTTATTTTCCATTTTAATCTTCAGAAATTGTCTATGCGGGTGACGTGAATATGTTACGAGAAAATCCACAAACGAAAAGGGAAAATAGAGAAATTTTACTTGAAGCAAGTAAAGCCATAGGTTTGGAAGTAAATCCCGAAAAGACAAAGTATATTATTATGTCTCGTGACCAGAATATTGTACGAAATGGAAATATAAAAATTGGAGATTTATCCTTCGAAGAGGTGGAAAAATTCAAATATCTTGGAGCTACAGTAACAATAATAATAATAGTAATAATAATAATAATAATAATAATAATAATAATAAAAAGTAATTTCGATAAACACTTATTTAAGTGACTAGAGTAGGTGAAATATGAGTACATAATATAATACCAAAGCGACCTCTGATTGAGATTCTGGCTGATATTATGTAATCTAATATAAGGCAGTACATCTCACTTGGCGATATGTGTCAGAGGAAGAACAATTGTTTGTATGCACTCGGGAGGAAATTAAACGCAGAATAAATATGGGAAATGCGTGTTATTATTCGGTTGAGAAGCTCTTATCATCCAGTCTGCTGTCCAAAAATCTGAAATTTAGAATTTATAAAACAGTTATATTACAGGTTGTCCTTTATGGTTGTGAAACTTGGACTCTCATCTGAGAGAGGAACATAGGTTAAGGGTGTTTGAGAATAAGGTGCTTAGGAAAATATTTGGGGCTAAGCGGGATGAAGTTACAGGAGAATGGAGAAAGTTACACAACACAGAACCGCACGCATTGTATTCTTCACCTGACATAATTAGGAACTTAAAATCCAGACGTTTGAGATGGGCAGGGCATGTAGCACGTATGGGCGAATCCAGAAATGCATATAGAGTGTTAGTTGGGAGACCGGAGGGAAAGAGACCTTTAGGGAGGCCGAGACGTAGATGGGAAGATAATATTAAAATGGATTTGAGGGAGGTGGGGTATGATGATAGAGACTGGATTAATCTTGCACAGGATAGGGACCGATTTCGGGCTTATGTGAGGGCGGCAATGAACCTTCGGGTTCCTTAAAATCCATAAGTAAGTAAGTACTATTATTATTATTATTATTATTATTATCATCATCATCATCATCATATTTCTTACCAATGTTTATTATTGTGACACTAACATTACTTATCCAACTTTCATTATTTACTTTTATGTTGTTTTAGGATCTAGATATTAATGTAATAACTATGTAAGCCAATTGTATTCTATTAGAATTAAGTCTGGCTGGGGGGAAGAGAAGGCCTACTGGCCTTAGCTCTGCCAGATTAAATAAATAAATTATTATTATTATTATTATTATTTATTTATTTATTTATTTTTAATCATTTTTAATTATTTTATATTATATAATAATTTAGTTTATATTATATATTCTTGTTAATTTTAAAGAAAATATTTCCTACAATATTAAGTCCAGTTTCACTCATTCAATTCAATTCTGTAAATTTCCATTGGTCTTGTTTATGTCAACATTTTCACTTTGGAAATATAACATTGAAGTGCTGTGTTTTTTACGGAGGAGGGACCTGACTTCTGGAACAGACTTGCTTGTAAATTTATGAAACAATTATGATGTAACCATTGCGGTTATGATTGTTCATATTAATAGTCGACTATGGCGGTTAGGATTGTGTTTTATACATTTTTGGTAATACCATACACAACGATATTGTGACTTTATGCTTTTGTATTTTTATTCTCAGTCGACCTGTACACTTGGGCGTAACGAAAAAAAAGTTATGAAATTCAAAACCTAAAGGTGTAGTAGAATATGAAAGACTAGAATTAACGGGTTACTGAAAGTATTGTTAAGATGTTCTATATTAGAAAGAAAATGATTCTTCTTGTACAAAAACAATGAAGGTAGATTGTTTTAATAATTTTGAAATGTATACACAAAAATATATAAATAAAAATATAAATTTGCTACGTTTGTTTGAACCTAAATGTAAAACCAATGCAGCTTATTATCATAGCATGAGTCAAGGTCCTAGGTTACTATACAAATTTTATTCTAATAATATTTAAACCACTAATCCTCTCCAAATTAATAATACAATTTTAAAAAATTGTATTGGATTTATTGCTGGGTTTAAAGATATTTAACACTTTTTAATTTGTAATTTATTCACTGTCAATTTTATTTTGTTTGTATTGGAATCCCCTCCTGAACACGAGCCTTACTCATTCAGGAGTGGGCTAGTTTATATTATACTATATTAACTTGTAGTCATTTGTAATTTACTATAATTAAATAAGTAAATAAAATAAATAAATGTTTTAATAGGAGTATTTTCTGTATTGACTCGCTCAATAGATAAGAATCAAATCAAAATAATGATTTTAGTGATAAATATTATTATTACTATTATAATTATTATTATTATTATTATTATTACTATTATTATTATTATTATTATTATTATTATTATTATTAATTACTACATACAACTGATTCGGTATGGGTTATTTTTGTCTGCTGTAGTAATATTTTCTTTAATTTCTCTTCATTCTGGGTGTGACAGAAACTATTGAGTCTATATAAAATATTAAATATTGTTGCAGTGAATTATAATTATTCAAAGTGTAACTACTGTATAACACTGACTATTACACTTTTACTACGTCACACTACTTTTGACCAATAAAACGGTACGAAAGGACGTCTTTCAACCAATCATGGCTGCTTATCGCACAATTTTATCGCGTCCCTAGCATTTGTTTAATTTCATCGCGTCCCTAGCATTTGTTTATTTTTATCACTACCCTAGCATTAATTTCTTTGTTTGCCAACATTTCAAACTGCACTGGTCTGGATGTCAAAAAAACAGAAAATTACAAACCACTCCAGTCGATGCACAGCACTTTCAAATATGACTCACATTGGCATTCAAGAACAAGAATTAATCAAGATCACTGGTCACAGCTATGCATCTTCCCTGAAACCCCATTTACAATTCGGAAATCCTGAATAAGTTGAGGTATACACCATGTAAATCACCGAGTTCACTTCTTTTACGCACACGTCCAATATAACATCAACTGAACCACCAACCACTAAAACATTCAAATTTGAAAATTGTACCTACTTTCAATAATTGTTTCTTTTAAAATTATTCATGTTTATATTTTTATTTCATCATCGTTAATTAAAATGTTTCTTGTTTATTTCATCATCGCTAATTAAAACTTTTCTAACACTCGTTTATATTATTTAGGTCATGTTATAGCTTCTGCTATATGATACTATGGATAGTCACGTATCAGAGATTGTTTAATACTAATATTTATTGAAAATCATGTCAAGTGACGTTGATTACTGGGATCGGGATAATTGAAGTCGAATGCAACTGTTTTAATGAAAAAAACTGAAACTGAATCAACAAAGCCTTCTTGACCAGTAACAGTCAACAGAGTTCAATGAAGATTCCATAAATGGCACAACAGATAAGAAAACAGCTATTCATAACACACTACTGCCATGTACTAGCGTAATATTTATAATGTTGAGATGGTACATATATGAAGACAGTTTTGTATTTTCGTAAGTCAATTAATATTTTATTCTATTGGAGTACTTCGTTACTCCTAATCTTTATATACTTTCTTCTAATCGTGTAATAGTCAATCAAATCCCACTCGAGTTTTGATTTTCTCTAGATAAATCAAAACCTCTAGTGAGATTACTGTTGATAATAATAATAGTTAGCTATACTCTTTTTTGAGTTACGAGTATAAATGCATCGGCAGAACGCTATATACTGCATTTAGTGAACTAAAGTATATTATTTATAAGAAGTAACTAAAATTATGTGCATGTATATCACTAATAATTATTATTAATGTTTTAAATCTTATTTATTCACGTAGTGATAAAAGAATTTTTCCTTATGTCCAAGCAAAAATGAGGTCATGAAATCCAGATAACTACGTCGCTTGGTCACATCATATTATGACGTTGCGTTAGTATCTGCTGCTTCAGTTGCCTCTATAATCTGACTGTACAGCCTGCAGACGGTATCGTTCATATACAGAAAAAGTGGCGTGCTCAGCTGCCAGGCCCTCACTAGCCTTGGACGGGTAATACTGCAGTATGACGATAAATATAGCATATAAAACGGTATAAAAGTTTGGTGTTTTCTGCTTAGACTGTTTATATATCATGTCAAAGATCAAATATGAAAACTCATTTCTAAATTAATAAACTGTATGAAGAAAATAAAAGTATGGGTAATTTGCAGAATTTGTATAACAAATGACGTCCATCAATTCTTACCCTTCCCATTATTGCATTTATAACGATAGAGTTATAAATTTCTAACAGTGAGTAGTTTCAATACCAATGTAGTAAACGTCACAAGAATTATTTCCTTCATGTGAAATATTTCACGAGAATAAAATATAATTATCATAGTAACAGCTAAAATTCCGTGTCCATACTAGTTAAGTATTTAAAATGGAGCATGATTATGTCAGATAAAGGTTTATTTAGTAAAAAAATTAAAGAAATATTTGATATTATCAAAACTTCTTCATTTATGTCTAAGTTTATATTTCCTTAAATATGATTACATAATTACTATAGTCCAGTAAATCAGTCAGGTCTGTTACACCATTCTGTTCCTATGGATACAGTGTTGAAAAAGAAATCCCACAGATGTCAGCATAAGCTAGGATGATGCACAAAGAGCCACTTTGATTATACTCCTATGTTCACCCATTTTGATTTGGCGAGTTTGTGTGTCATACTCTTGCTGTGTTTTTTAGTCTCTAAGAGTGCATTTTTACTCTGTCAGATCTGTTTGTGTTGTGTTTTTCACAAATAACAACATATAACGTCAAGATCAAGAGGACATAATAGTACACGTGTGCAGTAATTAAGTTGCTATTTTGAAGATTTTTAAACAAAAAAAAAATTAGTTTAGCACATGCTTATGTTTGTTTTGTCATGTATGTTACCTGTCAGATCTGTTACTCCATATCATGTCTGTTACATCATTCAAAACAGTGCCTTAATTTTTTCTAATTATCTATCATTAAAGAAACTAACACTCAAATATCTACACCTTAAGGTCTATCTACTAAGACAATTGTTACTGAAAGAATGGTTTTCTGTTAGTTACTGAAGAAGTTATTATCTTTATATTAGGTAATACATCTGACATTAAGATATTAAAATATTTGTTCATTTTTGATCTGAAGTTAGTTCTGTGACTATTCTAGGACCCATGTACTGTTTAAAGAATATCTGATATAAAAAGTAAAGTAATTCTATTTCTATAAAAGATCTACTGTCTTGCCCTATAACACATTTTACATTTAGTCGTGTCATTAGAGATTCATTCATACTTGTAGACAATGCTGTAAAGCAAAGTGATTGTATAGTGGCTGATTACTATGGCAGAGACATTGCACTATATTAATACATACAGAATATGCACTAAATAGTACTTTAATTTTGACGTTCTCAATCGTCCATTTGCTATACAAATTTTGCAAATGACCCACCTATGTAACTGATATGTCTTAATACTACTCGTATATTTGAGAATCAGTTATTTGACTCTCTATGCACTCAACATTTGTAAAAAAAAAATTGAGGCTTGCAGATTGCATTACATTCAGTACATATTATTATGTTTATGTGTACGTATTTTTACAATCACCTACTCCTATTTATTAATATAACGGAAGAGATAAATCAAATTCAAGACGAAATTTCAAATTTCACATTTTATTTTCACCAGCGAGTTTTCTCATATGGTTAACAGTTACCGTGAGGGCCTATGTTGGCACATGAAATCCAAAATATTACAACCATTGCACGAGGAAATAAATCCTTTGACTCCATGTAATATATTCTCGCAGCATGTAAAATACCCTCTTTAATTAATAAAATTTAATCTTGGCGAAATCTTAAGTTCATTATATTCCGTTCCCAACTCTTGAAAACTGAGATCGTCACATTTCTCTCTACTCGTTAAGAAATCAATAAGAACAGACTATATCCACAAATAACTGGGAAAAGAGACATACAATTGGACGGACAACAAATAATTTTTTCTGAGCGAAAAATGCTGAGAACGTGTAGGCTAATCTTCTAAAAAAAACCTTCGAATTATAAGCTATGCTTCATTCCAAAAACTAAATAAAACGAAAAAATTCTTAATCTTCCAAAAGTACTATAAAGTATAATTGTTAAAATAATTACAACAAACAAACATAAAAAATCTCATAACCATAATGAAAAATAGACTCCCTTGCTGTGATTATTAATACACAAATTTATAATCTTAATCAAATTAAACCAAAAGAAATAAAATCACTACCAAATAAGTGACTTAGGTTACCCCAATAAAATAAACCAGATATAGCAAACATAAATAAAAACATAAAAGAAATATTAATGACTGAAAAGTAGAAAGTAAAAAACTATGTTTCCTATATATTTACATAGTTTTCTTCTCCGTCAAAATTGAGGACATCCATAAAAATTAAAAAGTTATCCAACGAGGAGCAACTTTTGTGAAGATCCTTGAAAATATTCGATTTTCAATTCTTTAAAACATACCTGTTCAAGTTGTTTAAAATACTGTATAACTGGCTGCTTGGCATTTAGGGGTCACAGCTATGTAAGAAGGCTCGAAAGTCATCTTTCGTCGGAAATGTGATTTACTGTCTGCTATTTGCCTTAACAAGCCAAAAGATTAAACTGGTGCTGCCTCTAACGGCAAGGCATGAGAACAAGTGTTGCGCCGCGTTGCTTTCGATAGTCTGAGGCGAGTGATTCATATTTACACCTTCGCTCCTTGACACCCGTTTTTATTGTGGTACGTTACTGCTTCTGCCCAAGCACAGTATATTTATCATAGCTATTAAGATTCATAAACGTACGCTTAAGTTTTTTTCGTCCGAAACTTGTTTAAAAGAAGCAGTGGTGAGCGCTAACAGTTGAAATGAGGAGGGGGAAGATCAAGTACCTCAACTTAACCCTGGATGATAAAAAAGAAGACCTGCACCCACTGTCGGCCATCAAAAGAAGGCCATTAGTCACTCGAAAAAGTACAAAATTTCTGGGGCGTACTGAAGTGCCCCCTGTTCGAATTCTGACCACAAGCATTTATTTCATCTGAAGGTAATGGGACAATGCCCTCAAACATTGCCCATTGGAAGACGATATGCTTTAGGCTGCTATTACACTATCAAAGTTCTTTGACAAAGACTATGATAAAATATTTTATCAAAGATCTTTGATAAAATATAGGATTTGGGGTATATTACACTAGATAAAGTCTTTTATAAAATATTTTATCAAAGATAACCTAAAATTAAGAGCAAAAGCTCACCTAAAACTCGTTCCACAACAGTTAACACGTGTTCCGAGGATTTCTTAATACTAACATTTACGCGTTAAGTTTATGATTTGTTGATACTAATATTTACGCAGTAAGTTTATGATTTGTTGATACTAATATTTACGCGTTAAGTTTATGATTTGTTGATACTAATATTTACGCGTTAAGTTTATGATTTGTTGATACTAATATTTACGCGTTAAGTTTATGATTTGTTGATACTAATATTTACGCGTTAAGTTTATGATTTGTTGATACTAATATTTACGCGTTAAGTTTATGATTTGTTGATACTAATATTTACGCGTTAAGTTTATGATTTGTTGATACTAATATTTACGCGTTAAGTTTATGATTTGTTGATACTAATATTTACGCGTTAAGTTTATGATTTGTTGATACTAATATTTACGCGTTAAGTTTATGATTTGTTGATACTAATATTTACGCGTTAAGTTTATGATTTGTTGATACTAATATTTACGCGTTAAGTTTATGATTTGTTGATACTAATATTTACGCGTTAAGTTTATGATTTGTTGATACTAATATTTACGCGTTAAGTTTATGATTTGTTGATACTAATATTTACGCGTTAAGTTTATGATTTGTTGATACTAATATTTACGCGTTAAGTTTATGATTTGTTGATACTAATATTTACGCGTTAAGTTTATGATTTGTTGATACTAATATTTACGCGTTAAGTTTATAACACCATGGATGAAGAACAGTATTATGCTTGTTTACCTACAATTAGTTTAATTATTACATAAGCATTTTAATGAAAAATAAATAGAAAAAGAAACGCCTGTGAGCTAAACCGTGGATTGCAAAACGTGATAAGAGAGGTATCCACCAGAACGTATTGAAAGAGCTGCAATGCGAGGACTTAAAAAGTTGTACAAATTAATACAGAATATTGTTATTATATATATATATATATATATATATATATATATATATATATATATATATATATATATATTATACAAATTATTTATTTACAACATTCAATTTCCTTCACACTCCGACATCAGAATTTTTGTGTTAGCAACATTCCAGTTATATTTGCGTTCCGCCTTATTTGTTTCAAGGCATATAAATCTTTTATCAGAGATAATAAGATGCACTTAAATTTTATGAAAGATCTTTTATCAAAAAAGCTTTTATAAAAGAAAACCCATTACACTGCCATATATTTTATAAAAAATCTTTGTCAAAGAACTTTGATAGTGTAATATCAGCTTTAGGTCCATTAAGCCGCTTGCGGGACACGGATGTACAGCTCTCTATTTTCAGAAGGGCGTCCTGCCATTTTATATCTCAACGAAAGGTTCCCTGAACGCACTTTCTATGCGACTGGATCCCAGATCCAATGTACAAGTTGGCCTTTAAAAAAAGAGGGAAATACTTCGCTTTTATTGACATTAAACCATATTATATAACATTTATTTACAATACTCGATTTCACACTAGCGTTCAAAGATATTTTACCCACGATTTTATGATCGAGTAACCGAACTTTCCAACCACGGGACAACACAAAATCAAAGACATAAAACTGAAAAACTTTGAAATAGTTCCGCTAGTTGTCAATAGGTGGGACTATTATTGGGACGGTAAAAAAGTGTTAGGGAAAATGATTATGTAGATTAAGCATAAATTATTCTCATGTTGACAACATTATCAGTTTCCGGCTAAATCCAGCGTTGTTTTACAATCAGTAGAGTGTTATGAGAAATTGAATTCTATAATGCGTATAATTCTATAATTTACATGCTATTCGTAACACTGATTATTATCTTCGCCATCTATTCATTGAAGCAGTAACTGAAGAAATCACAAATACACCAATAAATTATCGATCACTATCGATTAGTAGGGTCAGATGCCTTTGAACGTCAGTATACAGTAGTGGCAAAAGAAAAAAAACCGGACCGACCCTTGTAGCTGATTTCAGAGCCTTGTTCACTCCAGAGCACGATAGATTGGTAACTAAGACTTTCGTGGTTCGAATCCTGCCTGGGAAGGAAACTTTTGTTTTTGTTCCTTATTCAAATTTATTCCCAATACTTTTCGATTGCTGGTAAAATTAATTAATAAATTTGAATAAGGAACCAAAAAAAGTTTCTTTCGCAGGAATCGAACGACAAAAGTCTTAGTTACCAGTCTATCGTGCTGTGCAGTGAACAAGGCTCTGAAATCAGCTACAAAGGTCGGTCCGGTTTTTTTGCCACTACTGTACAATAGCAAATAATCATTATCCATATAGGTAGCCACCTAAAAGGTCTAGGATTAGAAAGGGAGACTGTTCATTCAGGGCTGCGCTCGGACTAGGATGCGATTCTCGCTTAGGTTGATCATCTAGTTGGGTTCCTCTGAGGTTTTCCTCAACTGTGAGGCGAATTGACAAGTAATTTCTTGGCTAAACATCTGACTCATCTCACCAAAATATTACTTCGCTATCACAATAATTCTATCGACACTAGACAGTACGGAGTAGATACAGTGTTCGTAAATAGCCTAACCTATTACAAATTATATACGTCGAATCTAAATTTAGAGATTTATGCTTTCACATTGATTGAGTTAAAGCATACATTGACTCTAGAAATGTCAGATTTCTACAAATTTTTGGTAAATAACGTTTCCCCTCAACCGTAAGGCAAGTGCCAGGAAATTCGGGCCACAACATCCCTGAATATGACCAGTTTCATTCATCACCAAAATCATATTCATAACAGATCAGTAATACGTCTACAGACGTCATCTAGTTCACAACAATAGAACCAGTACTCAACAATACTACACAGGCCTTCGGATTTCACCCAAAAGATTAAATCGCGATATAATCAGAGGTGTTAAAGCGAGTGTAAGTAACAGCAAACAAAAAAATAAGTAAAATAACAATCATTCCTAACAATTTGCGGTGATTAATATATATATATATATATATATATATATATATATATATATATATATATATATACACAGTAGAACCCCGATTATCTGTCACCCTATTAACCGATTGGTCGATTATCCGTCGCTTTTTTTTTTTTGCTGCAGAAATATATGAAGTATTGTATATTGTATTAGCACGTTACTTTATCTAGAAAGTGTTACTACAAGTCCTTTCCCTTACACAGTCTACTGTTCGAATTGTCGTACTCTATAACTTCTATATGAAATGTTTTCTACGGGTGTCAAAAGAAATCTTCTTGTGCTAAATATCGAAAAGAAAAAGTGTAAATAATTGAATGGTTTGGGGAAAGACAAACTGTGGCTCCTTTCGCAACAGAATACGAGTTTGGAGTGTATGAAGTATGTGAATCCACAACACGAGATCTTGACTGTTATACCTTTCCACCGGCAGCCATTACAAGGAGTGTTTCCTTGCCCCTTAAAAACCCGTCGTTGACAACGAGAATTAAATTAGTGAACTTGTGATCCACTTGTTAAGTACAAGTCCATAGAGGAAATTACCAAAGTATATTATTCACTAAATTTACGAAAACCTTTTATGATACGGATTATCCAACTTTTTCGATTAACCGTTCACCCCACCCCATTCATTACCACGGATAATAGAGGTCCTACTGTATATATATAAATTTTTTTGGTTGGCTATTTTTTTTGACACAGCTTAGTCTTAGAATGATTTAAGAGTTTCGTTACTTACTCTTACTTGATTTCTGTGACAAAAATGACAAATTTCATTATGGAAAATAACTTTACACATAAATATGTGGTACCAAAATGCATAAAATACCTACGTATGTCATGATTTACAATTTGCGTTCACACCTGTGAACCAGGTGGCCCGGGTTCGATTCCCTGTCGGGGCAAGGCACCTGGTTGAGGTTTTTTCCGGGGTTTTCCCTCAATCTATTTTTTATTTATTTTATTTTTGTTTACTTTTTTGTATTTCTTTTTTTATTGGGGAATTCAACTGAAGTGAATTTATTACGGCAGGCAGAGTAACTATGTCATGCCCCCATGTTTTATATTGCTATCTGTGCACTTCATTACAACCAGGTACCCAGCTTCGAAGCCGTTAGACCTGTGAACTTACAGTGTATTTATTTTCCCCAATTATCATATTACAGGATTATCTAGAAATTAGCAAGTTCTTTGTGATAGTATAAGAGAAAGAGTGGGGGAAGGGAAGAGGGTGAAGGGAATCCCTCAACGAAAATGAGCAAATGCTGGGTAACTTTCGGTGCTGGACCTCGGACTCATTTCACCGCATTATCACGTTGATAAAGCATTGTAAAATAACCTACTAAAACAAAATAAATTTACAATTTGAGAAATCTGTTTCTTGGTAAAGAAATGTATATCATTCAGTTTGCTTCTGTGTGGAGATATATCAATCAGTTCAATGTAATTTTGTATCCATCAATTCTAACTGTAATTCAAGTGCAATGCTGCAAAGATCTACTGAGAATAGTGTTGCGAATAGCCAGAATTCTGACTCTTTTTTTGCAATATCTTGAAGCGAATTTTCAAAATCCTTATACAACTGATTTAATACTTTTAGGCATTCATTCAAATCGAATGTTTCTGCGGGGTGTATCACTAAATAGTTAAATTTTTACAATGACTGTATTTCAGCTGATGTTCCCATAACGATAACTTAGCCTTAAATGCTGTTCCTGAACAATATCACATTTTCTGCAGTATATTATGTAATTATCGAAGTCACATGCGTGACATAATTTGTAATGACGTTGAAGATGTTATTTTTTTCTTGGTTCAGTAGTTTATTGCATACTAAACGCTTAGAAGCACCCGTATACTGCATACACAGATACTGCAGTTCCCATTCGCTTTCGAAAACTGTAAGCCAGCGGTGACCAAAGCGAGTGTTGTGGTTACATCGTGTAGTCACAGACATTCAAACGGGTACGAGGAATTTTCTCTACATTGCTGAACCTTTCATTCACTTACTGAAGTCAAGCAGTGGCGGTTTCATGTCGCTCTACAAACTCTGTCTCTACAAGCAGTAAGACATGGTTTTGTAAAGAATGAGAAGGAGAACTTTTTTGTTGTTCTGTCAGACAAAATGTAGTATGTTTGTTTTGCTCAACGGTTCAATTAGAAGCATATACATAGAAACATTAAATGCCACGCTGATTAATGTATTATTATTATTATTATTATTATTATTATTATTATTATTATTACTACTACTACTACTGACCACTAAGTATGTGTTTCTATAATTCTTCTGTACGTGCATGAATATTGATATTTTTAGATCTTCTCCCTAGAAGGATAAAATTATCAGGTTTTATCTCAATTTTAATCTTCTTAATCTTTAGATGAGGTTAACTATTTATTAATTATTCATTTAATAATAATATTGTATAAAAACTGATTTAATATTATGTGCCAACGAACTGTTAATCGCCAGGAATTGACATATCTTAAATCATAGCCAGGAAGAGAAAGATGAGATAAATAAATGTAAGGAAGTCAGCTACCTAATGGGATTTCAAATATCTCGTGCTCTAAAGCCTTTTACTAGAACAGAATTTCTGAAAACAGTATTAATTAAAAGAGCTTAAATTACTTGTCCATAAGAAGTTTTTGATTTTGAAAAACTACGAATTTCTCGACCAAGTATCGAGAGAAGAATTTAGGAAATTCCTGAACATATTCAAGAGGAAGGGTAAAAAAAAAAAAAGAGAAGCAGCAAAAATCGAATATTATTCACTGCCTCTTGATGACAGCAGTGACATTACTGATACAGCAAAGTTTGAGATTTTTATCCGCGGGATTGATCAAGATGTTAGTACAGGAACCACCACTGGTTATAGTTTTCATGCCAAGTACCTTTCCTCCGTCTCCTTACTTCATAGGCTGTCCGTCGCGTGTAATCACTGCAGCTCGAGTTTTGGTCACCGCTGCTGTAAGAATAGAATACTTCCGCTTCTCCGGCTCTGATACACTTGATTTGTTAACATTCACAAGTGTATTCCACCATTGAACTCTGCAGCTAGGAAGGCGACATTACCTGCTCCGGTGGTCTTCATCTCATTTCTCTTGGAAATGTGACTTACTGACTTTTTGCAGTAAACCGACGATATGGCCATTATAAGTAAACGATAAGAAATTGTATGAACTTGCTATCCCTAAAGATAAGGTCCGGTCAAACAGAACGCGGACTGTCCGCGCGGACGGGAGGATCGCAGTCCGCCACGGACTGAGGAAGTCGAACAGAACGCGGACAGTGCAGGACGAACCAGCGTGGAAACAATAAATTGTTGCCAAGTGCAGTACCTACTCATCGTATTTTCTCGATTTGTTTATTTTTTTCTCCTGGATAAATTAACATGTCCAACAGCTCCTCAGATGAAGAAGAATTGCTTCTTCTGTTCGCTTTGAGCCGTTCATTAAAGCGGAAAAGGAAAAGAAAGTGGGTGCATGAAATAAATGATAAAGAGAGGAACTAGGCGAGTTTCACAGACTGGTTAATGAACTGACTTCGTTTGAAGACCGTTTTTTACGACTATTTTCGAATGTCTAAACAACAGTTTGAGGAATTACATAGCCTTATAGAACCAAAAATATTGAAAGTGACAACAAACTGGAGGAGACCGATTGGAACGAAGGAAAGACTAGCGATCTGCTTGAGGTAAATAAAAGATTTTCGTGTGTATTTTAAACTGTATTTATTACTAATCAACTGAAAAATAAGTATGAATATAGAAAAGAAAACACGTTTCAGAAAACAGTATTATTTCGTAGACAAAATTACTATTGAGAAGTACTGTTATTTCCCTCTTGCGGTTTATTTACGAGCTGCAGTACGTTTTCGTACAAAACTTTTGCAGAAGAAACAGTAGTGGCAAAAACCCTAATGACATCGAAGGTGTGGTAGCTACCTCCAGGTCAGTATAATTAATTTCATTGGAAGGATTATGTAGGCTATATAATTAGGATTATCTGATCAAGATGAGTTGGTTGAAAAGAAAGGAGACGACGGAGGTGGAGTCTGGATGCCGCGTATCATATAAATGAGCACATTCCCGCACAAATTCAATTAATTTTTCCGTTTCACCTGCCATTTTCTACGAGATGTCCGCCGCGAACTCTGTGGAAAACACAACTCCCTATTAGTCCGCCGCGAACCAGAACAGACCGCGGCGTTGGGCCGCGCGCTGTTTGACTAGGCTGATGCATTCTAACGTAATGCAGAGTTCGCGGCGGACGGTCCGCCAAGTCCGCGTTCTGTTTGACCGGGCCTTAACGTAGCCGATTGAACGGCGCTAACTTCCTTCCACGCATTTGAATGTGCTGTGGGGGCAGCGCCCATTCCTGTGCAGCAAACTCAGTTCCTTAGGAAGTTTAATGCGAGCTCCTTCGGAACTGTCTCACGCCTCGAAGCAAGGAATAATTGCAATCGCAGTGACAGGCTCGTCCGTCCGTCCGTCCGTCCGGCCTGCGCCCTGCTTGTTTCCTCGCTCCGGTGACTCTCGCCTTGACCCAGTTGCGTCACTGTGGCAACGGCCATTCCGTCATTATGGAATCCTCGTTCATTTGTTGTCTTTTTACATAGATTGGCATCACGCCTATGGAGAATAAGAACCAATCTTGGATCAAAGCGGTGTCCCCATTAAAAAAGTCGCCGTCGCCAGCGAAATCACGATTTATTAATGTGTGCATATTTCGAAATGAGAGATTCACGACATTTTGTGTTACAACACTTTTCATTGGGAAAATATTTAAAGGAATTGTTTTTTATGTTTGGACAGTTTCTGGCTTAATATGAACTCCATTTTTGATGGATCATAAGATTTGTAAGGTAGGCTAATAGTAAGATGAATTGCAGAATCGTCGTCGTCGTCATCGTCATCGTCATCAAAGCCCGAATTTCTAAGCACAATCAAACAGTAAAATAAGCAAGCAAATAAGCACGAAAAATGATGAAAATAAGCACCAAAACAAGCAAAAACGAATACATGGAAACAGTAAAATAAGAAGAAAAATGGTGCAAAATAAGCAAAAAGGAATA
This sequence comes from Periplaneta americana, assembly GCF_040183065.1. Taxonomy (NCBI): domain Eukaryota; kingdom Metazoa; phylum Arthropoda; class Insecta; order Blattodea; family Blattidae; genus Periplaneta; species Periplaneta americana. The sequence goes on along the minus strand of NC_091122.1, from coordinate 70,298,845 downwards.
CTGTACACGGAAATATGATAAATTTGTTTCGTAGAACTCTTACATTAGTATTATTATTATTATTATTATTATTATTATTATTATTACCTTATTGAAAAATGATGTATCACTAGACTAGACGGCATTTCAGAAGGCGGTCAGCTGCTACATGCGCCGTAGCATTTCTGGTATGTGATGTCACACGCTTGTACAGTAGCACCAATCAGAATCACTCCATAACAAGTATTTCCCGAGTTCGTTTGTTCACGTGTGAGTATTTCAATACATAGAATAAGTAAAACTAACATTTACTGTGTGTGTGTGTGTGTGTGTGTGTGTGTGTGTGTGTGTGTGTGTGTGTGTGAGATAAATAAATGGAAGAAGAGACTGTAACAAGACAGATATTGCACAGGCAGGTGCGGAAAGTATTATTTAAGGTGTATAATTATTTTAAAAACGTTGACGAGCACAACGCTGCCGGCCATCTTGATGCTGGCTGCAACGTTGCCAAAGTGCAAGAAACGGCTGCAGAAGCATGTGGTGTAGGATTGAGAACCGTGCAAAGAATATTGCTAGTGAAGGAATGAGGGTTTGTTTGGTGTCATGCTTACAGTAATCAACGGCTAAGGTCATTATTATCTTTTGATAATTTAAATTATCTCCTGCGCTATTTGTATTGCACGTGTGCGTGAGGTACGATGTGGCAATGTTGCACGTTGCCTTGCTCTCTCTATCTGTCTCTCTCTCGACGCAAATGCTAGCAGACTACTGCCTTCCGAATTGTCGTCGACTCTAGAACTCGACTGTTCACCCACATTGCTTTTAATCAGTTGCTGGTTTAAATTAGATTTATTAGTAATTGATTAAATGGCGATCTTACTCGTGTTAATTATGTAAGCATGTGCGGCTTACAGCTGTTTCGGTACTACTTGACACCATCCTCAGAGCCTTCTATGTCTCGGCGCCATTTGAACTTCGCTGCCTGTTGTGTGGGTGCGTCCGTGTCATGAAGAGTTGTGTCAAATAGTGTGTGTGTTCTGAAATTGATCTGTGTGTTGAGAATTTGATTAGGGTGTATTTTAGTGTGTCTGTATATTTCATATTGTTCTAGTGTGTTGAGTTTTGGTTTTTGGGTTGTATGTGTAGGATTTCCATGTCTGCATTTATGTTATTGTATGTGTGGTTAGCATTGGTTATGTGTTCGGCATATGTAGATGTATTGTGTCCTCTGGTTACTGCTTTGTATCGAGTTTGGAATGATCTGCCTGTCTGTCCATTGTACAAACTGTCGCAACTATTGCATGTGAGTTTATATACGCCTGTGTGGTTGTATTTATTTGTTCGTGTTGTTTGTGTGTTGAGATATGTTTAATACAAAAAATTATTGATCATATTGAAAAGTTTCTTGTCTGATTGAAACTAATTTAATTTCACTAAGTTTGATTATGAGATCCTATGTATTTACTTACTTACATACTTACTGCTTTTAGAGAACCCGATTAATCCAGTCTCTATCATAATACTATCTCCCTCAAATCTATTTTAATATTATCCTCCCATCTATGTATCGGCCTCCCAAAGGTCTTTTTCTCTCTGGTCTTCCAACTAACACCTATATACATTTCTGGATTCACCCATACGTGCTACATGCCCTGTCCATCACAAAAGTCTGGATTTAATGTTCCTAATTATGTCAGGTAAAAAATACAATGCGTGCAGTTTTGCATTGTCTAACGTTCTCCATTCTCCTGCAACTTCATCCCTCTTAGCCCCAAATATTTTCCTAAGCACCTTATTCTCAAACACTCAATCTCTATTCCTCTCTCAAAGAGAGTCCAAGTGTCACAACCATACAGAACAACAGGTAGGCCTAATATAACTGTTTTATAAATTCTAACTTTCAGCTTTTTTGAGAGCAGACTGGATAACAAAAGTTTCTCAACCAAATAAAAACAGGCATTTCCCATATTTTAGAATTAAATAAAAGCAATGAACCGAACTAAAAACGTGAGGGGCAAAGTTTTTCGGATAAAAATAGAGCCCTCTTATTAAACATCGTGGAAGGCTTTATGAATGTAATATACCGCTTGTCTATCCAGAATGCGTTTGTCGCTAAAGGCTGGTTCACATTAAACCGAGAATGGAAACGACAACGGGAACGAGAACGGAAATATTGTTAAAATAAATGTATTTAAATGTGAGCATTCACAATTAACTTTTGTGAATGCCCACATTTAAATACATTTATTTTAACGGAACGAGAACGGAAATAATGTTAAAATAAATGTATTTAAATGTGGGCATTCACAAAAGTTAATTGTGAATGCTCACATTTAAATACATTTATTTTAACAATATTTCCGTTCTCGTTCCCGTTGTCGTTTCCATTCCCGGTTTATTGTGAACCAGCCTTAACTATACCCGTCAGGGTTGCCAGATAAAGGAAACGCAACCGTCGTCCAACTTATGACAAATGTCGTACTTCAGCATAAAATTGATATTTGATATGCACAATGACATTTAGCACTCAAATTATCTACCATTTCTTGTTTGACACTGTCATCTCCGTAAAGCATGCACGATGACGCTTGGTCGGAAACAACATTATTATATTGAAAGTCAGCAGAAACTTTACCTTTGCTCAGAGCGACTGATGACTTCCTCAAATTAATCTATCTGCAGTCGATTCAGATCCAACGCAATTATAATGTCGGCGCGTTCTTCTTAATGCTACTGCGGTACTATTTCATTGACGAAATATTTCACTTGTTGAACATACATTGAAGTCAGCAGATCTCTGAACTCAGGTTACTTTCAAATAACCGCACCGTACATGAAACCTGGAGCTCAAGATGACGAATTATGACTTTCAAGGAAAGTGTAGTTACTAGACATGAACAACGATCGAGGAAACGAGACTAACAGCGCTCGCAAAGCCGAAAACCCGCACGACAATGTTGTATTACGTCGCGTCCTTGACGTAAAGACTGGTTGTGAGTGTTCCGAGACTCGAGATGGATCACTCCCGAAGTCCCGAAGACAGCAGTTGTTTATACCAGACTGAACTTTTATCTACTTTGGCACCTGTTATATATGTATAAACAATCAAGTAGCCTATTTGAAACATCATCTCTACCTTTTAGTGTATAATAATCTGTTCTCCAGTCTTTATTTAATTACTAGGCCCTTATTTAAAAGGCTAGGAATTTTCTTTTCACATATTTAAGATCAAACGTGCAATCTCAAGTAAAAAGATATTAATGTCATGTTTTATGTTTCTTAGAAATGCAAATTTATTTGAGAATTTTTTTTTATTTATATAATCATAGGTAATATCATATAACAGAACCAGAACATTTTGATAACTAAGATAGTGTTCAGTTGTGTCTTTGTGTCTCATTTAAACATTTATGTTATTTATTTCAATGATGTAGTCTATGTTATTCACAGTTACGAAATCTTTTCACGCCGACCAAATGCTATTTCGAGAATGACGAGCGAGACTCGAAGCGCACGAGAATGAGGAGCCGAAACTCGAGAGACAAATGCAGTGAACACAGCGAGCGAGAGCGGCAGTTAGTTTTGTTCATCTCTAGCAGTCACCGTATTTATTTTCAAAGCATCTTTCATCTCTTTGAACTAAAGGATATTTCCTTCTATTAGTCAATGAATGAAGAAAAGGTACGAATTAACCGTTAATTTTATTTTAATTATAGTCCAACACTATAAGTTCCAAAATAATTTTATCCCTTCAGTAAAATAGTCGTACAAAATAAACGTATGACACAGAGTTCGGTCGCACCTCGTACAATGAATCAAAATAGTCGTAGGTATGATACCCACTGTTTTGCGATCCGCTCGTAATGAATGAAACGGTGTTTTCTTTTGCATGACTCTTACGTTTCATTAAATGTAATATATATAAAACAATTGAATAGAAATTTATATATTGGCTATTTTGGGACGACGGTACATCTGTAATTATAGAGGTACCCCCTATGACATTAATTAACATCCGTGTCCCACCATTTGCCATTAAAGTGCTTCAGTACTGTGATGAAACGAGAAACAAAGCAAAAGGAACAAGATCTGCCAGAAAGAGAATTGAAACGCACGAACAAAAAGACATTTCTGAGCATGAAAATGACTTCTCTGATGTTTCAAATGACGCTCGTTTCAAATAGCCATTATTAACCGCTCCTAATCTAAACTATTCGCTGCACCACGGAAAATGATAATCCACTTTACTTTTTCTTATTCTTCACGATGCTACTGGTTCCAGACTAATTTCTTTACTCCGTCATGACATCTGTGTAACGCAAGAGCGACGTAAAGGAAACAAAGGATGAAATAATTGAGAAGAAAAGTGATGTCAGTAAAACATACAGCCTCTGCTAATAATATCTTAGAATGTAGACTAGGTGTACAGTTTTCCGCACTCATCTTCCACTATAAATAAGGTTTAGAGCCTAGTTCAGGCTTATCTATTACTCCTTAAGAGAAATTTGTTAAGGACAAGTCGACGGGCGCCCATATTTCCTCAGACTGCATTGGCTAATCCGACACTCCATTCAGTCATTACCCTCAGTATTGAAGACTGTTGCATTATTTCATTGTCTCCTCATACGTATTTCAATTTCAAGATATGAAGAGTCCACTGCAAGAATGATGGATGTCATTTGGAATACATTTTGCAAGAGAAGCAATTGAAAGTTTGAAATGCTTAGCGCTCAACGCTTAACTGTGATTTTCCGATCATTACTGGACAATGACTATCAGTGTTAATGCCATATAACTCTCTATGTACACTCTATATGTCTTAAGCTATGCATTGACAGTCTTGGTTCATTTTCGACAAGAAAGTGACATTCCTCATTCTTGCAGTGGACTCTTCATATAACAAAAGCTACAGTTTCTGGCGCGTGAAATAAGTAATGGGAATGTTGAGTGCGAGTATCTTATCTTTGCCACAGTCTGTAGGCGAGAAAAGGGACAACTGTGATTGGCACATTGGTTACGTCACATCTGTTTAGGAGGTGGTACCACCCTCAGACAGATGCCACTGACTGGACAGTGTACTCAAGGACACATCCCAGAAACGTAAATGCGAGTGTCTTGTTTTCGACGCAGTCAGTGGGCAATAAAGCCCGGTTCAGACGGAGCTTGTTTCCGTGATGGATTCCATGGTGGCTGCACTGATGGCTAATCTGCGTGCTCACTTGCTGGAAGTAATGCGCTCTGGTGGCTAGCTTGCTGGATTTCCAGGTATGTTCCTTGCTATTTTCCGTGTTGGTTTGCAGGCTGGAACCAACGATGATGATCTATTATCACCACTGAAACCATGTCGCCATGTTCGTTGTTTTCCAACTAAACCTGTTTTTTTTTTTAATATATTCCCTAGTTTGTAAGAAAAAGCAATTAAATATCGGACTTAGCAGTTTTATACTTATGGCTTAATTACCTTATTACGACATTTACTATTGTTAATGTAGGACTTTAAGTTGTTTTCCACTCACGGTTTAGTTTCTTTTTGATCATGGGTGTTGGCGACAGATGAAACAGCAGATGATTTTCCAATTTGAACTGTGAAAAGAGCCAGCTCTATTAGAACAACAACCATCACCGTAGCTAGAACCGTACCCACCACGGCGCCCAGCTTGTAACCAGCAAGGAAACACGCAAGAAAACAAGCCCCGTCCGAACAGGGCTTAAGACTGACAACTGTGATTGGCAGATTGCTGACGTGACGTGTTGGGCTGTACCGTTCTCAGCTGCACGGGCAACAAGTTCTCACTGACTGGTTTTTACTCAAGAACACGAGCCAAAAATATTGGCACTGGCTATACACTGTTAAATAACATATTTTTTTTATAATTTACATATTATGTAGGCCTAATACGCAGCCATTATTAACTCATTTTAGTGAAAAAACATATGATTAGGTCAAAGCTAAGCACGGTTCATAGACGGAAAGAAAGCAAAAAGAAAGAAATTAAAGAGGGGAGTGAAAGAAAGTAAAATAAATTTATAATGAAATAGAAATAGAAAAGAAAAACTAATGTAAAAATGGAAAAAGAGTTAAGGGAAAGAAGGAAATAATTAAAGAAAGATAACTGAGGAGATAAACATAATGACAGGAGAGACAAGAAATGAAATATTAAGGAAAACAAGAAAATATAGAGAAGGAAACAAAGGCAGGAAAGAAGGAAACAGGAAAAACGATCATTAGAAAGAAAAGAAACATGGGAAAACAAATTCGCCACAAAAAAGAACAATTATATAGAAAATAAAAAAGAAACTATAGGAATGGAGAGACTCAAAGAAGGGAAAAGAGAAAACAGATAAATAAAAAAGTAATAATTAGACGAAATAAGAAAAGAAGAAACGATAGCGAGAAAAACAAGCAATAGCAGACAATGAAAAGAAGCAGAGTCAAGTGACAAAAGAGGGAGAGAAGTAAATAAGAGAATATTAAAAAATACGAGGCTCGAAGGAAATAGAACAAAACGCAGGCAATGAATACAAATAAACACCGTGGGGGAGGAGAGAAAGATAGAAAGAAAAAAAGAAAGAAATAATGAGGAAAAAACGTGATGGAATTAAAAGGGTAAAAGCTGATAGATGGACGGACGGACGGACGGACGGACAGACAGACAGACAGACAGACAGACAGACAGACAGACAGACAGACAGACAGACAGACAGACAGACAGACAGATAGATAGATAGATAGATAGATAGATAGATAGATAGATAGATAGATAGATAGATAGATAGATAGATAGATAGATAGATAGATAGAGAAGGAATGAAGAAGAGGAAATTGAAAAGAATGAAAAAATGCCGTACAGAGCATGGAATAAGTAAACAAATGAATAAATAAACAAATATGAATTGAGAAGCGGCTAGAATTGAATTAGTAAGAACAATATTACATTTGTCTTGTCAGTAAATCACGAGCACGACTTGAACAACTGCAGAAGTAATATGAAGTGCTACAACGCTGTGTTTATCTTAAGTGAGATAGGGCCTACCCAGTAAAAATCGCTGTGTGTTTTGATATCCGTTATACAATATAAAAGCACTCACGTATATTCTACACCACAAAGTGTCAGTTACTTTTGCAGAAACACGTCATTCTGTAACGAAAGCTGCAGGAGACGAAGTACTTCGCTTTGAGAACATGTGATAATGGAATCGTGTAGTAACACGGCTCTGTGTGGGTTATTGAAGTGCTTGTGTTACTTGCATAACATGCAAAATTAATTAACATGCCTCATCATCCCGTGTAATAAATGGCCAGGTGTCTGTGTGTTTGTGGATAGTGAATGCTTTATGCGTGTATTGACGTTTGTGACGACCAAGCATTTGTGTAGCCAGATAAGAAGTTTTATGTTCATGGTAAGAGAAATTATACTGAACATGGATTTTGTTAGATTTATGAAATAATATGACTAGAGCCCGGATGTTTAGGCATTTATTTTGGTTAAAATAGGCAGGCATATAGGCACTAAAAATTGTAAAATAAGCAGTGAAATAGGCATTTATTATTCATGGCAACATACAAAAAATTGACAAATACTTAATAAACTATCCCATACGGTACTCACTTTCCTTCGTTAAGTGTCACAACAAGATGATTTTTTAAGTTGTCAACTGTCATAGTGAGCTGCCTGTCAGAGAGAACGTTTTTCATGGTGGAAAAAGATATTTCTACTTGTACTGAAGTGATTGGAATAAACTTAAAACAACTTATTTCAGAATGACTGTCTCTACTTTCTTTCAGAGATCGGGAAAAACCGACTGTGTATTGTCTCAAAAAGAGGGGTGTGAGAAAGGATTAGAGACTTCAAAGTATACTGTATTTTATTTCATGCAGTGCAGTTTCATAGAAAGGACTTTGCCGACAGACCTTCTACTGCCCCCTACTAATTGGTTGTCATAAATAAATGTCTTTCTTACTGTGACGGAAATCTTGTCTTCTCCTGTCAGTAACCAATCACAACTCTCGTTTAGAAGAATTGACAGGCTCCCGTCAAATCCACGTGGAGGCAGAGTTGCCGCATATTTTCCGAATTCCAAGAATCCCGTCAGTCTCACTGTCTCATTTCGAGGGTCACCAGGATTGTGGCAACTGTGCAATGTTGGGATGAGGGGACAGGATGGAATTGTCAGAGATGTTTGTGTAGGAAGTCAAAAATCTGTAACTGGGTGTTCAAAGGAGCCACCGAACTGGACTCCTTGAAATAAAATGGAGTATACGCGTGACTTGTGCGTGCAAGCGACAACAGTAACGGGACCTGGAGACTTGCTTTTAATAATTCTCTTATCCCCTTTCTTTCGCTGGTAAACCCCGAAGTGACCTGAGCACTGAGGGTTATACTGTTCAAACATCTTAGTTAAGTGACATAAAATATGGACTCGGTAGGGGAGAAAAGTTTACGACTTCTTGGAAAAACATGTATTGCTGGAGAATAAGATTCTCAGGAAATATTTGTGTGAGGTGAATATATATTTTTAATTTGTACAACTGTTCTTTTTTGTTTTTTTATATAATTTGTGTGCGGTTTATTTAAAATGCGTTAAAATATAGAAAATGTACATTAACGACGTAAAAAGGCTAAAAAATGCATTTAACCTTAAAATAGGCAACGGGAGCTAAAATAGGCAAAAAATGCAAAATAAAAATTGGGCCTATCGTCCCCAAATGTGTGGAAACGTGTTTATTTTTTTTCTATTTTATTGGGTTATTTTACGACGCTGTATCAACATCTAGGTTATTTAGCGTCTGAATGAAATGAAGGTGATAATGCCGGTGAAATGAGTCCGGGGTCCAGCACCGAAAGTTACCCAACATTCGTATTGGGTTGAGGGAAAACCCCGGAAAAAACCTCAACCAGGTAACTTGCCCCGACCGGGATTCGAACCCGGGCCACCTGGTTTCGCAGCCAGACGCGTTGACCGTTACTCCACAGGTGTGGACTGTTTATCTCTAACAGATCTTTCATACATACACTCAACAAAAAAAGGCATTTTGCCTAACATCCGGGCTCTAATAATTACAATACAGAAAATTCCGGTCGTTTAGTGAGGTCTGGATTTTGGAATCCGAATTTGGCTACCTATCTTCAAGATTTGTCGTTTGCAATAAGAAACTCGGATTCTCTCCACGACTTAATTAGTTATTAAATAAATAAATTATATACCTAAACGAATAATTATTTCAGAAGGACTTTACTGAATAACTGAATAGAATTTTCAGATATTAAGCATTTATATCATTATTAATTAATTTTCCTAACGGAAAGACAGCATAAGAAACGAAGTTATGCTAGAAGAAATAATAATGCAGAAACTGAACCGGAACAAAAGAAATTGACTAAGTCACTGACTAAAAAGAAACTGCCTACTAAAGGAATGTTGAACGAGAGAAAAATTCGAGGCAGAAAAAAATAAGAAATGTTAGACAACTCATAAAACTAAGATATATGGTTCGTATTCGGAGACTAATAGGAAGGCGGAAAAAAGAAAAGGTTGGAGAATGCTGGGTTTGCAGTGAAAGACATGCCCTTGGGTAGAAAACTATGAAATAATGAATAAATTTTTCTTAGTCTTAATATGTCACATGTTATGTTGATATGTAATATTGATACAAACTTTCCTACACCTACATTTTGTGTTTACTTTTCTACCTAGATTGAAGCGAGTTGTATGAATTAGGACACCAACTAAAAAAATTAGTAATCAAGCTCAAGGTACAACCACCCTTCTCATGTGTAATACAGGGTTGTTTCCCACCTCTGATAACAAATTTGAATGACGTCATGTGCATCAGGAGTCATACGACAGGTGAACTGTGGCGCGAGGTGACAGACAAGTAGTGAGTGAGCTCATAATCAGAGTGCACGGCGACTCGCAGCAGAAATTCCCAAGAAAATCCAGCCTTTTTAGAAGGGGTACATTACGACCTTTTCCAATGCCAAGTACAGTTAGGTGAAAATAAAAGAAGCCTGCAATAAACGAGGTTTCGTTATTTCCAAGAAAGGCATCTTCTGTATACTTAATAAGATTGGTGAAGATCGAATGGAATTAATTTGTAACATCTCGTGGGGTGCGGCGACTTGTGACGGGGGATGGATTTGCTTACCTTTTCCTCCCTGGAATTAATCCCATCCGAGCTTTGCCAGTCTTACTAGGTACACACAAGATGCCTTTCTTGGAAATAACGAAACCACGATTTTTGCAGGCTCCTATGATTTTCAAGTAATTGTACTTGGCATCGGAGAGGGTTGTTATGTATCCCTCCCAATAAGGCTCGATTTTCCTGGGCATTGCTACTGTGATACACCGTGCACTCTGCTTATGAAATCACTCACTACTGGTCTGTCACCTCTCGCCGCAATTCAGCTGTCGGTGTGATTCCTGACTCACATGACGTCATTCAAATTCGTTATCAGAGATCGGAAACAACCCTGTAGTTCACAGCGTGAGCTAATAGAACGATCCCCCCCCCCCTAATTTATACGTAATTTGTTATATTTTATTCGTAGGATATCCTGTAATTATTTTTTACAATTTTTGTTTTATTTTGTACATCCTTCAATACTGTATGTGTTAAAATACTTTCCCTCCCGCCGACCAGTAGGAAAAAATGCAATTCTCACTGCCGTAAGTAAAGGCCTGTAGTGCCACTTTTGTACACAATGTTAAATAACTAAGCAATAACATTAAAATTTACTGCCGAAGTTACGGAATGCACAGGTGCATAGCATCAACATTCATCAAACTGCCGATAATTTTTACGCCATTAATTTTAACAGAGGCGTTAGAAAATTAAATGCGGGAAATGAATGTAATATTTCTAATTTTATGTAGTCCTATAGGTCTTAAAAATATGTAAATGCTTAGCTATTGGAAGAATTACAATTTAAGTAAATTGTTATGCAGTTTATAACAGCAGTGTAACCGGTGTAAAATATATATTAAAAAGCGAATTTTCTAAGTTTTTTTTTTTTATTTTTTTTTATTCTGCTCTTTACCGTTTTGTTAAATTTCCACTGCTTGTATATTTTATGATCTGGTAGAATGTAAGAGAAAGCCGTATGGCCTTAACTCTGTCAGTATAAATAAATAAATAAATAATAATAATAATAATAATAATAATAATAATAATAATAATTATTATTATTATTATTATTATTATTATTATTATTATTATTATTATTATTATCAGTCCCACTCCGTTGTGTCGTGGTCTAAGACATCCTGCCTAGGACTGGCGTTACGGAATGCGCGCTGGTTCGAGTCCTCATGGGTGAAGAAATTTTCTCATGAAATTTCGGCCAGTGTATGGGAGCGGTGCCCACCCAGCATCGTGATGCACTTGGGGAGCTACGATAGGTAGCGAAATCCGGTTGTGAATGCCAGCTGTAACGGCTGGGGGGATCATCGTGCTAACCACACGATACCTCCATTCTGGTTGGATGACCGTCCACTTCTGCTTCAGCATGTGGGCGTGAAGCCCAGCAGCCGGCTGATTGGTCTAGGCCCTTCACGGGCTGTAGCGCCACGGATTATTATTACTATTATTATTATTATTATTATTATTATTATTATTATGATTATTATTATGATTATTTGTGCCTCCAGTGTTCTTTATGCATTTATGAATACTGGATACAGATTTTCAAGTTAACGACAAATTTGATAAATAATGGATTTAAGTGGAAAGTTGATATCTTTGCAAATATTCATATACCGTAGGTCTAATAATAGAAAATACACCAATACCTTTGGAGCTGATTTTCGGGAAGAAGATATTTAAAGCGAAATAAGCATCCATTATTTTTAACAAGAAACTAGTATTCCAGACATTTATTGTACTGTGTAATAAAAGGATTTAACTCACTTCTTCTATCAATTAATATTCTTGAATCCAATAGAATTCATGACGAATTAACATGAGAGGCGATGAAACCTATTGGAATTTTGTAGTTTTGGTACATAATTATATTTTGCTTGTTTTAGTTGAGAAAATGGATCGCACCACTATAATTATGCCTACAATGCATTTTTAAGTAGGTTATTTTACGACGCTTTATCAACAGCTTTGGTTATTTAGCATCTGAATGAGGTGAAGGTGATAATGCCGGTGAAATGAATCCGGGGTCCAGCACCGAAAGTTACACAGCATTTGCTCATATTGGGTTGAGGGAAAACCCCAGAGATAACCTCAACCAGATAACTTGCCCCGACCGGGAATCGAACCCGGGCCACCTGGTTTCACGCGCTAACCGTTATTCCACAGGTGTGGACCCTACAATGTATAACAGAGCAAAAAGAAGTATTTATGTAACCGATAACAATTTATTAATATCGAAATTTGTAATGTGAGGGTGGAGTGGGAGAAATCTGATACAACGTCTAAATTATTTTAAGGGATAAAGCACATTTATGACTAAAATATAAAAGTATGACTACAAAAAGATAAACATCAAATGAAAGTTTATTAAGAGAAAACCGAGTTCGTAAATGTTAGAGGTGACTATTCGATTGAAAGAGCAATTAAGAGTTGGCACAAAAAATATGTCGCAAGTGAATGTATTTTTCTGAATGTATATTGTTTTCGTACACTATATTTTGATCAGGTAACAATCCTCTTAGCTACTATTTTCGACATTGTTTTCTTTTGTCTTATCGATGCTGTTTACATGTCTCGTAATACCAAACGTTGCCTGATCACTATGCAAAAATCACAGTGCTATTGTAACTGCTCATCGCGGGTGGCTAGACGTCCCGTTTTTAACGGGATTGTCGCTTTTTCAGCCTCTTCTCCCCTATGCCGAGAAGAGTATGCTCGGGACACGAAATGTCCCGTATTTTTTAAACGACGTCCCGTTTCCCTAAATTATTTTTAAAATATTTATTTTTCTTTTGTTTTATTTGACAATCACGTAAAACACTGATTAATTCTACACTGTTACCATCAGATTTTACCTTAATGAATTCAATTCAATAATCGATACCTTAGAACTTAGATCGACAATCAAATCGTTTTGATAATTCTACCACCATTCGTCGTTATTCCTACAATAACTCCTATGTGATATATTTATCGATTTTCAGATTTCTGCTCTATTAAATATCTTAAATAATGATACAGCAAATAATAAAATCTTCTATATGTAATTATATTTCTTTGTTTCAAAAATGTAAGAATTCACAGGTCTCCTATGTACGGCTGCCATAGGATGAACAAATGTGTTTTTTCTTCCTACGCAAAAATTGAATATTTTGCACATGGGAGTTATTACAGGAACAGCGACATATGAAGCAAACATTGAAGATTAGAACGAGTGTAACGTTAAAATTACTGAAAGGTGGACTGAAACATTACTAATTATGAAAGACAAATTTAATAAACATAATTCAGATTATAAGGTTTGTGTTAGGAATACCTGGCATCAATGCATAATCAGAAAGTGTGTTTCCATAATGTTTTGTATTTGGTCTGACGAAAGGAATCAGTTTTCAGTTAAAACCATAAAGGCCATGATAATGACAAAATGTCATTTCAAAAATAAGTCTTGCATGAACTTTATAGCTTCCTGAAGGAAAGGTCAACATTTCTAAATGACTCATCAAAGAAATATGATGCAGATTGTACAATTCCTGGAGGATGTTAAAATAGAAGGTAATAGTAGGAAACAATTTTTTGTTATGAAACACGTTTAGAATGTAGTGACATGGATATGATGTAAACCCCAACTAACCTGAAATATTTTTAAACAGATAAGTTAACCTAATTAATCCAGACTAGTTGCAATATAAAAATTATCAACAAAAACTTAAGCTAAGTATCCATGCTACTCTATTATGTACTTGCATAATATTATTGTAAAGGTGTAGTATTTATTACTTTAAAATAAATAAAACTGGACCTTATTGCTCACCGACATTATATTGCCACAAGTAATAATGATTGTTTAGTTAAATTGTTGATTCATGTTAACTTTAATAAATGCCCGGTTTTTTTTATTTTTTAAATATAGTCACCCTCCACTAGTGTCCTGTTATAACTACTTACAACCTTGGCAACGACGTTGAAACTTCCTTATAAGAGAATTTTTTTAAATTTATTTATACACGCTTTAACATCTATGGTCATATCACGTGTTAGGATCTGTGGGTATACCAGTAGGCCGTGGTTACTATTATTGAGTTCCTGTTTCTGTTGTGTGTTTTAGATAGCTTGTGTTCATGTAACTGATTTCAGATTTTTATTAATGTTTAAGATATTCGTGACAGGCGGTGTTGATTCATGGTAGGCCTATGTAAATTACCAATCCGGCATTTGTCCTTGTGATTGAGAGAAACCATGAAAAATCCCAGTCAGATTGGCCAGGCACGGTCACAAACGCTATCGTCTGCGTGAACTCATTCGGTAAATTTTCACTTATCAAAAATATTTATGCAATATCCAAAATTAAAACCAAATTTATTTAAATGACGATCGTCCAAAATTTAGTGTGCGTTAAACATACGTTAAGTGGGTAAAAGAATCTTGGAAAATGGAAAAACTCAGCTTTGCTTCCTTTATTTCAAACCGTTTTCCCAGTTCTGTTACCACACTTTTAACGCAATATACCATCTTGGTATCGATATTGTTAAAGATAGCGCTTTAATTTAAAACATCACATTGTGTTATACAGCGTAATGGGCTGCATAAAATCCCCTATTATTCTGACGCGAGAGTGAAATTCTTTTGTCTACACTAACCTATAGCTTATAAGATTGTAATAGTACTTCTGTTTCAACATAGGCCCTAATCGTTTCCTCAATTATGCCCCTACGAACTTTAGTTGACTATTTCGTTTATGTGACGTCATTCCATTTTCGACCAATGAAGTGAAATTACATTTTGAATTCCAACCAATCACAGTCATACATCGCGAAAATTTTTGGAACTCGATATATCAAAATCAATTTTTCGCATGGTCGTTCTTTTGTTTATTCAGTGTCGCCAACTGTTTCCCCGTAAAGCGATTAGCATGAATCCACTAATGTAACGATGACGTAAAAACCGACAGATTAATCAAGAAACATCATACGGAAGTACTAAATAGAGTGCGAAAACCTACTTCCACATCTACATCTTCATCTTCTAATTCCATGTCCATTGTGTCTAAAGAAAATGACACTCCTTCATTCAGATTTCATAACTGCGTTTTCAATAATATTTTTCATATTGCCAGTACTATTATGCTAACTTTTATCATTTATTTTATTTCCTTGAGCTATCGCGGAAATGATTTGCATTCATGAAATCATTTTATAAGTGTTCTAATAAGATAAACGCTCGTATTCCGAATTATACGCGAAAGGCATTTTTATAACTAAAGGTAGGAATTTATACAACAAGCCACCGGCGTTGCTCGGTAGGTTAAGCGCTTGCCTGCCGGTCTGAAGTTGCGCTCGGGCGCGGGTTCGATTCCCGCCTGGGCTGATTACCTGGTTGGGTTTTTTCCGAGGTTTTCCCCAACCGTAAGGTAAATACCAGGTAATCTATGGCGAATCCTCGGTCTCATCTCGCCAAATACCACCTCGCTGTCACCAATGTCATCGACGCTAAATAGCCTCGTAGTTGATACAGCGTCATTAAATAACCAACTAAAAAAATTATACCACAACATGAGGATATTAGGTTAGTTGTGCGCAAGCTGTCGTTACATCATGAATGACGTAAAGCCTGAAGTATGGCCAGGTTACAACTGAAATGTGTTGTATATCGCAGCACCTTATTCTCCGGATATGACGCCTGCAAGTACGACCTTTTCTCTAATATGAAAGAGAGAAAAGTTTCAGAAATATACAGGCTATTATAACAGCTGGAAACCGTCGCCTTTCAGAGCTGTGGTGACGAATACGTTATACCCCAGATCACATATAGATTGCTCTTTCTTATGTTAAAATCGGTTTCACTTTGAAGAGAACAACCGCCAGGATCGCTACCCGTCCGCCGTAAACGAACACGAGATGGCAGTACAGTCGCTAATGCAATTCAAATGGGAGTTATGACGTGACTCCTTATGTAACAACTACATGGCAGCATAGTAAACCTGACAAATTTTTACCGTTAAAACCTATAACGCCGAGCAATCTGGGTATATATTATGATCTAGGGTCATACTGAAGGAGATTTCTTTAAGAACAATATATGAGTTGTGAATAAATATTTGTTCTCAATTAAAGTTTTACCACTTATTTTCTAATGTACCATATATCTTAAAGATATTAATTTATCAGCTGTTGGTGGAGGAATGGAATGAGACAATATGACAGAAATCGAGAACAGTGTCTTGCTTATAATTGCATATTCCATCACAAGCCTCACAGACCTGCGTTCGGCACGATTGACGAGAAGTAATGTGGTGTTCGCAACACCTTGCGAATATCCTGTGCTTCGCGAATGCACACACAATGCACGCGTTCTGGCTGACCTTCCACACACACGAGATTCCTATTTAACGATAGAACCAGTGATGAGCAACACCCACCTTCAAGGCGGGACTGGAATCTGCAATCCTAGCAATGCATTTATGTTCTCGCCCATTCAAGATAGCCTGGCAGGCTCCAGCAGTTGTATTGAACTCAGTTCCGAGATAAGAATATTAAAAGATTTACAAGCGCAGTTCCGCCTCTCCGTGGGTCAGGAATGGTGGACGAGCTTTTAGTAATCGGGGGTCAAGGAGACAATGAACAGAATCATGTAAGGCTATTCTTTCAAGGAAACTCGTAATAGAAATGAGAAATTCCTCTAATTTTTTTTTCATACAATAAAGAGAAATCAGATATGTTTAAAAGATTAAAAATTTACAGTCTCATCAGTAATCACTAAATACCCAGCGATGAATTGGCTCCCATTCTGAGTAGGGGAGACTCGGGCAAAACGAATAACCAGGGTAAAGAGAATAATGCATATTTCTTAGAAACGCCAACAGGTAGCGCTTTCTGCTATGTTGGGGAAGAATCCCAATCAGATTTTGCTCCTGGAACTGACTTATCGTCATTCTAGCTAGTGAGAGAAGAAATTAGCGTGTGTTTGAAGAAAATTCACTGTTTTCTTAAAATATTTCAAGGTAAGAGAAAGATATGTACAACACACAATACTGCAGAAAATTTTTGTTATGTGATAGCAATATATATAGGTGATACGATTACTTCTAAAGTGCCGTACTTACGAAGAATATTATTGACGTTTATATTTATATAACCTTACATGAAAAGCGAAATGGCGTCTGCGGGCAAAGTGAATAGGGCAAAGTGGATAACTTATCCGCTTTGACCTGCCACCTTTATTTGACTATATAAGTGTTAGCTGTATTTTTGTATGTACTTGTCTATTGTAATAAAGAGTGTTAGATCATTTTACATTGTGGAGGCATTAAGTCACACTAATTAAATTATAAATCAGTAACACTGATCTTAATTTTTACTTAAAAAGGTCGTAATGTGTTTTCAGATGGTTTAATTTTTTAAGAGGAAGACGGAACAAGCCAAATGGTCTGAAGAAGCCATGAAGAAAGTACTTGAAGAAATAAAATCTTCCAATCAGTGGTTCTGCTATCTGGCCATACAACCATAATGTGTTTGTTGATGAAGATTTTGCTCCAGATCAACTTACAGATCACCAACTTGAGATAGAAATCAGCGAAACGACAGCTGGCTCAGGTTTAACAAATTCTGCAGTGCCAGCTTCTTCAGCGGCTGAAGAAACAGTTAATGCTCACTCAGAATCAACCACCTCTGTGATGTCGTTATCTTCAGAGATTGAAGGAATATTCAATACATCAATTACACTCAGATTTTCAGTTCCGGTTCACCAAAACCCTCAACATCATCAGCAAGAGAACCCAAGTCAGTTCTTTTGATTTAGACCAGTGCCAAAAGTGGATGCTCGAAAGATACGAGGTAAACGAAGGAAATGTCAGCGCTCTGAAGCTCTTACATCTATACCGATTAAAAACGTTAAAAGAGAAGTAACTTATGGGCAGGAGCAAAAGCAGAAGAAATCCAAGTCTTCAGTGCCAATGAAACGTCGACTTGTTCAAATTTGTATTTTGTACTAATCTGACGTGCTGTAAAGGGCTGTAATAACATTTCTTATCGTCTCATATGACTCATTAACATGGTCTTTATGTGTTGATTTAATTTTATTATCAGTGAATAAAAATTAAATAGAAATGTGAAAATATTATAGGTTTATTCACTGTGCCCAGGTTAATTATTCGCTTTGCCCATGTACCTGGGCAAAGCGAATAATTAACTATATTTTCTTTCTCAAATCATATCACTGTCCGTAGGTAAGAGAAACTAATTGCTGTTTTTTATGTACGTGGACAACATGTGTCACAACCAATGCCATGAAGATTTTATTTCGAGAGCACCAAAATATAGCCTGTGGCATTGTTTGTTCTTAACTTATCCAGTTTGCCCGGGTTTCCCCTACATTTTTTAAGGTTGAGATAACTGCTTTACATGCCACTAAGGCGCTTGTGCAGCATTGAGATAGTACCACAGTCTAGTAGGCCTATATGAGTCATTCTACGTCAAATAGCACAAAATTATACAAATTTTGACCTTCATATTTCTGATTGCGTTTATATTTTTTTTTACCAACTCTATGGGTTTCATAAACAACAAGTGTATTTTTATTTCCTCTTAAGTCCACATGTTTTTAAAATATTACATGTTACAATTCGTTAAATGCAACATTTAAAGAGTCATATTTCTGACGATATTGATGTTAAAAATTAAAAAAAAAAATGCATTTAAAAGCTTAAAGTACTATCTTTTATTAAATATTTACTAACTAATTTTAATATAATTATTTCAAATATTTTTTAATAATTCAATTTTTAAAACATATACATAAATGTGAAATAGCCCTATTAAAAATCTAAAAAAAATGCCTACTAGGTGCACTGAAGTATTCTTAATAATTCCAGAAAAAATCAGAATGGGATCTCCAATAGTTTAATGGAAATTTAATTACTTATGACAGAATGTGTAGCTGTCGGCGCAGCAGCAGTGGACGGGAAGCGTTAAAGCGCGCTGGGAGGTTTATCGGCGCTGGATGATTGACTGAACGTTGCAACATTACACCCAGTACGGATCAAGTTACTCGAGGAAACACTGCTAATTTACTTATTATGATATCTTCAAATAATTGTACATTATGCTTTTCAAATGTTTCTTTTCATTCACACTTTAAATTTTCATTCGCCTATCTTCTTTCTTGAAAGAAAATTGTTTTACTAAATCTTCAGTTTTGACAACGGAATGAAAGAATATAATTTTAATGTACCAGTTATTGGTTTTAGATTATGGTATCTGGCCTGCAAATTTTCAGTGTGGTTTTTGTGCTTATTGAATGGACAAAATATAAATGACACGTTAGAAATGTTTTTTGTGAGTAATCAAACAATTTTTTTTGGTGTTATTATAGGATCTTGTATAGGGTAACTCTCGTGGCAAGTCTTTTAACAGTATCTCCAATGCCAACACATGGACCTTTACCATGCGACATTGCAAAGAAGTGTCATTCAGCACTAATTCTATAATCGTCTTCATGTAAGCAAGTATTTATTTATTTCTTATTTATTTTTTTTGTGAACTTGTCCATTGGAAAAGTAGATGATTTTTTTCATATCGTTGAATTCTTGCTTTAAGAAATTGATTGCTTCGGATTGAAAAAAGTGAAAGGGATCGGTGTCATATTTCATGGTTTCTGAGATGACATTACTTTTGTAACGAATTTCTGTATCTCCTTTGTAATATACTACGAAAGGATTTATTATTTATTATTTATTTATTTATTTAAATATACAGAATAAAGAATATAATTACAAACAAGAGAAATAGAAATAAAATAAAACAATCAATATAAAAAAGGAGATGCAGTAGCATTAACAAAATTTGAGACCGAATGAGCAGCGCTCGTGTTCGGTCACAGTTCAGATATAATATTAATAGGCCTATAAGAGAATATAAAATAAAATAAAGTAGGAAGTAAACTTAAAATTGTTTTGTATTGTGGCTTGGCATATGTTCCAATGCACACCTTGTATTGAATCTTGTATTACAAATGAATAATTTTCAGAAAAGTCTGCAATAACTATGTAATTTTCAGGTTGTACCTTTCTTTGCATTCCGTCAAAAATAAAATATGCCTGACTTTTGAATGGATGATGATGCATCTTCTACATGAAAAACTTAACATGCTAGGAGCCTTTTACTTTTGAAACTTTTCACGGGGGTATCGTTTTGTTGTATCTTTCTTTTCTTGATAGGGGATTCTATTGACATCAAATTCTTGTTTAATTCCTCAATATTACTGATTTCTAGCACTGTATCCATAGAACTGCTAGAAGAAGTACTGGGATAATCACTTTCTCTGTCCGCACTTTCATGTTTATGTTTATTAATATCACAAGAACTACCGGCTTCACATATAATTTCACATGACCTATGCGGAAATTGATTGCTTTTTACGGAACAAATCACATATTTGCACACTCAAAGACTCCTTTAAATTGAGCTTTATCAATAAGTCGGGACTTACGCGTCTTAGTATACTTTTCTTTTTATAAGCGAGCTTAGGAAGGTAAATGGATTTAAACACTTGTTATATATTACGCGATCTTTACCATCACTCATGTTGTATAGAAGTCACGTCACTGCGCGAAATTCAAACCCAAACTGATTATTTTTCTCTCCTGCCATCTGTTTACTGCCATAAAGTTTACTGCCTTACTCAGCCTTGCTATCATCAAACACTTGGCTATATTACAGTATAAACTGTGAAGGGCTTCCCCTCTTAGCTGAGCTGACAATATTAAAATAATTTTAGATAAGATATTTACTGTTCCTTAAGGTATTAATCATTTGATGATTAGTATGGTGACATCAGATGCAACGGGGAATTTCCACGGGCAGCCTTCTAGCCTATGGCCGCAAGCAGTTCATTAGCTGGGCATCGCGAGCGCGTGCATGCCTCCGGAAAATAAATTGTTACAAATGTATGGGTGCCGATTCCATATTTATAAATGCAGTAGTTTCCAGGTAATACATCAGCGAACAAGTCTACATTTTTTTCAGATTTTTATCTTGGCTATTTAATATAGTAATTTTGCTTTGAAAAAGAAGGGATTAAAAAAATAGGGCAAATTTTAAATTTATTTGTGACAGGCCTAAAGTAATAAAAGTGTTGTATTTCGTCTTTCAAATGCGCCAAACCGCAAATCTCAATTATATGTAGACACAGAGCTCCAAGCGAGTTTATGTAACAGTGCGCGCATAATTTGCGTAACTTCAAATATTCATAACTATACAAATAATTAATAATTGTGAAAATAAAAAAATACGGGTCTCCTTATTTGATGTCTGGAATTCATGAAAAAAAAAATTCGACCATTTCCGAGAAGGTCGTGTTTTATTGCTGTGCGATTTGACGTGGAATGACTCATATACAGTCACGAAGCTTGAGTTATGAGGGTGCTAGGAACAATACACTGTGCCGGTACTATTTTGCATTGTCTGTATGAGGCGATATTAGCGATCCTAGTGGTTAGCAACTATTTATGGATGCATATTTAGTACGTATTGAGTTTCGTGACTGTATAGACTAGACTGTGTTAGTACTCAATTCTTTCTTCATCTGAGCACTACAATGATGTGGTGTCGTCGCTACCCTTCTCCTCCCAACTTTCATCCAAAATAAAAATACCCGATACTGAATATGATAGAAAACTGAGTGCATCTCGGGTTTTGAAAGTTTTAGTAACGAGACAAAATTTCCGTAACCACCCAGGATTCAACACGAGAGCTTCCAGTCCGTAGCTAGTTCCTCTGCCAACTGAGTTATCTGACCGCCTTGTGTGTGTTTAGATGATGCAAAGTCTTCAGGATATAAGCCTAATTGATATCACCATCCAACTTAGCTCTTTACACGACAGCTCAGAGGGTCGCATGTCACACTTTGGGAATCAGTGCTTTAGTGATATAAATATAGATTATTATAAATTTATATGAATATATAATATGAAAATAGATTTTACAAAATGAATAACTTCGGAGTCTTGGACTTCTTACATTAAATAATATAATAAGCGCTGTTTAGAAAAAAAAAAACTTTTGCATTCAGTTATAGATCCTACATTCAAAATATCACATATTAACATATTATGGGTAATTTACAACTAGACCTTCGTATTAATTTATTTTAAAATAACAATTACGGTGTAAATTTTAAAGTACAGGGTATTTCATAAGTAACGAGTCTATCGAAAAATTAATTATTTCGGATATTTTTTGAAATGATGTTCATCCTCACGAGAAAGAACTCTTCCCCGTGCCGTACAATCGATTTAGAAACAAACATCCCCTCCCCTCGCCGCCACAGCTATTAAACGAAAGAATGGTTAGTGTTTTAAAACATATAAATGTAAAAACAGTTTCAATTGTCGACAAATTATGATGTACAACTTTCAAAATGTCTTCCGTTCTGCTGAATCTCTCTTCATGGACTCTGGTGAGCATGTCAGGCGTAACCATTTCTATTATGTGCTCAATTCGTTCCACTAATTCAGGAAAGTTGCGTGGCTTAATCGCATAGACACGATCCTTGATGAATCCCCAGGAAAAGAAGTCCAGAGGAGTCAAATCAGGTGATCGCGGAGACCTAACGGTTTGGGCCTGTGTTACCGATCCACCTGCCTGAAAACACTTCGTCTACGGAATAAACACTTAATTGGGCGACACTGTTTCCAAGTTCAAACCAGGTAGCAATTTTCCTCTTTTGCGATAACGTTAAGCAGCTGCGTGGCATTTTAACATTCAAGTATCACAACAATGTGTATAGGCATGGTCGTGTACCATAACTATGCTCCCAGCCATTTTAAGTTTGCATCAAGTGCACATTACACATGGATAAGTAGCTTCCTTTGGCGGCGTTGGTAGGGGGTGTTTGTTTCGAAATCGACTCTACTGCACCGGTAAGGGTTCTTTCTTGTGAGGATGAACATCATTTAAAATAATTATCCAAAATAGTTGTACGATGAAAGAGTAATGGAACGGAGAAAAATTCTCTCCGGCGCCGGGATTTGAACCCGGGTTTTCAGCTCTACGTGCTGATGCTTTATCCACTAAGCCACACCGGATACAACTCCGACGCCGGTTAGAATCGTCTCAGATTAAGCTCCAACTCTTGGGTTCCCTCTAGTGGCCGCCCTCTGCACTACGTCATAGATGTCTATGAACGCAGGACCGTAGTCCACACATGTGCTGAGGTGCACTCGATATGAGTGACTAGTTGGAAATATCATATGTACTTCGGTACATTAAAATAATATATATGATATGCGTAAATCACTTCGTGATTTAAGACGGCGCTCATTCCGTCGGATCCCGGCCAACTAGTCACTCATATCGAGTGCACCTCAGCACATGTG
Source organism: Periplaneta americana (assembly GCF_040183065.1). Lineage (NCBI taxonomy): Eukaryota > Metazoa > Arthropoda > Insecta > Blattodea > Blattidae > Periplaneta > Periplaneta americana. The sequence goes on along the minus strand of NC_091122.1, from coordinate 70,275,356 downwards.
TGGACTTCGGTCCTGCGTTCATAGACATCTATGACGTAGTGCAGAGGGCGGCCACTAGAGGGAACCCAAGAGTTGGAGCTTAATCTGAGACGATTCTAACCGGCGTCGGAGTTGTATCCGGTGTGGCTTAGTGGATAAAGCATCAGCACGTAGAGCTGAAAACCTGGGTTCAAATCCCGGCGCCGGAGAGAATTTTTCTCCGTTCCATTACTCTTTCATCGTATGATGACGCAGAATATCTGCTTGGAAATATCATATGTACTTAGGTACATTAAAATAATATACAAAATAGTTTATTTTCGATAGACTCGTTACTTATGAAAGACTCTGTATAAGTAAGAAAAAAAATATTTGTAATTTTTTTTTATTTACGATTATTTGAAAAGCTCATGGACATTCATTCACTCCAAGATCAAAGTCTGGCTGCACACGAGAGCTTTTAAATATATAGTGCACGTAATTGTCAGGTTACGTTACTGCCTTGCCTCGGTAATTCTTGGCGTCAATGATTCTGAGAGCCACTCCACATTGTGTCGCAATCAACTTACAATGGGAATGAAGAAAATGAAACAAGAAAATGAATTCAACCTCAAATAATATACTGGAATCATGCACCATTCTTTCCTAAAATTGATAGGCTACTCCGTACGTATAAAAGTAACAAAGAAAAATAAAAATGAGGAGCGCAACCCTCGAATCCTCCCCCTCATCTATCCAGTAGCTCACTACTGTACACAATCTAGAACCCTAGGCTCTCTTGCATCCATGTAATAACGAAATTAATATCAAGCAAAGAGCTTTGAGTTACTGACTTACACATTCTTTGTCTGTGTCACGTACAGAGCAGTGGTCCATAGTATTATGCTGGTACAATCGTCTTCAGTAAAACCAGACCTGTACTGTAATGTTTAAATTGCGTAGATCTTACTCTAATTTAATATGTATGTATGTATGTATGTATGTATGTATGTATGTATGTATGTATGTATGTATGTATGTATGTATGTATGTATGTATGTATGTATGTATGTATGTATGTATGTATGTATGTATGTATGTACGTATGCATGTATGCATGCATGCATGCATGTATGTATGTGTGTATGTGTGTATGTATGTATGTATGTATGTATTCATGTATGCAGGTATTCATGTATGCATGTATGCATTTATGTATGTAATGTGTGAAACACTATTTAATTGTCACCTCTGCTTTATTTATAATAGGCCTAATGAAGAAAAATGTATAAACAATTACAGGAATTGTTTGGAATGATTAGCTCCTATTAACGTTTTCATGTTTTACATTTTTTCTCAAAAGTTAGTTAGTAAATTATGGCGGTGAATATTTTTATAATATCTGTCCGAAAACATTTTTTAAGAAATTAGGGGTATCAGTTGAAATTTATAACTTTAGTTAAGTTTTTCATTATTTCAATTCTTTCTGAAAATCTAGCTAATATAGTCTAATTATGAATATTTTCGTAAACTCTGTCCGAAAAGAAGAAACAGGTACGTCTACATGTACGGTTATTAGGTATTACGATTGTTATTTTGTAATTTTATCCCATAGCAATTATATTTATTTTACAATTCACTGCGGAATAAAGAAAGGAGATGCACTATCGCCGTTACTTTTTAATTTTTCTCTAGAATATGCCATTAGGAAAGTCCAGGAAAACAAAGAACATTTAGAATTGAACAGGTTACATCACCTGTTTCTTTATTCAGATGACGTGAATGTGTTATGAGAAAATCAACTAACCTTTAGGGAAAATACGGGAATTTTACTTGAAGCAAGTAATGGATAGGTATGGAGGCAAATCCCGAAAAAACAAAGTACATGATTATGTCCCGTGTCGAGAACATAGTACAAAATAGAAATATACAAATTGTAAATTTGTCTTTTAAAAATGTGGAAAATTCAAATATCTTGGAGCAACAGTATTCAAACAAATATAGGTTAAGTAACACTCGGGAGCAATTTAGGCGCAGGATAAATATGAGAAATGCTTGCTATTGTACGGTAGAGAAGCTTTTGTCATCCAATTAATTTTAAAAAAATTACAGTAAGAATTTATAAAATTGTTATATTACCGGTTTTCTGTATGGTTGTAAAAATTGGACTCTCACTTTCAGAGAGGAACAGAGGTTAAGCGTGTTCCTGAACAAGAAAGTGAAGAAAGTTACACAACGCAGAACCACACGCATTGTATTCTTCACCTATGATAATTAGGAACATGGGCAGGACATGGAGCATGTATGGGTGAATCCAGAAATGCATAGGTCTATAGTGTGTTAATTGGAATACCTGAGAGAAAAAGACCTTCGGGGAGGCCGAGACGTAGATGGGAGGATAATATTAAAATGGATTTGAGGGAGGTGACATATGATGGTAGAGAGTGGCGGGTTTATGTGAGGGCGGTAATAAACATCTGGGTTGTCTAAAAGCCATTTGTGAGTAATTAAGTACTTTTATGTATTTGATATTATCGTATTATTAATATGTAAATCCATTTCTGAAGAGGAATATTTTGCCAGTTCCACCTACAATAACAAGGTAATGTTAATTTTCTTCGAACCAAGAAACTTTTGATTATATGTGTTTGTATAAATATGCATTTAACATTTTCTTAATTAGGGAAATCGGTTCAAATTTATAACGGTGAATAATTTCATAATTTCTTCTGCAATGAAAGACGACAAAAATGAAAATAATGGGAACAATTTGGTTTCATCGCAACACGTTTGGATAATGGTGTGACGAGCAATAAACCCGCATAAGTTAAGTATAGGTGGTGGTCACAAGATTAAAAGTGAACTGTATGTACTCTCCTTTCATAATATTGTTACTCCGTAGTTTAGATATTTTCAGATCATCAAAATAGATTGAGTTTTCTTGTATAACTTATACCAAAAGAGAGGCTAAGTTTATACTGATATTCACCTCAGCAAATAACTTTCCCAACACAAACATCTCAGTGTTGTAGTAAAATGAAAGTGAAGAAAGACTGTGGCGAAACAGTCTTACTAACTTGTATGAGGTTTTACAAATTCTTGTATTATATTCGAAATAAGTCTACTGACTGGAGAATTCATAGGCTACTATTACTTGCATTTATTCTATGTTTATCGTAGGAAAGTAATTCTCAAATTTGGGTCCGCGGATGCCCGGGTGTCCCCGAAGCCCATTCTGGGGGTCTGCGAATAGTCTGGATAGAGGCAATTCTTTCATACTTCATAAGAGTTTTTATTTTCACTTTTTAAGTGGAAATAATGTCAGAAGCGCATTGACCTTTTTTGGTACAGCTTATAAATTCGTTCAGTTGTTGTATTCGTGTGTTACTAAACAGTGTAAATGTAAAAAGAATTTTTGTTTGGTAATAATAATCAGAGAAAGGATTTCTATGTAAATATATATTTAATAATAAAGCTAATATCAATTATATTCAGAGTGCAAATTAAGATTTCTGACGAGGGAGAGAAAAAATCCTAGACAGAGAATACCACATAAAATTATTATTATTCTCATTCGAGACGGCTCAACGCTTGGTCGCACTGAGTTGCTTGTCTTGCATCTTGATCATAACAATAATATTTATATCCAAGAGCAGGCTTAAAATAAGATGTGTGATTGCTAAGTTTAATTGTTGCCAGCTTGCCTGTGAAGATAATACATCAATATTATTTTCTTTGCTCGTATACTCTTACTAAAACAAAATTATACTTTGTGAGGGGGGATAGAAGTTATCCCTCACAGGGGTGTTAATATGAATTTATGAGAGGAGGATAACTTTTCAACAGGGTGGAAATCCCCCATCTCCCCCGTTAATACGGACCCTGGTTATATTTTGCATTATCTTTATGTTTCAAAGTCTTTAGAGTTGAAAAGTATGCTGCTTTTTTCCCATATTTATTCATATTTCTATCGTCTACACAAACGTTCTTTGTGTAACAACATATTCAAACCAGTAAATCAGGCTAACAAACAACGAAATTGCAAGCAGAGAAAATTATTTTGACCAGAACCAACAACATCGAACATAAGGTCCGAGTTCAATATCAACCTGTGCCGTTTTCTAATCTCTGCTGACATTCCTGTCTACAAAATGAAGTATGAGTAGTTCAGGGAATTCCTTGAGAAATATATTGAACATACAGTCCCGGATAAGTCAAGACTTAAGAAGACGTATGCTCCATTCATCTACCATGAGACAGAACAGAAGATAAGAGATGAAATTGAAGATGGTCCAATTTGGGTTTCCATCGATGAGACTACCGACAAAGATGGTCGGCTTGTTGGCAATGTAGTTATTGGTTTGTTAAGTGAACAATATTCATATAACAAAATAGTACGATGAAAAATAAGGTACGTCCATTATATTCTGTGCTTAGTTGATTAAACTGTACTAATATTTAACGTAGATTGCCATTTTTTATCATTTGACTGAATGAATGAATGAATGAATGAATGAATGAATGAATGAATGAATGAATGAATGAATGAATGAGCGAGCCCGCTATGTCCCATAAAGGACTAGGCCTCCTAAGAATGGGGGAGATAGCTTAAAACTCACGTGGTGAGCTACTCCACGTAGGGGAGAGTCGGGTAGTATCGGACATCGGGTAATATCGGACAGTGCGTTTCTTTCATCTACCACCATATGGTAGTACCTGAATGACATGGTTACGTTTCTCTATGCGACATCACAGAAACGTAACCATTTCAATCAGGTACTATCATCGTGTGGTAGATGAAAGAAACTCACTGTCCAATATTACCCGACGTCCGATACTACCCGACTCTCCCCTAAGTGATTATACATTAGGGTGGAGTGAAAATATGAAGTTTATGGAATCAAAATGTAATACTAGGGAAAAGTTGTGGGGTGATATCATAAAGAACAGTGCAAAATGTATTTTCTCTAATTAATATTTAGAGGTGCCCCAAGAGCATCATATTTTGGAACTTTCACAAAATTTTGAAGTTAAGATTCTTTAGCAAGAGAATATTCTCCAGTGATTTAATCTGAACAGGATACCATTAACATTAAAAAAAAATACATGTTAAAAAACTCTGCATATATTTGGTCCCATGTTATTTCATCTTGAAGTGTCACAAAAACCTCAATTTATAAGAAAATTGAGAATAAACACAAAACTCTTAGCTATGATATATTTAATAAAATAAACTTAATGAAACTTCATCCTTCTTATGTTGCGTGGCACTTAAATCAGAATATATTTAATTAATACAAGAAATCTGATATTCTACTCTGTATTCGCAATGCCAGAGGGGCTGAACCTATCACAATTACCTACCTATCATGTCGTAATGAAATATTATCTTTGGGAGAAAAGTGAATTAAAATCTGACTTCAAATCAAAAGAATCTACTGTGGAGAGATTTCAGGAAGAGTTGCTATCAAAACTAAGCAAATCCAGGTAAAGGCATCAATTCCGAAAGTCAGTCATACAAGAATATTAAACTGATTTGTGCTTACCATGATCAATACACAAACTTAATGAAGCCTTGTAAGAAACGACATAGTGACAACAGCTAAAATGACAACATTGCAAAATTAAAAGAAGAAGCAAACAAACTAGGGTATATGCAGTTGCAAATGCAATATATATACTGTAGGCCTAATTGTGATAAAGACCGCCATGTTCCAAACAAAAAAAAGAATGACTTACTAGAGCAAAGAACATAGAGAAGGATGATAATTGGACCTGTTGATTTAGTTACCCCTCAGAAAGGAATGAAAAAGAAAACAAGAATAAATTGTAACTAAAAAAATAAAAGGGCTGAAATGGAATTTTTGTCATATTTTATGTAAAATACTACATATTTTGTTCCTTTGGATCCCCTCAAAAATACTGTAATACTGCAACCCCAATTTAGAGTCTTCCAAATGAAGTTTAAATATGTGATTTTACAGCTATTCATTAGCTATGTAATGAAAAACAAAATAATAGAACAAATATAAAAAGAGGCAAAAAAATTATAATTTTAAGAAGCTTGAAAGCCCTTGGGGCACCTCAAAAATTAAATATAAAAACTCCATGTTTTTCACATTCCTAAGTTAAGTGAAAATACAGATTTTTACAACTATTATATTTAGAAAAGAGATAAAAAACAATTTCATGTATAAATTGACTCCACCCTATTATTATACATCTACTTGAGTATAACTACTGTGTTCGCTTAGCCAATTTCACAGTTTATTGTTCTCTTTGAGATTGCGTCCTAGTTCCCTCCAAGCACTTCTGCACCGAGGGGCACGAGACCAGTGAGCTCCTACAAATTGCTTGAAAAAGTCTGCTCATCTTCTTCGCGGCCTGCCTTGCGTCCTCCTGCCTGCGTAGGGGTCCCACATTTACGTCTATTATATTCTTTGTTTAGGTTGATTAAACTGTACTAATATTTAGCATAGATATTAATTTTTTAATAATTTTAAGTCCATATTTAATTCCATATTTTGATAGAAATAAATACATATATATTTACATATTTCATACATTTTTAGTCTATATAAATCCGTTCACTGGTAACAATGTTTCAAGCGCAATGGCCGTTGTCGGTATGTACAACTTACAAATAGGCCTATATCAGATTGTTGTCGAAAGCCTTCGTGTGTTGCGTATTAAAATTATAATAAACAGTGTAGGACTGTAAGTTTAATCACAATAACCACAATCATCTTGTAAGTTTTTTCTATAATGGATCTTTCGCATACTTGCGTCATCATATTATGGATGAAGATGAATTCAAAGATCATTTTCCTGTTCCTAGCTCTAACAATATGTGCCTTAAAATCAGCAATGAGACTTACAATCTCATCGAAGAGGAGAAAGGTGAGGTTGTTGAGTTAATCATGTGAAATTGCTTGGAAGAACGTTTAAATGTGAGACCAATAGTTGCAAAACCTACCTTCTCCACTTTTCCAATTTTTTCAGAAATTTAAGAAAAACTATTTCACTATATTGTGTTGTTTTGAGAGATATAATATTAAGAACAATACCGAAGTGAAAATGGGATTAAATATGGAGAAGGCAACTTTTGGATCTCGCAACATTTGGAATAAGCACATCAAGATAAGGCAAGTTTTGGAACTGATGTAGGAACTTCAAGATTAAAACTAGTGTCCTTGAGGGTAACAGTATATAATGAAAATACCATGACTCGGAGTTGAATGAGACTTTTATGTGTAGGCCTAACTTTTGCGAGTAAAAATTAACGCACAGTACTACACCAAGTTACTGGAAAACTCAGTACGAGAAATTCATCTACAAGGAATGATCGGGAATCTCTCTGACTAGTTCTTTCTGATGTCCTCGTTCCTGTGTTATCTTTCTCTTTCCATTTTGTTCTCTGTGTCATTCCCAGTTTGATCCCTTTGTTTCAAGTTCTCCATTGTTTTATCTGTACCTTCCCATCCTTCTAAAGGAACTTCCATTAAGAGTGTCACACTTTTAAAATTAAATACATTGTAAAAACGAAAGAGGTTTATTTATTTAATTATTCTTATTTTGAAGCACACTTCATGCCTTTACGTATGAAAGAGAACGTCCGTTAATGGCCGCCGCGGCTTTCTTGGGTTGTGCGTATAGGCCTACGGATCTTCCAATTTTCAATAACAGACAAACATAAACCAGGCTCAATTTCACGAATAACGCACGTGATATTGTTCCTTAAGTCATTAACTGTTTCTGGCTTGTTGGAATAAATCCATCATTTAACATAACCCCATAATAAGTAATCTAGCGGAATTAAATCACATGATCTCGGGTTCCAGTTAACACCAACACTAAGCGAAATTATGAATCCTCTGAGCTTCTCCTTCAAAAGGTCGACTGTTTCGTGAGCAGTATGAACATGGCGTCATCTTTCTGAAACGAGACGTTTCTGAGATCCATACCTTCCAATTGAGGCCAAAAATAATCCCTTGTCATAGCCCGGTATCTTTCACACACCGGGCACTTCAGGTAATGCAAGGAATGCTTGGCGAAAGGATGACTTTTTGTAATACATTTTAATGATATCTATGCGTTGTGGAATGGTGTAACGTTTCATGATTATACACTGGTCAAAAAAAGTTAAGCATATTTCCAGTTTACCCAATAATACCTGATATTTATGCTTCTTTTGGTTTTATGTGGCACGTATTATGTTTGCCAATTCAAACTCTTTCATTTGTTTTATTCTGCATCACTAGGTAACGTCCAAATCACGGCTAGTAAACAATTCGAGCAAAGTTCAATCAGTGTCGTTTTGCTTCATAGCGCTTCATAGTGCAGTAAACAAAGTCTGTAATTCGAGCAAAGTTCAATCAGTGTCGTTTTGCTTCATAGCGCTTCATAGTGCAGTAAACAAAGTCTGTAATTCGAGCAAAGTTCAATCAGTGTCGTTTTGCTTCATAGCGCTTCATAGTGCAGTAAACAAAGTCTGTAATTCGAGCAAAGTTCAATCAGTGTCGTTTTGCTTCATAGTGCAGTACAATGGCTCGGAACACCCTTATAATGGCAGACCGCATCAAAATCATCACTTTGATAGAACAAAACATGAGACAAGTTGATGTTGCTAACATCCTTCATGTGAATCAGAGTATTGTCTCCAGACTGTGGAGAAAGTTCCAGGAAACCCAGTCAATAGCAGATCGACCTCGCGAGGGCCGTCCACGCAAAACAACACCAGGTCAGGACCGGAATGTAAGGTTATCTGCACGTAGGAACCCTATAGCCTCAGCTACAACTCTGCGCCATGACCTGCGCGAAGCCACTGGTGTTGTTGTAAGTAGCCAAACTGTGCGCAATAGACTTCATGACATAGGGTTGTATGCTCGAAGACCACTCAAGACTCCAGCACTCCGTCCACATCACAGGGGTGCTCGTGCAAGATGGGCTAGAGCACATGAGAATTGGACACGAGACCAATGGACCAGAACTTTATTCTCAGACGAAGTGAGAATGGGCCTACACCCTGACAACAACTCTATTCGCGTATGGAGACGAACAGGGGAACGAAATCATCCCTCAATGACCGTGGAACGTCACCAACAGTTTGGTGGTGCAATCTTGTTTTGGGCAGGTGTCATGTTTGGCCGCCGCACACCACTGGTTTCAATAGAGGGAAACATGACTGCTGCCGTGTATGAGAACAACATCCTCCAACCCATAGTAAGTGGTTTTGCAGAGACTGTAGGAGAAGGGTTCACTCTACAGGACGATAATGCTCGGCCTCATCGTGCTCATAGTGTGCAGCTCTATCTGGTAGAACATGGGATCCGAAGAATGGATTGGCCAGCATGCTCACCGGATATGAACTGCATAGAGCATGCATGGAGCTTTCTTAGGAGAGCCATTTCCAATCGTCCACATCACCCATTAACGATTCAAGAACTCAGGAATGCTGCCTTGGAAGAATGGGACAATTTGCCTTAGGAGAGCTTAGATGCGTTGGTACTGAGTATACCCCGTCGCATACAAGAGTGCCCCAGGGTTCGTGGAGAACCAACACGTTATTAAACAGGGTACTGAAAGCACCATTTCCTTTTCTTAGATGATGTACGAATTTCAACTTCCCTTATCTTTTCCGTTGTTTCCAAACAATGCAACTTTTTCATTTCATATTGAGTCCATTGTTAACAAATAGTGTATTTCTACTTTTAAGTTTATTCTGTGGAACCAAGAAACCCAATTATAATTTATCTATTTTATTTTAATTAATAAAAACCGTTATATGCCTAATTATGCTTAACTTTTTTTGACCAGTGTATTTTGTCAACAACTGTAACAATGGGAAAAATATTACTGCTATAGCTTCATAAACACGGCAGCTGTTATATGTTAAAAGTAGGACACTCTTATTGAAAGACTCTACTTCTAATCATACATGTCTGTTTTTTTTTTCCTTTTTTGTCTTCTCGTAATTATTTTATCTTGTGTCATTAGTATTTTTAAGTACAGTAACCGACTTCTATTAATTTCACATTCACTAAGTTTCGTTCGTCTACTGGAATTAAATTGTTTCCTTTTAACTCCACCCCAACTGTAAAAACGGGGGTAAAATGAGTAAGAGAGAGAAATGGTTTCTGAACAATGACCCAATTGATTGCGTTTCCAGATTCACATATTTAGGTGTAATTTTATATGGGAAGGGTAAATGGATTACTCAAAATGAAGTGGCAATTAATAATGATAACGGTGCACTTACAGCGATAGATAAGTGCTTGAGCAAATAGCAGAATATAGAGATAAAAAAACCTATTTAATATTTATAGAGCTATTGTGGAATCGAAAATTTTGTATAATGTAGAAATTTGGAATAATGATTTATCTAGCCAGCTTACTGATAGAATTAGATCTAAATTTTGTAAGAAATTTCTAGGAATCCCGTGGAACGCCTCCAACCTAGCTGCTAGATTCGAAATGGGGTAGATAGTATTATGGAAACGATACTAGTAAGAAAAATAAAATTTGTAGGTCATATTTTGGAGAAGGAGTATAGTGCCATTGAAAAGAAGTGTTTGCAGTTTCTTCAGTACACGAATTTGAAATCCAATTGGTTAGAAGATTTAAAGAACAAGGTGAGTAGATTAGGTCTAAGATGGTTATGGGAGGAAATTGGAGTAATGAATTTAAATGTAATTTGTAAAATCGTAAAAGAGAGGTGTAATGAAACTACGAGACAGGAATTATATCAAAATCTCAACGAATTAAGAACATTAAGTAACTATAAGGACATTAAAACGTCATGGGAACAAGAAGAATATGTCAGAATAAATAATAGGAAAGTGAGGATGGGCTTAGCTTGGTGGAGACTAGGAATATGGAAATTGAAAAACAGGAGGGGTACCATACAGAAGGATATCTGCCCCCTTTGCGACATGGGAGAAGACACGTTCCATGTATTATTAGAATGTCAAGTAACAGGCAATATAAAGAAAAAGTGGATAAATAATAAATTTTTGAATATGAATAGATATGTAGCATATTATAAGAAAATATGTAATATAACTAATATAAGAAAATTAAATAAATTGGGCAAATTTTTAATGATAGTGAAGATGAACTGGGAAGAGAAAGTTAAATTAAATTGATCTTGTAGTGTGTATGTGTGTTACAGATATATATATATATATATATATATATATATATATATATATATAGATGAATAAATATATCATATCATATCATAACTCCATCCCAACGCAACTAGTTGTGTATTTATCCATATCTGTTGGTCTTGTGCTTTGTTACAATCATTGTGGTCTTTCACCGTTACCGAACAACTAGATATTTCTGAATTTTTTTATGCCGTCAACATAATGAAAATCGAAACTAAAATATGAAGTTCAAATCTTGAAGATAAACAATGAAGGTGGTGATAGTAATATTTTTTAAAAGCATATAAAATTAACCAATTTGTAGTACGTATATTTTTTCTTATTGCTTGTTTTCCCTTGATTTAATTTTGTTTCCTTTACTTTCCTTTCAAGTTTCATTCTTATTTTTTCTTCTTCTTGCATAATAGCAAGCCTGTCTCCTAATAATTGTACTGATTACACTTATAAAAAAAACCTACACAAAGAATTACATTTGATTCAAACCGCAAAGACGCGGCTACATATAAAATGGGGTTCCAGTCAGTGAATCGTTCTCAAGACCAGATTCCTGACCGACATATGTGAAATGTTTTCCTTAACTGAAATTAACAATAGTATAACTCCAATCTCTTTTGTTCGTGACTCCTATAGCTGCTCTGTTGGCATGTTAGTTATTAATCAAAATGAGACATGGATTCGCAGCAAGGTCAATTGAAACCAATCTACAAGTAATTTGTTTAATGACCGCAACATACGCTTATTACTTTCACATTCTGAACAGAAGATCAAACTATATTCTCTTGATCATATTCGTGCAGTCTTCATTATGAAGCTACAAACATTGATCGATCCAAAACTTATTTGTTCCCAGACTACTGTTCACATAGAACGACGTGTACGAAATGAAGAGATTGTGTCGTGAGTATCTCAAGGCTTTCTCAATATTAGATGAATTGCACATGACCATATTCCAATTAAGAAGTTCAGAAAAGGTCACCCTATTATCTTGTATTTCCAGCTTTCAAAGTATATTCGCAACTACTACAAAAATAAATCAATCTAAGAGACTTTAGATCAATATAACCTGAATAAAAACATAATATATTTATTTTGTAAGATAACAAATAGGCTATATGTGGAATTCCACAAAGTACAGTATTAGGACCAATCTTATCTATAATATATATTAATAATTTGTTGAAAATTCATCTAAAGAAATATGGTGGTTATATATTTTCTTTTGCAGATGATACTGTACTAACATTTAATGGGGAAAATTGGGATAACACTTATTTAAATGCTAGCAATGGAATTAACGTAGGAAAAATTGGCTCGACTCTAATCTCCTGTGCTTGAAGACTAATAAAACTACCTATATTCTATTTTCTTTAAAGACGAAAGGTTTACCTCCACCTATGAATAATTATCACTTAAGTAATACCCTAGATCATATATGTAACAGATGACTCCTCGCTACGTTAAAATCGGCAGCACTTTGAAGAGAACAACCGCCAGGATCACCACCGGTCCGCCGTAAACGAACACGAGATGGCAGCACAGTCGCTAATGCAATTCAAATGGGTATTATGACGTGACTCCTTATGTAACAACTAGATGGCAGCGTAGTAAACCTGACAAAAGTTGTTAACCTCAAAGCCTATAAACCCGACATATCTGTTACATATATGATCTAGGGTAATACATAATATATCATGTAATGAATTAACAAATAATTATTGTAGTTGTCCACATCTAACACCTTCCACACAAGTCAATTATTTAGGAATTATTATAGACCAGCATTTACGTTGGAATAAACAAATTGATTTTATGTGTACAAGTATAAGAAAGACAATTTATAAATTCATAATACTTCGAAATTTTATCAATAAGGAGGCATTGAGAATAATATTTTTAGCTTTAGTACAATCATTAATATAATATGTTACAATAAATTGGGGTGGAGTAGCATCATCTGTACTTAATCCATTAATTTTATTACACAGAAGATTAATAAAAATTTGTCTAGCAAAAAATATGGATTACCCAACAAATTTAATTTATACCGATTTTAAAGTATTAACTATTGAAGAAATTTATAAAGGTAGTTTACCAACTTACTATTACAGAAATCAAGTAAAACATAAATCTAATCGACATGAATATCGTATTCGAAGACAAACGTCTACTTTCTCATTAATTGAGCCTAAATGTCATACAAGTGCAGTACTTAAACATGGTGCTCGTTTCGGCCCAAAAGTTTATGATAAAATTACAAACCATTTTCCAAATTTGAAATATTTTAAAATTGAAATTCTTAAAAAAGAAATTTATAAAATTATTCATGATATATAATATTAACAAATGTGTGTATTGTTTATCTTTTATTTCTGTCGACTATATTAATGTTTTTATTGAATAACACTGGCTTCTGTTTGATTGTCAATTTATATTAAGTGTGTTTCTCTCTCTCTCTTTTTTTTTTTTTTTTCTCTTGTGAGTTATTTATTGGTTTGAATTAAGTTACTTACTGTATTTAGTAAACTGTCCCTGTAAATGTTATGTTATATTATTAGCTATGACCTCACCGTACACGAGCCTGGCTCTTACGGTATTGGCTAGAAACATTTTTGTTTTACAATTTTAATTTGTACTCACTAGCTAGCTAGTTGAATTAAATAAATAAATATGTTGTTACACGCACGTTTTACTGTAGCAAAGAATCCATTCTACGTGGTGACATGAATAACTTCAATTTACTGAACTGCGTTGGACTATTAGTGACTAAGGTCTTCATGTTAGAATTTTAACTACGTTCAAATATTTTCCAGAAGTTAGATGGAACGGTAACCAGAACTTTAAAATTGTTGCAGTTAAGGAGAAATACCTGATATTCGCATAACTTAAGTCATTTTATCTCGGAGGAATTTATTGCTTAAATTGCATGTGGTGGGAATCGCAAGTCTACTTATTACAAGTAATACAAAATTACACAGATAAAATTTATTCTCCAAAAACTTACGTTTATCCTCTTCAGTTAACCTGGCAATATGAACGCCATGTCCGAAGAGTGGATACCTGTAAGGAGGAATTCATTATTGTAGTCTGTTGGACAAGGATTATAATTAACAAATGATAAGGAAAGACAAAAATAAATAAATAAATAAATAAATAAATAAAAAATAATTAATTAATTAAAAGAATGAACGAATAGAAGAAAGAAAGAAAGAAAGAAAGAAAGAAAGAAAGAAAGAAAGAAAGAAACAAACAAACAAACAAACAAACAAACAAACAAAGAATGAATGAATGAATGAATGAATGAATGAATGAATGAATGAATGAGTGATTTCGTATCTCCTTCATGAAGAGTAGTGTGTCTCATGTTCAGCAAAATACAGCACTGAAGAAAATCCCGACTTCCCGTTTGTCGCGAAAAAAGGAAAAGCAAAAGGACTTTATTTGGCTTCAAACTTCTTAACTTTTCACTGCAAAATTCGCTTCAGCTATAAAACAATTTACTGTCGTGAAGACTTGTATTCAAACTGCTGACTCTATAATTTTATAGTCAAAATGTTCATAATTTGTAAAACTAATTATATTGAGCAGAGATACACGCTTTAAACTGTTTTTATTTACTTTTCTACTCTGAAAATGTTAGTGATACATTTCAGGAAACATGATATATCACTAACTGTAACATTTTCAATTTGTAGTTTCTGAGAATACGTTACATTATAATATTTATTCCTCTTGTAAACAGTATCCTCGACGAAAGTGGCTATTACTTTTGGACTAATTGGTAAAAGTAAATTAATAATTGCACAAAAATGTTTGTTGGGTATAAGTTTCTAAAAACGAAACATTAAATGCCATAGCAAAAAGGAAACACGGAAAAGAAATCCACAGCAGTAGGATTTCATTGTCAGTCCTTTAAAAATGGATTTAAAATAAATAGTAAGAATGAAAGTTTTAAAAATCTGAAACATTTGGTGAAAGAAATTTAGAAGTCAGTACCTTATATTGTAGCTCCAAAGACACCTTTCTCCATTGGTAAAAAATGTATGGCCTGATGCAACATGTAAACAGAACGATTGCAGTACAGAAAATTATGACAACCCTTTCGCAAGAGATGATATATAATATGTTGTTTTGCTGTAAATAAATAAAGTAAATCACCAGAAAGAGGAAAAATTCTAAACTATTAAAACTTGCAGGAAATGAATTTCACCAGCACACTTATAAAATTTATCAACAATATCTTACTTACTGGCTTTTAAGGAACCCAGAAGTTCATTGCTGCCCTCACATAAACCCGCCATTAGTCCCTATCCTGAGCAAGATTAATCCAGTCTCTATCATCATATCCCACCTCCCTCAAATCCAATTTTAATATTATTTTCCCATCTACGTCTCGGCCTCGCCAAAGGTCTATTTCCCTCCGGCCTCCCAACTAACACTCTATATGCACTTCTGGATTCGCCCATACGTGCTACATGCCCTGCCCATCTCAAACGTCTGGATTTAATGTTCCTAATTACGTCAGGTGAAGAATACAATGCGACCAACAATATCTACAGCTTTAAAACAATTATAGATGTATACTTAGCGAAATAACATAACATAATCATAACAATGCAGTAAAAAAGAAAGGAGATAAAACAAAATAATATGGAACATTTTAGACTAAGAAACCATTAAAAAAAAAAAAAAAATCTGAAAAATTTCAGAGGTAGAAAATTTACTACATTTTAAAATGTTACAAAATGTAGTATATTGTACTGTGATTGGTACCTACTGTATTGATTTTTCTCTCTATTCCATATATGTATTTTTTTAATTGTTTTCCGGACCTATATGGTCATCTGTTATAGCAGGCGGATGTATTAATAAATAATATTTATTAAATGCAAGATCGATATCCATTACTGAAGGGTTTCTTCTTGAATATCAAAGCGTATTTAGGAAAGGAATAACAAGCATCGCTAACGTATCTACGTAAAACTGAATCGTGAATTGCAGAAACATCACATGTCCATCTGAGTAAATTTTTCAGGAGTCACGAAAAACTGATTATCTTCAAAAGCGTGGTATTTTGAAGTGACAATTTATTATTAATCAACGCATAGTTGTAAGTACTAATATTTGATATAATTGAGCTTCAAATTTTCTCTTTAATGTTTTCTGGAAAAAAAAAAAAATCTGAATTATCTGCACATGTGGGGTTTATGCAATTCAGGGCAATAAACAATTACATTATTTATTTAGAACATATTTTAGATAAAGAAGACGAAGAATGGCAATGTTCTTTATGGTATTCATACATTGCTTTACAGCTAGAATATGGAACAAGTAAAAAAATTAATATTATTATAAAGTCTTAATTTATAGTCACAGTCTAGATGAAATATATACAGACGAGATTTACAATATAGTCTACTAGTACAACACATAGTTTTAGTATCAATTTCATCAAGTGTTATTGGGTGTCATGAATTCACTGCAGAATAGAAGGCGTGAGAAATTAGGTACTTCTTTAATTTGGCCTAAATAATCTTATGTTTCGAAGTGTTATAAAATATTTTTAATTTCGTTTATGAACATGCACGTTCTAAGCTTTCTTAAAACTAAATAAGCCGACTCTTCGAATTCTTTCTGTCTGTTTCTTTCTTTCCAGCTGTGACGTTTTCTCTCAAACTATTAAATAATGTCTCCGTTTTACTCTCGATATCTCTGAATTCACCCAGAGAACATTCGCATTACATAAATTAATTTTATTAAATAAAAAGTAGCATTTTAGTTTTAAAATACCACAAAAATTTCAAGTTATTCGAAATTGCTCCAAGTTATTCACAACCGTGCAGAATAACCAGTTATATAACTATTTTACAAATTCTATCTTTCATCTTTTTTTGAGAGCAGACTAGAAGACAAAAGCTACTCAACCGAATAATAACAGGCATTTCCCATATTTATTCTGTGTTTAATTTCCTCTCAATTGTCATTTATATTTGTTACTCTAGCTCCAAGGTACTTAAATTTTTCCACCTTTTCAAATAATAAAAGTTCAATTTTTATATTTCCATTTCGTACTATGTTCTGATCAGGAGACATAATAATTAATAATTTATTTATTTAATCTGGCAGAGCTAAGGCCAGTAGGCCTTCTCTTCCGTCCAGCCAGACTCTAATTCTAATTGAATACAACTGGTTACATAGTTATCACATTAATATCTAGACCATAAACAACATGAAAATAAATGCCTAATAAAAGTTGGATAAGTAATGTTAGTGAGACAATAATAATAAACATTGGTAAGAAACAGCAATAATAATAATAATAATAATAATAATAATAATAATGAGATACTTTAAATATTTATTCTGTGATATATATATATATATATATATATATATATATATATATATATATATATAAAACCATTAAACATTGAGAAACCTGAAACAGCTACTATTGTTAACATGAATTGTTAGAAAAATATTTCGTTTGTCTATTCGTAAATTGGTTTGATGTCTGACAGTCCCTGACATTACTCGGTAGGAAATTTCAAAGCCGAGGAACAGCCACAGTGAAAGAAGATGAATATGAGGATGTTCGATTGGGGTGGGGGGGAATGGATAATATTGAGGAGTGTTGTGATCGTGTGTCTAGGTTATAGTGGGCGGATAAATTTTGAAAACTAGACGCAAGACAGACAGGAGTGAAGAAATGCTATATGTAAAAGAGGAGGGAAAGACAGTGGATTTTCCTACGATCTTCTAGACGGAGCCAGGACAACATTTCGAGGGATGATACATAATCACATACTTTGTTTTTTCGGGGGTACACACGCATGCACGCACGTACACACACCGATCATCATCATCATCAACATCATCGTCATCATCATCAGCCATTCAAATAGTAGGCCTAGTGTCCTGTTTCTGTCTCCTTCCATCTTTTTATGGACCAACCCAAAGACGCACGTGCACGCACACACACAGAGATTGAACCGCAAATAATGTCATTAATTTCAGGGGGTTATTTTTTTTAGATATTTCAAACAAAAAAGTTTAATACAGTTTTCCTCGTTTTGCGTCCTTTGAAATAAAAATTGTTTTATATGAAACATTTCATAGCATGTCATGGGAATGTGATTTAATTCCTGATATAGCCTACTCATTCAATTTAAGGGAGCAGTGTATTATGATAATAAATGATTGAAAAGTTTTACTTTTGCCCTTTAATTGTGCAGAAATTTTATCCGAAGAAATGCAAGTTTTCATTCTGCAAAGGAAATTTAAAATATTACATTTGTTCGGATCAAATTTCCGCACAAAGGTATGATAATACACTACTTAAAATGACTGACAATATTAGAATTAAAGAAATGGCTTTCCCAAAACACGATATGAAAGATTTCATAAGAAACATTTTTTTTATCTCGAAAACGAAGCTAAAACGAGGAAAATTGTATTAAACATTTTTGGTTAAAAAAATTTTATTTCAAAATATTTCAACCCCCTGAAATCAATGGCATTACGTACGGTTCATTCTGTATATACTGTATATGGTACACCCGTAAGCGTTGAGATTTCTACGCAGATCTGTTTTCTCTTACCGGAGCTGTATAAAGAAGAGACATACGTCACATAATCTTCTTCTTCTTTTACTTCTCTGTTTCCCGATGATACCCAGACGAAGAATTAAAACAAATAGTGACTTTCTCATGAGATGACAAATATATTAAAGATTTGAAGAACCATGAGAAAAGGTTTAGAAAAGAATTAACCGAATTTCTGCATACTCATACCTTCTACACAACTGATGAATTGTTTATGTTTGTGAATTGAATTATTCTACTTAATTTTAAATGTACAATTTTATATACCTCAACTAAAATATGTTTTTATAATGATTTAATCTGTTTACTATGCATTGTATATTTTTGTTTAGCATAACTGATGAATTGTATATGTTATAAATTGAGTAGCACACTGTATAGCTCAACTGGTAAATTATTTAAGCTTATAAATTGAATTAATCTACTTGATATGAATTGTACAATTTTGTATAGCTTAACGAAAATATGTTTGTAAAATGAATTAATTTGTCTACTATGTATTGCATATGTTTGTATAGTTTGGATGATGAAGTATATATGCTTTTAAAATGAATAGTAGTCTGTATAGCTCTACTGATGAATTGTATATGCTGTAAATTGAATGGTAGTCTGTATAGCTTTACTGATGAATTGCATATACTGTAAACTGTATAGTAGTCTGTATAGCTCAACTGATGAATTGTTTATGATTATAAATTGAATTGATTTACTTAATATGAATTGTACAAATTTGTATAGCTTAACGAAAAGTATGCTTGTAAATTGAATTAATCTGTTTAATTTGTATTATATATGTTTGTATAGCTTGGCTGATGAATTTTATATACTTTAAGTTGAATAGTAATCTGTATAGCTCTAGTGATGAATTGTTTATGCTTGTAATTTGAAGTAATTTGCATGATATGTATTACCAATTTCTGTATATCTCAACTGATTGAATTGTTTATGCCTTAAATTGCATTAACTTGCTTGTTATGTATTATATTTTATAGCTCAACTGATGAATAATCGTTTGCGTTTGTAAATTTAATAATCTGATTGGCTATATACTGCAGGCTATATTTTTAGTAGAGTCATCGATGTAGCTCAGTCGGCAGACTCGCTGGCTACTGATCCGGAGTTGCGCTCGGGCTTGGGTTGGATCCCCCGTTTGATCTCATTGGTTTCTTCTGAGGTTTCTCCCAACCGTGGGACTGATGCCGGATGGCCTATGGCGAGTCCTCGGCCTCACTTCATTTCACCCCCTTTGGTCTGATTACCTGGTTGGGTTTTTTCCTAGGGTTTCCCTAACCATACGGCAAATGCCAGGTAATCTTTTGGCGAGTCCTCGGACCTCACCTCATCTCACTACATCTCGCCAAAATATTGTAAAAAATTGTAAAATTGCAAAAATTGTAAAATATTATAAAAATTTGTAAAAACTGTAATTGTAATTATAATCTTGTAAAATTTTGACTTGATCCACATCTTAAAGCTCCATTTCTAAACGATGAAAGAGTAATGGAACGGAGAAAAATTCTCTCCGGCGCCGGGATTTGAACCCGGGTTTTCAGCTCTACGTGCCGATGCTTTATCCACTAAGCCAAACCGGATACCCACCCCGGCGTCGGACAGAATCGTCTAAGATTAAGTTCCAACTCTTGGGTTCCCTCTAGTAGCCGCCCTCTGCACTACGTCATAGATGTCTATGAACGTAGGACTGAAGTCCCGGCGCCGGAGAGAATTTTTCTCCGTTCCATTACTGTTTCATCGTATGATGACGCAGAATATCTGCATGGAAATATCATATGTACTTCGGTACATTAAAATAATATATATGATATGCGTAAATCACTTCGTGATTTAAGACGGCGCTTATTCCGTCGGATCCCGGCCAACTAGTCACTCATAACGAGTGCACCTCAGCACATGTGTGGACTTCAGTTCTACGTTCATAGACATCTATGACGTAGTGCAGAGGGCGGCCACTAGAGTGGACCCAAGAGTTGGAACTTAATCTTAGACGATTCTGTCCGACGCCGGGGTGGGTATCCGGTGTGGCTTAGTGGATAAAGCATCAGCAAGTAGAGCTGAAAACCCGGGTTCAAATCCCGGCGCCGGAGAGAATTTTTCTCCGTTCCATTACTCTTTCATCGTATGATGACGCAGAATATCTGCATGGAAATATCATATGTACTTCGGTACATTAAAATAATATATATATATATATATCCAATGCTAAAGTAAATTTTATGGAATATAATAAATTAAATGTATTGGTATAGAATACTTAATGGCGGATATCTCTGTTTAGCGTGGTACTTAAACTATTTATTAAATTCTATGTTAATCATTTCTCTGACTATGGTAAATAAAATACGCCTAATGAGAAATCTGACTTCAGAATTAAAGTTGTTGCACAGAACCTATTACTGTACATTACATGACAGCAATATTCTGACTTGTCTCTGCAGCGAGTGTTCCATAGTTATTAGGCAGCGCGCTTCCCTGCCATGGAACAAAGAATGGAGCCTCTATTGCTCCCAGCTAATAATTCCGGTAGCTGATGGAAAGCTCTCATCTCTCATCCCGACCGACTGGGCGGGTACGATGCGGTTTCGGAGCAGGATGAACAGTAGCACCGGCTGTCAGCCCCAGGGCGACCCTGGGGACTTCACTCTTCGAACAAAGCCAGGCGGAATGCTAATACGTCGTTTAGACTCATGAGTATGAGTTCGAATCTCATTACAGACGAACCTGTGAGTCAAGAATTTGAAAGCGATTCCGTGTATTGAAAGGAATCTATTCATCAGTGTGTTAAAGGTTCGTCAAATTAAATTATATTCTATGTCAATTTTCAGCTTATTTCCGTCTCTATTCATACACATCAGTTAACAAATTAAAGATATTGGGCCGTATTCATAGACATTTTTAGCGCGGGCTTCCGGTGGATGATCAGCGTTTTTCGTATTCACAAACCAGTGTTAGCGATAGGATATGATTTGAATTCTGTACTAGTAACCAGTGGATAGCCGGGGCTGGCTTAGTACGCTTGTAGCGCGTGCTGCGAAATGACTATGAATAGCACCCTATGTGTCATGGGGTAACTTTGCACCATTTTCTAGTTTAAAATTTGTTTTCAGTCTGTATGTAGTCTTTAAAGGGCTATTCATAGACATTTCGCTAGTCCGCGCTACGAGCGTGCTAAACTAGCCCCGGCTATCGACTGGTTACGTGTACAGGATTCATATCATATCATATCATATCATATCATATCATATCATATCATATCATATCATATCATATCATATCATATCATATCATATCGCTAACACTGGTTTATGATTACGAAAAACGTTAGTTCGCTGATCATGCACCGGAAGCCCGCGCTAATAATGTCTATATGAATACGGCCCTAAGTTTCTAATTTTGAGATGGGCATTTATTTTATATGTTCTAGGGGTATGCGAGAATGTATTTAGCCAGTCATATTTTGGAAAAGTCCACACCTGTAGAGTAACGGCCAGCGCGTCTGGCCGCGAAACCAGGTGGCCCGGGTTCGAATCCCGGTCGGGGAAAGTTACCTGGTTGAGGTTTTTTCCGGGGTTTTCCCTCAATCCAATACGAGCAAATACTGGGTAACTTTCGGTGCTGGACCCCGGACTCATTTCACCGGCATTATCACCTTCATTTCATTCAGACGCTAAATAACCTAGATGTTGATACAGCATCGTAAAATAACCCAATAATAATAATAATAATAATAATAATGTCTTGGAAAATAAATGTCTTTTGAAATTTATAATCTGCCAAAAATTGGTGCAAAGTTACCTTAGATGGGGGTTACTTTGCACCGCCAGAGTTTTAAGAGGGGTGGTGCAAAGTTTGCCACTGCTGGTATTACATTGTACCATGCACGTGTTAAACAATGAAAATATACTGTATCAGGAACAGAAAAAAATGGAAACACAGATTCAAAAACTGCTATAAATGGTAACATGGACAAAACGTTTTGAAAAATATACACAAAATTTCAATATAAGTGACCACATTCTTCTAAAATGTTGTTTCAAAAATATTTTCAGTTCTTTCGAATGACAAGTCGAGAAAACAGCACGTGAATAACTGTAAAAATTATACGTATTATTTTGTGTCAAGTTCTGGAATGGAATATAAGCAAGCCCTGTCTTGATACTTTCTCGGGTGGATTTACTCTCCCAATTATATCCTCCCATTTTTCTTCTTGTTTACAATTACTACGTTTAGGCCCTGCTGCTCACGAATTTAGATTATTATAATAATCATATCCCCTGTAGCACAATTTGCAAATTAATTATTGTCAATTATTTAACCGTCAACATGTTTACTAAATTTTCCTTAGGCAATAGAGTGTAAAGCAGCAGGGATTAATAAAATAATTAACACAGCATATTAATACCTCCACAGCATGCTTGGCGTGGAGCAGTGGTTTACTTACTTGGCTTCTATGCAGATAGTTCGAGTTCGAATCTCCGTAGTGAATTTTTCGTTTTGTCCTTTCTTTTATTTTTTACAACTCCTTTTAGCGTAATATAATAAAATAATTTTGCTTATGTTACTCATAATTCATGTTACTTACAGATAATTACAAAATTGGTGAAAAATTGTGGTTATAATTCCAGGAAATCAAAATATATTTTGTCATAAGACTTATGGTTTTCTTCTTGTTTAAAATTACTACGTCTAGGCCCTGATGATTACGGATTTAGATTAGTATAATAATCATATTCCCTTTAGCACAATTTGCAAATTAATTATTGCCAATTATTTAACCGTCAACATATTTACTGAATGTTACTTAGGCAATAGAGTGCAAAGCAGCGGGTATTAATAAAATAATTAACACAACATTTTAATATGAAAGCCCCTAATTGTCCTCTTTACTATTACTTCCATCTAGCGTCAAAAGTTTCTATTAACACAAAAAAAATAATAAAGCGAAAAGTATTCTAAGGATAAAAAAAAATGACGAAAACCTGTTTTATTTTCTCTGATGCATTTAAGAGACAACAAAAAAAGGTTTAGTAACTCCACGAAGATTTAAACTTGCAACCTCACGAAATATCAGCTTCGCTCTACCAACTACGCTAAGAGTTTTACTGCAGTCAGAATGGCATTGTAACGAGCAATGGTCATACTCCACTTGAGAACCTGTTATACAGTATATAGTGTTTGTATTACAATAGTCACTGTTTAACAACTCTGAACGTTCTGTCTGTTTTAAATCTGGTATATGAATTATTTGGTGAATTATTTGAGATGCACTATCACCTTTACTTTTTAACTTTGCTCTAGAATATGCCATTAGGAAAGTCCAGGATAACAGAGAGGATTTGGAATTGAACGGCTGCTTCTCTATGCGGATGACGTGAATATGTTAGGAGAAAATCCACAAACGATTAGGGAAAACACGGAAATTTTACTGGAAGCAAGTAAAGCGACAGGTTTGGACGCAAATCCCGAAAATGATTATGTCTCGTGACTAGAATATTGTACGAAATGGAAATATAAAAATTGGAAATTTATCTTTCGAAGAGGTGGAGAAGTTCAAATATCTTCGAGTAACAGTAACAGATATAAATGCTACTCGGGAGGAAATTAAACACAGGATAAATATGGGAAATGCGTGTTATTATTCGGTTGAGAAGCTTTTATCATCCAGTCTGCTGTCAAAAAATCTTAAAGTTAGAATTTATAAAACAGTTATATTATCGGTTGTTCTGTTTGGTTGTGAAACTTGGACTCTCACTTTGAGAGAGGAACATAGGTTAAGGGTATTTGAGAATAAGATGCTTAGGAAAATATTTGGGACTAAGGGTGATAAAGTTACAGGAGAATGGAGAAAGTTACACAACACAGAACTGCACGCATTGTATTCTTCACCTGACATAATTAGGAACGTTAAATCCAGACGTTTGAGATGGGCAGGGCAAGTAGCACGTATGGGCGAATCCAGAAATGCATATAGAGTCTTAGTTGGGAGGCCGGAGGGAAAAAGACCTTTAGGGAGGCGGAGACGTAGATGGGAAGATAAAATTAAAATTGATTTGAGGGAGGTGGGATATGATGATAGAGACTGGATTAATCTTGCGCAGGATAGGTACCAATGGCGGGCTTATGTGAGGGCGGCAATGAACCTCCGGGTTCCTTAAAAGCCAATATGTAAGTAAGTAAGTAAGTAAGTAAGTAAGTATATGAATTATTATCTCGGAAGATTTTAGTGATTAATAGTTGTATTCCCCATTATAACTACTAGAAGAATATACGCAATCTTTTGAACAAAGCCTGGCTGTCCCGAGCGCTCACGGAAATACCCCATTCGAACTTAGTCTCTCAGACGCCGGCCACTTTCATTTTGACCACATGCACAGTGTCCACCACAAATTCCATAACGACCAGGCTGGAAATAGAAGAGTTTAAGAGTACTGCATTCACAATGTTATGAATTATGATTAAACTAACTTTGGGTAACACTGTTGTCTGCAAACCTGAGGCTTACCACCACAAGAGCAGCATGTGTTGCTCTAGTGTAGCCACAGCTAAGACGTCATAACGCTATGTTACCCTCCTCAGTCATCCAAGCAGTTGCACAAATATTGCCGCGTACCTGCGGTTTCCGTCCCTACACAATTTCATACAACTCTGACAAGAGAAAATCCAGTCCAATTAACCCTACTCAGTCATTTGTAACGCACAGACCTATTATTAATAGCAAGTAATATCGAACCAGGCGTAGGTTAATAAGTTACTTGCGGGAAGTAAAAATGAACTGTAGAATATCTGATAGTTGCTCATAATTTTCATTTTTGCGGAGAGATGGAACTTATTTTCTTCTCCTTCTCTTCCTTTGTTTAGCTTTATTCTTCCTCTGAGCCCCCTGAAAATAACTTACAGTATTGTCGATATCACCTCTATGGCGACGACCTACAACTTTACATACATTTCAGACCCAATACGATCAATGAATCAATTGATAAGTTCAACTGTGACCTAGCCACTGTCTCCACTTGGGCGGTCAATTTTTGATTCGCACTTAATCCAAGTAAGACTCAAGCTATAATTAAATGTTTAGTTAACTCTCTTAATAACAGTATTTTTCCAGTTGTTACACTTAACAACACACTAATCCCTTATGCATTTGTCGTAAAATAATCTTGATTCCTTTCTCGATAATAATCGAAATTGGAATTTTCAAGTTGAAGAAACAATAAAAAAAAATCTGTTCCTGCATTCACTGTTTGAGTCGCTTAAGAAACTTCTTGCCCCAGCAACTAAAACTTACCCTAGTACAAACCCTAGTAATGCCGCACTTCGAATATTGTGATGTTTTGTTAAGTGATCTAAGTTCTGAATTATCAGTCAAGTTACAGCGAGCTCAGAATATGTGCGTCAGATACGTGAGCAACATCCGACGATATGATCACCGCCCTTCGCAAGTTTTCATGGCTCCGACTCAAAGAACGTAGAAATTTACATTCTTTGTCTTTACTCTTTCAAATGCTGCACACCTCAACACCAAATTAACTTTCATCTCGTTTCTCTTATCTATATCCTAACCACGACGTAAATACCAGTTCACTTATCTGCGGCACGCTAAGTCTACCGCTTCATAGAACATCTTGTTATTCATCATCTTTTACAGTATCCACCTCACGACAATGGAATTCCTTGTCACAAAGTATTAGGGGCTGCAAGACAATACACATTTAAAAAAAAAAACAGCTTAAAAGATAACCTTCTTAGCATTTCACTCCAATCATACTGACTTAAACTATCACTGTCTATGTTGTTACTCCTTCCTTTAGACATGCATCCTGATAGTGCTGTATTTTCAAAATTGTCTCATAATAATCTCTTTCTACCATCTAACATTGTTTGAAATATATTAACATTTTATGTATTTTAGTTTAATTTTGCAACACAGTTTGTATTTCATTGTTTAATTCATGGTTCATTGTATTTTATGGTTTAATTCATAAGTAACTCTTGTACGAGTATACACGTAACTTTTATTCAAATCAAATTTTTGTATTCTTTGTAGCTTGTAAGTTCATTAATATGGAGCAGTAGGTTGGGATCCGTACATCCGAAACCAAATCGATTCAATAGAAAAGGTCCAACGCAAGGCAGCAAAATATGTCAAAATGGGGAAGGGACATGGTGAGGAGATAGTAAAAGACTTAGGGTGGGAACTTCTCAAATCAAGGCGACGAAAAACCAGACTCACCGCATTGTTTAAGACACAAATAGGACACAAAGCTTGGACCGATATCAATGCTAGATTAGAAACACCATCATACTTAGGATGGGCTGATCATATTAGGAAGTTTAAATGTAGAAAACAAAGAACGGACATGGCAAAATTTTCTTTTGTTAACCGCAAAATAGTAGACTGGAACAGCTTACCTGCGACAATCTTCCAGGGTGGTCCTCTTAAAATCAATACATTTAAGGAAAGGTTAAGTAGATTAGACTGAAAATGTAATTGGAGGTGCAGTGTAATTATTTAAGTTGTGTCATGTACTTAATTGAATTGATATATAATTAATTAAGTTGATATGTAATTATTAAGTTGATATGTAATTATTAAGTTGATATGTAAAATAATTAAAGTTGATATGTAATTAAGATGATATGTTGATATGTAAATAAATTAAGGTGATATGTAATTAATTAAGATGATATGTAATTAAGTTTGTATGTAATTAATTAAGGTGATATGTAATTATTTAAATTGGTAATAGTTGGGTGAAATAGAAGTACTTAGAAGTTAGATTTATTTTGCTTATCGTAGACGTTATTATAGAATAGTTTTTATTTATAGTTCTAGGTTTATTGCATCTACTATTTATAGATTTACGTTTATTTTATTTTATTTCATTTACGTTTATTAATTTTATTTCATGTAATTGTAATTATTGTATATTATATATCACTGCCACCGGGTGTATACCCAATTGTAGTGTGCATGCATGCAACACAGTTTGTTTTTCACTGTTTAATTAATAGTTCATAGTATTTTACTGTTTAATTTATAAGTAAGTCTTGTATACACGTAACTTTTATCCAAATCAAATTTTTGTATTCTTTGTAGCGTGTAAGTTCATTCATATGTTTGCTGGTTGAGTGGAAGAGAAGACCCTACGGCCTTAACTCTGCCAGTTAAAATAAATTATTACTATTTTATTATTATTATTATTATTATTATTATTATTATTATTATTATTATTATTATTATATAGGTACTTTTTCTGGGGGTGCTAGAGAGATTGATTTTATAAAAACAATGTGTATCTTTGTTCTAGCAATAAATTTGTTGCTATTTGGGGAACTCCGGCAAATATGAGCATATTAAGAGAGAATGCTCAATTTTTTTTATATAATATTATGTTTTATTACAATAGAAACAATGTAACGAATTCAATGTCAGTCTTCTGGGATTCATCCCCTACGTTTACAAAAGAAATACTTTCATCACTTTCTTGTAACAATTACATTTCTTCAACAGTTACATGTAGCTCATAATAGCCAGAATTCTGGGTAATGTGATCAGGTAATCTTGCATATATGAGTAGGATTATACTGAATGTTATACATTGAGAAAAACATCATCACACCTTAGAATAACTTCCTGGTCCATATGGTTGCAATAGCTCTTTCGATGGATTCTCCTGACTAATGGTGATGGAGGACAGCAGTTTTTATTTCTGTATCATGTATGTAAATAATAATTCGACGCGTTACTCAATATGTCAAACACCAGAACTGTGTCGAATTAGGCTAAAAGCTGATAAGAAAATGTTGCTCATATTAGCCATATTGAAAAACAGTCGACCATATTTTTCTTATTGTCCTTGCTCATATTACACTTTCAGGTATTTTTTTTATACATAGACAGCAGCACACAACAAACTTCATATAACCTCAAACTTCAAACACAGCAAAACTGAGTAGGAACGGATTTGTTAAATATTCAACAATAATTTAGTTCAACCTCTGCCAAATGTTATTTATCTTGACTTAATTAACAGGGAAATTAACTATTGGATCACAATTTCTCAAAATAATGAAAGAGACTTATTTTCCAAACACAAAATGCTGTTTTACAGACATGCCAGCACGATCCAACTGATTTAAAACACAAGAACGCTATGGAGTAGTTGTTACCAACAATACACCGTGTCCCGCTTAGAGGGATCGAGAAATAAGTGATAATTTCAAGTGTAATTAATGGTTTATTAAAATACCTTTTTACATAACTTGATGTAAAATTCTCCGACCTTCGGAGAATGCTCAGTGCAACTCGATGCGTGAGCCTTGAGTTGCTCTGCAGACATCTAAACGGTATTCAACCTCCCGCCAATTGTTCTGTAGCATTTGTAGAGTCACTAGTGCTGCTGCATTTGTGATGCGTTTTCCTTAGTTCCTCCGAAGTGTTAGCTCTGCCTCTTTGGTACATAGCATCTTCCACAAAGCCGCAGAAAAAAAAATCCAAAAAGTTTATATCGGGTGACTTGAGTGGGCAGGCAAGGGGTCCTCGTCTTCCAATCCACCTATCGGGGAATTTTTAATCGAAGAACTCACTCATCCGTTGATGATCAAGAGGTGGGGCCCCATCCTACTGAAAAACCGAT
Organism: Periplaneta americana; assembly: GCF_040183065.1. Lineage (NCBI taxonomy): Eukaryota > Metazoa > Arthropoda > Insecta > Blattodea > Blattidae > Periplaneta > Periplaneta americana. The sequence continues at coordinate 70,245,974 of NC_091122.1, read as the reverse complement.
TCTGGGGGAAGTTGGTCAACAACAAAGTTCTGCAACATGTCCAGATACACATTTCCTGTGACTATAGCCTCTACGAAGAAGAAGAAGAAGAAGAAGAATATTTAAATAATGGGTTCTTCTGCTAGCCATGGCAAGTACTGAACTTTCTGTTGTGGTGTCCACATGTTTACCATAGCGTATTCTCCTACAAAAGGGCGCCAGGTTAGTTTTAGTGACCTAGCAAAAACAAACGAAAGTTACGCATGAACAAATTAAAGTTACGCAAGCAGCTGTTTTCAAACTTTGTTTCATAACCTTGGATAGTTTCTCTATTTTGTCAGATGTAAATCTCAACGATATCTTTATCTGATTTTAAGGGAACGAACAGGTAAAAATTTGGAAAAATGGAAAAAAATACAAATTTTTGTTTTTATGTTCATAATTTTATTTAAACCTTCTACTTTCATAATATGGCCTCATTTTTTATTTGGGAGCCCTTTAAACCGTGTCACATGACGTTTAAATGTCTGCTTGCACGTGCTTCATTGCCCTTTAAACGAGCTGTCAGCTCTAAAGTTTATGTTGAGCTCTGTAATTTGAATAAAGCGGGCTAGTTTTTTTTCTGGTGTGTATCTAATGAAATTAAGTTTGTTGTCACTCCTGAATACACTATCAGCTTGCCTGTCAGCCCTGCAAATACTTTGTTTTGAAACTGTGAACGGCAAAATATTGTTTGTGGATCGTTTCTTCTCGAGTTTATGCGTTTGTACGTGAATATTCATACTTGTTTTGCTGATTTCGTGTTATTTAGGATGTTATTAAAGTTTTACACTAATTTTGTATTCAATTAGTTGTATATATTAGTGTGAATAAGTTAGTATAAGTGCATTAGGTTAGGAATCGTCACAATAACATTCAAGACCACGTGTATAACTCAACATTTAGCATTTTAGGCATGGTTTTAGTTTTCTAAACATGAATAGACTAAGTGACATTCATAATAAGGGCAAGAAACGATCAAAATATGCTAATAGGGCTAAAAATTTAGCAAATATAAGGTGGAAGAATGCCAAAACTATTGTGGAATGTGTGCAACAAGAAAATGTGTTAGGCCTAGTTGGTGATAATGAAGATCAAGTGTCAAAAGAACCAAATAATAAACTAAGTGCTAGTGAGATAAAGTTGATAAAATATGGCAACTTGCAGGAGAATTCAAATATAAGTGCCCCCCAGTGTAGTGAAGACTACACATTAGTGCATGTAAGTTTGTGGAGTGAACTGTATAAAGGAGTAAAATGTGGTGAATGTGGAATGGATAGTGCAAAAGCTGAGCTTACTGAACCATCAGGCTTTGCATTTAAAGTGATAGTGAAGTGTTATAATTGCAACACAGTGTTGAATGAAATGTATACAAGCCCTAAGGTAGGTAACACTGAGTCAACTCGACCTCCCTTCGATGTAAATAGGAGAATGGTCAACGCCTTTGTTACCATGGGAAAAGGACACTCTGCTATGGAACAACATTGTATGGCTATGGGTATGGCAGGTTTGAGCTCACCATCCTTCAACTCTCACCAGATAAAACTGACGGAAGAAAACAAACTTGTTAGACAACATGTGTTGAGAAATGCTCACTCTGCAGTTAGACGAGCTCACATGGAAGTGGACAGTTCTATTAGTGATAGTGATGTTATAAATATTGGTGTGTCATACGATGGCACATGGATGAAGCGTGGACATACATCAAAGTATGGTTTAGGTTTAGTCATAGATATTTTAACAGGGCTAGTGTTAGATTTTGAAATAATGTCAAAATATTGCAGTACTTGTGAAAAGACAGAAAAAAAAATGGATGTTGCAAGTGACGAATATAAACAGTGGTATCAAAGTCACAAAGATGCTGGTGTTTGTGAGAAAAATTTTGATGGATCTCCAAATGCCATGGAGATGAAAGCTGCAGAAATTCTCTGGACCCGGTCCATTAGGTTGTGTAATATGAGGTACACAACCTTGTTGTCTGACAGGGATGCAAAAACACACCATCACCTTCAGCAGCTTCAAGTTTATGGTGAAGGCATTGACATCAGAAAAGAAGAATGTGTGAACCACGTTGCTAAGAGAGTAGGTAAAGGTCTACAGAATATTGTTAGGGAATGGAGAGGGACAGATTCCTCAATCGGAGGCAAAAAAAAGGGAAGTCTGACTGCAGAAATGATACCTCGACTGTAAAATTACTACAGAAAGGCCATTATCCCCGATGTAAACAAGATGAAGAAAGCCATCTATGCAACACTTGACCATGCAATGTCCACGGATGACAAGCCCCTGCATTCAAGATGCCCTAGTGGTGAAAAGTCATGGTGCTTCTTCAACCGGGCCATTGCGAAGCAAGAAGCTGTTCCGAAGCATGACTTGAAAACCATGAAGACAGTGTTGCGACCTGATGTTGTGGCTAAAATCATGCCAGTATACTGTAGACTAGCTAGTGATGAACTTCTTAGCAAGTGCACTGCAGGAAAAACTCAAAATGTGAATGAAAGTGTTCATAGTGTGATATGGTGGAAGTGCCCAAAAGAAATTTTTGTATCAAAAAAAACTTGAAGTGGCTGTTACTTCTGCTGTGACTGAATTTAACATGGGTTGTACAGCAAACATTTCCATGAGAGATTTAGTGTCAACAGTGAAATTATCTCCTGCAGCATACAAAATTGGCAATAGGAGAGACAAGCGTCGACTGCAGCAAGCGGCTACTTCAACCAGTGAGAACTTCAAAACAAGCAGAAAGAAGCTACGTTTGTCAAAAAGTGTCACTGAAAGTAGGAAAAAGCAGCAGGAGGGGTCAACATATCAGGCAGGAGGGTTTTAAGCAATTTCCATAACGTGTAAGTACTCAAACATAGTGTTGTACTTTAAAACTTGATTTTCTCCCTTTTAAATTTTATTACATTTTAACATGTTCAAATTGCTCCATATGATGCATTTCTTAACCAATTGTGATGAAATTTTTACCACAAGCCCACATTACCTAAAGGAAAAAGACTGTCACATGGATTTTTAAAATATTTATTATTTGCCAAGATATAAATTGATTAAGAAGCATGAAATTAATTTTTTTCTTTAAATTGGCACTCACCCAGTTTTGAATTTTTTTCTCAGAAACTAAGAAGTGCTAACTAAAAATCATGTGATAGATGTTTTATTATTGTTAGAGGAACTGTTCTATATTTTTTTTAAATTCATAATCTTAAGCGTTCATCGTGCAGCATTTTTTAAATATTAATTAGTATTATTTGGTAAATAATTAATTTCTTCAAAACTAATTAAGATACATTGATGAAATTTACAGGGATGTTTTAAATACACATCAGCACTCTGTGGTAAAAATTTCAGTCCATTAGCATCACAAATGCATAATTTGAATATTTCACCTGTTCATTCCCTCAAGTGGTGATCATTTATTTCAAGAGCCCTCTAAGCGGGACAGGGTGTAATTATTATCCACGGATACTACAGGAGCTGAAAACCTTCCAGTTGTTCATATTACCCGACTACTCATAGGCTATTTGCCTAAGTGTCTCTATTATTATTATATTATTCCTCCCTTCTCTTTTCCTCAACTTCCTACTTATTCCTCTTCTTATTTTAATGTTTCCTTCCTCTTATTTCTATCTCTATTTTCTTCGTAATTAAAAAAAAAGTAGTGTAAGCCATTTATTCAGTTTTAGAGTTCATAGTTACTTAAAATGATAATTTTGTTATACTACAGATCTACATCTCATGGAGAGTCATCTATCGAAGAGGTTTCTTATCTACAATTTTGACGAATTCTTACTAAATTGATATGCTTCGGTAGGATCAGTTCGAAAAAGAAAATCCGGAGTGATATCCTCCTACTTCTTCATCATCCTCATCATATTCTTCTCCATTCCTATACAAAATACAAGCCTATGAAACATTTGTACAGCTCTGATTAACACTCCAGTAACATAGAACTGAGTCTAGCGCATATTTCTAAGAAATCAACGCTGAAACTACGAGGGTTAAACCGCATGACTTGCAAAACATTATCTAATCTAGATCTTAATAATCTTGACGAATATTCTAGATACCTCTTGGGAGTGTATCAAGGTATGCACCTTTGGGTTAACTGTCGTTGTGCCAGAGGTAATAAGGTAATATGAATCGTGGCCAAGTTAAATGACGCTCATGTGCAAAACAAACACATCTAAACCAACAAATTGTAAGGTTGTCAAAATTAAGTATGGTTAACACAGGAATATGCATCGTGTGATTTGAAAATGAAGATCTCCTAGGTGGTCTTAGGCCGATTCACTTGAACGAAGTTCTTCCATGGTGAGAAAGAATGACAGATTGGACAAAGAAAAACGACAAACAAAGATGGACAACTTATTACGACTTATTATGATGACTCAAAGTAATGATGTTTGCAATGTGAGATGCATGGATTAAAATGTAACAACCATGTATATATTAACTTAATTTTCTAGTATATTATTTTATCGCATACATACTGTACATAACATATATGGATAACATAACATAACATAACATAACATAACATAACATAACATAACATAACATAACATAACATAACATTTCAAAAACAGGCTCTCAAGCGTTGTCGTAATAATTCACCATTAAAATAGAACACACTCACGGACAGGAGAACGCGAATTCGATTATGTGCAATGTTCAGAACATACAGAGGTGAGCCTGCCTGGAGAGAAATAAAAAATACATTGCAGTCGCCAAATTACTCTTCAAGGAACGACCACGCATATAAATTGAGGGATAGAAGACAGAGGACGGACACTGGAAAATTTTCTTTTCTCAATCGTAGCCTACTATCAGGTACTGGAATGCTTTACCTGCAGACTTACTAAAGGCTTTACCAATAATCAAAAATGTATTTAAAATAGGCTTAAAGACTTTACTAATAGACGGTAGTATATTGTACATACTATTTAAAGGGTGTAATTAATGTTTTGTTATTTGAAATATTGTATCAGTGAAGAAGTGTGTTGTGTCAGTGAAGTGTGTTTGTGTCAGTGAAGTTTTATAGTTTATAGTGGCAGTGCAAAGTATTTGAACAGTGAAATGTTTTTCAAGTGTTAGTGAAATCAGGGCAGTATCAGTGAAATGTATCGTAGTTCCAGTGCAGTGAGTGAATTGGCAGCGAAATGAGTGTAGTGCTGAAAGGTACTTGTGCATGTATGAACATAATATATTCGTGGGTTTTAGTTCGAACTTAGGGTTAAGATACAAATTAGATTTATTTTAAATGTTATTTTAAGTGATCGTGCTTCATTTAATTTAGGATGCTCCTTGAAATTTAGGATGCTCCTTGAAATTTAGGATGCTCCTTGTTGTTATTATTATTACTGCTATTAATTATTAGTATTAATTATTATTAATTGTATTTTTATTAATTTTGTTTATTATTAATTGGCATTATTGAGTGTAATTAGTTACCACTGCCACCGGGTATTTCCCCATTTTCAGTGTAAATACATACATACATACATACATACATAACATTACATTACATTACATACATACATACATACATACATACATACATACATACATACATACATACATACATACATACATACCATACACAACATATCATACAAAGTAAGAATGTTCATTTAATTTACAAGCATAATCCATTCGTCAGTAAGTTGAGTAGAAGGTATGAATTTGTTTTCAAGCAAGTATTTTAACTATTACAGGTCTTCCTACCATACCAAACGCTTTGATATAGTTTTACTGACGAGCATTTCTATCTGTGTAAACAGTCCATATTCCTTTCCAAACGATTTTTTAAATATAAATTCTAACCTAGTTTTTATATAAACACGCTATCCATGCGTATTATTCCTTTCCTAAATGTACAGTACCTAACTATTCAAGAAGAAAACATTACGTATTTTGTTTTTAATTTCTTTAATAATTTGGTATACATTTTATAAAATAGGCTCTATAGAACGAAGGTATTCCTCTGTAATCTTCCCGACATGTTTACGTCATCTTATATTACATAGGACCTAACTTCATCACTCTTAGCCCTAAATATTTTCCTAGGCACCTTATTCTCAAACACCCTTAATCTCTGTTCCTCTCTCGAAGTGCGAGTCCACATTTCACAACCATACAGAACAACCCGTAATATAACTGTTTTATAAAATCTAACTTTAAGATTTTCTGACAGCTGGCTAGATGACAAAAGCTTCTCAACCGAATAATAACACGCATTTCCTATAATTATTTTGCGTTTAATGTACTCCCAAGTATCATTTATATTTGTTACTGCTGCTCCAATATATCTGAATTTCTCCTCCTCTTCGAAGGATAAATCTCCAATTTTTATATTTCGATTTCGTACAATATTCTGGTCACGAGACATAATCATATACTTTGTCAATTCGGGATTTACTTCGCTTTAGTTGCTTCAAGTAAAATTTCCGTGCATACCCGGAACTTTTGGTTAAACGTACCAACGTTCTACCAACTGAGCTACCCGGCAACTCTACCACACACCGATCCAATTTTTCCTTCTGTATCCACAGACCTCAAAGTGGTCTGACAACCGCCAAGCAACCAACATTGAGTGCACACTAACTCTGTGTGACTTAAATTGTGGTTTTCTGTTAGCGAACAGTGACGTGTATTATGCAAATAAAGCTTTCAGGTATAAGTCCCTGTAAAGTTGATTTGAATAATTTCGAAGGAAAAATCGTTCCGGGGCCGGGTATCGAACCCGGGACCTTATTCAAATCAACTTTACAGGGAGTTATACCTGAAAGCTTGATTTGCATAATACACGTCACTGTTCGTTAACAGAAAACCACAATTTAAGTCACACAGAGCTAGTGTGCACTCAATGTTGGTTGCATGACGGTTGTCAGCCCACTTTGAGGTCTGTGGATACAGAAGGAAAAATTGGATCGGTGCCTGGTAGAGTTCCCGGGTAGCTCAGTTGGTAAAGCGTTGGTACGTTTAACCAAAGGTCCCGGGTTCGATACCTGGCCCCAGAACGATTTTTCCTTCGAAATTATTCAAATCAACTTTACAGGGAGTTATACCTGAAAGCTTGATTTGCATACAAGTACTGTATAGAATGGAAAACGGATGTCCCTCCTTGGCAGATCTAAAATCTGGCAACCTTGGTTACGATTGATATAAACTTAACACAGTTAAAAAGGAATTAAAATATAATGATTCCATTCTTCACAGTACGTCAAGCGATCTGTAAATACTCACATGTAGTACGTGTTAATTTAACATCGTGTGTCTCGGAAAGTTGCTGCAGTATCCAATTAAGTGTTCCCTCCAATCGTGAGGAGCTGTATTTCACTTGCTCATATAATATTGTACGTCTGTATATTTTTACAATAGTTGTTTTATTGCAGTCCGGCAGCTAGAATAAACAATCACGAAAAATATAATTAGTTAATTACTAAAATGTAGAAAACTGTGAGTATAAAAATGTTGGTAATGAGATCCTATATAAATTACAGAGACAATCTAATGTGCTAGGTACATCCTGTACAGAAGAAGATAAAATATTCCCAGAAAAAGCTCAATCACTTCAAGTGAAGAGCTTGAAAATAGCTGAAACCTGACTCGTCGGTGACCAGTAATGTTAGATCTGTGATATGTTCTCACGTTGTATGTTATACCTTATGCAAAGTGTTGGAGATCATAGACTCGGATATATCTTTGTGCGGTAGCTGTCACACCACTGAGCGCAAAATCCGGTTAATAACAGCAATTGTGGATCTTCATTACCATAAGACGGCGGTAAGAAAGCACAGCTATTGTCTTCGTTACAGTAATCATTGTGATCTTCGTGGCTACAATTTCACCACACCTTCTGATGCGCGGTGGGATTATCCAGATCACCCTCAAGTGGTATTCGCAGGCTACAGCAGTAAAGCGAAAGTAGGGATTTGTTCCGGTATACTTTACGGGTTACCAAACACGTAATTCTGGAATTCATAGCATGAGAAGGAAAATTACATTACTAGAATTCCTTGCATTGATAGATATATTATGCTGGGAGAAAATGTTCGTTAATAAGTAAATCTTGCCAGGTATGCATTACACTAGGACAAAGTTTACCTTGTTACAGTGGCGACTCGTGGTATTTTTTGTATGTAGCATATGAAATTGGCGACTGATGACCAAGACAGAAACTAATATTAATAATAATATATTAATAATAATAATAATAATAATAATAATAATAATAATAATAATAATAATAGGGTAGACCAGGGTAATTGTAAACACTTTTTACTGATTTCAAATATGCTTCAACATTACACAGCCCTCAGTAACGTTAAGCATGACAAAGAAACATTGTGTTATTTTTAGATCTTTCTTTTCCCTGAAAATGGGTTTAAAATAATGAGGTTGACTTTTTTCACCTTTTAATTGCTAGTTTACATTTACCCCACCTGTTTACATTTACCCCTTTGAGAGGGGGGTAATTGTAAACACCAATTTTCGCACGAGCTATCAGACACTGAACATTTTTTGTTCTGTTTGAGAAGAAAGAGCTGTACTCCTTCCAACTCCAATATTGGTCACTAGTATATGAAGGGTAACGGGAATAACGATCAAGGTCCATTTTAGAAAGTTTCGAGAAAAACGAATTTTAAAGTTTAAGCACTTAATACTTTGTTATTTTGTGTATTTAATAGAAATTGACGTAGTGGAATGTCAAGAACAACGATTTCTTATTACTAGCTAGACCACATGATAGTAGGCCTACTTCCTCTCCACTATAAGATTCCATTATTAACTCAATTTCGATTTTTGATGGACCTTGATCGTTTTTTCCCGTGTACCTTCATATTTCGTCCCTTTAACTTATGATATATGACGACATAGGAACTCAGTAACTCTCCTGAGCTTCACCATAACTGTAGTTACTATTTTTCACATCGATGACAACCCTCTCTAAATCCTCCACAGGTGTAGTTGGGTGGGCGTCTCTTTGATTACTGAAAAGTACGAAATTTAACCATAGTAAAACATGTTTACAATTACGCCAAGCAATTAAAACTCTGGGGCAAATGTAAACACGTCATAATTTAATGAACTGAGGTTATGGGAGATCACAAAACCATTGTAATAAATGTTAACTACTATACATTACTCATAAAAACAACATATTCTTAAATAATAGCACTGTACGTTTATTTACAACGCCAAAAATGAAGGTGAACCAAAATTCTTTCTCTACTTTTTTTGCAGACTCTTACAAAACATTCGTTCACAATTAAGCAGTTACTCCTATTTGGCGCCAAACTGCTTTGCAGGTTTGCCAACATGTTAATTTAAATATTCCCCCAAAGTAAAAATTATTATATTGACAGTTTTGTATTTCTCACAGCATTTGTTTACAATTACCCCCTGTTTACAATTACCCTCATCTACCCTAACAATAATAATAGAGCATGCAAAATCAATACAAGTAGGCCTAAGTTAGTCTTCGACTCACCATTCTGGAACTGACAATTTACAATATGCACTGCAGCTATGAGAATATTATAGATTTATTAATTTGCCCTACAGAATAATATCTGTAATATTGACAATTAATATTCGAGGAGAAAAATTGGCTACGGCGCCGGGGATCGAACCCGGGTCCTTAGTTCTAGGTACCAAGCGCTCTGTATATGTCTGTACAGATTACTGTGCACTTAACTGCGGAATCCCGGCCAAACAAGTCACTCAACTGAGTGCGCTCCTAGTATAATGGCAGTTGACATTAGACATATACGTCAACATATATGCCTAACTTGGAGTCAGGCCACAAAGGGAAATATTGAAGGAGGAGGATTCGAGCCGGTGCTGTAGATTGAATTCGGCGTAGCTCAGTGGTCAGGCAGTGCATATGTCTGTACAGATTACTGTGCACTTAATTGCGGAATCCCGACCAAACAGTCACTCAACTGAGTGCGCTCCTAATATAATGGCAGTTGACATTGGACATATACGTCAACATGTATGCCTAATTTGGAGTCAGGTCACAAAGGGAAACATTGAAGGAGGAAGGTTCGGTCCGGTGCTGTGGATTGAATTCGGCGTAGCTCAATGGTCAGAGCACTTAGTACGTAGAACCAAGGACCCGGGTTTGATCCCCAGCGCCGGAGCGAATTTGTCTCCTCAAATATTAATATTACAGATATTATTCTGTAGGACGTAATAAATCTATAACACATTCACGTAAGGTAATTATGTATATTGCAATAATTTTCATCAAATTGATATTAAAATTTTAGGATTTCAACCTGTTGGTATTTTATAATAAGGTTCTACACATACTATTTACATGTCACGTAACCAGGAACAATATGAAAGATGCATTTTCGGGAATGCTGCAACACTACGTTCATATAAGAGCATCCGTCTGGCTTTGAAACTAGTAGCGACTAATGATATCAGAAAGAGAAAGTCGAAAAATTTTCTTCTATTCTCCTCGTCTTTTTTTTAAATTTACTTTTGACCGGAAGTGATTTCTGAGACTACACTTGCAACTTTTACAGAGAATACATTTCACACAAAAATTATAGCTCTTCTATGGTTACGTGAGTCTTTTGAAGTAAATCTGTTAGGTATCTACAATGTCTAAATGTTATTCTAGTTATATTTCCAATAGGATACATAGTTTTTTAAATAATAGTGGAGACTGTTATACCTTTAGCATAGTGCACCTTTGAGCATTTTTGTTTGTTTGTTTGTTTTTTTTTAATTTTGGTACTACCTAGAGGACTCAAATTGAAGTAGATTGTAGAGAAAGCCGCTAGGTAGCTCTAGTCGTAATTTCGGTTTGATTTACTGCAAAGTGAGAGTTCTGTTGACAAAGAATTTTTTAATGCCAAAAGTAAACATTTCTTTCATTGATATATGTTTTCTAACACAAAACCAAACTGTATTTGTTATTATCCATCAAGTAGGCCTACAGTGCGTTCCCTATCATCTGGTGAGTAACAACATATTTTAATTTGCATGATTTATTCGAATCTCTAGTTTTGGAAGCCATATTTGTTTAAACGTGCACCCTCTTGTACCTTTGAACACAAAACATCTTGTACCATGGAACATGTTCCACGGTACACAATACTAATGGTTTTTGTCTTTCTTTTATTTAAGATCATGTCACAAAGTAAGTCTGGAGTTAATAAGCTCCCAATTGATCCGGATCCCTTGAAGAAAGCTGTTGAAGCAGTTATTGCTCCTCCAGCAAATAAAATCTCAATCAGAGAAGCCTGCTCTGGTTTATGATTGCAAATACATTCTAAATATAATCGTCAGTTTTTACAGCTATATTCCCAACTTTATTCCATATGTTCGAACTTACGAGAGGGTATGTTCCAAGGCACATGAACCTGTTGTACCTTTGAACATATTACATATCCCTTCATTTTATTTTTTCCTTCCTTAATAGATCTGTAGAACAGGAAAACACATACAGGAAGTTGTAAAGGTATCTTCAATAATTATTTTAAGCATTTCTTCATTTAAAAAATTTCATTCCCTAAAATTAAAAAAAAAAATAATAATAATAAAATTTGAAAAGTGTTTAAAAGTACAACAGTCTCCCCTAACTATTTTTAGAGAAAAAATGAGTCCTCTTAGTTTTTTCCGTAATTATTCAGGAAACATTTGGTTTTAAAAGTCTTGTACTTAGATCTTAAGTCTTCACAATTTTGTTTGAAGAAATTTTTAGTTGGATCATAATTTTGTAAACAATACCAATTTTCCTAATAGAAACATTCATAAGTAGGATGACAAGGAAAGAGTTCTAAACAAAATTTAAATTATAACTCTAAATAATAAAGAGGCAGAGGAAGGTATAGAAAAGTGAATAAAAAGTACGACGTGATTCCACATAGGAAAATAAGAAGAACTAGGAAATAATGATTGGTGGAAGTGATGCTGCTGCTACTGTTCCTGTTGGTAATGATGTTAGTAACTGAAGTGATGAAAATTAAAAGGATTAATAAGTGGATGTTGAGTACGATATGAATCATGATTAATAATGAAATAGATGAAGGCAAAACTTTAATTATGAATACTATGTTGCTGTAGATGATGATGTTGATGATGTTGATGGTGACTTAGTGACTTGCGTTTCTCCATTATTTAAGATGTGCCTACTTTTCGTTCTTTCAGTGCATATTAGGTATGCCTTAATTTTTTCGGGAAATGGTAGCAAAATTGAGAGTGTCTTGATTTTGCAAAAGAAAGCTATTAGAATTCTATGTCAATCAAACTATCTTGAACATCGTCGACTTCTTTTCAAACAATCACAGATATTAACTGTCATAAATTTATATATATATATATATATATATATATATATATATATATATATATATATATACGACCTAGTCCTTTACACTCAACGGAATATAGACAATTACTCATAAATAGCCAATATACATGATCATGAAATTAGAAATAGTGAACAAATTAATATTCCATACTGTAGATTACATAAAACTAGTACAAATGTTTCTGTCATGGGGATGGAATTATATAATAAGCTTCCCAGTAAATATTATAATTTACCGACCAATAGTTTCAAAGCTAGATTTTATAATTGGCTTTTAATTAATCCTTTCTACTCTGTAGATGAGTTTCTTAACATAAATTCATACAAAATTGTTTTGTAATAAATAAAGTTATTTACATTTAGTTACAAATATTAAATTGAGAGTGAAGTGTTTTCATTAATTTTAGAGTTTCAAAATGTTTTGTGTTTTCATTATAATTAAACTTTACTGTTTTCAATTATATATGTATCTTCAAATGTATGTTTTTTTTCCTCCCTCCTGTATTGTGAGGAAGCCTATCACTGTATGTTTAATGGCTTAATAAATTGAATTGAATTGAACTGAATTGAATAGATGATGTTGATTGTAATGATGATGGTGGTCATGATGATGATGATAATGATGATGATGAGAAAGGAACTAAGAATTCGGTAATGGGAATGTGTATAACGAAAACAAGAACATGACGAAATTGACGATGATCTTGTAGTACTACAAAAAGAACAAAATGAAGAGGAGAAGACAGCCAACGCGACGGTCTCGTCAAAGTGTTTGGTAGTTTCGATTCGATACTCAGTATAGTTGCTTCATGGCATCCAGACCCTGGCCAACCTGTATTATACACACAGTTGTGTGTAATTGTTTCCAGCTCGGTCATTACAGCCTATTTAGTGCGGTCTCATTATAGGCATGTTGTGTAAATTGTTACCTTTCCGTTCCGGGAACTCCAAAAGTTATTACTTTTCTCTTTCTACGTCGGAGAGCGCAATAAATCATACCACCAAGACTACATCAGGGTGGTCCAAACGTTTCAAGAGCATTATTAAGGTCGTAGTTACGTATCCGTGAATTCGAGAACGCCATTTGCCACTAACGTGTTAACAGCGTGATTGTTAATCAAGGAAACGTGATTAATATGAGGTTCCAAAATAAACGGTACCGGTATCATGCAAATTGAACACAACATCCTATTATATACTCGTATATCTATACAATTTTGCATGGTTTTCGTAAAGAAAATTAATACAAGTTCTACTAAATCTAAATCCTCGTTCTTCTTCTATTAAGTGATCAGGAATTCGTTTGTTTAGTTTTTACAACTGCTGAACTTTGAATTCTTAAAAAATGTTCGACTTGATTATTTCAATTTCTTCAAATTAAACATTCAGAGAAATTTTATTAACAGGATCTATCCTTCTAGGGTCAATGTTTTCGTTTTGCTTCGGTGAATTTTTTTTATTAATTAATTAATTTATTTATTTATTTATTTGTTATTTTCCTAATAATTGTAACATAAAATATAATATACACAGAAAAACTTTAGCTCGCCCCTGAAAGAGTACTACTCGTGCTCAGGGGCGGATTCCTGAATTGAAATTAATAGTTATACAATACAATTTGTCTTATGTCTACTGTGCAATTATAGTATATAAATTTAGATTTACAATTTTTCAATTTTTATAAAATCCATACTTAACTTTTTAAATTTAATACTATAACTATTAGAATTGACAAGATTAGGATATTTAAAAATAAATTTGTTATTTATTCTTGGGCCTAAATTACTACTATGATTAAATACTGTAACAGTGTTGCATTTTGGTTCAAAGAGTCTTAAAGAATTCATACCTTTTTTTTCATAACTATGAGAATACAATTCAAAATTATTTCGATTTTTATGTATGAATTTTATTAATACAATAAAATAAATTTGTCTTACGTTAAGTACATTTGAATTTAAAACGACAAATAATGGGCTTTCTTAAACTTTCCGAGAGCAAAAACGCATTGCATTAGGCCTACAGCTCGACTGTGAAAAAACCTTGGCATTTATATGGATTGTCACCTGGAATGGAATGAACAAGTGAATCACACTTCTAAAAAAATATTTTCTATTATTCACTCATTAAAGCGACTGAAGCACTTTCTTCCTAATAAACTAAAATTAATCCTTGTAGCCTATAAACTCGCGTGATGCCACACTTCGACTACTGTCATATTACATTAAGTAACCTAAATGCAAATTTGAGCAGCAAGCTACAACGTGTGCATAATGCGTGCGTCCGTAATATTTGCAATATTCGTAAGTATGATCATGTTTCCCCGTCTTTCCAAAATCTGTCTTGGCTCAGGCTAAGTGATCGAAGAGCCCTGCAATCTCTTATTCTCTTATTTCAAATTCTGCGCACCGCTACCCGAATCTATTTGATTTCTCGTTTTCAAAATTTATCCGCATATCATCAGCTAAGTACTAGGTCTCATCATAACAATTTACTCATTATACCCTACCACAAGACATCTTTAGGCCTATATTCTTCTATATTATAGATTTATTAATTTGTCCTACAGAATAATATCTGTAATATTGACAATTAATATTTGACGAGAAAAATTCGCCCCGGCGCCGGGGATCGAACCCGGGTCCTTGGTTCTACGTACCAAGCGCTCTAACCACTGAGCTACGCCGAATTCAATCCACATCATCAGACCGAACCCTCCTCCTTCAAAGTTTCGCTTTGTGGCCTGACTCCCAAGTTAGGCATATACGTATATGTCCAATGTCAACTGCCATTATGTTACGAGGGCACTTAGTACGCTGAGTAAGTATAGGCCTGATATTTAAACATTTATAAAGTATGCAATAAAATAGATCGAATTAAGTAGCAACTTCATAGATGATTATATAATATATTATATTCCATTCTTTGTAAATGTTTAAACATTATGCGATCCTTTAAACTATCTATATACAGTATACATATGGGGCCTTTCAATCATAAGTTCAGAATTAATTTTTGCAATATTAAAAAAAAAAAAAACAAATCAACAGATTTCTTAAACATTCGTAATATCATTCAAAATCTGAAATGGCAGCCTACTCCTGATTAGACAGCCCAAAATAATTTATGTTGGAAGCTAAAAATTGCAAATACTTATGAAATCCAAATTCTTCATCAAAAACCATTCATGGAGAAAACTTAAAATATGAAGAAAAAAATGAATGATGATAGCTTAAGGATTTAGATACACCTCACAGCAGTAAAATTTTTGGAAATATTCAACATTTTTTTCCTCCATTAATGTATCTTATACAATAATGAAAATTGGTGTGTGTAAAACATGTCCCTCTGCTATATAAAAAAATATTTTTACGATTTAAAAAAATTATTTCTATTTTTTTTTTTTTTTTTCAAAATTCAAAATGTTCAAAATGGTAGCAGTGTACTGTGCAGTGATGAAGTGTTTCTCTCATAACTCATAAACTTGTTAACTTTTTCATGTTCTCTCTCTTTTATTTTATTGCTGAAACTCCTGTTTACATATCCTGCTCTTTCAACTACATTCTTTATTAAATAATATTTTTTTTTATTTTGTGTTAGAAGAAAATACTGATATTTGACCATTTATTTTAACAATTTATTTTTTATCAGACAATCTGTCAAAGATAGAGAAGTGATCTTACATCGTATTGTTCATATGACATGCATAAATACACAAAAAATTTCATTACTGAATATTGGATAGTTTTTTAGTTATGTGGGAAACACTTCATCACTGCACAGTGAAATGAATTTTGATTAAAAAAATGTAAATAATTTTTTATACATCTTGATTACACAACTTTTAACACTATATCACTTCGGAATATGTACGATAAGAACTTTCTTGTGTCAAATTTTAACGTATCTTAACATGTTTCGACCTATTTTGGGTCATCTTCAGACACACGAAAACACACCCCAACGATATTCTCAACACACAACTCAATTTCAAAACACACACACTCTTTGACTCTATACTACGAACGCACCTTCACAGGAAACAAGAGGCGCCAAGACCAACAACGACCAATTCTGAAGATGACCCAAAATAGGTCGAAACATGTTAACAAGGTACGTTAAAATTTAACACAAGAAAGTTCTTATCATACATATTCCGAAATTTTTTTCAATTGTAATTTTTTTTTTCACATAGCAGAAGGACAGTGCTTTACACATAATAATTTTCATTATAGTACAGGACACAGTAATTGAGGAAAAAATGTTGAATATTTACAAAATTTTACTGCTGTAAGCTGTACCTAACCCCTTAAGGGTGCTATTCATAGACATTTCGCAGCACGCGCTACGAGCGTACTAAGCTAGCCCCGGCTATCAACTGGTTACTAGTACAGAATTCAAATCATATCCTATCGCTAACACTGGTTTATGAATACGAAAAACGCTGATCATCCACCGGAAACCCGCGCTAAAAATGTCTATGAATACGGCCCTTAGTCTTTCTCAATCAGCTTCTTTCTTAAGGGAACAAGTTCGATTCCGGCTAGATTTTCTGAGGTTTGATATCAATACGACATACTTCTTTCGAAAACTCCTGTGTCATCTGCAATTCTCATTTCACTATAGGTTCAATATTTTTATGTCAACAAGTAGTCGTCTGTGCAGTTGAAAATCTCATTAGATAAAGATATACCGATATTAATCTTTAATTGCAGAGTAAAAATCACATTCACATCATTTACATTTTAAGTCTACAATAATGGAACACATGTGCAGAACATTCTCTTCTGTAATGGATAACGTGAGATGAATTATGTCACAGACGCACAGACCTTTAATTATTCTACAAGTTCAAAGAAAATTACATACTGTACAAAATATTACGTTACTGACAAAAGTTAAATGATTTCTTTTTCTGATGGAAACATGAGAACCTCATAAATTAGTATCCAATAAACAGCACAAGATTGGGCCAAGCCTACACTCATTTTTTCTATGACTTAAAGAAGTGAATGTCGGTGTGTGGAATATTACATTGTGAAATTATAATTGAAGCAGTGGCGTGCGATACTTCTATAGCTTCCAGTGCAGAAGTTATTAATATTTAAGTTACTGGCACTTGTTGGACTTTCAAAATGTGTTTTATCGTCTCGCGAAACTTAACAACTCTATATTAGAGTTAGTAAGATCCTACGGAATAATTTATAATTAGGCCTTATGAAGGGTTCAGAACCAAAGTGAGTCAAGCGCCATATATTAATGACGTAGAAAACCAGGGTTAAAATTAAGTTATTGCCGTAATTCAATGGAAAAATGTAGAAAGTAATATAAGTATGCACATTAAAACTAAATGATATTTAGTATTAGTATTTATTTTTTTAACCTGGTAGAGATAAGGCTGTCGGCCTTCTCTGCCCCTCTACCAGGAGATTCCAACTATAATATGAAGAATAAAATTACAATTAGTATTACATTTACAATTAGAATTACAAATGAAATTACAATTAGTATTAAATTTACAATTACAATTACAATAAAAATGAAAGTACGAAAAGATCACCTGACTAATGAAAGCTAGAAAATTTATCATAGAAAAACAAATAATATTTTATATTTACTGAATTACAAATTAAACCTAGAATAACAAAATTGTATAGTGATGAAATTACTGGATATTGAAATATTTTGTGACAGATTAAGGAAACTATTTACAAGAAATCAATTACTGACCAAGTGCCTAGTAAGTTTGCGTTTGGATTCAATTTTATTTCGACAGTCCCTGATGCTAGCAGGTAGCGAATTCCAGAGTTTTGGCAGAGTTATTGTGAAAGAGGATGAGTATGAGGAGGTGCGATGGGATGGTATTGTTAGTATTATTTCATGGCGAGAGCGTGTGTTCAGATTATGGTGGGAAGAAAGGTAAGTGAAGCGAGACGACAGGTACGAAGGAATAGAAGAGTTCAAGATTTCGAAGAGAAAGAGAAGTGAGTGAAAATTTATTTTCTTATCTAGTTTAAGCCGACGTATTGCTTCCAGGGATGGGGTGAGCAATATGTCAATCTTCATTAAACTATGCCATTCACTTACCTTCAACCTTTACTTTCTCTGTTTTTAATGAATGGCGCTTAGCCCACTATGGCTCTGAACCCTTCATATGGTCTGTCCTTTTTGAACCTCCGGGCAGATTGTCTTTGCTCTTAGTTCGTCTCTGGTTTTGGCTAATATAATGGAAATTTGTGAATGTTTGTTATTACATACGCTGTAAATTATTTTTCCAATTTATGCTGGCATTCTTGAATGCCATTCAGTATACAAGGATTCTGAATTTTATCCCTAAAAGCTCTATTTCCCTAATGACCAGAACTAGTACTAGTAATAACCTGAAGAAATGCATTTATGTTCCTTCATGCTTTTAAAAATTTGCTATGTTCGAAATTCAGATTTCACTGCCTTACCGTAAAGCAGCTTTTGAAGCAACGAGGGCGTGTTGAAAAGTAATGCTTGCTATTTTTTTCTCGCTGTAAATGTAGTTAAAAATTTTAGTCATAGTACATTGTATTCAGTGAAATTTCTGCTTTCAGTGACACAAGTTTCGTATTTCTGCCAGTAAAGAGCTCTGAGTTATAGCCTCAAACATGGCGGCGTGTACAAGCAGTACATCGATGCGTCTGAAGCAGCGTGCTGTGATCGAGTTCTTAACAGAAGAAAATGTGCCCCCGATAGACATCGGAGATTGAAGGCTATTAACGTGATCAATGTGTCGACATCAGTACTGTGCGACGTTCGTCTGCTCGTGCTCGTGCTCTGTCTGCACTGCATCGTCAGAATCAAAGAGATGTCCTCTCAGGTTTTATTTAAGTTTTGGGAACAGATGAAAATCTGATGGCGCCAGTTCAGTACTATATGGAGGATGATCAACAACAGCGAAACCAAGACGCTGAATGTGTTCTGTTGTCATTGCACTGGTGTGCGGACGGGCGTTGTCATGCTGTACGAGGGGCTGCTCCATATCTGGACGAACTCTTCGAATTCGTGCCTTTTAGGGTTTTACAATGTCTCGTGACCTGAATATTGTACGAAATGGAACTATAAAAATTGGAAATTTATCCTTCGAAACGGTGGAAATATTCAGATATCTTGGAGCAAGAGTAACAAAATATAAATGACACTCGCGAGGAAATTGAACACAGAATAAATATGGGAAATGCTTGTTATTATTCGGTTGAGAAGCTTTTGTCATCTAGTCTGCTGTCAAAAAGTCTGAAAGTTAGAGTTTATAAAACAGTTATATTACCGGTTGTTCTGTATGGTTGTGAAACTTGGACTCTCACTTTGAGAGAGGAAAAAAGCCTAAGGGTGTTTGAGAATAAGGCTCTTAGGAAAATATTTGGGGCTAAAAGAGATGAAGTTACAGGAAAATGGAGAAAGTTGCACAACGCAGAACTGCACGCATTGAATTCTTCACCTGACATAATTAGGAACATTAAATCCATACGTTTGAGATGGGCAGGGCATGTAGCACGTATGGGCGAATCCAGAAATTCATATAGGATTAGTTGGGAGGCCGGAGGGAATAAGACCTTTAGGAAAGCCGAGACGTAGATGGGAGGATAATATTAATATGGATTTGAAGGAGGTGAGATATGATGGTAGGGACTGGATTAATCTTGCTCAGGATAGGAACCGATGGCGGGATTATGTGAGGGCGGCAATGAACCTCCGGATTCCTTAAAAGCCATAAGTAAGCAAGTAAGTAAGTAAGTAAGAAAGTAAGTAAGTAAGCAAGGGTTTCACATTTCTTTACAGAATTAATGGTAATGCCTTTAGGCATTATTTCCATATGCACCTTGAACACCTTGAATATCCCCAAAGACTGTAAGCGTGAGTGTCCCTCCTGATGGCATAGTCTTGAACTTTGTGGGTGCAGGTGATCCTTTGTGCAGGTGATCCTTCAATCTCCGATGAATGTCTTTCGGGGGCACATATTCTGCTGTTAAAAATTCGATCACAGCACGCTGATTCAGATGCACCGACATACTAATGGTACAATGACGTTCAAAGATATCTGACCCTACTAATCGATAGTGATCGATAATTTGTTGGTGTAAATGTGGATTCTTTAGTTATTACTTCTATGAATAGATGGCGAAGATAATAGTCACTAAGGTTGCCAACTTTTTTTTAAGGAAGTACTGGAGATTAAGAAATTGACAAAATTTCACATATAAAATAGAAAAATTATTCAGTTCAGTTACTAAAAAATCATCTGTATTGTACACTTCGACGGCTAGGCTTAAATTAAGAGTATTTTGAGACTTTTGTATCGCGTAATAGTTGAAGTCGACTGCAGTTTTCAGCTCTGATTTGATTAAATGTGTCGTGCTCATGTTTAGAACATCTGTCCAATTATTATTTATGAGATGAAATACTCTCTTTGTATGAGCATTACTACTTGCTATGCTTAGAATACAATTCGCCAGCTTTTACAAATTTGAAACATTAATACTGTTTGATTTTAAAACCATTTCTTGGCAAGCATTACATTCTATAAATAATGCATATATCAATGCATCTCTTGAATAACAAAACTCATCATATAAATAAATCTCGTCAAAATCAAATGTTTAGAATAAACATTTTTACATTATGCAAAAATAAGGGCTAAAATGCTCGAAGAGAAGTATAATACGGGAGCCGGGAGACTGTTAAAAATTAGGGTAAATACAGGAGATCCCGGGAAATACGGGAGAGTTGGCAAACCTAATAGTCACTGTTGCCAATCGTAGATAAATATACCAATGTTATAGAATTCAATTTTTCATCCTACTTTACTGATTGTAAAACAAAACTGAGTTTAACTAGAAACCGTTGATATTGTCTATTATCAGAAATAGTTTATGCTTAAGTGCCTTAGGAATATCATATAGTTTTTGTATTTTTGTACATATGATGGATTTCCACTGTATGACAATTGCTTCAACTTGACACTTAATAAAGTCTTCCATCCTATTGTAAGAGCAGAGAAAATTATAGATTAACTATTCCCAGCAGTGCATTTAGCCAGATTATGAAAGCTATGTATTACATTACTTTTTATGCAGACTATAATAACTTAAATTAACGTATAGTATTTACCGTAAAATATTTCGTTCAATGAATAGCCTATGTATAACATTATACACGTGTGATTCTGATTACTTTTCAGTAACAACAGTCATCAGTCACCGTCTTCTTTGCAATCTGGCCGGGCGGCGTTATGATGTACGATTCAACATTTCACACTTGCGGCAATATTTACAACATGACAAGTTTGGCAACTATAATAAATTACAACTTTTATCATGTTGTATAAAAATTATTCCAAAGAACTTACACACGTCAAGATAGTCTTTTAAGATACTAAATATATGAGATTCTTGAAGCCTAGAATTAGGGGTGTTCGATATCGTGCTCGAACGCTGATCGGTGTTAGGAAGCGTGCTAACATTTTTAGCAATTGCAGTAGTACGGATTTTGTTGCGATGGGATACTTCGAACGAGATTTACGACGCTACCGATGTGCTTCAACGTCCTCGTCTATCAGAATATCACGGACCCGCCGTTCAGTGGCGGACTTCAATTGTAACGGACCTTTTTCATTTACATTGAGGATCGCTTAAAAGCAGTTCCGAAAAGGCTAATTTTGCCCTCTTTTCAGTGTTGCCAACCAGATTTCACCAAAGAGGGTAACCTCACAATGCCATGTACAATAATAATAATAATAATAATAATAATAATAATAATAATAATAATAATAATAAAAACAATAACAATAATTATAATAAAATAAAAATTGTGCAATTTGTTCAGCGAAAGGGGACTACCACTCGAGAATATGTTCCAAACATACATTTCTTTCCCCTCTAAATTTCACTGGCCTCCTTCGTTTTAAAGTTGAGATTCCAGGTGGAAAATCAACCTTTTACCATTAGACATTACATCAGTTGTGAGCATCACAATTCACAGCAGTTTTATAAAATTTACAGGGTTAACAGTGAGGATTTAGTTGTATAATAGAGTAAATGCCTTGGATCTCAATATCACTATGTTCTTTGTGTCTTTCCCCTGTTTCTTTCCTTCTTTCTTCATTACTCCCTCTGTTCCAAAATATAGCATAGAAAGATGTAATTAATCTCTTCCAGAATATGGTATAGATTTGTTAGTTCTCAGTAATATAATGTAACTTTAATACATCTTCTAGATACTTATTTTTTCGATAAATTAACATAAGAAAAACAAAGAAAAAGGTACATTTCATTCTTTCTGATGTCAAATTAATACAAGAAAAAACAAACGCTGTTTAGAGAGAGATAAATTAACATAAAAACTTCAATTGATTATAACCCGTTTTTATACGACTGTTGTGCGTTAGATGTTCTATTCAGCATTGACTGGGTTGTTACATTTTCTGCAACAGTAACACCACAGCAAGTGCCAATTTGATTTCTGTTCATAATGAACTATTTGAATATTATAGTTTGATACACTGCAGAAGGTTAGAAACATTCACAACTGCACTGATAGTCCTTTCACTACTAAACAGAATACCACACCGCGATACATTTCGTGTACGCATGCGCAATAATCAAACTTGTTTTGGTTGTTACTATACCATATTTTTGAACAGAGGGAGTATTTCCTTATTTTATATTTTATGGTTATTGTTTCTAACCTCAGACAGTTCTTTCCTTCTGCTATTTTGGTTTTGTTTTTTACCATTCACATTAGTTATTTTCTTCATTTTGTACTTACTTCTATATCATCTACTTCTTAGCTATTTCTTCTTTCCTCCGTTAGCTCTTTTTTTGTGTTTTCTTTACTAATTTATTTTTTCTCTGTTATTTATTACTCTTTTTTCCACTTTATTTTCCTCACTGTTTGTTCTTTCTTTTCATCTGTATTGCTTTTTCAATAGTTCCCATTCAATATTTTTATGTTTATTTTCCTAGTCCTCTTTACTCCTTCTTTACATCATTCTTCTCCGTTTTCTTTTATCTTCAATTGATTCATTCATTCATTCTTTCTTTCTTTCCTTCTTTGGCTGTTCCTTTGGATCTTTTTAAATTTTTTCCTCATTTCTACATTCTTGATTTCCTAGTTGGTTTGCTGTTTTCTAACGACAAATAGTTCACAACTAAGTCATCGGCTATTTATTCATTTAGTGTTCTGCCTAAGGGCAGGTCTTTCACTGCAAAACCAGCTTTCTCCAATCTTTCCTATTTTGTGACTTCCTTTTCGTTTCCTCATATGATTAATATATCTTAATGTCGTCTATCATCTGATATCTTCTACCTCGAACTCTTCTCCCGTTCACCATTCCTTCCAGTGCATCCATCAGAAGGCAATTTCTTCTCAGCAGTGACCCAGCTAATTTCTTTTCCTCTTCCTGATCAGTTCCAGCATCATTCTTTCTTCATCACTCTTTTCAACACAGCTTCATTTCTTATTCTGTCTGTCCATTTCACACGTTCCATTCTTCTCCATGGCCACATTTCAAATGCTTCTATTAGCTTCTCTTCACTTCGTCGTAATGTCCATGTTTCTACCCCATACACTGCCACACTCCATACAAAGAACTTCACTAGTCTCTTCCTTAGTTATTTTTCCAGAGGTCTGCAGAAAATATCGGCTCATCGATATTTTAAATTTTCGTACTTTGTACATAAACGTCAAATAATATCGTGAGAAGATTATGAACAGATACGTTTAAACCGTTCTCCACTAAAGCTTTGCAAAATCGTTATTATATTTTAGTCTGTTATCAAGAGTTGATAGCAGATCATTGTTCTTCCCATGTGCTAGACATATTAAGCTCAGAGGTAACCCTAACTTTACAGCTAGTAACGGGTAGCTCAATTTGTGGAAGTAGAGACATGAAGTGCGGCAACTAAAAATATGCGTGGAAAAATTGTCATCTTATGCTGTTTCGGAGGAAAATTATTAACAAGAATTCTAGGAAAGAATTATGTGAAGTATAAAGAAAGTACCTCTTATGCGGTGAGAAGCAATAATTAACTTTATTTTATTTATGTATATTTTATAAATCTCTAGAGTGCTGATTTCTTTCATGAAAATATGTCACAAAAGTTTAAAATGTTTCCTTGTTTTAATTATCGTGCATTTATTTATCACATGTTTAAATTAAATAATTGAGATAACAACAAAATGAAGAACATAGATTAAAATTGTAATTTACAAGAATTAATACTATTATATTTTATGAAAAGGAGTTGATTCTTACAAAACTATTACCAATTTATGTAGAAAGATTATGCAAATAATATTAGCAAAGACACTGCATTGTGTTCTAATACAGGGACATCATTTTATTTTTACTTCAATTTTTATTGTACCTGAGTTTTTGAATGTACTTCACTTCCACCCCCTCTATTAGTAAACTTCCGACCGTCCTCCACACAACAGTCAAGGTCGCCTTACGATCATAATAAACAGTACTGAGTTTGAATACAGTACGTTCCAGAAATATGTTCGCGTTTTCCAGTGACGAAAGAGCGTTCAATATTGAATCATATTTTCGCACAGGTATTGTCTTCCGTTTGCCTACGTCGCATCCCGGTTTCCCTCACCCGCTTCTGCTCGCCCCTCTGTAAAGGCTAGTGGCTGGGCTGTCTTAGCTATTTTCTGAAAACATTAATTTCTGTAGGAATTGGACGTCTACGTAATATTATACAACTGTTTAAAATAACTCAAATAAAAGGGCCCCGTTAAATAATAAACTATCACGTGATTTTCCTCCTTTCTACGACCCTGCGACAAAACCACTTGGACGGACAGTAGATACCATGTCTGAGTAATTTTACATTTTCGGATCGGGTAAAAGTGAAGATTGAATTTACAGTACATAAGGTACTCTTTCATAGAGTGTACAGAATTATTTCAACAAGAGTTACTAGTACGAAAGACGACTCTGGTAATTAGAATTAGATACATTATTCTATAGTGTGATAATATGCACAAAATAACTGAAGGCTGTTTCGAAATGAACGGCCACTATTTTCAAATGTGTTTATATATCCATATTATAATTATTTTTTAATTTAACTTCATGCTCTATATTGTACGCTAATATGCTGTAGACACTATAATATACACCGCATAATGAATACGTACGAATGGATAGCTCAGTTCGTGACTAAAAACACTTATTGTTAGTACAGTACTATATTTTGATTAAACAAAAACCTAATGAAAATTATCAAACTCAAAATCGCGATATTTCCTAGTTTACGTAAATGGATGAACTACTTTTCTTCCCTCCTAGTAAAGTGATCTTTTTTGTATTTGACGCCGGTATCATCGAACTCCAGTCTTGGAAGGGGGTAGAAAACGGTGTTTCAGGTTCTCGACCGTTAATCCAAAGGTATGGCAAGGTTAATATTAGAAATTTTAGTAAAAATAAAATGATGTCCCTGTACTTCTATACATTGAATGGATCGAAATCGCCTACATAGGCCTATATGGTGAACGTACGTGCATGTAGGAGAGATTTTCAAGACGAAATCTAGCTACAATTAATATTCAGTAACTTTAAAATGTGTAATTGTTTATTCGAACTGTTTACAGTGGGATTGGAACTAATCCATGGAAATATTTCCTTACGATATTATACATCAATTCTCAATTATTAAAACATTCTAAAGAAGTCCAGACAGAGGACATCTCAACAAAAGGGTTTAGAATTGAGTGGCCCAGTGTAAAAGGACCCTATGTCACATTCCTATCGATTTTTAGTTTCTTCGATAATCCGACACATCTTACCATCTAACACCTGTTTTATGAAATTCCAGTCTTGCAGCATGTGTCTACCGAACATGTAACTCTGCTTGGCGGAGTCGTACGCAACCACCCAATTACTTGCTATGCACTATCTCATATTTACATCGTTCACAATATGAAGGAATGTTGTAGCAATTTGAATCAGTTGGAGGAAAGAAATGAAATAGTTTCTGGCAAGAAATGTTCTTATAATAGACATCAGTGGAAGGATAATTAAACGAGTATATTAAGAAAGAGTGGTAGGCAGTATGTGAGACTAAACAAATCTGAAGTACCTGAGAAAGTGTATAAAGAGAGTGTAATATTATAGTTATTTGTTTTCAATAACAAAGCCCAAAACAATGACTGGAAAAGATCACTAGTAAATGTAGCCTATGGCTATATTACTTTATTAAAATAATCGGTATTCAGTCCACTTATGCTGTCTTAAGAACAACCAAGTAGACTACCATGATAGCATTCTACAGAGTGTAAATGCCATTATTTTAACTTATGTCATAAGGAAGAAAAGATGTCCTTACAATTTTTTTCTAATTGCAATATTTAACTAATTACTAAAGTTTACAATATTAGACATTTTGCAACGTTGCTGAATGGAGAGGATGGGGTTTAGAAGTATACAGTAGTCTACAGCTCAAGAGGGGAGGAAGAGGAGGAGGGAGTTTAGAAGTAGCCTACACAGTACAGCTCAAGCGGGTACAGACATACCGGTACAAAACAGATGCTCTTTTCTAGTGCAGCAGCGGACCATGACAATACTGTTGTTTACATAAAACGAGCAGCAAATACAAACTTTCAATCTCATTAATAGAACATTATGGTAAATATACATTTTATGTAACAATATTGCTCCATTTTCATCTGTAGGTCTAAAAAATAAGCAATAATGGTTTTCTGCACAAAACCACACGAACGTTTTTTTCTACTTCAACATTTTAATCTCTCCCGCTTCCGTAAAGCAGCATCATTTTTAAACAAATTTCTGGTTGTGTGATTTTAGAGACTTCTAGTTCCTGATAATCGTTGAGAAACTGCTACAAAAGTTCGCCGATTACGTAACCTTCTTTGAGGAAAACGTTGACGGTATATCTTTTTTGTATTGAATTACGACGACTTTCTCCATAAATGAATAACATATGATATTCCTAAACTGTGAATGACATTGTAAGTTGTTTATCGAATACCCTGTACTGAACTGCCATCCGCTCAGCAGTAGAGCTATGGACAGGGAGCTTGGCTCGAATTCATACGTCTGTGCGGAGTACTGCCTGCTGAACGTTGCCAAGTCTCTCACGCCAGAATATTAACAAATTTAAGCATGCATTTTTATTTAATTTCACAAAAACGTAACAGAACACACAAATATTTATTTAAACTAATATTAACTCTTTGCTAGATATATCTACTGATATAATTGTTTTCGTAATTTTAGTAACGATATAAGCAGTATAATGCAAATAAAATAAGGAAAATATTTTTTTCTGGGAAAACTATCGAGTTTTGACCCTATGTTGTATGGAATTTTTTTTTTATCCTGCAGACCGTTCCCGACGACTGTTCCCCTTAAACCCTGTATAAGTAATCAATTCGATTGTTTTATCACTCTGCAAATGACTCGATACCAGCCATAATTTGGATATACAATAGATATACGTACATGAATATATTTTAATAATCATTGACGTCATTGCTTATATGCGCATACATTACATAGGAGAAACATTGATTTAAAAATGTTTCTCCTACAAAAATTAGTTTTTGTGACATGGTTCCCCTTTTCCACTGAACCCTCAATTGGCTCCAGTCAAAGCCTAAAAGGCTTTGAAGGAGATGTTGTTCAACTAGTTCTGTTTACCCTCACATTCACATTCCACCATTACTCCACTACTTCTGTCCCTGAATAACTTCAGCAATTAGAAACAGACGTTAATTAATGACAAAATAACTAGGAATAGCTAGGTCCTATGCGAAGGAACTCTCGGTTTTGCCAGAATCCGAGACTCAGAGCGGGCATTTGGCATTACAAAGTTGGTACAGTACGCCGCTGTATACATAATGCAGATTTAAACAAGACTCTCCATCTTTTTATTTTTTTTTATTTATCGTGCATCCCGCAGTAGATATTGAGATCTGTGTTTTATAAATCTGAATTATTCTTCCCTCGGGTCAAATGACGTAAAGGTCACACAGACCACTCTATGATTTCACTAACACTTGCACGATATCTCTCAGATGGAACACCATTCAGTTTACAATTACTCGTAGCCATTATGAAACATGTCGGCCCGCGTCAATAACAACAAATTTGTTTATTTTTAGTGTACGTTCCTGCAGGCTGCATACTGCATTGTATTCACAACAATGAGATGTATGTTCGTCCACATTGCTAGCAACGAAAATGTCCTACAGAAATTTATGTTGGACACTTTGTTTAATTATTTCTCACTATAAGAGATAAAACCACCAAAGCAGTGGTTCCCGAAGTGGGGGTCGCGAGATCTTTTACAATATGAAACAAAATCGCCTTCTGAAATGCATTTATTTTGTCACTGATTAAATTTCCAACTTATTTATTGTGTTAATATTTAGGATTTACCGTGCTTCACTAGTTTCGAAGTCTTGTGTTTCATTGTCCAAAGCCTAGAGGAAATCCCGCGATATCTTCTGGTTTCCTGTTGTGGTGAGATGTGTTTATGATTGTCACACTAACATATGAAAAGAACATAATATACAAAATTTTACCATCGGTAATGTATCAAATATTTTTCTATACTGTGAGTGATGATTAAACAATGGTCTCACAATTCAAATTTAGATAATGCTGTGTCAATCAATCAAACTCCTGTATCTCCTCATGAGGAGCATAGGGCATTCACAAAGTGCCTCCATCGGACCCTATTAATTCTGTAGCCAACTTCTTCACTTCGCTCCATGTTTTCCCCTCCCTAGCAATTTCCTCCAAAACTGTTCTCTTCCATATATTTTTTGGCCTTCCTCTTGTTCCGCTACCCTGGGGGTTCCAATCCAATGCCATTCTTACTACTGCGCACTCTTTTTTCCTAATTTTGTGCCCTATCCAATTCCACTTTCGTCTTTTGATTTCTATTGTGATTTCTTTCTGATTTGTTATCTTCCATAGTAATGTTTATAGGGTGTTGCAGATTTGCGGATTAGTGCAGAAAATGCTACCAGAGCGTTTACGTAACGTTTCCTATTACAGGGATTGAAATTATCTTTGTCAGGTTGAAATTCCCATGCATGTGTGGTACACTGCAAAACTTGTAGAATGCGACAAAATATAATAGGAGGGCCGAAAAAGTG
Source organism: Periplaneta americana (assembly GCF_040183065.1). Lineage (NCBI taxonomy): Eukaryota > Metazoa > Arthropoda > Insecta > Blattodea > Blattidae > Periplaneta > Periplaneta americana. The sequence goes on along the minus strand of NC_091122.1, from coordinate 70,216,462 downwards.
AACGGACCAGAAACATTTGAGACTAAAATAAATTTCGAGATAGGCTAGTTACTTCCCACTATCAGTTTTCACAGGAACATTTTCTCCCGGTCAAATTAGGCTAGGTTCAGTAACAGTAGCAACATACTCTCTTTATATAGAAATATAAACAGTACTCTTCTGTCTCGTACACGTTGGTTTGCACACGAATTGAACATATCCTCGGACGTTTCTTCTTACAATCGAGAGTACGTCTAGCTTCTCACCATTTATTAAATAATAATTTAACAACACATTGTTCTGACGGCTATGTAGTCTCTGGGAAACGCTACAGAAATTAGCGTAAACATAGTTCGTAACACTTTTCCTTCAGCAGACGTTTCAATGAGAAAATGCGTTGCTATACTATCTACTGCCTATTTAACCATGATTAAAATACGTGTGTCTCAATACAGTTCAGACAACTGAATAATACTACAGTCTAGTATATACAGTCACGAAGCTGAATACTTACTAAATATGCAAACATAGATAGTTGCTCACCGCCAGGATCGCTACTATCGCCTCATCACAGACCCTTTCCCTAGCAGACGATAAAATGTATTGTACTTTCGATATCGTGTTCTTTTGAAAAAATTAAAACCTTCCTTCCACTTTGAAATATGAAATACATAAGGTTTATATATTGTTTTCATAAAATATATATTATATTCTACAAACTCACCTTCCTGGATCTTTCGGAAGAAGGATAACTCTAACCTATTTTTCTTACAATGTATAGTACTACAAACGTCTACTTGTCCTATATTATTATTCAAATTATTGTATTTTAGCCTTTTACAGTTATTACAACCGATAACGAACATTTCACAGTTTACATAGCTTTTCACAAAAATGAGAAATACGGCATAGTCAATGCCTTTTCGATCTACATCAGGCCGTAATGTTTGTTCGGGTTTTCTATTTCAGTGTATGGAGCTCAGTGAAATATTATATTATAACTTTATTGCGTATCATTGCTAAGTTTTATTTAGTGTAATGTGTCCATAAGTTCCGTTTACTTCTTGTTGCCTAATATGTTGCAGAAATAATTACAAAACTGAGTTATTTTAATGTGAAGAGAATTTTACATGTTAACATAATCTGTTCGCGTCAACATTTTAAGTTTAGAATGGAAGCTATATTGAGGTTTAATAAAAAAGAATTAATATTGTGATTTCAATTTAGCACATCTACCTTTCTTAATTTTAGACAAAACATTTACCATACCACTCCTATGAAATTAGTGTACGTACAATTGTGTTACTTCGTCTCTTAAGTAGTAGATAAATACAATAATTCAGTACTCAATTGTAGTATTAAAATAGAGACAAATTGAATATCCGAGGTATCATAGGCCTACATGACATTATGCTAATTATAATTATAATTGCGAATTTAGGAATATAAGTTAAATATAGTAAACATAACCTACAATTTTCATATGAATGGCAAGGCATTGGAGATCACTAAATTTAGACAGAAAGGAGCAACTGGTACAGTAAACATAACCTATAATTTCAACATATATAAATATCCGTGCGGTGCAATTGAAAATTATTGAATTGTGCATAAATGAATGTACAAGAATTTCGCAATATTTAATCGAAATAAAGACAGGTACTACACATACGAACAGCATAATTTTCACACCATAAATAATATTACACATTAACTCGCAAGTGAATTATGTCTGAAGTGTCTCATAATCATTGTTTTAAATTTTATTAATGGAATTACACTACATTTTAGAGAAATATATGTTACTGTTTCTGCATTCCAACTAATTTATACGGTTGAAACGCCGCCCTTCGTGATCGGATTAAGCGAGTTACATGGTCTGCCTTACGGTCTGTATTATATCACTATGGCTGTGGCACAGTCTATTGTTCCTAGTACTCACAGTGCTCCAAGCGGCTAGCAACTATAGCGAGAATTGCAAAAAATCACCCCAAGCTTCGTGACTGCATATAGTAGACTGTGATAATACTATCAGAGGTGTGCTGTCGACTTAATGCAATAACTCATAAGGATAAACCACCCACTATGTTTCTTCGCCGGGCATAAAGCAAACAAGAGGCTGGGAAAACGCAAAGCGGCGTCCGTCAAGAACGCAGTCTTGTGGCTCGGTAAGAATGTCAATGATTTAGGTTTGAGTCGCTATATAGGCCTATATAAAGCGTTACATTTCTAAATATGTTTTACGCTTTATCTCGCAGAACATTTCATTTCGATGAACTAGTTAAATTTTGTAATTACTTATATTCAGGCTTCGAGACTTGGGACCCAATACAATAAGTTTACTGTGCATGTACTAACTTATAGGTTGTTGACTCGCTGCAGGTAGTGAAGGGTAGAGATGTGTTGAGGTAACAACGTTGCTGTTTAGAATAGGGTACGGTAGTACGGGGAAACACACATATGTACATTCTGAAAGTAAATATACATTACACAACGACAATGTCAAAAAGAATGTGAAAAGCATTTATTCTCCTGTCTTTTATAAGCATTTGTGTTTAATTATACACAATGCTAATGGTGGAAATAAACATGTATCAATTTTAATTTCTTCATTCATCCTATTGGTCGTCTATAGGAAGTGCAGTTACAGTATCGAATTGCAATGTACTACAACATACATTCTCAGTGTCTCAAACGTAAATCTTTTTCGGTTATCTGCCAAACACAGATTGTACTGTCAAAAGCTGCGCTGTACGTCGAATGACGTGATAGGAGCAAAACGAAAAAACCTAACATCATTGCAGTTTCTAAGAGACAGTCCTTTACTCTCGGGTTACTCTATGTCCACTAATTTGCTGTTTATATTACACAATGTTCCAAATCCGTTATTTTTACATAAAGTTGATTTCCATTTCTGTTTTACACGTTCAGTAACCGGTGTACTTGGTGTCTCATTAATTCTCTGTGTCCTTTCCTCAACTAATTTGAGGGCTTCCGGTATCTCTTGCTCTGACTTTTCCAACTGTGTAATAGTTTCAGACACAATTTGAAAATAGGTTTGTATGAAAACCAAATTATTCATCAGAACCTTCAAATCCAGAGCGTTTTTCTTTGCGTATTTGTTGGCATTCATTCTACAATATCCCCACCTACTGTACGCTTTACCACTATACTCAGTATGCCGTTATACGCATTTCCCACTGAACTGCTCTATTGGGTCCGAAGTCTCGAAGCCTACAGTTATATTACATTTAAACAGTTGAAGATTCTACATTTTCACTAACCATATGTATTAAAAAATATGCTTATATGGGATAAACTATGAATGCATACAAAAGTTTTCATTCAAACTTTAATGCATGCTTTTGTGCAGCCCATTCAGATATTTATATTTTTACTGAGCTATTAAAGAACATTCAGGTAGACACAACTATAAGAATAATTTCTGCTATGAAACAATCCGCAAAAATTATGCTATCCGACATTAGGAAGTTTCATGAAGTTATGGCTCTCTTCGATGGTTTCGATAGAGGTGAACTATTTATCTCAATGAAATCGGTTATTGCATTGCATCAGACATTTATTTAAAGCTAAACAACCCGCTCCAAATGAAACACATGATCCGCTATTATTAGTTTTGCCTGACCATAAGGAATTATTACTTCTTCTTCCCTTCAAGTATTAGGTTATATGACCTGTTACGAGGAATTATTACTTACTTACTGGCTTTTAAGGAACCCGAAGGTTCATTGCCGCCCTCACATATGCCCGCCATTGGTCCCTATCTTGAGCAAGATTAATCCACTCTCTATCATCATATCCCACCTCCCTCAAATCCATTTTAACATTATCTTCCCATCTACGTCTCGGCCTCCCCAAAGGTCTTTCTCACTCAGGCCTCCCAACTAACACTCTATATGCATTTCTGGATTCGCCCATAAATGCTACATGCCCTGCACATCTCAAACGTCTGGATTTAATGTTCCTAATTATGTCAGGTGAAGAATACAATGCGTGCAGTTCTGTGTTATGTAACTTTCTCCATTCTCCTGTAACTTCATCCCTTTTAGCCCGAAATATTTTTCTAAGCACCTTATTCTCAAACACCCTTAACCTATGTTCCTCTCTCAAAGTGACAGTCCAAGTTTCACAACCATAAAGAACAACCGGTAATATAACTGTTTTATAAATTCTTTCAGATTTTTGGCAACAGACTGGATGATAAAAGCTTCTCAACCGAATAATAACAGGCATCTCCCATATTTATTCTGTGTTTAATTTCCTCCCGAGTATCATTTATATTTGTTACTGTTGCTACCAGGTATTTGAATTTTTCCACTTCTTCAAAGAATAAATTTCCAATTTTTATATTTCCATTTCGTACAATATTCTCGTTACAAAACATAATCATATACTTTGTCTTTTTCGGATTTACTTCCAAAACTATTTCTTTACTTGCTTCAATTAAAATTTCCGTGTTTTCCCTAATCGATTGCGGATTTTCTCCTTACATATCCACGTCATCAGCATAGACAAGCAGCTGATGTAACCCGTTCAATTCCAAACCCTCTCTGTTATCCTAAACTTTCCTAATGGCATACTCTAGAGCGAAATTAAAAAGTAAAGGTGATAGTGCATTTCCTTGCTTTAGCCCGCAGTGAATTGGAAACGCATCTGACAGAGATTGACCTATACGGACTCTGCTATACGTTTGGAATTATTACTTAGGCCTAAAAGACAAAATAATTTTATCCACTCTTTAGCTAAAAATGTGGCAATACAATCTTCGACTAAAACATAAATGCAAGTGAATGCGAGTAATTTGAATTTGAAAGTATATGAACTTGCAGTCTGTAAGTGGAGAGGGAAAATTGTAGGTCTACTGTATTTCCACTGCATGGAGGAATCAGAACTGCTTGAGTATCGGCGCTTAGATTTTAAATCCGGAAGAAATTGCTCTATAAACTTTCTGCATTTATTTTCTGGTGTGAGGAGACTGATCAACTCTGATAGACAGTGACATCAAAAATTTCTCCATGCATTTTTACCTATGTCCTTATGGTATATCAGTCCTTAGCGTAGCGAATACTGTGCACCTGCATGCGCTACACACGATTCGTGGGAACTACTACAGTGTTGCTAATTGACTATCACTAAATCCCGCTACACAGAACTTAAATATAAGTTATTTTCGTGCGAAAAAAGCTACATTTTCATAAAATACTTTAAAATCAAGTAAGTCAATATCTCATTTGCAGATACTGGGTCATACCATACAAAATTTTAAAATTTGTAACGTCAAGTTCTGGATTTTTTCAATATTCTAGTACATGAATGTCATAATAATAAATAATTAAATGGCCTAATATGAACTTCATCTCGCCAATGGTTGAAAAGTAATGAAAGGTGAAATATTCGGGGAGTTGATATGTAGACTATTGTTAAAAATATTATTAAAATGACATGCTTAATTTTATCAACGTAAAAATTGTGCCAATACAATGCTGACTCTATATATTTAAACTTACTTCAGAATTATTATGGATTTTTACTTCGAGCACGTATTAAAACTTACAGTAAAATAAAGAAATGTTAATATTTTCAAATCGAATATTTTTTACTATGATCTATTTTTTTTACGGTGAGATATACAACTTCTTAATCTATTACAAAAATGTTATGATGGGCTCTCTAATACTTTGGATAATATTAAATAAACCAGAATTCTAAATGTTGCCATTAAGGATCAAAGTCGCGTGCAATGTATTACGTCACGCGCTCATACCAGACACCCACACGCGTGCTTAGCGATCGATATGACAAATGCCAGATGTTGCGACATCCGTTCAACAGTACGCTAATAGATTTCACGTGAGAGTTTGTTTTTTTTTTTCCTGTTATAATCTCAGCGCAATTTTTCCTTCAGTTTAGAGGGTGATTTTGTTCTGTTCTGTCATTGTAACTTTTTCCCTTCAGTTTAGACGGCGATTTTGATCTGTTCTTTCGCCGTAAGTTGTAAGTGTTCAATGTGCCTAAATTAAAGACGAAAAGTTGGAGTCATCTGTGGTGTTGCAACACTTTCGGACTTTAAAAACATTCGTCACAAGTCTGTAAAAGAAAAGTGACAAGTAGCATGTGTAAAAAGGTCCCGCATTTAGTGGTAGGTGATGCTATTTGAGAACGCTTTTGTCATAAGATTTCAAAAATTGAATTAGTGAAGTTGCTGGGACTGAAAGTAAGGTCGACAAGTCAACAAGCGAAGAAGAATGTTTACAAACAGAGGCAGCAAATTCAACAAGTGAAGAAGCATATGCTCTTGAACGTAAGGAACTATAAATGTATCTGTCAGAAATCTATCAGACATATTGACGTCATTGTTGCAGAGAAATTTAGTACAAGGAATGGACGACAACTGACAGGGCCAATGTGATTTTAGTGAAAAGTGACTGTAAATTTCATTAATAACTTCATTGGTTGGCTTAAAAATTCAAGATACTGTACACAACTTCATTGCAAACTCCCAAGCAAATTATTTAAAGTAGCTGAAAAATGAAATAAAGCCCGGTGAGTTCATTATCATTCGTGATTTTTCAGAGAATTACAGTTTCATTGTTCAGGATGCTACACAAGGTCATCACTGGAGTACTTCTCAAGCAACAATACACCCATTCACAGTATATTACAGAAATTCAGTTGGTGGTAATTTAGAGAACCTTTGTTTTTCAGAAATTTCGGAATGCTTAGTTCACAATAGTGCAACGGTTCATATTTTTAAAGGAAAATGATAGAACATCTGAAACAAACACATACCGAAATATGTAAAATATATGATTTCAGTGATGGAGCAGCTAGCGAATACAAGAACGAAAAAACTCCGTTAATCTACTCAATCATGAACATGATTTTCAAATACCTGCGGAGTGGTTCTTTGGAACTAGTTACGGTAAAGGGCCCAGTGACAGTGTAAGGTGTACAATCAAGCGACTCGCTGCAAGAGCCAGGAACTCTAATTTCAACTCCTAAAGGACTGTATGATTGGTCAAAATGCAATATACAGGGAATTATTGTGTCATTCACATCCATTGAAAAACATGAAGAATTAGTTACAAAATCTAAATCCTCAAAGATTTGCCGGCCTCAAGACTGTTCCCGGAACAAGAAGTGTTCACTGTGTGGTTCCAGTTAATGGAAAGTTAGCAATAAAACCCTATTCTGCTTCATCAGAAGTACCGAAACTAGTTGAAAACAGACGTGTGACGCGCACCGGTCGTCAACACGGAGACGTTTCTCGCATTGACCAGCAGCAGTGATGGCGCATGGCGCAGCGGCATAGATCGCCCTTTACACGGCGAGTTGTTTCAATTTATGACTTCCTTATTTTTGAAGATCCCATTATGAAAATTTGACAGCCTAATGAAGTTGCTCAGTAAATTGTCATTTATTTTTTATGTGAATTGAAATATTCGATTTTACGTAATGACGTTTTTTTAAATATATTTTTTAATTTCTTTAAACACAATTTTGAGAGCTGCACTGAATTATAGTAGGGGAGACTGTTGTACCTTTAGCATAGTGTACCTTCGAACATTTTTTGATTTTTAATTTTTGCTGCTACCTAGAGGACTCAAACTGAAGTAGACTGTAGAGAAAGCCGCTAAGTAGCTCTAATCGTAGTTTCGGTTTGATTTATTGCAAAGTGTGAGTTCTGTGGACAGAAGTTATTCTTTTAGTACCAAAAGTAAACATTTCGTTCATTGATATATGTTTTCTAACACAAAACCAAATTGTATTTGTTACTATCTATCAAGTACAGTGTGTCCCCTATCATCTGGTGAGTAATAACGTACATTAATTTCCATAATTTATTCGAACCTCTAGTTTTCGGAGCCATATTTGTTTAAACGTGCACCCTCTTGTACCTTTGAACACAAAACATCTGTATCATGGAACATGTTCCAAAGTACATGATACTATCGGTTTTTGTTTTTCTTTTATTTTAAGATCATGCCACGAACTAAATCTGGAATTAAGAGGTCCCACAATTGATCCGAATGCCTTGAAGAAAGCTGTTGAAGCAGTTATTGCTCCTACAGGAAATAAAATCTCAATCAGAGAAGCCTGCTCTGTTTTATGATGGCAAATACATTTTAAATATGATTGTCAGTTTTACAGCTATATTCCCACCTATATCACATGTGTTCTAACTTACAATAGGGTATGTTCCAAGGTACACGAACCTGTTGTACCTTTGAACACATTACATATTTCTTCATTTTATTTTTTCCATCCTTAATAGATCTGTAAAACAGGAAAATACATACAGGAATTTGTAAACAAATCTTCAATAATTATTTCAATCATTTTTTCATTTAAAAAATTTCATTTCCCAAAATTAAAAAAAATGAAACGTGAAAAGTGTTTAAAGGTACAACAGTCTCCCCTATCTTAAAAACCTATTTTGTAAGCTATCTAACGATATCTTTAAAAGAATTTGTAATTATTCTTATGGTCAGAAAACAAATTTAAAATATAGCTATGTGCTCAAATAAAAATATTTTAACTACCCATTACATTTAAACGCTAGCTGTCGCAAACATAATTTCATACATGATTAATATATACGACATAAAGAGTTGAATGTACAATTTTTAACAAATTTGGAGATATGAATGTTTTTCGTCATACTGTTTTGCATGGAATTACCCTACTGTTAATTATATACCACATGTTTTAATATTGAATAATTGAAACTATGATTACTTGATTTAAATAGTGATTTCGGAAATATCTCTGCTATTAAATTTATGTGAAATATTCAGTGAGTCGTCACTTGACCCCTTCTTGTATTCAGCTTGGATCCCTACTTTACGTATCACATCTATTGGCAATATACAGTCTTTACAACAATTGCCCAACTTTCTTGATGAAGAAAAAGCACTGGATGATGTTATTTGTTTTTGGGTTTCAATGTTTCCATATATGTGGATCACGTGAGTCACGTACATGTTTCAACTACTCTGCATTATAATATATTATTTCGTGCTTACCATGAATATTTTGAGATTAATATTTATACAATATTAAATAAATTTATCTAATATTGAATTAAACCAGTAGTGTCAGAGTTGTACGCTCCAAAAGCAGTTGTGGAGCTAGAGTCGGAGCTTGAACTTGCTTATGTTGTGGAAGCACCGGAGAACGCAACAGGCATAGTGGAGCGCTCCGCTCCGTTTAGGCTGTGTCTGACAACGCTGGATTAAACTGACGAAGCTTCTCGCGTGCTAAGCGAAGGAAATAAGCTAGATTCGGAGCAAAGCGGGATGGATTTCTTTTTTGCCGCTAAGCTAAACATCAAAAAAGCTAGATTTATCTTGAAAAAAGCTAAATTGGCAACAGAGTCTGTACAGATAGAGCATGTGACCGTGCGTCTGATGAAAGTGTAGGATGAGAAAAAGGCATGTCGCTGATACTGGAATAAAAATGCAGTGATACAGTGAGTCATTAAGAAATCAACAAAATACATTTTATTTTATGTTAGCAAAATCCACAAACACTTAAGTCTGGAGAAACTGAAAAAGCTATGTGCCTCAAACCCACATGTGGATATGATATGAGTTTAACATAATTACATAAACAAACAAAGTGAATCTCTCGAGATTATAAATTTAAGAATTAAGAATTAATTTAAGAATTTCGTACGAAATGGAAATATAAAAATTGGAAATTTATCTTTTGAAGAGATGGAGAAGTTCAAATATCTTGGAGCAACAGTAACAAATATAAATGATACTCGGGAGGAAATTAAACACAGAATAAATATGGGAAATGCCTGTTATTATTCGGTTCAGAAGCTTTTATCATCCAGTCTGCTGTCAAAAAATTTTAAAGTTAGAATTTATGAAACAGTTATATTACCGGTTGTTCTTTATGGTTGTGAAACTTGGACTCTCATTTTGAGAGAGGAACATAGGTCAAGGGTCTTTGAGAATAAGGTGCTTAGGAAAATATTTCGGGCTAAAAGGGATGAAGTTACAGGAGAATGGAGAAAGTTACACAACACAGAACTGAATGCATTATATTCTTCACCTGACATAATTAGCAACATTAAATCCAGACATTTGAAATGGGCAGGGCATGTAGCACGTATGGGCGAATCCAGAAATGCATATAGAGTGTTAGTTGGGAGGCCGGAGGGAAAAAGACTTTTAGGGAGGCCGAGACGTAGCTGGGAGGATAATATTAAAATGGATTTGAGGGAGGTGGGATATGATGACAGAGAATGGATTAATCTTGCTCGGGATAGGGACCAATGACGGGCTTATGTGAGGGCGGCAATGAACCTCCGGGTTCCTTAAAAGTCAGTAAGTAAGTTAGTAAGTAAGTAAGTACGTATTCCGCAAGAAATGCCCGTTTTTGCAGCCAATCTCTTTAATGACTTATGGGGACTCTTCTGCATTATTTCTTTTACATTTGCAACTAAATTTTCTGTCAGTTTTGTAGCCTTTCCAACGTACCTTTTCCGTTCTGTGCATCCGGTTTCTCTAAATTTACTAACCAAATTATTAAGATTTCTGCGGACGTTTTCAGTGATTACATAATCAGGAAAACGAGAAACAAACTGTTTTTCACAGTCTTCAATATTGAACTTCCAGTTTCCATCTCCATCCTTGAAGTATTCTTCAATAAGAAAAGCTCCCTGTTGCATAGAAAAAGCAACCACGTCTCGAAACACACTATACCACTCAATGTTACGTCGGCAACAGACACACAGCAACTGAATGTTGTGGCCCTTCAGACTGCACACAGCACAGCGAGAGCGTTCCGACGGTTACCTCGGTTTATAAGCACGTTTCTACAGGGACATCATTTTATTTTTACTAACATTTTTAATATTAACTTCGCTATACCTCTAGATCAACGCCGTTTGCTACCCCCTTCCACGACTGGAGTTCGATGCTACTGGCGTAATATACAAACAAATCACTTTACTAGGTATAGGAGTGAAGAAACGTAGTTCATCCATTTACGTAAACTAGGAAATATTTCGCTTTTGAGTTTGATCATTTTCATTAGGTTTTTGTTTAATCAAAATACAGTATAGTATTAACAGTGAGTGATTTTACTCACGTCCATGCGGACGTATTCATTATGAAGTGTATATTATATTGTCTACAGCATATTAGCGTACTATATAGAGAATGAAGTTAAATTGAAAAATAATCATAATATGAATATTTAAACACATTTTTAAAATGATGGCCGTTCATTTAGATACAGGCTTCAGTTCTATCGCACTATAGACTATTGTAACTAATCCCAATTACCAGTTTCGTCCTTCGTACTAGTAACTCATGTTGAAATAATTCTGTACCTACTCTATAAAGGAGTACCTTACGTACTGTAAATTCAATCTTCACTTCTTCCCGATCCGAAAAGATAGGTCGTAGAAAGGGAGAATATCACGTGACAGTTAATTACTTAACGAAGCACTTTTATTTAACTTATCTTAAACAGTTGTATAATATTACGTAGACGTCCAATTCCTAACAGAAATTAATGTTCTCAGAAAAGAGCTAAGATAGTCCAGCCACTAGCTGGCGAATAAAAGCTGGTGCGGGAAACCGAGATACGACGTAGGCAAATGGACGACAGTACCTGTGCGAAAATTATTCAATATTGAAAGCTCTTTCGTCACTGGAAAATCGAACATATTTTTGGAACGTACTGTTTATTATGACCGTAAGGCTACTATGACTGTATATGCGGTCTTGGATCTGTGTGGAGGACGGTTGAGCTTCATTAGTAGAAGGGGTGGGAGTGAAGTACATTCATAAACTCAGGTACAATAAAAATTGAAGTAAAAATAAAATGATGTCCCTGTACATGATATAGTAAAAAAAAAAGGTAAAATAAAAATGTAAGGAAAAAGTTTTTGATGCCACTGTACATTCGTGCAAGATATTGATATGGCACACGAAATTTATATAACTAGTCCTGTCATTAGAAACCTCTCAAAATTTGACAAAAACACGTTTTTTTAATTGACAAAAATCAAGAGCAATCTCCGGGGAGGGGGCCCCCGGAGAGTGCTCTGGACATTTCCTTTGTTTCACATGTTCTGAATTTTATTCAGTATAACCTTATTGTATAATCGCGCATGTACTCGTCACGCTTGCTTCGTATCGACATGAATATTTTACATTATCTGTAGATGACGTTACAGCGAGCTACGTAACAGTATTCTTTCAATTTGACAAAGAAAAATTGCACAAAATGTCCTAAACCATAAAATATAGTTAAAATCTTAATACAGAATTGAAAAGTTCGTGCCTACATAAATATTTCACTATACTAAAAGCCAGGTTATGAACCGACTAAACCGGAAGCAACGTTCTGTTGCTCTCTTTCTGAGCTCTATTGCCACGTAGTGCGCGAGATTCAAAGCATGTTCTGCGTTTGTCACCGATATGTTCAAAATAACTACTGTCTATAGTTCTCGATAACACTATCAACAATATTAGTAATTAAAATTACTGTTTTAAGAAAGCACGAGCTAATGACGCTGGTACGAAATGCGACTCGTAATGCACGTGGTATTGCAAATGAACTGGGAAGGTTGGCTACACTGTCTCCGTGATTCCGTTGCCAGATTTTCGTTAGCAGACGACATTTTCACGTGAGGTCCATGAAAAGATCCGCTCTCCTTCCCCCCTCCGCCGCGCCATACTCAACGTGTCATCTCTGCACAGGCTACCCCTCTAACCCGCACTTTCCCCTCGCCCTGCCAACTACTTCCTGTTTAGTCGGTTCATAACCTGGCTTTTAGTATAGCAATATATTGTGGTGTTGTTCACCACTTCTATTCTTTTGCCTTTCCCTGACATCTTTGCCACAGTTTTGTACTTCAAATATACTCTTACATTATTTGCTGGTAGTTCTATTATATGTTATCTGAGGGCGTTGTGTTTCCTTTATTTCTCTTTTTCTTAATAGGGTGCGTTGATTTCGTTTTTTTTTTTTTTTTACTAATCATTTTTGTTTTCTTCTTCTCTTTGAGAGCTGCCGTCTCATTGGCTGATTTGTAAATAACGGCTCTTGACTTCCGGGTTGTTCGTTCCCGGTGAGACAGACTGAGTTGTCGGGGAGTCGCTGGAATACTACGATGGCGAGAAGACCTTAGCTGCGGAGGGACCGCAGTTCTACGCGTATGGGGCGCCATGTTACCTGCGCAGCCTGATTGGATTCATTTCGGCTGCTGGTGGCTAATGACATCGGGCGATGGACGCACGCGGTGTGTCTGTGTTGCACTCCACCAAACTCCGTAAGGATATTCAGCTTCCATATGGTTGGTTGTGGATATATTCGCCTGACTTCTGCAAACCAAGGAGTTATTTTCTGATGCTGGTGATTATTTGGAGCCGGCCGGCTTATTCCAGCATTATCTTCGATCAACTAGAACTGGCGATTAACATCCACACTACGGCTTATGCCGTAATATCCGCTAGTCAATCATCCTGCCAGTAAGTGACGGACTGAGATAACTGGACTGTGTGACCCCAACGCAGGAATTTCTACTTTTGTCCCCACCTCCCCGGTTTTTTTGTGTGTCTGTTGTTCAGTTCATTATTTAAAGTTGTAATAGGAATTCCATAATTTTTGCCCGCCTTTCTTCGGCTTAATCGCTTCATTAAGACATAATGAACAGCTTTCTTCAAAGTTTCTTCACTGTAGTGAATCAACCTGTATATGCATTTTTTTATATTCTAAAAGGAGTGCAAACAGAGGCTTATATTAATTTAAGAAGCTGCAATCGTCAAAAGACAACCGCTCGACGAAACATAAAGACACGAGATATTTTGACAGATACATCATTAAAGAGACAGGAGTAATTTCTCGATTGGATTATGTAAAACGAGCAGCCTGCAAATCTTTTTAATTAAAACAGTTAAATGATTTTAATTCTGACCAACATTTTTAACCATACCAGCAAAATCAATGCTGTGAGTGCTAAGTCTGCAGAAAATGGGAAGGAATATGTGTCAAATTGTTTGTGCTCAGCGCGAGTGAACGATATCAAATTGTTTGTTCTCAACGTAAATGAATGATTTCAGATTGTTTGTGCTCTACTCCAATAAGAAATAAGAGTTGTTCAGGTATATTGTGCCCAATTCGCATGCTCCCATGAAATAAAGTTATGCAAAACCAAGGCCTCATCTCGCCAAATACCATTTTTCTATCACCAATTTCATCGATGCTAAATAACATAGTAGATGATACGGAATCGTTAAATATTGAACTTAAAAAAAAAACAAACATAACATGCAATATTTCCGCTCACTCCCCATCTTCAATCGCTTGCCACATCCAAAGAGTAATATTTTGATTTATATATTGTGGGGTGGCTAATGTTTTTGGATCGGGCCTTTCTAACCTCGCTAATAAATAACGAGGGCATAAAAATCCATAGGGTGTAATTAATGACTGCCTGAAATTCTGACTTCACTTACACCTTTAATAACATTATACAATACAATATAAACACAATCTGAAGCCAGGTTATAAACCATAACATGAATAAGAAATTACAATCGTAATAAACAAACCTGGAAATGGTACTTCATATAACTCTTACAACCTTTTGAAGAGAGTGCCCTAATAAAATCCAGTAAACCTTAAGTCAACTAACACAGAAATCCCAAACACCTCTCAAAAACCTAACCATAAAAGCTAATTTACACAGTCCCAAACTAACAACGTAACCAATAAAAGAGCCAACCCCAAATAACCAGAAAAGCGCAGTAGTCCCGAATATGGAGAGAACCAGACATAAATACACCATAAGGTTGTAAGAGTTATATGAAGTACCATTTCCAGGTATGTTTATTACGATTGTAATTTCTTATTCGTGTTATTCATGTTATGGTTTATAACCTGGCTTCAGATTGCGTTTATATTGTATTGTATAATGTTATTAAAGGTGAAAGTGAAGTTAGAATTTCAGGCAGTCATTAATTACACCCTATGGATTTTTATGCCCTCGTTATTTATTAGCGAGGTTAGAAAGACCCGATCCAAAACATTAGCCACCCAACAATATATAAATCAAAATATTACTCTTTGGATGTGGCAAGCGATTGAAGATGGGGAGTGAGCGGAAATATTGCATGTTATGTTTGTTTTTTTTTTTTTTTAAGTTCAATATTTAACGATTCCGTATCAACTACTATGATATTTAGCATCGATGAAATTGGTGATAGAAAAATGGTATTTGGCGAGATGAGGCCTTGGTTTTGCATAACTTTATTTCATGGGAGCATGCGAATTGGGCACAATATACCTGAACAACTCTTATTTCTTATTGGAGTAGAGCACAAACAATCTGAAATCATTCATTCACGTTGAGAACAAACAATTTGATACCGTTCACTCGCGCTGAGCACAAACAATTTGACACATATTCCTTCCCATTTTCTGCAGACTTAGCACTCACAGCATTGATTTTGCTGGTATGGTTAAAAATGTTGGTCAGAATTAAAATCATTTAACTGTTTTAATTAAAAAGATTTGCAGGCTGCTCGTTTTACATAATCCAATCGAGTAATTACTCCTGCCTCTTTAATGATGTATCTGTCAAAATATCTCGTGTCTTTATGTTTCGTCGAGCGGTTGTCTTTTGACGATTGCAGCTTCTTAAATTAATATAAGCCTCTGTTTGCACTCCTTTTAGAATATAAAAAAATGCATATACAGGTTGATTCACTACAGTGAAGAAACTTTGAAGAAAGCTGTTCATTATGTCTTAATGAAGCGATTAAGCCGAAGAAAGGCGGGCAAAAATTATGGAATTCCTATTACAACTTTAAATAATAAACTGAACAACAGACACACAAAAAAAAACCGGGGAGCTGGGGACAAAAGATTTTCAGTCATAGGGAGGAGCAATCATTTGTTGGCCATCTTATCTAGTTAACAGAGTCCGGGCTTCCTGTGGATGAAACTGATTTTAGAATGACCGTGTGATATTATCTGCAACGCAAAGGTGTACTGTATTCCAACCACGAGAAAGTCTCTGTGGAATGAAACGAAGCGGAGTAATGCTGTGAATGAATGTTGATGTCATAAGATATCATAAGGTCACACACGTGGGTACTCGTATCTCTATTGGCTAGTTCTCACAGCACAAACAATAACATTGATACACACATATTTATACTATCCTAGTTACAAAATTAGATCACTGTTAATCTCGTGGTCTTTTAATCCGTCCATACAGGAAATAACATATGCAGGAGAGCGCATGGTTTTTAAACTGACGTTATAACGATAATATTATCTATCTACTTCGCTTCAATTGATGACGCAATAGTAAGCACATTCCTTTCACGGTTAATCTCCTGGTTGGAGAACAGTAAGTGTGCCTAAACTCAAGGACAGTACCCCAGGCTCTGATTGGATCAAAAGGTTTCTCCGTGAGCACCCTGAATTAACGGTGAGGTTTGCAAAAAATATTAAGAAAATAAGAGCTGGCATTTCAGCAATACAAATGGGAGAGTATTTTGAGGAAAATTGATCCTCCGAGACCTGTATCGGTCAAGACGAAAACTATTTTTCAGTCCCAGAGTTGAATGATTACCAGAGCTAGAAAGTTGGTACCAAAACGGTTAAGTTGTGTGAGCTTGGATTATATCTCTACGGAATGAAAAGTAATATCGCATCTCTCAATGTCAGTGAATCAGAACGACAAACATTTACAGCCGGGTGGTAACCAAATATGTGCTCCAATCGTACACAGACTTAGAACAAGAAAATAATAAACGAATAATATATAAAAGACAATAATTCGTAATTATAAACCCTCAAGCTAAAATAATTTATTCATACATAAAAATAACATACAATTATTATTCTAGCCTCATTATAACAAATAACAATGCACATTTTCATTTTATCAAAAGAAATACTCCTTTTAGGTTCAGAAAAATAAAATATTTGTACTCTGAAAATATTCAGCTCATTTTGTTCAGAATATAAAATATGAATATAAATTAACAATATTCTTCAAACTATTCAGGACTGTACACAGCTCCACAGAATGCCACTATGCGTTGTTTATGTGAACATACTGTGTATCATCTGTAGCGAGCGGCAGCAAGGCGAGGCGCGAGTGATATCTATACTCCTCGCTGTACTCAACTGAAATCTACTGCTTTGATACGAACTTCATACCTATGATGATTAATACTGCAAATAATTCCCTTATTATTGTTTTATTTCAATTTTTTGTGTCTGCTTTTATACTCCTCAAATTATTTTTAAATGAAAATAAATGAAAATTTTCATGAAATTGTATTATTTACGTAGTTTAGGCCTAGATCAGATTCCTCCGCCTTATAGGCTTTGACTGGTAAAAACTTGTCAGATTTACTATGCTGCCATGCAGTTGTTACATAAGGAGTCACGTCATAACTCCCATTTGAATTGCATTAGCGACTGTACTACCATCTCTTATTCGTTTATGGGAGACAGGTGGCGATCCTGGTGGTTGTTCTCTTCAAAGTGCTACCGAGTTTCACATAAGGATGAGCTATCTGTTATATATATATGATCTAGGCTGCTATGCATAGACATTTCGCTAGCCCGCGCTACGAGCGTGCTAAACTAGCTCCGGCTATCGACTGATTACTTGTACAGGATTCATATCATATCAATCGCTAACACTGGTTTATGAATACGAAAAACTTTAGTTCGCTGATCATCCACTTGAAGCCCGAGCTAAGAATGTCTATGAATATGGCCCCTATTGTTTAGGCTACGTCTTTCACCTACTGACAATGATGACTTTCTATATACAGAAATTATCATAGTTTATTGAGATTCATTTTTCTAAATGATAATATAGGAGTTCCATTGTCTCACTAGAACCTGTGAAGGTTTATTCATTGGTCGGGGTGAGATTGTCACCCCAGATCGAGGTGCGATTGTCCCATTTCTTTGCAAAAAAAAATATATATATATATGTGTGTGTGTGTGTGTGTGTGTGTGTGTGTGTGTGTGTGTGTGGACTTAAGATACAATAACTTTGAAAAATTACTTTAAATGATTACACACTAAACAGTTTGACAATAATGTTCTGGAAATTTAAAGAAGTATTTTTCACACAATAAAAATGTTTAAAAGGGAAAAAGGTGATGACAATGGACAAAGTTACCTCAGATTTTTTTTGAAATTATGCTGTTTTTAGTGCTTAAATTTATTGTTTATTTATTTTTCCTTTTTTTTCTGCTTAGCCTATCTAAAATGTAATTTTGAATGTTCGACCACCGACGTTACTCATGGTGGGACAAATTCTTTTAATTTAATTTTTTTTTTATTTTATTATTTAACATTTCAATTATTGTTTAATGTAAATACTAGTCTTTAAATGTATTTTATGCTCGACCATGCCGAAATGTAGTAATTATACACCTGGTAGCAGCCCTTTAATGGACCTCATTAAAGTACCCCTATTCATTAAAGTTCAGGCGTTCCACCAATCAGAAAATACCATTGTAGCAATATGAAAGCGCAAGTATCGATTATTCTCGGATATGCAATCGAAAGACAACAATAAGTCAATAAATCACCTATATTTGAAATAAAGTCAGTTCTGTTACTGTAATAATTAGCGCTAATTGTAAATAATTTTCAAATAAATTCAATCTGTCATCTCGTTTTTCAATGTCAAGGTCAATGTCGACATTTGTTTCTCGGAAAAAAAATCAATACTTTCGCGTCTGCGCACATCTCACAATTTACGAGGTCAGTTCCGCTCCTCAGTCAGATAAGAATAACATGAATACTTTTGAATAATTTCAAGTTAGAAATGTGGTCGAGCATAAAAAGTCGTATGAAACTTGACTATAATAGTAATTAAGACGCTCGTATGAAAATTATGAAACTCGCTTGCGCTCGTATCATAAACACACTCGCGTCTTAATTACTAACATTATAGGCTCGTTGCATAATGTACTATTAATGTATTTATTATATACTTTTAATAAATTATATTGATTGGAATGTAATTGAAACAATTTGCTCTTTCAAAAATAATCCCTCGGTTACTGCTGACTTCCCATCTACCGGACAGAGTTCGATCACTGATAAATCTTGTGTAATTTGTAAGAATGGAAATCAGCTCTCGGATTTGAACAACTAATTTAGCTGTACTATTTCCTTGATGTCCATAATAGCCAATCACTTTCAGTAGTGCGGAGCAGTGATGGTAAACGACAACCAACTTCAAAGATGAAATAAGCATGGCGCATGATGATGATGAGTCTGCGGTGCCGTGGACACGGTCCCTCACCTGCTTTCCCACGACTTCACACGCTCCGGTCGGTTTTGGGTTCCGCACAGGGTTTACATTAGGTGAGGCTGTGCTCGGCAGTCGCGCTGCGTTGCTGAAGAAGTGTCTCATTATATGCAAAAGATTCGAAGCAGATCATAGCAATTTGTGCGCTTCTCAGGATTGCCGACCTTAAGGCCAGTCCACAATAAGACTGGACGTAACATTAGTCGTAAAGAAACATGTGGAGTAAAAACTCTGATACCATCTTTGCAGGAATGCTGAAAGCGAACAAGTTAAACAGATTTCATGTCAAACTACGTAGAAGCACATCCATCCACCCTCTAAAACGTAACAGTAACCAGCTAATACTCAATTTACTTATCTAAATCCTATCCTATCCTATCTATCCATCCATCCACTCACTCATCAACCCATCTATCCGTCTATCCGACCATGCATTCATCCACCCACCCACCCATTCACCCATCTACCGATCCACCCATCCATCCATTCACTCACTCATTCACCCATACATCCGTAAACCTACCGACCCATCCATCCATCCATCCACTTAGCTATCCATTTATCCGTCCATCCATCTATCCACCTATCCATTCATCCATCCGTCAATCTACCGATCCATCTATTTATCCATCCATACACCCATCCACTTAGCTATCCATTTATCCGTCCATCCATCTATCTACCTACCCATCCATCCACCCATCTACCGAACCATCCATTCACCTATCCATCCATCCATCAATCCACCTATCCATTCATCCATCCGTCAATCTACCGATCCATCTATCTATCCATCCATCCATCAATCCACCTATCCATTCATCCATCCGTCAATCTACCGATCCATCTATCCACCCATCCATCCATCCATCCACCTATCCATCCATCCATCCACCCATCTACCGACCTATCCATCTGTCCATCCGTCCAACCATCCATCCATTCACCTATCTATCGATCCACCCATTCACCTACCTATCCATCTATTCACCCATCTACCGGCCCATTCATCCATCCATCCACTCACCCATCAACCCATCTATTCGTTTATCCGACTATCCATCCACCCATGCATCCATCTATCCATCCATTCACCCATATACCGATCCATCCATCCATTCACCCACTCATTCACCCATCCATCCGTCAATCTACCGACCCAACCATCCGTCCATCCATCTATCCACTCACCTATCCATCCATCCATGCACCACCTATCCATCCATCCATCCACCCATCTACCGACCCATCCATCTGTCCATCCGTCCATCCATCCATTCACCAATCTACCGACCCATCCATCAGTCCATCCATCCACCCACCCATCTACCGATCCATCCGTCTATCCTCCATACACCCATCCATTCACCCACCTACCGACCCATCCAACCATCCATCCACCCACCTACCCACCCATCCGTCCATTCACTCATCTATCCACCCATCAAACCATATGTACAGCTGTCAAAAAAAAAGTGGCCGCACTCGTGAACAGCGAATATTTTCAAAGTCCACTTCGGGTCGCGGCGATGTTACACGATGCATGTGCTTGTACAAGTAGATCCGGAACTATAAAAGTGTCCCATATCTACGCCTCGTAGACCAGCGGTAGAGTGCTTGTTTAATGATTCAAAGGTCGTGGGTTCGGGCCTTTTTCAAGTTTTCATTTAATTTTTTTAATCTTTCTTTAGCGATGTAAATGATATTCAAATTATCATTTATATCCAGTTATCGTTCTTTATGGATATCACGTTATTTATATTTTGTTATCGTTCTTTAGAGATATGAATAAAATTCAGGTCATCATTTGTATTCTGTTATCGTATTATAACGATATGAATAATAATTATTATTGTATTTCTAATGGGGGTTAGCCCTATTTTACATATGTATGTTAGGGCTATAGTTTTATACACAAAAAAGATAAGCATAAAGAGAAATGGAAAAGAAAATTAAATTAGCTTACGCGATGTAAACAAAACATAAACAATCCGTAAATTAGGCATTGCGATTGCAAAACAAATATCAGGTATCAATTTGTAACATACAAAAACATTAACAACACACATACGTAACACTTCTATAACACAAATATGCAGCTTTCCGTACCATACATAATAAATTAATACACAATAGTCACACAAACACAATCAAACTATAATTACGACATTGCGACGACATCAAGCATCCCATAACTGACTCACATACATAACAAATCAAGCATCCGTTACAACACATACACTTCAACATAGTAACCACACTTTTAAAAGTTACAAATTTGGCTCCAAGAAGAATAAATGGGACACTGTTACTAATTACTATTCTTCTACAATTTCTTAAATACATCTGTAATAAATCTGTGAAATTCCGATATGAATAATATTCACGTTTTTTATATTGTTATCGTTCTTTAGCGATTTAAATAATATTCAAGTTATCATTTATATTCTGTTTTCCTTCATTAGCATTATAAAACAATATTCAAGTTATTTATATTGTTATTGTTCTTTCGCAATATATTAATTAAACAAACCGATATTTATCATTTATATACTATTATCGTTCTTTAGTGATACTGTATAAATAATATTCAAGTTATTTATATTGTAATCGTTCCTTAGCGATATAAATAACATACATTTAATATTAGGTTTGGAAAAATCCAGTTGCATAACACTGGTATTACTTTTTCTTTTTGTATTATTACATTATACTATCTTGAACCACAATAAAATGAAAAGAAGTAACGAGGAATTGAACCTGAGACGTTGACATCTAAATTCCGACGTTCGTCCGCTGAGCTACGAGAGCAAAAGTGTGGAAACATTTTTGGAAAAATTGGCCCAATCACACTCTAAGACTTCTGATGATTCGTAGAAGCCAGTCCAGGATGCGGGGGGCAAAGGCTAATTGAGATTTCCCGGTCTCTGACCGGGTCAAACATCCTGATAGAATTAATATTTAACCCTTGCCGTGACTTTCGGTGAAGTCCGGAGGGCCCAATTAGTCAAATCCACTCTCCTCATCTCCACGCTTGGGCCCCCTGGAATTTAATAAGATGCGAAAGAGATAGTGGTGTGCGGAAAGCAACGGGATGTTACCGCATTTAGGCCTATCCTTCCCAAGAAAACTGCAAACATGAACAAAGGAAGCTTATAATAGAAGAAGAAGGATCTTCTGCGGACCTCTGGAAAAAGAACTAAGGAAGAGACTAGTGAAGTGCTTTGTGTGGAGTGTGGCATTGTATGGGGAAAGAACATGGACATTACGACGAAATGAAGAGAAACGAATTGAAGCATTTGAAATGTGGATGTGGAGAAGAACGGTGCGTGTAAAGTGGACAGGCAGAATAACAAATAAAATTGTGTTTGAAAAAGTGAGTGAAGAAAGAATGATGCTGAAACTGATTAGAAAGAGAAAAAGGAATTGGTTGGGTCTCTGGTTGAAAAGAATAATAGACGACATTAGGATATGTGGATCATATGCGGAGACTAAGAGGAAGGCAGAAAATAGGAAAGATTGGAGATTGCTGGGTTTGCAATGTAAGACCTGCCCATGGACAGAACATTTATGTGTGTATGTTCAGAATGCCTGGAATATCGTGTCTAAGAACAGTCGCTATTTGCAAAGACTAGTCAATTCCATGCCCACTCGACTGCAAGATGATCGAGATAAGAGGAAGATAGAGTAAATATTGAATTGTGGCCTTTTGTTTTGTTTTTTGAACGATTAATTGTTTGAATGTTTTAAGGCCGACGCCAGTAAATTTGTTATGTTTATGCCACGAAAGATATTTTATTGAGAATAAAATATTTTTTCTTTCCATTTGCAGCCACAATATCATAATGATAATGATAAAGTCATGGCATAATATATTAATGAACCTGATGTTAATTACTAAAATAATCATAAAAGAGAAAGGAGCCATTATGTCTAGTTTGTCTCTCTCAAAAACAGAACAAAAAAGGACATAAAAAGCACGAGGTTGCAGTCGAACGCAGGACCTCATGAATAAGAGGCCTGAACGCTACCATTATGCTATCGAATAACACACAGTATACTTCAATTATAACTGTAGATATCAGGCAACGTGGTCCAACAACATGTAACATCGCCTGTCTCCGAATTGTAGCGAAGATACCCGAAGGGAACTTGGATACAGGAGAGCGGCCACTTTTTCTTTTGACAGCTGTACATTCACCCACTCATCCATCAGTTTACTTACTTCATGTAAAATCATTTCGTACTGGAAAATTTGGAGATATTTTCGCACACATTGAAAGCGAATTACCTAGGCTTGTAGAAGATGGTTTGTTGGTGTTCGAGTCAAATTGTACTAATGATTTTCACGAAGAAATGTCTTGTGAAATGTTTCTAAACAACTATTTTCGAAGAATCCTCTCCATAAATGCCCCTATTAATCGCGATGGATAATTTGAGTTACTGGAGTCTCGAAGTAAAATGTATTCCGGCAACATTATATATATATATATATATATATATATATATATATATATATATATATATATATATATATACTATACAGATGTATTGCAGTTTGTACATACATCAAGCATTCCTATTACAAATTCAACGTTGGTGAAATGACGATAGTACAGCGGCTGCATTACCGACGCCCTTCGCGCTTACAGACCGTGTAATTCTCAGGTCTAATTATGCGCTCTCGATGCATAGGAATTAACAAGGCGAGTCAGTCGCGGCGTGCACGGGCCATGCAGCGAGTGGACGTGAACGCTTCGGTAGCCTGTTCGTTCTCAAAAGAGTGATGACTAACAAGCCTGGGACGTATTTTAAATCCCTGCTACGCCCCAGGGACAATTATTTCAATCACGCCTCTTTCTTTATTTCTCCCCGCTCACTTGTCTCGCGCCTACAGAAACAAAAGACTGTTCTGAGCTTGCGAGACTCCGCCCTGGCGACGAACTGTACTGCCTAATCACAGGAAATGATCATTTGTTGTGTAGGAGCTTTGTATAATCTAAACGTACCTTAAAATTGTATGTAATATGTCGCACGAGAGGCTGCTTTCATTAATACGCAAATCTAGATATCTTCCTGGGCTCGTTCTCCTTCACGGATTAGGCGAATCGCAGTTGGATGAATTTTATCATATGTTCAGTACACTTTTGATTTTGTACATTTTTCACTTTGTTCTAATATCCTCAATCCCTGTGTAATAAAATTATTTACATTCAATTACGTAATGTCATTGTCATAATTATTAAATTATTAGTTTCTCTTATACTGTAAATAGGTCTTATAATTCTTACCGCATTACGCTTTACACATATTTATTTATTTATTTATAACTGCATGATTGAAGATAATTTCCAAGTGTATTTGGTAAACTCATACTCATACGTTTACTACTTTAGTTGTAATAATAATAATAATAATAATAATAATAATAATAATAATAATAATAATAATAACAATAATAATAATAACAATAACAATAACAACTTACTTACAAATGGCTTTTAAGGAATCCGCAGGTTCATTGCCGCTCTCATATAAGCCCGCCATCGGTCCCTGTACTGTGCAAGGTTAATCAGCCTCTACCAAAATATCCGACTTCCCTCAAATCCATTTTAATATTATCCTCCCATCTATGTCTCGGCCTCACAAAAGGTCTTTTTTCTCCGGCCTCCCAACTAACACTCTATATGCATTTCTGAACTCGCCCATACGTGCTACAAGCCCTGCCCATCTCAAACGTCTCGATTTTATGTTCCTAATTATGTCAGGTGAAGAATACGAAGCGTACAGTTCTGCGTTGTGTAACTTTCTCCATTCTCCTTAACTTCATCCCTTTTAGCCCCAAATATTTTCCTAAGAACCTTATTCTCAAACACCTTTAATCTCTGTTCCTCTGTCAAAGTGAGAGTCCAAGTTTCACAACCATACAGAACAAACGGAAATATAACTGTTTTATAAATTCTAACTTTCAGATTTTTTGACAGCAGACTAGATGACAAAAGCTTCTCAACCGAATAACAACACGCATTTTCCATATTTATTATGCGTTTAATATCCTCCCGAGTGTCATTTATATTTATTACTGTTGCTCGAAGATGTCTGAATTTCTCCACCTCTTCGAAGGATAAATCTCCAATTTTTATATTTCTATTTCGTACAATATTCTGGTCACGAGACATAATCATATACTTCGTCTTTTCGGGATTTACTTCCAAACCTATCGCTTACTTGCTTCAAGTAAAATTTCCGTGTTTTCCCTAATAGTATGTGGATATTCTCCTAACATATTTACATCAACCGCATATACAAGAAGCTGTAGTAACCCGTTCAATTCCAAACCCTGTCTGTTATCCTGAACTTTCCTAATAGCATATTCTAGAGCGCAGTTAAGAAGTAAAGGTGATAGTACATATCCTTGCTTTAGCCCGCAGTGAATTGGAAGAGTATTAGATAGAAACTGGCCTATACGGACTGTGCTCTAAGTTTCACTGAGACACATTTTAATTAATCGAACTAGTTTCTTGGAAATACCAAATTCTCTCTTAACTGAGTCATATGCCTTTTTGAAATCTATGAATAACTGATGTACTGTACCCTTATACTCCCATATAAAAATTAACTCATAATATACTCAGGCGTTTAAACTTCCTTTCATTCATAAGTGTTATACGGAATGTGGTCTGAGACATAGCTTTAATTTCGGCGCAAGATTATACAATAATTTTTCTTTTATCACTAATTCGATAGTGTTCCGGCAAAGGGAATTAAGTCATTTTTTGTGCAAATGGAATTTTGTTCCTCAGGTGAATACATAAATTACATTGTACAATTTGGTGTGGAAAAAAAAAACAACCAAATACTACTAGCATTTGATGTGTTTTGTGTAGAAAATTATTTGCAATAAGAGTACGAACTTTAATTTTCATTCATCTCAAAATTCATTTTAATGGCTTATTTCCCTTTACCCAAACACCGTCAAATTATCCTCATTTAACACTAAAGAATTATTTTAAGTTTGGATAGGAAGTGTGCAAATTATGTTTGCAAACTCATTTTAATAGAAAAATAAACTCTTAAGAATAGAATTGCATTTTAATAATATAATTAGCTAAAATAAATTTATTAACAGAATATGAGAACATGAATTTGTAAACGTACATGAATTACAAGACAAGGAAAAGAAGCGACATAAATGTAGTAATTATAAAGTATGTCACAGAGATAAACTAAGTACAAATATTTACATACAGAGAACTTAATAAGTTTTACAGAAGAAAGAGTTTGTCCAAAGGGCTGGATTCGGGAAGAGTACCTAAAACGCTCAATGCATTTCCGCGTTGAATAGCAATACTTAACCGTTGACGCAAATAAGTAGTGCAACGGCGATCACTAGTAATGGAAATCAAAATTTGGTCGATTTGAGATACCAAAACTTTAGCGTCATGACTCCAAGGACTGAAGGTCTCCACAGCAAAGGGGACAAAGATATAATTGTCTAAAAGATGAGCATATTTATTGACTTTTTTCTTCATGGCTAATTCAGCAACAGATGCTGCGCGTCTGGAGGTATTCGGCAAGTACATGGAGCTAGAGTGTCAACGCAAGGGGAGTCCCAAATTAAAGATTTTCCTCTAGACCATGAAATTAAGGTGAGACCATCGGGTCGTTTACCATGCGTGCGACTAATACCTGGTGGTTCAAAAAGAGACTTTTTAATGTACGCTATTTATATTTTTATACAACCTTACACATTTACTCTTGCCTTTCCAAGAACATTTTAGAGCACGAGCTTTGGTTTGTTCCGGAAGTGAATTAATTATAAACTAAACGACTTTAAATTGTTGTAATAGAGCTCAATTAATGTATAATTATAACTATTATTATTAGAATACGTTATTATCATTATCATTATCATTATCAATATTACTATTATCATTATTATTATTATTATTATTATTATTATTATTATTATTATTATATTATTATATTTATTATTACTATATCACTCGTTTCCCTGCAAGCATTGCTTCCAGGACCATTTTATTTCCCTCTTTTACGGTGTTCTCATGAAACACAATTATTCACATAATTTTTACTCATTTGTGATTGTACGTGTAGTTACTTATACATATGTATATCATCAATTGCATCATTGACATTGTTGGCAGAAGAGGAGACGATACTAAAGGATATGCTACTGGAGCTAAATGACAGCTGTGAGCAGTGTGGGATGAAGATAAGTGCATACAAGACGAAGACCATGATCATAGGAAGAAAAGTAAAGACGGTAAACGTGCGAGTACTACATTAGGCAGTAAACCATGTGGACAGCTTCATATACTTGGGGTGTACTATAAGAATTAACATGAGCTGCTGCCAGGAAGTCAAAGGAAGAACAGAAATGGCAAAGGCAGCTTTTAATAGAAAAATAAGCATCTTCTGCGGGCCTCTGGACACATAACTACGGAAGAGACTAGCGAAGTACTTTATGTGGAGTGTGGCATTGTAAGACGCAGAAAAATGGACATTACGACAGAGTGAAGAGAAGCGAATGGAAATGTGAATATGGAGAAGAATGGAGCGTATGAAATGGACGGACAGAATAAGAAATGAAGCTGCGTTGGAAAGAGTGGGAGAAGAAAGAATGATGCTGAAGCTGGTCAGGAAGAGAAAGAGGAATTATCTGGGTCACTGGCTAAGAAACTGCCTACTGAAGGATGCATTGGAAGGAATGTTGAACGGGAGAAGAGTTCGTGGAAGAAGAAAATATCGGATGATAGACGACATTAAGATATATGGATCATACGCGGAGACAAAGAGGAAGGCAGAAAATAGGTAAGATTAGAGAATGCTGGGCATTTCACTGCAAACCCAGCATTCTTCAATCTTTCCAATTTTCTACCTTCGTCTTAGC
Organism: Periplaneta americana; assembly: GCF_040183065.1. Classification (NCBI taxonomy): domain Eukaryota; kingdom Metazoa; phylum Arthropoda; class Insecta; order Blattodea; family Blattidae; genus Periplaneta; species Periplaneta americana. The sequence continues at coordinate 70,188,218 of NC_091122.1, read as the reverse complement.
TTAAGCATATGACCCATATATCTTAATTCGTCTATCATCAGATATCTTCTTCTGCCACGAAATCTTCTCCCGTTCACCATTCTTTCCAGTGTATCCTTCGGTAGACTGTTTATTCTCAGCCAGTGACCCAGACAATTCCTCTTTCTCTTCCTCATCAGTTTCAACATCATTCTTTCTTCATCTACTCTTTCCAAAACAACTTCATTTCTCACTCTGTCCATTTCACACGCTCCATTCTTCTCCATATCCACATTTCAAATCCTTCTATTCGATTCTCTTCACTTCGTCGTAATGCCCATATTTTTGCCCCATACAATGCCACACTCCACACAAAACATTTCACTAGTCTCTTCCTTAGTTCCTTTCAGTAGCGTAACGTCAGGGAAGACACTGAGATTGAGTCTACCGACCGAAAAATATTAAAAATATAATAAAAATTATCAATGAATAGAACTATGATAATGTCCAAGTCATGTGCCACGTGATTAGACAGTCTTGGAATTATTTGATGCGACAGTACAGTCGAGTAAAGATCGGAACTTTCGGAGTCTCATACAAGTGTGAGTTATATAGCTTTTTCCATTGAATTTTGACCTGTCCGCTGAAGGAAGACAGAGTTAATTTATTTTCCATCAATGGCATAAGACGCAGCGTCTGAGACTGGATGCTGTTTTTGAGATAGTCTTTAACTACCTGCTCTCTTGAAGTGACAACTGGATGGAAAACGATAAAAAAAAGTCATATAAACATATGTCCTAATCTCAATATTTTCAGAATTACACTAATTTGAAGTTGTTTGTAAAATACCATTATTCTTGATTTTTTTTAAGAGTAAAAGAATATTGCAGATGAAGAAAGAATTATTCAGGAGTATCATTTGTTCAATTAACTAGTATTCTGAAGCTAAAAATGTGTTGTGAATTCCATAGTACAGAATTCTATTTTTTCGATTTTTAACTATAAAATTACATTTTCTTATGCATTTATCACAACAGTTGTTAGAAACAACCAAAAAATTTATTTAAAAGTAGGCTTAAGGACTTTACTAATAGACGGTAATTATACACAGTATTTAAAGGATGTAAATGATATTTTGTTATTGAAGTGTTGTATCAGTGAAGAATTATGCTGTGTTAGTGAAGTGTGTTGTGTGAGTGAAACGTGTTCCTGTCAGTGAAGCTTTATAGTTTATAGTGGCAGTGCAAAGTATTTGAACAGTGAAATGTTTTTGAAGTGTTAGTGAAATCAGGATAGAATCAGTGAAATGTGTCGTAGTTCCGGTTCAGTGAGTGAGTTGACAGCGAAATGAGTGTAATGTTGAAAGGTACTTGTGCAGATATGAACATATCATACTCATGGGTTTTAGTCCGAACTTAGGTTTAAGATACGAATTAGATTTATTTAAATGTTATTTTAAGTGATCGTGCTTCATTTAATTTAGGATGTTCCCTATTATTATTATTATTATAAATTATTGTTAATATTAATTATTAGTATTATTATTAATTGTATTTTTAATTAATAAGTTTATTATTATCATTATTGAGTGTAATTAGTTACCACTGCCACCGGGTATATACCCATTGCAGTGTGAATAAATACATACATACATACATACATACATACATACATACATACATACATACATACATACATATTCATACATACATACATACATATTCATACATACATACATACATACATACATACATACATACATACATACATACATACATACATACATACATACATACAAATCACGCCACTCTTGTAAATTCTTTTAGACTGTAGGCCTACATTAGAATTCAAAATTAAACTTCTAAGAATCAGGTTTCTAAAGTCACATGATTTGTAACAATTTTAGTGATAAGTGCATAAGGATGATGCCATTTTTAGTTAAAAATTGAAAAATGAAATCTGTACAAAGCAATTAGCAACACATTTTTAGCTTCAGAACACTAGTCAATTAAAGAAATGACACTTCTGAATAGTTCATTCTGTATTTGTAATATTTTTATCCCTTAAAACTAAAGGAAAAAAGTATTTTAGTAACAAATTCAAATTAATGTATGTTTGAAAATATTGAGATTACGACAAATATTTATATGACATTTTTTGCTCAGAATGTCTTCGGAAATAAGCTCCGTAAGTGACGGTATATCCTCGTGAATCAACCTGTATTTTGATTTTAAATGTTTTGGAAGTATGGACGATTCTATTGATTTGGTTGACTATTTATTAAAAACGCCGTTTTCTACGCTGTCTTACGAAATAAAGTGCTAATTAAAAATAGAAGACTAACTCCTAAACGTTTCAAACTTCGTGGTATGACGAATTTAATTGGTTAACCGGCAGTCATACTCAAAATAAATTGTATTGCTTTGTATGTATATTGTTTGGGTGAGAAAAAGAGTGCAGTGGAGAAGGAATACCAAGTGTAAAGAATACTGAAAGAAAGCATGCAAATATGAACGTCTTCATAATAGGGAATCGTTTCAACTACTGAGTAGGGGTGCACAAATTGAACATGCTTTATCTGAAGCTGCACATTTTGTCTGTCATTAAACACAATGAAAAAGTATCTGCTAATCGCAAGATATTAGGTCGTCTTGTTCAAGCTGCAGCTTTCTTAGGAAAACAAGAACTAACTTTCAGGGACACAGAGAAGGGTCGGAGTCGAACAATAAGGGAGTATTTTTAGAACTGTTAGACTATACTGCAAGTAAGAAAAACGTATGAAAGACCACTTTTCTTCTCCTCCTCCTCCTCCTTCTTCTTGTTTCAAAGTCACTTCGCCAGACATCCACAATGAACTGATTGAGATTACCACGTGAGTTCTAAATGTACAAATTCAGAAACAAATGAAAGAAGCTTGCTTTGTATCTGTACAAGCGGACGAAATATTGGATGTCTCATGCAGGAGTTCATTCATTCATTCATTTACTTACTTATGTACTTATTTATTTACTTATTTACTTAAGCTTATTTATTTATTTATTTCGCTCATAATATTGTAGAATAAAATATAACATAAATATAAAAAATTCAGCTCGCCCCTGAAAGAGTAGAACTCGTGCTCAGGGGCGGATTCCTGAATTGAAATTTGTCTTATGTCTACTACGCAACAAGAATATATAAGTTTAAATTTACAAATTTTTCAATTTTTATAAAATCCATACATAACTTTTTTAATTTAATACTAGGACTATTAGAATTAACAAGATAGATTGCGATCCTGAAAGAGATAAATAAGGCGCAATCAGGTGATTCCCTACCTTTTTTTTTTAACATTTTCACTTCAGAATGGGGTCCTTTTCTTACTACTGTAAGAATCAGGACTCTTACAACTCGGTCTAAAACATCTTAACGGAGTTCAACTCAAGGACATTTTTGTCTTAACTATGGTAGAGGCCAAAGTTCTTCCTTTACCATTCAACACAGCATTTATGACGCTGAATCTAACACCTGGTATTAAGTGTGCTTAAATGTGACAGGCTCATGTCAGTAGATTTACTGGCATGTAAAAGAACTCTTGTGGGACAAAATTCCGGCACACCGGCGAAGCTGATATAACCTCTGCAGTTGCAAGCGTCGTTAAATAAACCATTATTTAAAAATATCTAACACCTGGTGATTCTAAAGTGCTCATTAGACGTATGAAACTGTTCAAGCTGGGGCTTCGAATAAGCACTAAAGTGTAGTCAATAGGCAGTAAGTCTCTAAGGAGCAATGATTCCATTGTAGATAGATCCAGAACCAGCTGAAAAAATTACTGTGTCCTGATTTCCTTTACTAGTGTGGATAATGGTCTCTTTAGATACTATTTGACCCTTTCCAAAAAAGGGCCGCAGGAAGAAATTAAAGAATAGGTAGTCACTGAGAGAGAGGACACTTTGGAGCCCATGATAATCGGAACCTATCGAGATACTTCATTAAATTCAGTTAATGCAAAGTTTCAGTTTTCTTTATCCATATAGCATTAATGACAGACTGGATCAAAACGTCCTGAATATCTGGAAATGTCCCTTTAAACTTTAAAAAGGGGACTGTTTTGAAGATGGTCTTTCATGAAGGCTTCTTCTATTGCCAGTAAGTTTATGGTTTCGAAATAATGACCTTTATTCAATGACTTCTTATTCTTGTAATTTCTTTTCCTATAATTTCACAATTAAACTTTCATAATAATAAAACTTCCATCCATTCTATACTTCACCAAGAGACAATATGGAACAAAGCAACAAAATATTAAATATGTCATGCAGTTGGTTGTTGACACCATGACCCAATTAAAATCAAAGTCAAATTAAAATATCAGAAATTCCGAAAACTCCTACAGGATATAGGGGAAAAATACCAGATTTTCCATACTATACAGCTGTAAGGTGACTTAGCCTAGGAAAAATGCTTCGTCGGTTTTTCGCAAGCCTAAAATAACTTCTGCTTTTATGAAGGCAAAGATACGGTAATTTTCTTTAAATACTGGTAATTGTCGCCTATGTTTGAAATATGTTACACTGCCCTAGAATTTCAGTATATTAATAAATATTTACTGTTAAAGGATGCAGAAATTCTCAAGTTGAAGGAAAATTGGCTGTTACAATTGACATTCCTTCCCGAAATTTCAGAACACTTTAACAATTTAAATCGATAGCTTCAAAAGGAATAATAAAATATGTAGTTCATATGTACGACAACATCAATTCTTTCCTTTCACTTACAGATTTACGGAATCAAAATTTATTAGAAAAGAAGACATTTAATTTTCCTTGCTTACACTCATTTGGCAATACTGTATACGAGATATAAAATTGCAATATTACATTGACTTCTTGAGTGAACTGCAAATAGATTTCCATAACAAAAGATTCGTTCAATTTAAAAAAATTGAAACATATTTAATTGCATGAAAATCCTTTTGGTTTAGAAATAATGATAGTAAGACCTGAATTGCAATAGGAAGTTGTGTATCTCTTAAACAACATGTTTTTTGGAAACACAGTATAAAGATTCAGAAGGTGTTGATATTTTCAAATTGCTAAACAAATTAAAATACGCCAATTTGAGGTCTTACGCAGCCAAAATCACAGCCAGGTATGGCTCCACATTATGTTATATGTGAGCAATTTTTTACAAAACTGAACAGCGCAAAATCAAACAGAAGAACTCGTATTACAGATGAGCATCTCGCTTTACAGTTAAAATTTGCCATATTTCTGACTGATCAGTTAATTAAATGCCATTTTTCTTTGAATTACTGTCCCAGTTTTGTTCTGTTACACTTTATCCGTCATTGTTCAACGAAATTTATGAAAAGTGACGAAGAAAATAAATGAAAATATGTCAATAATAATAATAATAATAATAATAATAATAATAATAATAATAATTACGTTGATCACCGTTGTACTTCTAAGATTAAAGTCCGGCATTATACATTGAATACTGCTGTAAAGGGAAGCGTACCCACCTACTTTCATCCATTCCATTTGAATGCTGACCTTGTTACGTTCTGTTGATGTATTCGGAAAGTAAGTTTTGCCTATGTATGGTCTAGATCAGTGGTCCTTACTACAAATAAGGTGAGAGCCAAAAGTGAGAAATAGTAATTTGCCGAGAACCGCAATGCATTTCACAGTATTGAAGTTTAACAAAATGCACGGATTTTTAATAATAATAAATACTCTATTATTATTATTATTATTATTATTATTATTATTATTATTATTATTATTATTATTATTATTACCATTATTATTTCAATAAAACGTAACAGAACTAACACAATATATTACTGGTATTTTTAAGTGCGGATTCTGCTACCCTTCTCCAAAATCATATCCATATGAGGATGTTATTTGTTGTTTTATTTCACCTATACCCTGTTTTTAATTTGGAAATTTAGAAGATAAATTGCCACATACAGCTATAAGACACTCCTTAAGAATCTCCGAATCTGTAAATGGCTTAATTTTGTTTTATATATAGTGGAATACATTACTTCCTATTCAGATATTATGGACATTTTAGACATTTTCAGTTTTTGTGTTCTTGATTGAGATTGTTTTGTATGGGATCAAAATTTGAATGCACATTATTGCAATGTCTATTAAGATAAACATATTTATAAAACCTTTATTACATCAAGATATAATAAGAGATTCTGTGTGATATGTATGTACATCTATTATATCAGAAAGTATATATCATCTGACGATGTGTCAGACGAAGAACAATTGTTTATATCTGATTAGTGAAATATGTTAGCAGGCACTTAAAATCGTCAACGAAGAGGGGAGCTAGAATATGTCGTCTTTACGGTAGAGGGGAGACATCACATCATATTTTGTGCGAGATCGTGCGTAGAGCTGAGACGAGATGTTATGGCACCAACATGCGCGAAGTTTTAAATTGCCGGCCAGCAGGGTAGAGGAGTGGGGGTTGTTTGGGTTACGGTTCTCAAGCTCAGAGCGGCAGGCATATCCGTTTCATCTCTTTCCAAAAATTTATTGCTGTTTTCAGTCCGTTAGCTTGCAAATTCTGAGATCAATTGAAAGTCAAAGGGAGACAGTCAGAGAGTTGCGGGCAATTATTCTGTTTCGTTTTAAGCACATTCATGACAAAAAAATGCAGTTTAATTAAGATATGTGATGGAAAAACAGAAGAAATGCGACTGCTATTGCATGTAAATTTGGGTAGGGTAAACTAGGGTCTGTTGGACAGTTGGGCATGTTGGACACTTCGTACTTTAACGTGGTACCTCGCCACTTGTGGGCACCACATTCTGCTAGAAGTCAACGACTGAAGTAGCCACGAGTAGGGCTACTTCAGTCGTTGACTTCTAGCAGAATGTGGTGCCCACAAGTGGCGAGGTACCACGTTAAAGTATAAAGTGTCCAACAAGTCCGACTGTCCAACAGACCCTACTTTACCCTATTCATTTTTCATTCTTATCCACAAACTAGAATTAGCTACTCATAGATTTAAAACTGCCTTCCAGTCCTTTGTCTCATCATAATTCAAGAAGTTAAATTGTTTCTTCATGGGAAATGCTGTCTCTTTGTGTTCAATAAAAGAGTTTACAATCCGCATATTTTGCCTCATGTTCAGGACAGTACTTTATCTTCAAATAGGCTGCAATAATATGCGAGACTGAATCCTGTGAATTTAAATCATCTCCTTCTATATTATAATCTGAGTACGACTGAAAGAATTTTCTATTTTAAGTGAATCTTTCTCGCGCATGAACAATTCAACAGATTTGTTGACTAAATTGGAAAGTTTTGTGTTGAGATGTCAAAAAAAGTCGGGTGGCTTAATAGCTTCATTTCCCAGAACAATAACACAAATGACACATTGAAGTCGTGGTCTTCTTCTGTGTGCTGGTAGTATTCCCTCCTTTTGCTTATCAGGGAGATCGCTCTGTGGACTTGAGGTTGATGCATTAGTAGATGTGGCGTCACAAACATTTTCAGTATGAAATTTGTTAATATCAAAATTAAGCAACGTCCCTCGTCTTTTATTCATATTAATATTTACACCTATATGCCTATTACTTAAAAAAATACGACACTCGGGTTTCGAAACAAGAACTAACACACTGTAATACGAACTTGCGAAGAGATAGTATTCATTATAACTATTCAATCTCGGAAACCGGATACAGACTGCCATCATCTTCAATTTAAGTGAAAAAATGTTATTCATACTTCCCAGCTAATTGGTTACCGACATCTGCAACACATATTATTTCGTTCAATTTAGAGAACAGAGGATTCACCACCAGTTTTTCATATCATGATATAAGATGTATATGCAGAGATCCGAAATATAGTACAATATACCTGCATTTGTGCCTTAACTGTAACCTGCAGAATTTTTTCAGCATTTTGCTTCAGTGACTTTTTTTAAAGTGTAGAATTATATTGAACTTAAAAAAAAAAAAACAAAAAAAAAAAACAAATGTCTCAAGACTCAGGTTTTGGCACTGATACTACATACTTATGGCTTTTAAGGAACCCGGGTGTTCCTTTCCGCCCTTACATAAGTCCGCCATCTGTCCCTATCCTCAGCAAGATTAATCCAGTCTCTACCATCATATCCATCATGTTCCACCACCCTCGAAACAATTTTTATATTACCCTCCCATCTACGTCTCGGCCTCCCAAAAGGTCTTTTTCCCTTCGGCCTCCCAACTAACATTCTATATGGATTTCTGGATTCGCCCATACGCGCTACATGTCTTGCTCATCTCAAACGTCTGGATTTAATGTTCTTAATTATGTCAGGTGAAGAATACAACGCGTGCAGTTCTACGTTGTGTAACTTTCTCCATTCTCCTGTAACTTCACGTCTCTTATCCCCAAATATTTTCCTAAGAACCTTATTCTCAAACGCTCTTAATCTCTGTTTCTCTCTCAAAGTAAGAGTCCAAGTTTCACAACCATACAGAACAACCGGTAATATAACTGTTTTATAAATTCTAACTTTCAGAGTTTTTGACAGCAGACTAGATGACAAAAGCTTCTCAACCGAATAATAACATGCATTTCCCATATTTATTCTGCGTTTAATTTCCTCCCGATTATCATGTATATTTGTTGCTGTTGCTCAAAGATATTTGAATTTTTCAACCTCTTCGAAGGATAAATTTCCAATTTTTATATTTCCATTTCGTAGCCTACAATGTTCTGATTACGAGACATAATCACACACTTTGTCTTTTCGGAATTTACTTCCAAACCCATCTCTTTATCAGCTTCAAATAAAATTTCCGTGTTTTCCCAAATAGTTTGTGGATTTTATCCTAGCATATTTACGTCATCCGCAGAGACAAGCAGCTGATGTAACCCGTTCAATTCGAACCCTGTCTGTTTTCCTGGACTTTTCTAATCACTGACACTACACAGATGGTATTTTGTTACATTTTAGAATATAGAGTTCAAAGACAATCTAGATCTACACTTTTCGAGACAATGACAAAAATTATTCTCCTATGACTATTTTCACTGTAAAATATTTGTTCGTAAAAAATTGCTTAACAAAGTAAAATGACAAATTTCAAGAGAATATCCCGCGATCCAATATAATTGATGCCAGGCCGCTGTCCGGCGGTTGAGAATCATTGCTATATATTACAAATCGAATCTCAGTCTGTAAGAAGTTACGAGTACACAGAATTCAACCTGTATTTCTAACGAAAATGTGTCCTATACTCAGGACGCTGTTATTCCCGGCGTGACTCCTCTTTGCTTACGTCTTAGGAAGTGAAGGCTCTATAAAGTCTAAGCAGGTAATATCGTTCGCCATTTTTGTTTTTTCGTTGCCGAGCTACCATATGAGGAATCTATTTGCCGCACCGTTAAACATTATGATGTCGTAGCTCCTATGATAATAAATCAAACGCACTGTAATTCAGCAAATAATTGAGCGGCAAATAACGTCTTCGTGTGCTTTCTGCGAACGCCAACGAAAGAGCCAAAATGGCGGGCGATTATGTTAAGTTTTTATCGAGCCTTAAGAAATGAATAACGTTTTCCTCAGCGAATCACAAGACGCACAAGTTTAAATGTAGCCGACCTGCAACGCGATTGGCTGTCGGAAATTAGAGTGACGGGACTATAATTGTCAAATTTTCAGTGCCAGTACGCACATTATTTCGTGTTTATATCAATCCCCCTATTGTTAAAAGACAGCTGTCCTTTAAAGAAAGATGTGACAGCTGAAGATTAGACAGTGTGAGGGGAATCGTGGGCCCCGCCCCTTTGTGGTGGCAGGCAGTTGACAATGGAACGGCCTGGCGTGGAAACGTGTGATTACATCCATCAAGGCGCCCCGCGCGCCGCGGTGTCAGTGAGACGTATGCTAATATTTATGATGGATGTTAATTAGGTTAGTTTGACAACAATGTAGGAGGTTTCGGATTGGGTGGGTTGACGGGCGGAACCATCCAATCCCAGACAAATTCGTTGTAGTCGGATTCAATATGGGTTTAAAATCATGAATGATTGAAACAGACTAAACTCATTGTAAGAATTTACGATTCTGTGTACAATTTTCAGTTGTCACTTCAAACCACTAAAGAACAATTCATCTCGAAGAAAATTAGGAAATTAATTATGACAGGACAGGGCAAAACAAATTCTCAAACATGATAATGAACTAGAGACGAAAAGAAAGAGAAGAGTGGGAAGACCAGCTGCACTGTAGACTGGAGCAGATGAATAAATTAATCCATCTCGGAAATTCCTAAACATTGCGTTAGTTAGTCCTCCTGCATTCTGAAGATGGATAGGGTTTAGTGATGAGATAAACTGCTCTTTTGTGATCACTGTTCGACCTGTGATTGCTCATTTATGATCACGGTGATCTTAGACAGTGAAACAGTGATTGAACTGGGAACTTGTTCGAGGTGAACACTGAACAGTTCATTCCTACCCGCTCATCAGAGCGTCTCGCTGCGATATTTGAATGCTCTCGATATTTCGCTACATATAGAAGCGAGAAAATGTTGAGGTTATGTGTTTGTACTTCACAGAAGTCAAGTGTAAGCACAATATTGAGATGTAAATATACGCGTTTCATCATTTTAAAAACAGATTAAAGATTTAAAAGTATCTTTCAATATTCTTGACCTATGGGGAAAAGGCACTGGCCACCCTACCTAATTATCTCCTGGCTTAGTTGCTTCATGAATGTTGCCGCCTCATTAGTGTCACTTATGAGGTCCCATCTAGTCTTCGGACTGTTCACTAACGGTCTTACTAATAAACCGTGTATATTTTTTATACGAGACTTATGAAGAGCTCGGACAGAAAATGTTACTAATAGACTAAACAATGCATAAGTGATGGCCGTATAAACAGCCTGTAACTATACATGGGAATTGCTTTGCAGTAGTTATATATACACGAAACCCTTTATTTAAGCGTTGTATGTAGAGATAAAATGGCCGCCCCTCTAACAGCTGTTCGTATCGATTGTCATATTATGATGATGGTTGCCTTGAAACCACAGAAGAACAAACCAAATACCACACAATAATTAGAATAATATTGCTGCTACAGCAACTCTTTGACCAAAATATAACAAAGTAATCGATCAGTCCCAATTGTATTATCGATACTTAGCGCGGCACACTAGCGCGCATTATCGGATGCAATCGAGAACCTGAGATATTCTATTACCTTTCGTAGCGAAGTCATGACGAAACTATGACATAGCTGTGTAACAGTTAAACTGTTGTATGTAGTGATTATTAGTAAGAAATTTACACACGATTTATAAACGAGCTATTCACTGTGTTAAGTATAAGGCAATTAAACGTCTGTATAAGAGTTTTTATTATTAAGATTTTAAACGTATATACACATTTTACCCTATACGACTCGTGACTTGGGACCAGCACAGTGACGGGCTTGCACACAATACATAATACATGACTTTCAAAGGGAAAAACGTCTATTTCATAGCATGGATTGGAACACGCGACCATGATTTACACGCATTGTTATATCTGCATGTCTTCGCAGTTGTTTACGCCGTCATTTGACTGAATAACATTCGTTTTAATTCTTTAACACTTATGAATAGTAAATCAAGATATTTTTGTTATTTACAGGATCTCTGTGTACATGAAGTCTTAGATCACGAAGTGCAAAAATATTAAGCGCTTAATTTTAGATAAAATATGTGCCTGTTGTAGAACAAATATTTAGCCAATGACCAGTTTACAACTAGCACCTTGGAAGTCCTCTATTATAAATACAACACTACTACAAATAATAATAATAATAATAATAATAATAATTATTATTATTATTATTATTATTATTATTATTGCATATAGAGTGTTAGTTGGTAGACCGGAGGGAAAAAGACCTTTGGGGAGGCCGAGACGTAGATGGGAAGATAATATTAAAATGGATTTGAGGGAGGTGGGATGTGATGGTAGAGACTGGATTAATCTTGCTCAGGATAGGGACCAGTGGCGGACTTATGTGAGAGCGGCAATGAACCTCCGGGTTCCTTAAAAGCAAGTATTATTATTATTATTATTATTATTATTATTATTATTATTATCATTAGCCTATTATTATTATTATTATTATTATTATTATTATTATTATTATTATTATTATTATTATTAGTAGTATTATTATTATTATTACGCATCTTATGATATCGTAATAAAATCTTAATTTTCGGTATAAAACTGTGGTTAATATAGGCGTTATTTAGCATTTAAAAATGAAGGGTTCAGAACCATAATGGGCCAAGTGCCATTTGCTAAAACCGTAGAAAACAAGGGTTAAAATGACGTTATTACCATAGGCCTAATTCAATGGAAACATATAGCAAGTAATATAAAGTATAGGCTATACATTAAAACCTAATGATATGTCAATCTTCATTAAATTATGATATTCACTTAACTTTAACCCCTGCTTTCTCCGTTTTTAATAAATGGCGCTTGGCCCACTATGGCTCTGAATCCTTCAAATATAGTCAAACTTTTCTAGCGTCGTCGTGCAAAATATATTGCTGATATAAACTGCGTAGACTAGCGATCTAAATCATCAAGGGAATCTCAGGGATCTTTTTACATTTTAACAAAATTTATGGTTGTATATCGGAATTTTTATGTAGAGAAATCTGTGTAATAATGTCCCATATTGTGTGTGAATAAATAAACTGATGGACACCACAAAACATTCCACTTTATATTTAAAAATAAAGTCATTCGAAATAGGATTTAGATGCTATACTATTAAAAATGTTGTATTAAAGTAAGGTTTGAATATTAAATATAAAATTCTTTGCATAAATATCAATTAAAAGCAATATTATATTTTAATTTTTAACCGCAATTTTAAAGATAACTCCATGATCTAATTAGAACAAAATCGTAAAACCAGCTAACTATAATCACTAGCATGCCTGCCAACTGTATAGAGTAGAGGGAACTAAGCTTCACCAAAACTTATTGCATTAATTCACGCTTACATTTATGTGACTTCCAATAAATTTATCTTTTGGACACTATGAATTAAAATTTCTTATACACAAAGTTATCTTGAAAATAGTGATTTCGAAATAAATTCGTGCTAAAAAACGAAGATTTCGCCTTTACATAATATTTAGCCTTAATTCCCGAGTTTAATCTTATGACATTTTCACATGGAATGGCTTGAAATATAAAATGTTTGCAAAGATGCAGTGTAACTTGTCAATTATACTTACTCATTGGCTTTGAAGGAACCCGAAGGTTCATTGCCGCTCTCACATACGCCCACCATTGGTCCCTGTCCTGAGCAAGATTAATCCAGTCTCTACCATCATATCCTATCTCCCTCAAAAACATTTTAATATTATTTTCCCATCTACGTCTCGGCCTCCCCAATGACCTTTTTCCCTCCGGCCTCCCAACTAACACTCTAGATGCGTTTCTGGATTCGCCCATAGGTTCTACATGCCCTGCCCATCTTAAACGTCTGGATTTAATGTTCCTAATTATGTCAGGTGAAGAATACAATGCATGCAGTTCTGTGTTGCGTAACTTTCTCCATTCTCCCGTAACTTCATCCCTCTTAGCCCCAAATATTTTCCTAAGCACCTTATTCTCAAACACCCTTAACCTATGTTCCTCTCTCAAAGTGAGATTCCAAGTTTCACAACTCTAAATAACAACCGGTAATATAACTGTTTTATAAATTAATTCTAACTTTCAGATTTTTTGACAGGAGACTGGATGATAAAAGCTTCTCAACCGAATAATAACAGGCATTTCCCATATTTATTCTGTGTTTAATTTCCTCCCTAGTGTCATTTATACTTTTTACTGTTGCTCCCAGGTATTTGAATTTTTCCACGTCTTCAAAGGATAAATTTCTAATTTTTTATATTTCCATTTCGTACAATATTCTGGTCATGAGGCATAATGATATATTTTGTCTTTTCGGATTTACTTCCAAACCTATCTCTTTGCTTGCTTCAAGTAAAATTCCCGTGTTTTCCCTAATCGTTTGTGGATTTTCTCCTAACATATTCACGTCATCCTCATAGACAAGCAGCTGATGTAATCCGTTCAATTCCATACACACAGATATATATATATATATATATATATATATATATATATATATATATATAATTTCTCGTCTTTGCTGTTATAGTAGTTTGTAGTTTTCTATTGCATCACTCTGAATGCCCATGGCATTAAATACAATAAAACCGATTAAAATGTAGCAGTTCTTCATTATAAAAACAAGTCATTAAATTTAACAGTGAGTCATCCTCACGTCTGCCTTGATCTCAATAATGTCAGTAATGTCATATGATGTTAGTGCAACACAGAATACAACGACACAGGGTTGCGAAATTTAATTTTGTATCAAGGTTTTTAATATCGAAGATTGAATTTGATTAAATTAATTCTTGATTTCTCTTAAAGGATCTGAAGTCAGATTTTGCCTATCATGTATGAAAAAATATATATTTAATTGTAAAATTGCCATACTTATAGCGCCATTCATGCAATGAAAATGTCTATACAGTAAATAAAATTAAACAGTACTATCTTCTTCATATTCACAATTTAGGATCAACTCATTCAAAGTCTCACGAAGACACTTAATTTTTCAATACCGCTTCCTCTTTATTTGGAAGTTCTGTCTTCGCGATGATCTTCTATGTTGCAGCTCCACATTGTCTTTTTTCATAGCCCAACAGTAGTCAGCCATCAACACATCATCCTACTACCTTGATAACCCTTTTCTATTTTTTTTTTGTTTCATGTCTTGATGAACCCTTTCTCCATGTTCTTCGCTGTAATCTCCAAGACAATCAGGGAAAATGTCAAGATGACTATGAAGAAAATGGATTTTAATGCTCATTATTGATTCCTAAATTTTCCATTGCTACCAAGATAGTTTCTATAATGTTTTTGAAATCTGGGTGTTTCCTATTCCCAAAGAAATTGCCTACCGCGTTCTTAAATCCTGTCCAGGTCAGTCGTTTTTCATGAATCATTAAATTTTCAAAGTATATTCACCTTTCATCTAACTTCTTATGTTGGGTACCACAAATATTCCTTCTTTAAGTTTAGCCTTAGAAAGAAAGAAAAATTTAGGACTTACGTATTTAAAACAATCACTATCTTTATGCAATGCTTTCACAAACTGTTTCATATTTCCAGTTTAATGTGAAGAGGCGGCAAGATGAACTTCTCTCGTTTCATCAGCCATTCTCTAGTGATATTTTTCTTCTCTGTACTTCTAGACAAATCGAGAAATATCGATTGTTTCACAGTCCATCGTATAAGATTACGCGCAAAATTGAGTCTAAATATAGCGCACTTTAGAAATTACATAAAAACTGTGGGTGTTTTACGAAAACGGATGTCATTTTTTGGAGAGAGCATGAAAAATTCATTCAAAATTATCTTTCGTCATGTAAAGCGTCAAAACATGGCAACCCTGTGTTTTGAAATGTAATAATTCCTTTTAGAATGCTATAATGAAATCGATTTAAATTAATTCTTAAAATTTGAATACACACACCGTCCCAGTATGAAGTTCTAAAGTTATGTAAGCTGTAATTAGGATTACAATATAAATTGCAATAAAATGTAGCCTAAGTGAATTAATAGGATGAACACTGGGCGCTCAAAAAAGTGATGAATTAAGCATATGTAGACTATTATTGTTATTGTTAATAGTATTACCATTAGTGTAGTAGTAGTAGTAGTAGTAGTAGTAGTAGTAGTAGTAGTAGTAGTAGTAGTAATAGTAACACAGTAGTAGTAGAAATAGTAATACAGTAGTAGTAGTAGTAGTAGTAGTAGTAGTAGTAGTAGTAGTAGTAGTAGTAGTAGTAGTATCTAATATCTACCAACTTCACTTACGTGATTTGAGTTCCGCATATTGCGGATAGATGGCAGGACTGTGACTCATTTTCAAGTTGCACATCACTTCGGCGGGCCACGCTATGCATGTGTAGTATCTGTGGAGAGTTAGCCTATATCGTGTACTGGGGTGAGTGTATGTGTAAGTGTTCGTATAAATGTTGTGTAGGGAATAGGTGGTGATGAAGATGGGAAGGGAGACCGGGGAACCCGGTGCCGGCACGTAGCCTACTCCTGTCGAATAGTACCAAGAACGCCGCCAGACTTCACATCCTCATCCGACGGACGAATCACTATCAACAGTGACATATCCTTCTCTTCATATGCACGGCGAAGAGATTTGGGATTTAGCCCAGGCATATTGGTGCATAATTTAATGATTAGAAGTTGTACACAGCCATCTCTCCTAATCCCCTCCGGGAATCGAACCCGGGCCGACTAGCGCTACCACGGAGCTAGCTCGGCGGACGTAGTAGTAGTAGTAGTAGTAGTAGTAGTAGTAGTAGTTTCTTTATGGAATGCGAACTTGTCACACCCAAGCGAATCTGCAGTTCATATCTAGTTGTTTTGATTTCGAAAACAAAAATTACGGCAACATTAAAAATCGTATTACAGAAAGATTGTAATGGAATCGCCATGTGTCTCTTGTTCCTTTGTTCGGAAGGGACTTGGCATCTCTCCCAATTGCAAGACCTGGATTATAATTCAGTTCGAAGTTTTAACCTTCAAATATGACGTGGCAGTGCACTCTGCGGCCACCTAGTTGGGCAGTTCGTTATTTTGCATTCTTTACTGGTAACACAAAGGATGGGCCACCTTCGGTAAAAATATGAATGGCTTCGCCATACCACGAGATATTTGGCCAGTGTCCAAACGCAACCAAACATACATTGCTATTTGAAGTCAATGCAATACATACCCAGATCTGTTATTAGTTCCACTCAAGGTGATGATCTCTCAACTGATATTTCGTTCTGCAATTACAAGGTTTTATTTATATTAGTTTTTAAAAAAATAATCTGCCCTCAATGAGGGTGACCATAAAGATCCAGAATAAAAGCACTACAGAATAATTTAGAAAGACAAAAGGATTAAATAAAGGAATTGTTTAGTAAAAATTCCAGAGAGATACAAACCCAATAGAATCATCAATGGCCAAAATATAAATGGTAATGTAATATTTGGATTGAATCCTTAAGAATATTCATATTGGAGTAAAACAGGGATTTTTACAAAATATCATTATCAGGGAAAACAATTTTGCTACCTGAATATTCCCGGTTTTAACCAGTCTACCAAATGTTAAACGTTATTTTACACGGACATTTCCACTTTCAATTTTGTTTTTGTGGTTGGACAGTTCTGAAGTCCCAGTTGCCATCTATTTAATGCACTATAGGCCTACCTATACCAAAACATCGTTAAAACTGGACATTCCTTATTTTGCTCTCAACATCTTTCATTTAGCAACAACAGAATCATGCTCCGAAAATTTGTAAGCCAGACATACAAATAGGGGATACGTATGTTTGATTTCAGGGGAAAATGAATTTTATTCTATGAAATATTTAAAACATATTTCAAGATATGCCAGATATATCAGAGCATAATGGAAACCCTTAAGTTAATAAAGTAAAGTAAAATGTTCATATAAGTACCAAAATGGCAGCGAAATCGTAATATATTATTATTAACAAAAAAGCTTGTGTTATATTTCGTTATTTTCAATAATAATATTTAATAATTCAGTACGTAATATCAACTTAAAATGTGATACTAGATCATGACCCTAACAATAACATTAACAAATCAGGTTTATATTACAGACAGTTTAAAGAGCAGGCATCCCTAGGCTCAGAATGTCTATTTTTTTATATTTCTGTAGATATCGGCAACCAATATTCAAAGTTCACATACTTTCTTGTGGTTTAACTTCATCTGCAGTACCTTCGTAACATTATTTTACATAATTCGTTTTCCCTCGGTCTAAGCGTCAGGCGCATCTGTCCGCAATGGACAAGTAACTTTGGTGAAGAAATAGCCGCAAATGATGTCTCCTGAATTACGTACTTTATTTCACAACGTTGTTGTTTTATATACCGTAAATATATGTCACAATATGCTTTTAACTTCTTTTTCTTTTTGCGAAGGAATCTATGTTGAGGATGTCTATAGTCCCAAAAATCAATCGTCCTGTGCCAGGTTTGTCCCAAGAATTTGCATGAAGTCCAATTTTCACAACCACACAGAACAACCGGTAATATAACTGTTTTATAAATGCTAACTTTCAGCTTTTTTGACAGCAGATTGAATGACAAAGCTTCTCAAACGAATAATAATAACAAGCAATTTCCATATTTATTCTACGTTTAATTTCCTCCCGAGTGCCATTTAGCCTATATTACGAGTAATTACTGTTGCTTTAAGGTACTTGAATTTTTCCACCTTTTCAAAGGATGAATTTCCAATTTTTATATTTCCATTTCGTACTATGTTCTGGTCATGAGACTTAATCATATGCTTTGTTTGTTTTTGTTTTTTTTTCGGAATTTACATTCACACCTATCTCATTATTTACTTAGATAAAATTTCCGTATTTTCCCTAAGAGTTTGTGGAATTACTTCTCCTAACATATTCACGTCATCCGCATTAACAAGCAGCACATGTAACTCGTTCAATTTAAAACCCTCTCAGTTTTCCTGGCCTTTCCTAATGGCATATTCTAGAGCAAAGTTAAAAAGTGAAGGTGATAATGCATCTCCTTGCAGAGAATTTGAAAAGGTAACAAGTAATTTAATTACTTAAGTTTGGAAATTAATACGTAATCGGCCATACAGCTTAATACTTGGAAGAAAGAAGAAATTAATAAATGTATAATCAATCATATGGAGCAAAGAAATGACAAGATTTAATAAACGTAACTGTGATATGAAACAGCACTTCCTCCGAGTCTTGGTTGTTTTTCCAGATTATATTCAATTAACCTTTCTGTTTTTACTCTTCCCAAGTTGTTCCATTCTTTCTGAAAAATTTTATCGAGATGCCTGTGCCCTGGATTCATACCTTTCTGCTGTCTTTGTTGCACATCTGATCTTTTAAATTAGTGACCAGCATTGCTCTCAACACGTCTGATAAATATTTTGCTCTTTTTATTTTCTTAGCTGTTTCGTCTCGGAACTCGTCGCAATTAATAGCTTGTGACCAGCCTTACCGCAGTTCTGGATAAGAGTATACTGTACTATATTTATTATTAACTGCGAATTGGCATATGCCAGGTTGCAGTATCACATAATATACCCAAAGACATACAATAGCTCAAGTACAAGCGTATAGATAATTATACAGTATGGACAATTCGAGTCGGCACCTTTGATGTAGCAGGACCTTGAAAACAGTTAGAGCGTGAGATTCTGCTTTCTCCCTGGAGTTGGCACCGACATCACACCAGCTAGCAGTTGATACAGCGAAAATATAACACATACAATTAATACATCTAGGTACATTATGTATTCAAATAAATTGGACCGATGAAATAATAAATCCATCATTAACTGCAATGCCTAGACTCTAGAGCAGGGGTCGTCAGCACAGAGCAACCTGGCGCTAGCGTCCCTTACCCGCGGAAAACGCAGTGCACCATGGTGCACTCGTAGCTGCTAGCGGGTATGCTCTCTATCTCTTCCTGCTGCACGACGGTGCACACGGGACGGCACCGCTTATCTGTTGCACATTTCAGCGAGTACTGACGACCACTGCTCTAGAGTTCCTTTATAATGAGAGTTGAGTTGAGATGTTGACCCCATCAAAAATTGAAATATGTAATGATGTGATAGCGCTGAAAATGGAAAAAAACAAAACTCCTATGAGAAGTGAAACCATATACTGTACCTATATTATACTGTATACAAATATTAAATGAATTTGATACATTATTTTATAATGTATTATTTTATTGTATAATATAATTTATTATATTATATAAAACATAAAAAAATATTATTACAACTAGTTTGTCACTGAGAAATAAGGAAAAGCTGTTAACTTGAATTTATTTGAAGCAAAACGTTACTGTATTATGCAATGAGGTATGCGATGTTTGGATCCTGTGTCTCAACTCTTATATTTAATTATTATCTTAGCGTGTGCTCGATTACACTAACCTCTAGTGCTTGAAAGTGGAACTAAACGCCAGCGCACAGAGACACAAAACAAGAAAATTCGTTCAGTGTCCATTCTATATAATCTCTATTCGCTGAAGTACATACATAACCCAAAAGATTAACAGTATAGGAAACTGAGCCTAAATACTTACGGATAAATCTAACTACCTAAAGCTAACCCTAGATAATTAACCCTTAAATTGGCAAAACTTCATTTCTCACATTAGTTTATTAAATCTTGACGGGCTGTAAAGAGAACAACTATCCAATGTCCATATTTTAGATAAGATAATAACTGCCTCCCACTGGAGATAGCCCAGAAGGACTCAGTATACTTTCCTACATGAATTTTACAATATTAAATGTTTACAAAAATTTTGTATAAAGAAAATTAAAATAAACATATATGAATTATAAAGTGAAGAAAAAAATTAAACAGAGTGAATATGATGACTCAGAATTTGGCAAGAGCGTTTCAATACTGAAGTTATGATGTCAGCAGTAAGTGTCTGTGGTAGTTCAAAAGTCTTCCTGAGGCTTTCAAAGAACTTGGGAATCACACCACGAGCTCCAATAAGAAGACCAATCACCTCAATGTCTTCAAGCTGGTATTTTGCTTTGAAGTAATCAACTGTTGGCAGATAAATGTTGATCTTTTCTTTATTGACATCCTCCGGCTGGCTACTCCCCGTTTCAATCCTTATGGTAGGATCAATTATATATCCTTTCTTGGTAGTCTGGGAATACGCTATGATGTCAATACGTCTAGAGGAGCCATTAGTAGCAAGGCAAAAAAACTTCCTCTTCTACTATCCAAGGCTTTTTTCTTAAAGCAGTTGCAACTTTGTACAATATTATAGTATTGTGAAATTTTATTTTCGTACCAATTTTTTTTTCTATTGTTCCATTAGGGTTCAGTTCTTGGACCTCTACTTTTTACGATCTACATAAATGACATCACAATCTATTAAACACTGTAGACATATCCTATTTGCTGACGACTTACAAATATATATCTCTGCACCTATATCGGCACTAAATTACGCAATAAATGAAATAAACAATGACCTAAAATCAATTATTTCATGGACGAAAAAGTTCGGACTGAAATTGAACTCAGAGAAATCACACGCAATTATAATGGGACATCAACGACTTTTAAGTTAATTAAACCCAGGTGACTTATCTCCAGTTAAAATGAATGAAACTATTATCCCTTACAGTGATACAGTAAAAAATCTAGGAATTTATATGGACAAAAACTTGGAATAGTCAAATCACACACACATGTAAAATAATTTTTCTGAAAATTCACACACTAAAAAGAATTCGAAATTTCCTTCCGTTGCTTCTCAAGAAGAATTTAGTGCAGTCGCTCTTGATGCCTCATTTTGATTACTGTGACACTCTCTACACTGACCTTAACATGAGACTGACAGGCAGACTACAGCGTGTTCATAATGCATGTGTTCGATTTATTTGCAACCTCCGTAGATATGACCGTATCACACCTTCACTAAATATGCTGTCCTGGGCCCGTCTCAAAGACCGAAGAACTATTCACTCTCTCACTTTACTCTTCAATATTCTTCAAACCTCTAACCCTAGCTACCCTACCTACTTAGCTTCTCGTTTTCAACATTTGTTCTCATATCACGAAATAGATACTCGCTCACAACACCATATCACACTCTCCATTCCTAAACTCAGAACATCCTTCTACTCTTCATCTTTCACCGTCTCTGCAGCTCATCTCTGGAACTCTCTACCACAACATGTCAGAGACTGTCGGACATTGTCTAGCTTCAAAAATAAATTAAAATTTCACTTTTTCAATTCAGATTCTTTTCAGTTATAAGCCCTTTTCTCTGCGATAGTTTCGTAAAAATATGGGCTATATATTTCTTTCCTTCCTTTCCCCTTTTTTTTTTCTCTTTATCAGCCGATGAATTTATTATCATAGCCTTTTTATTGTGAATTTTATTTAATATTCGTATTTTTTTTTATTATTATTTACTACATTCCATTTTGTTATATTCTACCTATATTCTTATATTATGCTATCATTATTATTATTATTATTATTATTATTATTATTATTTATTATGTTAGTATTCTGTTCTTTAACTTTTTGTTAAATTTTAACTGCTTGTATACTTTGTGTTCCAATCATCTATTGTCCCATTTAAAAAACGAGAACTTCCCTTCATCACTCCTCTGTTTCCTTGTATTAACTTTATCCCTATGATCTCCCCTCGGGTATCTGGAGTAGAGAAATTAAGAAACACAATACTAAGATAATTGATAAACACCGGAGATGAGTAGACACACTCTATTGAAAGAAGACACTATTTTCGCATGGTCATCTATTCAAATCATTTAAAATGAAAGATTCCTAAAATGTATTATTAACCGTGTTACACACTCTTGTTTGTATAATTATTTAATAACATATGAGTTTACTTTTTTGGAATCATGCAAAATATAACATTACCTAAGTAATACAATAACAACAGAATAGCTCACTTTGTTCAGAACCTAAAATACGAATATAAATTAGCAATATTCTTCAAATTATTCACTACTGTACACAGCTCCAAGAATGCCACTATGCGTTATTTATGTGAACTGACTGTGCCGTCTGTAGGGAACGGAAGCATGGCAAGGCGTGGGTACTCCTCGCTGTACTCAACTGAAATCTCCTGTTTTGGTACGAACTTCCTACCTATGATGATAAGGATGGTGATGAGGAGGAGGTAAGGGAGGAAGATCATGATTGTAAGGAGGAGGATGCTGGTATAAATGATGACTAATATTGTCATGATAATGATGAGGCTGGTAAGCTAAAGGAATGCGTTCTTAATTGTACGAAGAAGGTGAAAGAGGAGATTGGGCAGACATGGTGGCTAGCTACAAATAACCAAGCACCGGAAATCCAACGACAGGTTCGTCTCACGAACCTTGAATACGATATCGTTCACTCGCCCGTGCATTATGTAGAAATGAATTCTTCTTCCCATTTGCATAGTAGTTGGCGGAACGACACGCCCGGCAGACCAATGAACTGTCGGAAATTTCTGTACTTTGTTGAATTTTCTTGCTATGTACTGCATGTATATTAAGCATAAGACACAAATAAATTACTAGAATTAAAAAAACAAAGAAAATAACCTGTCGAAAATTTGAGTATCGTGTCGTATTGACTATCAACTGAGCATTCAATTATACGAAGGCCAACAGGAAATTAAATGTCCATGTGTGAAAGCCAACTGGACAGAAAAATAAGATTTCAAAATTTAGGAGATCCAATGACTTTTATAATAATCTTATTCATCAAATAAATGGTCCACCGTTTATTTAGTCTCCATAGTTCGTGATTTGCTAAATGGGTCAGAGGGATTGATAATCACAGATTATGCATATAGCGAAAAAATAATTTATTATTATACCGGTATCGAATATATTAGCTTCACATGATCAGGATGCTACAGCGAAATATACAGTCTGATCCGTTTGGGAATGGATAATATTAATTAATTATTATAAAGCTATTATGATAGTAAGAAAAATTTCTTTCTGATTACATTATGATTAAAAGATGGGAGTTCCCATATATGGCAATCAACAATGCATAATCTGATAGGACAAATAAAAATCGTAGATGATTAAAATGGTTACTACTAATCAACTAGTGTTTTTTGGTATGCTAAATTTGAGAGTGTTTAAAGAGTTCAAAGAGAATTTCGACTTCAGTATGGTGTGTGTAATGTACCTAAATGCGATTGCATAATATTGTGGTATCGAACATTTGTAGCAACAGGGTCTGTTTTTTTTACAAATGCAGGAGATCACAGGTGAAACTCAGTACAAGAAGCAGCTATCTTTGGCTTGGCCCTCAAACTCCCCAAATCTAACCCTCCTGACTTCTTCGTGTGGAGTTTAGTTAAAGACATTGTCTATTCACAAAAACCCAGGAACATTATGATCTGAGAGTAAGAGTTACTTAAGCTTTTCAACAAATCAGCCCTCTTATGTTACAACGGAAATGGACTGCATTGCATCGCCAGTATCAGTTGTTCAGGGTGGGCAATGGGGGTCATGTTGAGCTCTGAATAATGTCTCATCTTTCAGTGTTGTATGCACAAAGTTTCAAAAAATAAAGTTCGATAGTAAATGTTTTACGGTGTTTTTATTTTATTCATACTCAAACGGATCACCCTGTACTTTCTAGGTGGAGATCTGCAAATAGGACAATATGTTGGAAGTTTCAGTACTGCGACAGACAAACTGGACTCCGCTTCCTATCTTATGTATATTCGTTTCTCAACAACACAGAATTTCTTATGAAATGAAAAGAAAACAACTACATGTACCTTGATGAAGTTTCGGGGATAAAATATTAGGGGAACTACAAAACTTACTCACAAATAACTAGCAGCAGCTGAAAGTCAAGCAGTAAGAGATTTAAAATTTGACAGGATAGACCTACCTCGATACATATATGCATATGCTATACACATATATTATGTTGTCATTGTTCAATCAACTGTCTGAAGACAGGTCTGAACTCCACAAGTGATACCAACATGGCACCACTTATTAGGGAACTAAGTCAGGAGATAATGGGGTAGTGTGGTCAGTTCCTTTCCCCCTCCATTGCATACATCGTCGATTAGTTACATATTACACTAATCAGACTTCAGATGCATACAAACAATTGTTCTTCCTCTGACACATACCGTCAAGTGAGATGTACTGCCTGGTAATAAATGTAGGCTTACATATCAAGAAGGATCTCAGAGGTAAATACATATATTGAGGTGTATATATATATATATACATATATATACATATATATATACTATATATATGCATATTTAATGTACCGTCAAACATAGCCGCTTACAGAATCCTTTCTTTTAGAAGTGTAAGGTTTTGCTAGTGATTGTATAATAATCTCGAAGGCATTTACATCATTGTGATTAATTTTGTTCATACTGATCTTTGTCCATGTTAAATTTACTTGTCGTGCTTTACAGAAATGACGTTCAGGGAAAAGAACTTCAGCGTGAATGATTACGCGAAAATAAATTTTGGCACCGATGTTCAGCGGGCCTTCAGAAGACGGTTTCGCAAAGATTCACCTTCTTCAGAGTCTATACAAAATATGATTTGACATCTTTAAAAATCAGAGCTGCAGACAAGTGTTTATGAAACCTTACAAATGTATCCTGAATCAGAAACAGCTCCGCTGGGCAGTCGGATTCCTTACATGACACTGTGCCCTCAAGAAGGACTTGTACAGAATGTGACATAATATCAAACCAGCCTGTGCTCGTTGTTCACAGGGAGATGAGTCTGTAGCTAATCTATTGTGCGACTGCAATGCACTCTCCCATCAAAGAGTTCTTATCTTTGGAAAACATTTTCCAAAGCTTGAAGAGCTATCAACTATCTCAGGCTATAGTTTGATGTTCTTTATGAACTGAATCAAACTATTGGTGGACTGTTAGGATATTATGACAGGGATGCGCAATAGATCTTTCAGGTCGCAGTGCTAGGGCTGTTATAACCCTCCATTTATTAAATTCAATTCAAATTCAATGCAATCCTGATTCAGAAATTGGAACATAACGACTGTCCTAAACGGAAAAAAAAAAAAAAAAATTGCGAAACTTTGCAAGCTGAAATCATTGCACAGCGCCTAATGTTTAGAAATGAGGAACTCGTCGAAGGAGAACACCGTGCGTTGTCACATAGCCAAGTCTACGGCCTGTTCTTCTTTGCCGACAACACTGAATAAGATTAATTACCTGAATATGCTGAAGAATTTATTAATGCTACAGCTTACAAAACACGAAAACAGATCCATTTTCATCGAACTGTTAGTGAATTCCTGAATACCGTGGTATCAAACTATTAGATTAGAGGATAAGGTGTTGCAGTTCTGCAGTGGAAGACGTGACCTCTATACTTCCCGTTATCACCCTAGGTAACTTCCTTTTTTGTTGGGGGAGTATGTGAAGGATAAGTGTTTGTGGCAACTCTATCATTGGGTATTGATGAATAGAACTGACGTTGAGAATTACCTTAGCCACCAACGCAGTTGACAAGAATATATTAGGAAGAGCATAGGATTAGCTGGATTAGAGACTGGACATTTTTCGAGTCACGAATGCAGCTCACAATGAGCATATTTATAGCATGTAAACTTTTAGAGTTGTCTCTTAAGTGACTAGTTACTATATTAAAATTGCATAAATCATTACAAACAAGGTGTATTTCGTTTAAGAAGTTAAATGGTTATACAGGATGATTATAAAGTCTCGATCCATTTTCGAGTTAACGTTGGAATTTGGTTTTCGTTTCAGGCTGATATACTAGTAGCCTATGTTGACTATTGAAGAACGAGTGGCTGTTGTCGATGCTCGATTGCGTCGTTTATCTTATACACAGGTTCATGAAAAGTTTGGACTAAATTCCACAAACCGAAGCCAACACGAGCAAATATCAGACAAATTTCAGAGGACAGGTAATGTCGCCTATGCTCCACATTCCGGTCGACCTGCCGAGCCCGAGGAGACTGTGGCATAGATCCGAGAATCCATGGAAAGAAATCCTCAAGCATTGACTCGTCGTTTAAGTAACGAGCTAGATGTGTCCAGAGCAACTGTCTTGAAGATTTTGAGGTTTACATTGAAGAAGCGTGCTTATCACGTTCAGGTAGAAGATTATGCAGCTCGTAGAGTAATGTGTTATGACTTAATGGAGGATGTGAATAACAAAAACTTATTCCAACATATCCTGTTTAGTGACGATACCACATTTCACATTTGTGGTAAAGTGAATAAAGACAACTGTCGCAATGTGGTAACAAGCCACCACACGCCATCTATGAATGGCAAAGGGAGACCCCAAAAATTGATGTGTGGCTTGAGCTTACAAAAGCCATTGTTTACGGTCCTTTCATGTTCGCATGAGGTACCATTACAGGCAACACTTACTATACACGCTGACAGACTTTCTAGAAGCACAGCTAAAGCAGGATGGCATTGGTGACAGTGTTGTCTTTCAGCACGACGCAACACCCTCGCATTTTGAGTTAACTGTTAGAGCGTACCTCAACCAGCGCTTTCCTAACAGATGGATTGGCAGAGGTTCATCACGAGCATGGCCATCACGTTCATCTGAGCTGACACCGTTAGACTTTTTCACCTGGGGGTTTATGAAGGCAAAAGTGTGCAAGACGAAAGTACGAGAACTAAAGAAATTGAGGAATCGTATTCGGGAAGAATCTGCAGCGATTACAGGCAACATGCTGACGATTGTCTTTAAGGCTACAGGTGAAAGGTGGGGACAATGCTATGAAATGGATGGCGGACATGTTGAATTATGATTAATTTCATATGTACCTACCATCACGTTAACCCAATATCGATTTCATGTCCGCATGTCCATTATTTCCATAAAATGAATCAAGACTTTATAATCACTCTGTAGTTCACGCCAAATTTATTGATTTTTCCTATTTCTTTCAAACTTGCTCTTCAGTAAGATTTTGTGAAGCATTCTCATGAACAAGAAGAAAATACATATTAATAATTAATATCCACATTCTCTAAATACTTCCATTCTCAGTGAAGAAAGTATAAATTATTTGCTGTGATTTGTTAACAAGATTGAAAATACTTGATTCCAATGCAAAATGAATATGATATTTCTTCATAATCATTTAAGAAATGAATTATACCAACAATAAAATGTTATTCTTAAGGCCACTAACATAACAGTCAGTTTCAGGAGTTTTTATTTAAAGGATCCAAGTAGGAAATTAAGCATGTGACTAACCTGTCAAAACTAACACTTGATGTTCAAAATTTCCGAGGACACGAGTGAAATACTGATCATTATTCAGTAGTAGGCAAATTTCCAATAATTTAACTTAAATTAATAATTTCATAATTGCTTTACAGGAAGCTTTACCTGAAAGACTAGATTTGCTTAACTTAAATGGATGAAAATTGAAATAATTAATATAAACCAAGGATTTCAAGAAATTATAAAAAAAAACTTAGACGATGGAACTTCAAGCTCCAGATATGAAATTATAAATCAAGGTCTCAAGCAAGGATATCCACTGTTCCCCACTCTCTTTAACATGTATATATACAATGTTGTTAAAAAGTAACGTCAAGCACGGAAACGTTCAAATTTTAAAATGGGGAAAGGGCATTAAACACGACTTTATATGTAGATGACCAGTGCATTATTGCAGAAGCAGTAAATGAATTACAATTATTTGCATATCAACACAATTTTTTTTTAAGAATATAATCTCAAAATTTCAGTAAGCAAGAGGAAAGTAACGGCATATCAAGGAAAACAACCAGAAGGTCCAAAGTCATAATAGACAACCAAATAATTGAACAAGTTTAGAAATTTAAATACTTGGGATGTGACGTATCTTATACATATGATGAAAATCTACAAAACAAACTATAAAAACTTCAACAAATGTGTGGAAATATTCAACGAACATTAAGAAAATAAAACCAGGAAAGATATTTATTATTCGACCAGGGCCAGTGGAGTCCTGCAGTCCGGAGCCGTGGCTACTGCTCCTACGTTCGTAATACTGCATCGCGATAGTTCACATTACGCCCGCAGTTCCACTCGCCTCGGTCGAGTAATACCAAAGTTACGTTCTACAAAGTGATGGCTGTTCCGATGTTGATGTATGGGTGTGAGAATTGGGCCTCGAATTGGAAAACGAAAAATAGAAACAGCCGAAATGAATTTATTTTAAGAATAACGGCCGCATATAATGTAAGAGATGAAAAACATAATCTAACAATTAGAGAAGAACTCGATATATTTAACATAGGAGAAAAAAATTAGAAAGGAAACAAAAACTGGTATGCACACATACAAAAAATGAATCCAAATAGAATAACACGACAAATTAAAGGCTATATAAGTAGCAAAAATCAATAAATTTGGCGTGAACTACAGAGTGATTATAAAGTCTTGATCCATTTTATAGAAATAATGGACATGGGCACATGAAATCGATATGGGGTTAACGTAATGGTAGGTACATATGAAATTAATCGTAATTCAACATGTCCGCCATCCATTTCATAGCATTGTCCCCACATTTCACCTGTAGCCCTAAAGACAATCGTCAGCATGTTGCCTGTAATCGCTGCACATGCTTCCCGAATACGATTCCTCAATTTCTTTACTGCTAATGATATGAGAAAAATGTAGCCTATAGTAGATCTCCTATGCCTTGAAATGTTACAGCATCCAATCACTCATGCGGAGTACGGTTATAGCAAAAACCTTTACTGCAACAAGGCTTTTCACCATGATACATTCTATGAGCCGTTTGCTTTTCATGTATTGTGTATGTGTTGGGATTTGTATGAAATATAAGCCGGAAGTAGTGTACCATCAGCTGAACCACAAATTATTATTACTATAGCACTTTTGGAACGGTTTGAAATTTTCTCTGAATATTTAGTTCCTCGGAGATAAATTCCTTTGAACTTCCCTGGATCGTCTGAAACATTTGTAAATGAAGACGGTTTCTGCTGGGACATCTCCGAGTGTCATTTCTAAATTCTGAAAAAATTCTTCTATAGTTTCCTTCAAGGGAAACTCTCAATCGGCGCATTTTGCAGCATCAATTACAGTATCATTGTTTTCGCTGGAGGAAACACACACTGACCTCCAGTCTTCTTACCATGTTTTCCCTGAAAAGGATTTGTTGTACCGTAAGATATTTTATAATACCACGATGCTGTCTTCATGGACATTGTGCTCTCTTGTATTTTCTCAATGGCTTCTTTCAATTGATGACTGATATAATTTCTGTATGGTCTACCTCTAACTTTATTGATATCGCCCCATTGTGGCGATCAATCTGATCCCACAGCATATTTGAAATTATCCCCGCTAAATTCGACATGCTACAAATTTCATTTCTTGGCCAATAACCGTAGAAGATATGTCATTTCATCCATTATAAAAAACCATACATTATGTTCAGTACTTGCATTTCGGCGTTCAAAGTTTTGAGTAGTAATTTTTAAGCCACAAATCCGGAATTAATTTCAGACCAGAATTTAGTAGTGAATAAATGCTTCTAGCAGCCATAACAACTCATTGTTGTTTGAATACAACGGTCATGTAACCATTGTTGTGAAGAGATGAAATCAGTTTTCGCTAGTTTCCTCTTCATTTAATTAAGTTTGGCGCAAAGAACAGAGTATCAATGTCGCCCCTCGAAATCAATTTCGTCCCACTTTACGGTATGTATTATTTTAAGATAATACTGGTACTACAACAACGCAGGACGTAAATCTATACCCATTACTTAAATTTACTGTGCAGATGTCCCAAGATTAAATCAAGACGCTTGTTAAACGTGACGGAGAAGGTGCGATGCTGA
Source organism: Periplaneta americana (assembly GCF_040183065.1). Lineage (NCBI taxonomy): Eukaryota > Metazoa > Arthropoda > Insecta > Blattodea > Blattidae > Periplaneta > Periplaneta americana. Next base: position 70,157,700 of record NC_091122.1, on the reverse strand, counting down.
TATGGGTTATGAGTTTGACAAAGGTGTATGATCCTTTAGTCGTTTATGAATAGACAGGAACATCACAAAAACAGGAATAGGAAGTTCTAATCTGTGAAGACATAAATAATGGTTCATTGTACACTTTTAAAACTGCAGGCTCGTAAGATACAGCAAGCTGCTCTTCTGTCTGTCTAATATCTCTATCTCATTCTCTCCTCCCCATCTCTCTGTCTAGGGAAGTGAGAAGCCTAGCACCCGTCGTACCTGCTCTTGAAAGCTTCTACCAATTACTTTGGCGACTTAAATCGTCCCAGTTGAACGGGTTACCCACTGAGAGTATAACATCGTTAGTTACAGCTATTATGGAGCAGATGGACAACTTCAGAGGGGAGTTACTTTTAGGAGGAACATGGACTCCATTTCTGCATTAGACTTAGTTTCTTTCCAGCTGTATGGTGCATTATGACAATGAAACAAAAAAATGTTTCAGAAAGTTTAACGGGAAAAAAGGTTTTTGGCATACGTTCGCCTTTCTTTATATGTTCGCAGCAAATTTTCCCTACCTACTAAACACATTTTGTTCATATCGTATTAGAATCTATGAGTCATTCATTCATTCATTCATTCATGCTGTTCACACCAAGAGCACACTGCAAACCCAGCTTTCTCCAATATTTCATATTTTCTGCCTTCCTCTTTGTCTCCTCATATGATACATATAGGCCATCTTAATGTCGTCTGTTATTTGATATCTTTTTCTGCACCGAACTCTTCTCCCGTTGGTTCACTTTCCAATAGGTCCTTTCTACGAAAATGTCCAATGTTTACAAATGTCCACATAGAAAATTCGTCCATGCCATAAAAATGTCCTTACCTGAAAAGTCCACTGTCAACAAGTCCCCTTCTTAAAAATGTCCTACGTTTAAAAATGTCCACAAATAAATTCGTCCATTTCCCTAAAATGTCCGACAAGGAAATGTGCAAGGAAAACGCCGAGAAATTTATTGTCATTTCAATTATGTTATACATATTATACATATTACATATGTAATACAAAAGATACATCTATTCTTCATCTTAATTTCATGTGGTATGATATCGCTCTAAGGTAAGATATCGAAAAATTCCATTCCTATGTTCGTATGTAATCATGGTAATTACGGATATCGAAAATTTCATTCCTATCTTTGTAATTTTGGTAATTACCGACAATGTTGAAAATTCATTATTGATATACCGTTTATTTACTGGCCGCTTAATATTTGTATGCCCATCATGGACCTGGGTTACTTAAATGTTCTATTTCCGATTACTGTTGTTGCAAATGGCTAATGAATCGCCAAGTGTTCACATGATGTGCCACCACAAGTGGCTGGAATTGAGAGCGGAATCTTTCAATCACATTACTTGTACATTGTTTGCCATTAATTACTAATTCATAGACGTTCCATGTCGCAAGAGAAAATCTAGGGGGAATTGCTTGCTTTCGCCCTCTTGCCGGATGACCAGTAATATATGTAATTTCAATGTAAGATGCTAAGTCCAAGACATCGTCCACAAATCTTTCATTTAATAAACCCCAAATAATTTGCAAGTCATTTAGCGGGTTAAACGGCAGTCCCATAATTTCCTGTATTTTGTTTCTTACTTCAGGGTTCTCAATAACCAAGTATTGTGCCCTCAGACCCCTGTTGACTACATTCCTCCATATTGCTTGATTGAAGTGGAAAAGACACCCACTCACTACTGCCTGAGGGAATACCAGTCGACAAACATTCATATTGGCGATTTAAAAATCACACATTGAATAGGTAGGATTGCAAGTTAGATTTAAATGTGCTGAATAATTTTTTATCTCATTATATATAGTGCGGTAAGTATTTTCAGTGTTATTTGCAAACTATTATACAAACTATTATACAAAACTTCCAACTGTGAAAGCTGAAATAAATTGATTTGGTAGTCTTGAACGTACCATCACTGAAAATCGTGTCACTGGCAGCCAAAAGTTCTAAATTTCTATCGGTGGCAAACATTAACACTCGTCGTTCATCATTAACACTTGAATCAAAGAACATAAAATTTTCTCCCCCCAATAATGGACAATGATACCTTAATACATCCATCACATTCACACAAATTTAATTGCCCAATAATCCTTTCATTAATACTCGTGGGCCTTGATACTTTGTCATAGACTGTTATTTGATTTTATCAAAAGTAAAATTTTTATATGAAATATTTTTTTAGTTCAGAATATAGAATCTGTTAACATTTCATCATCAAACGTGAATTAATTATGTACCAAACAATTGAGAGGTTCAGACCTGTCTTCGAGCAGTTAAATAAACAACAACAACAACGACAAAAACAACAACAACATAGGTCCCTACTATTCGCATATGTTTATAACAATGGTCCATGGCTAACCACATACTGCATACATCTGTTCTCCTGTGTATATTTTCAAAAACAAAAAAGGACTAGTAAAATTGTATTAATTTATTTAATATGCTAGCCGTACCCGTGCGCTCCGCTGCACCCGTTAGAAATAAATATAAAGTAATTACATAATTAAAATAGGACATTTTGATCCAGGGAACATTCGTGTTTGATAGAAGGATAAATCGTTTAATATGTTACTTAATTTAAATTGCATCCAAATAATTAAAATGCGATCATTTTGGTCCAGAGACACTCATTTGGTGCAATGACAATTCCTTTAACATGTTTCTTAATTTTTATTACATGCAACCATAGTTTAATGAAGATTGACATCATTCAGATTTAATGTGTATATTATATATACGTATTCAGTAAATGGCGCTTGGCCCACTATGGTTCTGAACCCTTCAAATAACTTAAATTATATTATATAATATCACATATTATATTATATTATATTATATTATATTATATTATATTATATTATATTATATTATATTATATTATATTATATTATATTATGTTATATTATATTATATTATATCAGAAGTTACTGTAATAACATTATAGCATTATGTCCATCTAGAGAAACTACACTTTCCAATGGTGAAATAATAATTAATTATACAAATCGGTTAATTTAGCTTCCGATATTACTTCATACAAACACAGAAACATTCTCTGTAGGCTATCTTTCATAGCTTTCGATTGTTGCTGTCCAAGGCCCCTTATAGACAAAGTCATTTGTTTTTTAATTCATTACACGGTCTTAGATGGCAGTTATTTTAATTTTAAAACTAATTTTTCTCATTAAATATCAGTCCTATCTAAATTTTTCGAGGAATAAAACTTATCGCAAATTATTTTTAAAGAACCTTTTGTTATGTTACATTTTGCACAAAAATCAATAATAAGCGAGATATTTCGATTCATTTAATTCAGGCCCCCTTATAACCCCCCTTTTAAATAATGTATTCTGAATGTCATATAGCCTAAAATCTAAGTTACAACGAACTTAATTTATATTCCAATTTTCATCGAAATCCGTTCAGCCATTATCGCGTGAAAAGGTAACAAACATACAGACAGACAGACAGACATACAAACAAAAATTTCAAAAAAGCGATTTTCGGTTTCAGGGTGGTTAATTATATATGTTAGGACCAGTTATTTTTGGAAAATTACCAGAAAAATTTCGGCTACAGATTTATTATTAGTATAGATTATAAATTCCACTTTCAAAAATTTAATATTCGTACTAAGTTAACAAGAGTTACTTTCTGCAATCACCAGTTCATGCCTAGTCAACTTCACAGTCAACATCTTACCTTCACACATGGAATAACTCGTTAAGTAAGTTAATTTAAAGTGAGATGATGATTTAGCGTTAGATTTTAACCTCAATAAGCAATGACAGAACGTTTAGGATTTAGATCACACTTGCAGAAGTGGGCTCCAATTGTGGCGTACGTCATAAGTTGGAATACGTCACTCATCCCTTCCTTTCACCCCCGCGTCATTGACTCGGTATGGGTGGGGATTTGTATTTAGTGGCTGTGTTATGTGATTGTGTACGGGCCACAGAGACGTCTTTCAACGCCGGTGGACTGTGGAATGGGAACCAACTCTTCCTCCATGCTTTCATCCCTTCCTCGCCAGTTCTGCATCCTGATCTCGATTAAAGAAACTGAATTTCTTGCACAAAGATACGACAATATTCTGTATACCATAAAAGAAAACAGCTGATTAAACACTTCAACATGGGAGACTCCTTCTCTTAGAGCTAAGATATTGATGGTTTCATTGAGTCACATGGTAAGAAATATGATCCGAATGAGTGGAGTCTGTTTATAGACTCATCAAAATTGTGTTTGAAAGGTATGCTGCTTCAAGAAGGTAATGTGCAACCATTTATAACGATTAGCGAAGTAGTACGAATAAGAGAAAATATGACAATCTGGAACTTCCATTAAATTAATTTTTCATGCTGTTAACATTCATTATGATACTAAGACTTGGTACCTTCGTATAAATATAAGACCTTGCGAAAAAGAAAATCATCTTTAAACCATTAGTTTATCTGTAGTAATCTCAGATCTCTCGTGACATTTATTAGGACTATTTCGTGAATAAAATAAAAATGTAAATAACGAATACTTAACTTATCCAGTCATTGTGTAATTTAAATAGATGAATATCGATTACTGCAATAGAGAATGTTATTCAGTAATGCCAATTGCGAAAAGCGAAATACAGGTTTAATAATGTTAATTACATGTACTGGGCTTTTCTCTTATTATTATAACAGAAATACATTTTTATTACCTGCTGAAACCATAATCTCATTTAAAATTGTATAATATGATTACAGTAACCTGATTAATACATCAATAAATGAAGCATTGTTAAAAACGCAGTTATCAAATCTGACTGAAGGAATGCAATTTTCTTCAAATAGCCTACAATGGACATGGAATTAGAACATGAAGATGTAGATGTGGAGGTAGAATTTCGTACTTTATTTAGTACTTCATCGTTACATTACACACTACACCGAGAACTAAGATCTATGTAATATGTGTGGAGACAGCTATATAGCAATGCTTATGTATTCACACTACAGCGAGACATATATGTTGTTACACAGTGAAGCCATCTCTGTATAGATAATAATTAAAACACGTATTTTATTACGACATAAGGAACGACGTTTGATCAAAGACCTTGTATATAATATTATACAATATCTTTGGATTTGATATACGCTGATGTTACATAAATTTGAACATCTGACTTTCTATTAATTGTTTAATAATTTCATTCACGTAATGCAAATTTTATAGGTTACAATCAGTTTAGTTCCCTGTGGGAGCGGGACAATATCAGCTGTGCCTTATTTCGACCGTTACTCCGTGCTACAGGAAAGCATTTTCCATAGCTCGACAGAAGTATTCTCACTGTAGTTGGTAACGGGACTAAACCTGCATCTACACAGTTTAATTTTCCATGCGTGTATGCATGCAATCTGGGAAAAATATTGAAATAATCAAGTTTAAAACGTACGTTCAATTAAGATGCATGAAGATTTTGTGTCTACATGGTGCGTGGTAGTGTTTTGAACGTCGTTTTCACTGCGTAAATATATTAATTAATAATCGATTTACGGGGAAACAGTTGGCGATACAGAATAAACAAAAGAACGACCATGCAATAAATTGATAGCGATAAATCTATCTGCAGAAATTGTCGCGATGTTTGACTGTGATTAGTTGGAATTCAAAATTTCATTACACTTTATTGGTCGAAAATGGAATGACATCATATAAACGAAATACTGTAGTCTGCCTAAAATACTCTTGCTACAACTTCAAATCAAATTATTTTTATTTTATTTATTTTATTTTATTTATTTATTTATTCTGGTGTAGTTAAGGCCATCAGGCCTTCTCTTCCATAATACCAGGAATACAAATACAATAATAGAAATAAGCAGAAAAAAACACACTATAAACAAAATAAAGCTACACAAGAAATAAAGGGAGAGAGAAAAAAACACTATAAACCAAGTAAAGCCACACAAAATATACACAGTTTGCAGTCACACAAACTTTAAATGAGTGATTAAGTATCATAATTAATTCTATCCTAACTAATTCACTAACATAAACAAGAAACTTGGAATTTTAATCTAGATTAAAAAAGAAAAAGAAAAAAAAAAAAAGAACACAAATCAATACTTCTAGCAATACAAAATTTTCCAATTTAATTTTGAATTGTGATAAAGTCCTGCAGTCCCTGACGTCATTAGGTAACGAATTCCAGAGGCGAGGTATTTCTACAGTATAGGAAGGTGAGTATAAAGACGTTCTATGATGAGGGATAGAAAGAAGAGTTGTAAGAAATTGAAAGCGCGATAACAGATAATTCGGGGTAGAAGTATGCATGATTCTAAACAGAAGAAACAGTGAATGTATTAGTATTTATTTATTTATTTATTTAACCTGGTAGAGATAAGGCCGTCAGGCATTACAAGCGTGTGACTAAGATTCTTTTTTAGACTAAGTGGTAGAAATTCTTTCATTTGGAACATATGAGGCGTTATATTAGGCGTTATGAAGAATTTTATGAAATTACTTGATAGAAAATATAAACTTTAAATACGAGATAACTTCACAAGAAGACGATCTACAGGACATCCGATTAAGAAATTAAATGAGGCTACAGCAGACCACGTGGTTCATGATGTTTACGACGACGACGAGTTGGCGATATTTGTTTCCCTATTTTGTAAAAAAGAATCTGAAATATCTTTGTGCTAATATTCCTCTCATTTATAACAATTGCTGTTGTTTTCGGAGCGGTTAGTGTCGTATCTCTTCTCAAAGTCTTTTCCGTTTCATGTCCTCATCTCCGACATGAGATAGTTCAATGAGTCTGACTAGATTCTCTTTGCTGCACGAATGTAGGCAGCCATTAGTAACAAGAAGCGCCGGAGATGAATTCCGAACAAAAGCAAATGAGGTGAAAGAAATGACAGCTTTCCTTTTTCAAATCCTGACCGCACAATATCCATTGTAATAAAAGATGGTTATTTGGAGCAGGTAGGTAGTTACCACCCCATCTGGAAGGGTACAAAATCTGCAGAAGGCAAGTTTTCATGAACATCCCGTTATGGGAGTTGTTGTTGGTAATTTGGAGTAAGTGGCTCAGACACAAGGATACCGTTCACCGTTCTTCAAAGAATAACTGAATAGTCGCGGGCAGGTGCAGAATGCACATGCCACTCCAGCTTCTGTACGGATCGTGCCAATTGTTGTACTTGTAGCACGCTTCGCCTGTGTGCCTCAAGTTTCGAAAGAATGCGTTTACTAATACTGTTCCTTTTGCAGCCAAAATTTGTTTTCTTCTCTCCTTAACCTAACATCCTCTCTACGAGACCTGTCGATAAGCGTATTGTTATGAGATCATCGTCAATTATAATGGGGGCTATTTCATTGCTTTCCCATTTAGTATTTACTATTAGAATCGTTCGTTGGAACTTCAGTGCAATAAAATGTCGGTTTCTTGGTAAACGTAACCAAGTCACATTCCAAGGCTTCCAAGCTTTATGAAAATTTAAGACATAATTTTATATTAAAAACTAATAATATAGCACATTTACCTTCAAATAACTTAGTACTAACATCTAAAGAAGTACAGTTATCTTTGGATGGATCATTAAACCTTTAAATGCCTTTTCCCAACAATTTTGCATTTTGGACTTGGTCACTTTTACCAAGAAACCGACATTTTAATATTAAATTATCACCCGCGTACTATTGGAAGGCGTAGAGATGAACGAAAGTAAATGCCTCTCTCGCTCGCTGTGTTCGTTGCACTTGTCTTTCGAGTCTCGCTCATCATTCTCGAAATAGCATTTGGTCGGCATGGAAAGATTTTGTAACTTTGAATAGCATACATAACTGAAATAAATAACATTAGAAATGTTTAATTCAGACAAAAAGACAAAACAAAACAGTATCATAGTTATCAAAATGTTCTGGTTCTATTATCAGATATTACCTAAGTTTATAGAAAAGAACAAATTCCAAGAAACATAAAACATAACGCTAAATAAAGCGTTAACATTTTTTTTACTTGAGATTGTACACTTAATCTCAAACATACGAAAAGAAAAATCCTAGCCTTTTAATAAGGGCCTAGTAATTAAATAAAGATTGAGGAACGGATTATTATACACTGAAAAGTAGAGATGATGTTTGAAATAGGCTAATTGATTGTTTATACATATACAACAGTTGCCAAAACAGCTAAAAGTTCAGTCTGGTCTGTGAGTATAAACAACTGTGACGATTCAAGGCTGCTTGACGTTCGAGACTCGACAATTCCCGAAGTCTCGAAACACTCGCAAGCAGTCTTTACATCAACGACGCAATGTAGTCAATATTGTCGTGCGGCTTTTCGGCTTTTCGGGCGCTGTCAGTCTTGCTTTCTCGATCGTTGTTCAACTCTAGAAGGAGGAGGCTGGGTTGCAATCAATGTACCGGAATTCGTCTAGTGCCAAGTTCAGAAAATGGCTAGACATGAACACAAACGAAGGCGATTGACAAAGACGTAGTTGTGATAGAGGTAGAGGTGCTTATTGGGCGGGACATGGAGCATCCCTACACACTTCAGCTCAAAGAGACTAGTGGATAATGTTATTTTTGTATTTATTGTCTTTTTTTTTTCTATTTGTATTTTATCGCGGGTGTATGTTTTTTTATGTATTACCTTTATATTTATTAGTTGGATTATTTCGTGCAGTCTCAATAAGGAATTGAATTGTTTATATATAAATATATATATATATATATATATATATATATATATATATAATATGTTTCACTGTGTTTTTTCTCTCTCTTTTCATATCTTACATTTATTTTATTTTTATAATTTTTCTGAAATTTGGTTTGAAGTTAGATTAGTCGTAATTGTGATAATTAATGATAACGGTAGTAATAATAATAACTGTTGTTTTACTATTTTATTATTAATAGTATTATTTTTGTTTTCTTTGAAGATTCAAACTGTGCATAGTTACAGCACGAATGGCAGTACGGGCTCGTGCGAAGGATCTTGTGAACATGAGTTTGTATAATTTATCATGCATCAATAAATGTACTTATCCATCCATCCATCCATCCATCTATCTTATCTTTTTCTGCATCCATGAGGGAATGAGTTAAGTGCCGACCTTGCTGTTAGGATAAGCCGTCCCATCCTTCCGCCACACTGCGCATTCCGCTCCAACATTATAACTTATTAAACCTGTGATGGTGATTTACCGTACCTCATTAATTCATATATTTATGAATCGTCATATCCCAGTGATAAAACCACGAACCCAGAGGCGGAGGGCATTTGACAGAGCTATGAGTCATCTAGATCCTACCACCATCGATATCTACCAATCTTTGAATAAACTGCGGGAAACGTCTGTTGTGGTGTCACTGAAACAAAGGAGTTGCCTTGTTTTTCGAGACGGAGATGCTATTCATTCATTCATTCATTCATTCATAGTTTTCCGCCTAAGAGGAGGTCTCTCATTTTCCTATTTTATGCCTTTCTCTTAGTCTTCGTATATGATCCATATATCTTAACGTCGTCTGTCATCTGTAATCTTCTTCTGTCCTGAACTTTTCTCCCGTTCACCATTCCTTCCATTGAAACATTCAGTAGGCAGTTTCTTCTCAGTCAGTTATCCAACCAGTTCCATTTTCTCTTCCTGATCAGTTTCATATTACTCTTTCTTCACTCTTTCCAACATAACTCCATTTCTTACTCTGTTCATTTCAAACGCTCCATTCTTCTTCACATCCACATTTCAAATGTTTCTAGTCATCTCTCTTCATGCAATGTCACACTCCACACAAAGCACACCGAATGGGGGGATAGTTTACGTCCGGAATCTTTTATCTTGGAAGGACTCATCATGCCATGTTTTCAGTTTTTCTTGAGAAAGATAAATGCCGCAGCTTCACATTGCTTTCCGCACATCGGACATCCAGTATTGTACACAGGTTAATATTAACATGCAATCAAAAATTCTAAAAGAACAAGCAGCAACTTGAGTGGTATTAGAAAAAAAAGCAAAGGTATATGTAAAAAATCCCAACCTACCTATGTGGATGTCCGATAAAAAAAAATAGTATTATCGTTTTTGAAAACTCGCTTATTTAAATTAACGTGGCGTTTGCGCTTGGTGAGTTGCACAGACTTCTCTATACGTGGCCTTACGGTTGAAAAACTGATCTGAGCATTGTTGTAGGTTTCACGTTTCATTGGTAAAGTCTGTCTCAAAATAAAATGTACCATATCAAAGACTTCATTGCAAATAAAAATGCGTTATAAAGAGGCTTTCTGGATCGCATTAAAATTTATTTTTGAATTCCAAAATTTCGCGATACATTCCATGGAGATGCGCGACACACAGATTGGGAACCCCTGCCTTAAGGCATATTAGTAAATTATCTTATTTTCTCAACACAAGTACTATTCCAGGCATTGCATCGCCGAGAATCGAATTCTGACTCCAGGTTTCACAGTAGAAGCAGAATCATAGGTATCTCATTGATTAGATTTCGGTGCAAATATGGTTCGTTGCAACAGTATGCATCGGGGAAAAAACTGATATGGAATATTAAAGAAAACCTGCAAAACAATGACAGAAGTAAAGACAGTTCAACGATAAAACCTTCCACTAAAACACTCTACAATAACTTTTAATTTTACTTCATTTCATTGACAAGCAAACATTCGGATGAGGGCAGATAAAAAAAGTTATATTTTTTTTCTTTCACTATGTTAATGATGTCAAAAGAAGTGTTTATACAAATTTCGACCACTCGACCGCAATTACGAGGGCCATAAAAAAATTAATTCGCCAGGGGCCGTTAACAGAAAGAAAACATAATTTCTTTGAAAAAATTTGCTGGAAAACACACAACAATTGTTGAGCTAATTTTCAATATATTCCCCACCGGAAATAAGACATTTGTCATATCATGGGATCGACAGAGGTGCAGACACTATCAAACGCTGGTTCCGAGCCCAGGCGGCAGACTTCTACGACACAAGGATAAAAAATTGATCCTATGGTGTGACAAATGTCTCAATTGCAATGGGGGATATGCTGATAAATAACGCAACAATTGCTGTATCTGTTTCAATAAATCTTTCCATGCAATCGTGCTTTCCTTCTGCAAACAGCCTCAGGGAAAATCACTTTCAATACAGCCTCGTAATTGCGGTCGAGTGGAAAAAACCTTTATAAGCATTTCTTTTGCATTATTAACATAGTGAAAGAAAAAAAAAAAACTTTTTTATCTGCCCGCATCAGAATGTTTGCTTATGAGATTTGAAGTAAAGAGTTTACAGTAGAAAGCTGTTCGGCTAATGGTGCGTCAAAATCACAGCAAATGAAACAAGACACAGCAGACTTGATTCAAGGAGTCCTACGGTCAACCGCACTTTACGATGTCAGGCCTACCGAAGCGACTTAAACATAAAAGTAATGCGGTGTAATTTACACGGTAATGAATTAGATCACAGTGCAGTGAACTCTTTTCAGTAAAGATAGCAATAAACAAGAATTCAGGGTCTTTAGTGAACAAAAGAATCCGTTAAAGGACTGGCTTCCACAGAACAAGTCATTACTTCAAATCTCCTTTGGAATGTCATAGAAAGACTCTCGACTGATGATGAGGGTCCTTCGTACAGGTTGATGACCGTCTTTGTGAGTATGAAGTGATTCATAGAAACCACAGTTCTGAAGTGGAAGAATTTTTTTCTAGGAAAACAGTACTCCTTATGCAGTTAGGAAATACAGGAATGGCTCTAAAAGAGATCATTTTTGTTCTCTAAGTAACAGTATACTTAGCATACTGTATAAAGTCCGTATAACAATAATTTAGAATAATGCGATTCAAAGTAGAAGCGAAGAAGTACTTCTTTTGTTTCTGGCTGATGAAAGAGAAGGCGTTATGGACTTAACTGTGCCAGACAAGTAAATAAATAGACAGAGATAGACAGACAGAGAGAGACAGAGATAAACAGAGGCAGAGAGACAGACAGATAGAGATAGAAATATAGAAAGAGATAGACAGACAGACAAACAGAGACAGACAGATAGACAGAGAGACAGACAGAGACAGATAGGCAGAGACACACAGCCAGACAGAGACAGACAGATAGACAGAGAGACAGATAGGCAGAGACACAAGATAGACAGAGACAGACAGAGACAGATAGGCAGAGACAGACAGATAGACAGAGATAGACAGAGACAGAGAGATAGACAGAGACAGACAGAGATAGAAAGAGGTAGACAGACAGATAAACAGAGACAGACAGAGACAGATAGACAGAGACAGACAGATAGAGTGATAGACAGAGACAGACAGATAGACAGACAGAGATAGACAGAATCAGACAGACAGAGACAGCCAGACAGAGACAGACAGATAGACTGACAGATAGGCAGAGAGAGACAGATATAGACAGAGAAAGATAGACAGAGACAGACAGATAGAGACAGCGAGACGGAGACAGGGAGATAGAGACAGCCAGACAGAGACAGACAGATAGAGACAGCCAGACAGAGACAGAGAGATAGAGACAGGTAGACAGAGACAGACAGATAGACAGACAGAGATAGATAGAGACATATAGACGGAGACAGACAGAGAGACAGACAGAGACAGATAGGCAGAGACAGACAGATATAGACAGAGACAGATAGATAAACAGAGACAGATAAGGAGAGACAGACAGATAGAGACAGCCAGACAGAGATAGACAGATAGACAGAGACAGCCAGACAGATGGAGATAGACAGAGACAGACAGAAAGACACACAGAGATAGACAAAGACAGATAGACAGAGACAGACAGATGGAGATAGAGACAGACAGAAAGACACACAGAGATAGACAAAGACAGATAGGCAGAGACAGACAGATGGAGATAGACAGAGACAGACAGATAGACAGAGACAGATAGGCAGAGATAGACAGATAGACAGAGATAGACAGACAGACACAGACAGACAGAGAGATAGACAGAGACAGATAGGCAGAGATAGACAGAGATAGACAGATAGACAGAGACAGACAGATAGACAGAGAGATAGACAGAGACAGATAGGCAGAGATAGACAGATAGAGATAGAGACACAGATAAACAGAGACAGACAGATAGACTGAGACCGACAGATACACAGAGAGACAGCCACCGGGGTGGCTCAGTCGGTTAAGGCGCTTGCCTGCCGGTCTGAAGTTGCGCTCGGGCGCGGGTTCGATCCCCGATTGGGCTGATTACCTGGTTGGGTTTTTTCCGAGGTTTTCCCCAACCGTAAGGTGAATGCCAGGTAATCTATGGAGAATCCTCGGTCTCATCTCGTCAAATATCATCTCGCTATCACCAATCTCATAGACGCTAAATAACCTAGTAGTTGATACAATGTCGTTAAATAACCAACTACATACATACATACATACATACATACATACACGCACACGTATACTCGTAGCTTCTATTAATTTGTTAGACACAACGAGAGGAAAAGCTATTCTTGAATTATAACAGCTCTTAGAGAAACTATTATACATAAATTGTAATTTCACTATTAAATATTACCTTCATATCCTCATCTCAATTTAAGACACAATTTTATTCGTGCTTGAAATTCAACAGAATACAACAATGCCGGTGGGACAAAACGTAACTGAAATAATGAAACGCAGTATTAATTTTATTCATGAGATATTTTGAGGACCGTCACGTGTCAAGGCAAAGCGCAGTTTAAGTAGAAGTAGCTTTAAGAAAAGTAATTATGCAAGGCACTCCTTGTGGGCTTTTGTGCTGTGAAATTGTGCCAGCTGTTTCCGCGGCGTCCATCTGGTTTTGTAATGCTATTTGTGAGCATCAGTTCTCGCACTGCCAAAACACAAGTGCATCTGCTCACGAGCCTGTTTGCAGCATTACCACTTGCAGTTTCTGGGTGCAGCAGGACACATTGTTCCAGGACTTAGCTGCCATGTGGCAGACAAACTCGAAATGAAAGCTAGCAGAGTTATAGAAGATGTTTCTTCCCTGTTGAAAATATTGCAGGAAAGAATATCGCTTTAGAAGGAAGTATTACTATAGTGTTACTGTCAAATTGACTCCCTTTCAAACTACTGTACCGTACTTGGTATTTCGACATTTTCCTTTTGTTTCGCTTAGTCGCATAGTATCTCAGATACTATTTTTTTAAACAGAGTTATTTTACGACGCTTTATCAACTGCCATGGTTATCTAGCGTCTTAGTGAGATGAAGGTGATAATGCTGGTAAAATGAGTCCAGGGTACAGCGACGGAAGTTACCCAGCAAACACCCCGAAATGCCACACAACTGCAGGATTAAAACACAGCAGAAATTTTGTACCCAGAATATATAATTCATTAATAGGGGCTTACCCTGAACTAAGTACACTGAACACACATAGATTTAGGAAAAAAATTAGATTAATTATTTAATTGTTTTGTCTTTCCTTAAGCTGTATGAGTTTAAAATTGTAATCTAATACTCGTGTACTTTGTATATGTTATTACATGGTCTGTATTTTACTATATATTAATATTATTGTACTGAATTAACACTCTTCAATTTTATATAAGTAGACTGAACTGCGCCCGAGCACGAGCTTCTGCTCTTTCGGGCTGAAATACCTAATGTAGTGTAAACCTTCTTTATTAAATAAATAAATGAATTTGAATTTTAATTATTTGGACTTAATGGGTTGAGAAAAAATTCTTGGGAAAAAACTCAACCAGGTAACATGCCCAATCAGGATTTGAACCCGGGCCCGCTCGTTCGACGGCCAGGTATGTTAACCGTTACCCCACAGCAGTGGACAGAATGCTATCGATACTGTTCAGAACTGTATTGGTATTTGATACTTAAAAATATCGTTATAGTGGAAGAAAGGTTTTTTTTAGCTTCGTATTTCTTTCGGAATATAATACTGGCGATTTTTATCATTTTTGTAGCTTTATTTGCTTAGGTGTTTTTTCTTCTAATTTTTATGTAATAAACTCAAGTGAAAATAAATTTATATAATCTAACTATATGAAAATATTTCGGAATAATTAATTAATTAACGTTCTCAACTGCCGACGTTATATCAGCGTCGCCGGATGTGCCGGAATTTTGTCCCGCAGGAGTTTTTACATGCCAGTAAATCAATTGACATGAGCCTGTCGCATTTAAGCACACTTAAATGCCCGGGATCGAACTCGCAACCTTGAGCACAGAAAGCCAGCGCTATACCAACTGCACTGCCGAGGCCGACTATTTCGGAATAATAATAATAATAATAATAATAATAATAATAATAATAATAATAATAATAATATTATTATTATTATTATTATTATTATTATTATTATTATTATTATTATTATTATATCTCACAGTGCAATAGATATGTAATAGTTGGTCTGGCAAGTTTGTGCCTTGCCTTTGTTTTCATGTTGTTTACAGATGACTATGACACTTTTAATACGTCACACCACTTTTGACCAATAGAAACGGTACGGAACGACGTGTTTCAACCAATCATGCCTGATTATCCTACAATTTTTATCACCGCCATAGCATTTGTTTCTTTGTTTGCCAACACTGTACTTTCAACAATTGTATCTTTTAAAATGATTCATGTTTATTTCATCATCCTTAATTTTATTAAAACTTTTCTATCATTTATCTTGTTTATATTATTTAGGTTATGTTATAGTTTCTGGTGTATGAGATTATGGATAGTCACGTATCAAAGATTGTTTAATATATTGAAAACTGAAGTGAAATGCAACTGTTTTAGTAGAAATGAAACTGAATCAACAAAACGATCTTGACTATTAAAGTCGTGAATAGGAGTTGTTCAAAGATCATTTTAAATTCATCAACGGTGAATCATCACCTTCATATCTATCCTAAACGTTTGAACATTTTGGCCCGTTTTGTTTGTATTGTTTTGTGAGGATAATGTACAAACTTTAAACATTGGGTGGCCCGGGTTCGAATCCCGGTCGGAGCCAGTTACCTGGTTGAGGTTTTTTTCCGGGGTTTTCCCTCAACCCAATACGAGCAAATGCTGGGTAACTTTCGGTGCTGGACCCCGGACTCATTTCACCGGCATTATCACCTTCATTTTATTCATAAGCTAAATAACCTAGATGTTGATACAGCGTCGTAAAATAACCCAATAAAATAAATTGAACATTGGTTGTACATTTAGCAAGACTTCCTATTAAAGTGGACAACATGGAACAAGGTTACCGCTTAAGACATAACGATTTTAATGACTAATGAAGAAATACCAAAGACAAGAGAATGAATTTCCGGATAAATTGAAATCCTGGTGCAGTGAGTACGGACTATTCATACGCTCTGTCCCTACTTCCTTTTCACCACAATACCATTCTGAAGTACATCGGGTGTTAGGAGACAAAGATTCGCGTCCTTCGTTACTGCCAGTTGATTTTAAAGTTCTGAGAATCAAGTGAATGGAAATAGACCCTTTCATGCTCTGCCCTCTACCTTTTAGAGAGAGGTCAATGTTCTCGTGCACTGTAGGGGTTTTTGTATTTCTCAGTTTATTCTGTACCACCAGACTTCTGTCACAACCAATACATTTACTGAAGAATGTGTTGAATGGGTGAAGTGAAGAGTTATAATGACCAGGTGTCTAAAGCGGTCTGCAAAGTGTTTGCACTGTTGGGGTTTATAAATCCCAGTACCCTGCCATACTAACTTTGAAAAAGAAAATGACAGGTAAAGAGTATTGTATGCAGCCTCTGATGATCACAATGAACAAAGCGAAAGTATTTTCGATATAATTACCGTATGTTCCTTGAATAAATATATTATTTATAAATAACATATAGACCTTTAACATCCTGGTTCAGTGATAGAAAAGGCCCTATGTTCTTAGCTCTGTCAGGCTACATAAAACCATTATTATTAATTATTATTATTACTATTATTATCATCTTCTTCTTCTTCTTTTTCTTCTTCTTCATACATTAAGCCCTATTAAGGCTTGTTGCGCGCTCCAAATTATTAGTTCATTGGTCTTTCCATCTTTTTTTTTTTTTTGGTCTACCTATGTTTCGTTTTCCTTCTGGTATATAATTTAATATTTTCTTTGGGTATTTTCTCTCATCCATTCTGTCTACGTGATCTAGCCATTTTTTTCTGTGATGATCTATTTCTTCATTTAGGTTAAAAATCTGTAATTGATTTCTTATGTCTTCATTTCTGATTCTGTTTCTGTCCCTTTTAGTGACTCCCAGAACTGATCTTAAAAACCTCATTTCTGCTGCCTGTAGTCTACTTTTATCTCTACTTGTCATTGTCCAAGTTTCACTACTATATAGAGCTGCAGGAACTGCCATAGTTTTATAAAATTTTATCATCGTATCTTTTCTTACTTTATTTTTAATTGTTATTATTATTATTATTATTATTATTATTATTATTATTATTATTATTATTATTATTATTATTATTACCATAGACCGGATTTTAAAGGAAAAATTTTTCATTAAAAAAGGACAAAAAAAAAGGGAAAGATATAACAAAAAAAAAAAAGGACTTAAAAGGGTCTATATTACTCCCCAAAGCACACTTCAGCACATTCGTGGATATTATAATCTTACATTTATCTCTTCACAACATAAGGAAAGTGTTATATTTGATATAGTCAAAAAAGGACTTCAAAAAGGACTTTATTACTGCCTCAAAAGAGTGCTATTTTAATTAAAACCACACTTCAGCACGTTCATGGATACACATAGCACACACAAGATTATATTTATCGCTTCATAATATAAAGAAAGTGTTATATTTGATCACATTCAACATTTCAATATGTTTCAATATGATTCTGCCTCTTTGAATGCAGAATGTCTTTATAAACAGAAAATGACCGCTCAACATCAACTGAAACCAGAGGTGAAAAATTTATTTTTATCCTGAACTCTAAACCAGCACACTTTATTAGTTTTTCAATGTCTGGAATCAGAAGAACAATATTTATTTTCGCTTGCTCAAGAAGTTATAGGCCTATCAGAAAAAATATAGGAAAATTATCTAAATGTTTGCGATATTCTGTCAAAAAAGGACCAAAATAAGAGATGTTTCTAAAAAAAAGGGGCGGGGAAAAGGGAATATAGACTAAAAAAGAGAGAGAAAAATAGGGAAGTGAAAACCACATAATTTGGTTGGTGGAAGTTAGTTTTGAATATCGTAATTAATTATTTCATATTGCGTGTTGAAATAAAAAAAGGGATTCTTTTTAAACTTTAAAAAATCAGGTCTCTAATTATTATTATTATTATTATTATTATTATTATTATTATTATTATTATTATTAATTATTATTATTAAAATAAAATAAAATAATATGAACATGAAGTCCAGTAACAAATACAAAGCTCCGTATGAATTATTGTGTTTAACCTTTAAAATCAGGTCTTTAATAATAATAATAATAATAATAATAATAATAATAATAATAATAATAATAATAATAATAATAATAAAATAAAATAAAATAATATGAACATGAAGTCCAGTAAGAAATACAGTATTCCGTAGAAATTATTATGTTCGAAGTGCTTTTAAAAAGGCCATACAACTACCTATAGACTATTTGCTTCCACGTAAAATAGCTGATGAGCTGGGATACGCAGTTACAATAAACTTGACAATACATCAAGATAATTTCATTTGATTCGCTCTGTTAGTCTACATAACATTGCGTAACGATAAAATTAAGAATCAAGTAATAGTAAACAGCGATCGACATCATTAATTTTGAAGCGTTCTTTCAGTCTACATCTCACTGCATAACGATAAAATTGAGAATCAAAATAGTCTAGTAGTAACTAGCCAGTCAACGTAATTACATTGGAATCGCTCTTTCTGTCTACATTTCTCTGCCATTCTACAAAGAAATCTTGCTACGGATACAATACTGACCAGACAGGATACGGACATTAGCTTATCAAACGTGAGTCATCAAAGAGCCTAACATTTTTTTTAACAAGCGCCACTGTCACGTTTGTGTTACGAAATATTAATAGTGATTAAGATACAAGTGCTAACAAATATGATTTCGGAGAACTTATTGATTTAATAAAAATTTGGTTACAACACTATTTGCGTTATAACCCTTGACTTCAAAATAATTATTTACTGTTGGGTAAGTAAAACATTAATATTGCGTGTGGTTCGTTGTTACCCGGCTTTATTATATCTAAAGACTATCCACTTTATTTTTATAACGCATTCACAGCTGAATGAATCAGTCACCCTTACATATAGCAAGAGCGGAGTTCTATCTTGTATTGTAATGTAGGTTATGATTGTCTCTGAAAATTTTTTCGCGTAGTTAATTTCCTGGTAAAATTTATAGGCTCTTTAAATCCTGATACATTCGAACTGCGAGCTCACAGTTTGCATGTGATTATGTAGTACGAAAATGTTCGTTTTGCAAATACTGTTTAATTGAGCAATAAATAGCTCAGGATATTCAGCCAGAATGAGGTGGGTGATAGTATTATTATTATCATCAGTACAGTATATTTTTATAAACCTTAGCAAAACCAATAAGCTGAAAAATTGTTTAATAAGAGGAAAAATTTCAGGAAGACTTAAAATTATATCAGCAAAATATCAAAACTTAGCAAAATCAATTAGCAAAGTTGCTTAATGAGGGGAAAATTTTGAGCATTATTATAACGATTATATAAACTTAGTAAAATAAATAAGCTGAAAACATCTCTGATAATAATTTTCCGGAAAATTTTCATCACTCTTTGCTGGCGGATTATAATCTAACATCATCGCCAAGTTGCTCTCTTCCACTCACCATTCTTGGACAACGGCGTTGTTCACGGTGACTACTTCAGAGTTTCCTGAAGTTTATCTCGCCGGATGCGACAGCAAAGTTTATTATAAATTGAGTTACGCTCATAGATTCAATCAGTCAAAGCGCTGCTTACGGTTTTCTATTCATATCAAAGTTAAATTTGAATATTTTAGTATGCTACTCTGTTTGAATCTGCACTAGATTTGAATTTATTAATATTCCTATTTCAATTTGTGTAATGAAAGGGAAACCTTTAAGTTAAGGTTACCGGATTTTTTTCACAATTTTCGGGGACATATCGGTATATATAAAGAAACTACTTTTAACATTTATGTTAGTTTGTCATTCATTTGTATTGTTTTTACATACCTTAAAGAATTAAAATAATCATTCAATTTACACACCAGCATTACTTCCATGCAGACACGGAGACATTTCGATCAAGTTCTGGAGTTGTGCATAGAAAGTAACTTTTTCAGAGAAAATTAACAAAAAAAAAAATGACACCATTTTGAGCAAAAATCAGTATTTTCTTCATTCCACTTCGCTATTTTCTCTGAAGTCACATATTTCTAGAAGAAAGAAATTTTATAAAATAAGTTTTCATCAAAGTGAAGTTCATCTAGATTGGAAAAAAATAATGGACTGCCTTTTCAAATGTTTCTAGTTGTGTTTTTAAGTAGGTTATCTTACGACGCTTTATCAACATCTTAGATTATTTAGCGTCTGAATGAGATGAAGGTGATAATGCCGGTGAAATGAGTCCGGGGTCCAGCACCGAAAGTTACCCAGCATTTGCTCATATTGGGTTGAGGGAAAACCCCGGAAAAACCTCAACCAGCTAACTTGCCCCGGCCAGGAATCAAACCCGGGCCACCTGGTTTTGCGGGCAGACGCGCTAACCGTTACTCCACAGGTGTGGACTTTTCTAGTTGTGGAAGAGATCTTAGCAATATTATATCTTACAGATATGTTGTGAATGAATACTCCAAGCACTGAGACATTCAAGAGAATTTTAATAAAATTATAATAATTAACACTTAAAATTCGGGGATATGTGGGGGACAAATTATTAAATTCGGGGACTTCCCAGGGATGAATTTTGTTCCGGGACAAAAAGAAAAATTCGGTGACTGTTCCAGGGTAACTGGAATGTCTGGTAGCCTCACTTTAAGCGTGCTTTATGGGTATATGAACCACAAATGTTATCAGAAAATGCAGGCTCTAAATTTCTAAAATTTTATGAGAAAATGAACTCAATTGGACAAAGATTACAAAGTACCACAACAAGACTTATTAGAACTTACATATCTGATAAAAGTATAGTCACCTATATTCAAAGATAAACCACACGCTTGGCTTAAAGGAGACTTTCAGGTGATCGAACCGCGTTGTTGCTTGGCTTAAAGGAGACAGTTCGACCACCTGAACCAGCCGTCGTGGTAAAGTCACTGAGGATGGAGAAGCATCTCCGAAACATGTCTGACTTTTACTAATTTTTTAATAATTATTTTATATTTATTAGTGTTCATATAACTGTAATATATAATTTTTTACGTTTCTTATAGTCACCTATATCAATTCTCCTCCTGTCTAACAACAATGGGATGTATAATTTTAATGCCTTCCTGTAGATCCTTGCCATCGGCAGGGAAGTAAAGACGGGAGGCCAATGTCGGCACTTAAAGAACATTATCCGCGATGGACGGCTTCAGGCAAATTTGTCGGCTTTTTCCCGCCCACGTTGACATCCGATGCTGAATAACCTCTGCAGGTAGAAGAGTCGTTTACTGCTCTTATGATATGAATCATATCTCACAAAAATGTACATGGCAACGAACCACCTTCTTATAATATAGGGTGGGTTAAAAGTCGCTTTCCCCAAACACTTCCTTACATTTAATACGTTCAATTTACGTTTGAGTACATATTCCTTTACAGATTTTGTTCAAATCGAGGCCCTGTTTCTCGATACAGAATTCACAACCTTTAGACACTGATTTACAGATTTCAGAACGTAACTCACGACTTTAATCGATTTTCACTAATAACTGTTCAATCATCTGTCGCAACTGATGCAGATCCTGAACATCAGGAAATCTTGTCTCAAAGTCTGTTATCACCAGGCTTCGAGACTTTGGACCCGATACAATAAGTTTACTGTGCATGCACTATAGGCTGTTGACTCGCTGCAGGTAGATAGAGATGTGTTGAGGTAACAACGTTGCTATTTAGAGTAGAGTACGGTAGTATGGGGAAATACACATGTACATTCTGAAAGTAAATATACATTACACAATGACAATGTCAAAAGAATGTGAAAATAATTTATTCTCCTGTCTTTTATAAGCATTTGTGTTTAATTATACACAGTGTTAATGGTGGAAATAAGCATCTAGCAATTTTAATTTTTTCATTTATCCTATTGGTCGTCTTTAGTAAGTGCAGTTACAGTACCGAATTGCAATGTACTACAAGATACATTCTCAGTGTCTCAAACGTAAATCTTTTTCGGTTTTCTGCCAAAGTTTGTACTGTAGAAAGCTGCGCTCTACATCGCATGACGTGATAGGAGCAAAATGAAAAAACCTAACATCATTGCAGTCTCTAAGAGACGGTCCTTTATTCTCGGGTGACTCTATGTCCACTAATTTGCTGTTTATGTTACACAATGTTCCATATCCGTTATTTTTACATAAAATTGATTTCCACTTCTGTTTTACACATTCAGTAACCGGTGTACTTGATGTCTCATTAATTCTCTGCATCATTTTCTAAATTAATTTGAGGGCTTCCGGCATCTCTTGCTCTGACTTCTCTAATCGTGCAATAGCTTCAGACACAGTTTGTACGAAAACCAAATTATTCGTCAGAACCTTCAAATCCAGAGCTTTTTCCTTTGCGTATTTGTTGGCATTCATTCTACAGTACCCCCACCCACTGTACGCTTTACCACTATACTCAGTACACCGTTATGCGGATTTCCCACTGAACTGCTCTATTGAGTCCGAAGTCTCGAACCCTGGTTATGACATTTGTATATGTGTATGAGTATGAAACCTAAGAACGAATATCTGGCCGCGAAACCAGGTGGCCCGGGTTCGATTCCCGGTCGGGGCAAGTTACCTGATTGAGGTTTTTTCCGAGGTTTTCCCTCAACCCATATGAGCAAATGCTGGGTAACTTTCGGGGCTGGACACCGGACTCATTTTATCGGCATTATCATTTCATTCAGACGCTAAATAACCTAAGATGTTGATAAAGCGTCGTAAAATAACCTACTACAAAAAAAAAAGAACGAATATTGGGGAATGCGTCTTTTGACCCACTTGTAAATAGTGTGATTCACGAGGATTTACCATCCTTTATGGAGCTTATTTCCGAAGACATTTTGAGCAAAAAAAAGTTATGTAAACATGCGTCCTATTCTCAATATCTACAGAGTTACGTGGAACGCATTGCAGTTACGTAGATTTTTTTATTTTAGTTGGTTATTTAACGACGCTGTATCAACTACTAGGTTATTTAACGTCGATGAGATTGTTGATTGTGAGATGATATTGAGCGAGATGAGGCCGAGGATTCGCCATAGATTACCTTGCATTCACATTAGGGGTGGGGAAAACCCCGGAAAAACCCAACGAGGTAATCAGTCCAAGCGGGGATCGAACCCGCGCCCGAACGCAACTTCAGACCGGCAGGCAAGCGCCTTAACCGACTGAGCCACGCCGGTGGCTGTTAAGTAGAGCGACGAGTGCCGTTCACAAGCGTGCGGCCAAGTGTACTCAAGCGGATGGCGAAATTTTTTAAAATGCGTTGTAAGCTCTCCAAGACTATAAATTAGGATGCAAAATTGAATTGCAAATAATTAATATTCGAGGAAATAAATTCGCTCCGGCACCGGGGATCGAACAGGGGTCCTTGGTTCTACGTACCAAGCGCTCTGACCACTGAGCTACGCCGAATTCACAGCACCGGATCGAACCTTCCTCCTTCAGTGTTTCCCTTTGTGGCCTGACTCCATGTTAGGCATATATGTTGACGTATATGTCTAGTGTCAAATGCCATTATACTAGGAGCGCACTCAGTTGAGTGACTTATTTGGCCGGGATTCCGCAGTTATGATGCACTGCTAGCTATGCAGTGGTCAGAGCATTTGGTACGTAGAACCAGGACCCGGGTTCGATCCCCGGCGCCGGAGCGAATTTTTCTCCTCAAATATTAATTGTCAACATTACAGAGATTATTCTGTAGGACAAATTAATAAATCCATAGTATATGCAAATAATTAAGTCGGTGGAAGTGGTGTGATTTGTAATAATTGTTGTGATAAGTGCGAAAGAATATAATTTTCTAGTTAAAAATAAGAAAAAGATGTCTGTACGAAGCTACTAAGAAGTTCACAGCACATTTCTAGCTTCATAATACTAGCCAGTTAAAGAAATACTTTTGAATGGTTCATTATCTATTAGTATTATTCTTTTACCTTCAAACTAAAGAAAAACGTATTTTACAAACAACTTTAAATTAGTGTAAGTCTGAAAATATAGAGAATAGGAACTATGTATATATGACATTTTTTGCTCAATATGTCTTCAGAAATAAGCTCCGTAAAGGACGGTAAATACTCGTGAATCACCCTGTGTGAGAGTTAAAAACGTAGTTATCCACGAAGTGTAATTTTGCCTTCAAATATTACGATAACACTGACAACTGGCAAAAATCTTATTTCTAGGTCAGATGAAACCTCGCAATTAATCTGTTCCTATACAGAATAAAATTGGAGTTCAGAGAGGGATAGGGTACAGGGGAACAAAATCTCAGGCCAATAACCGTTGCTCACGATTTTAAACTCTCCATCCATCTTTCTCTTTCCAATGTGAAACTTCCATCCATTCTGCTAATCTAGTTCCAAGTAATACTTTTTAATGTAAACATATATTGTATTCACTTCCTTCGTTGACCTTACAAGGTCAACAGAAAAACAGATTTACACTGATCGTGCTTGAAAGGTGGAGGCGGGAAACATTCTGCAACACTTTCATGTCCCGATATCATCTTAGGCACCTTTATGCATACACTTAATATTTTCCAGCTCGTATGCAGTTTACTACATTCTTTACGTTGAAAACTAAAAAACTGCAGAACGCTACAAAATCACACCGTATTTCATACATCATGCACTTTGACTTACAAATATTTTGTTTACACATGTTTTAGAAATTATTTTGGGAATAAAATTGTTACATTCTTCACTATTTTTCTAAAGGCTTTACCAATAAAAAAAATGTATTTAAAAATAGGCTTAAGGACTTTACTAATAGACGGTAGTATATTATACACACTACTTAAAGGATCTAATTGATATTTTATTATTATATGAAGTGTTGTATCAGTGAGGAAGTGTGTTGTCAGTGAAGTGTGTAGTGTCAGTGAAGTCTATTGTATAAGTGAAGTATGTTGGTGTCAGTGAAGTGGCTGTGCAAAGTATTTGAACAGTGAAATGGTTAGAAGTGTTAGTGAAATATCAGGTAGAATCAGTGCAGTGAGTGAGTTGTCAGCGAAATAAGTGTAGTGCCGAAAGGTACCTGTGCAGGTATGAATCTGTCACACTCGTGGGTCTTAGTTCGAACTTAAGGTTAAGATACAAATTAGATTTACTTTAAATGTTATTTTAAGTGACCATGCTTCATTTAATTTAGGATGTTCCTTGTTATTATTATTATTATTATTATTATTATTATTACTTATTGTTTTTATTAGCAGTGTTTATTATTGCCATTATTGAGTGTAATTAGTTACCACTGCCACCGGATATACACCCATTTGCAGTGTGAATAAATACATACATACATACACTTAATATGACTATATGTTACCGGCAGTTACATAAAATGTCTAATGCTAATTCAGAATGCATACAAGAAGAAAATAAGACAGTTTTTTTTTCCTATTATAATGCGTAAGTTTACATTTTACCCGCTGTTATCAGTTCTATCAAAAAATCTGAAAGTTAGAATTTATAAAACAGATATATTACCAATTGTTCTGTATGGTTGTGAAACTTGGACTCTCACATTGAGAGAGGAACAGAGATTAAGGGTGTTTGAGAATACGGTTCTTAGGAAAATATTTGGGACTAAAAGTGATGAAGTTGCAAGAGAATGGAGAAAGTTACATAACGCAGAACTGCATGCATTGTATTCTTCACCTGACATAATTAGGAACATTAAATTCAGACGTTTGAGATGGGTAGGGCATGTAGCACGTATGGGCGAAACCAGAAATGCATATAGAATGTTAGTTGGGAGGCCGGAGGGAAAAAGACCTTAGGGGAGGCCGAGACGTAGATGGAAGCATAATATTAAAATGGATTTGAGGAAGGTGGGATATAATGATAGAGACTGGATTAATCTTGCACAGGATAGAGACCTATGGTGGGCTTATGTGAGGGCGGCAATGAACCTCCGGGTTCCTTAAAAGCCATTTGTAAGTAGGTATCAGTGCGCAAAAAACGTAAGTAATCACTTTACACACTGCTATTCATTTTACGCAAAACAAACGTAATATTCAATGTAAAAGCATGTAAATGTAAATGTAAGGAATTAATGCATTACCTAAACCTTTCATTATTTAAATATTACACTTAACACAAATAAGTAATAAATTTAACATTCATATTTACATTGTAGCCCTTATTATTCTGAATTTACAAGCAGTACTCACTTCAACAAGAAGTAGCATTCATTTTTCTAAGCACTTTGTTGAATATGGCCGGGTTAGACGGCCATGAAATCGTCATCGTGAATAAAACAGGTTGTCATTCCATGGATACTCGTTTCTTAATGGTTCTGAGTTTAGACATCCGTGACATCGTGATCTTATAACCTTTCTAACGTGAAATATTTATTTAATGTAAATTTGTGCTACCATATAAAAACATTGAATGATACACATTCGCAAAGTTATCTTATTGACTTTGCTTCGCCTCGCTTCACAAACTTCATCCTCGTGCAGAAAAGAGAACCTTTACCAACTTGTCTCATAAATAACTATTTTAAATAAGCGGTATTAAATACATGTTCAATATTTTCTTACTCTACATTTTACGCAGTAGCTAATAAATCAATCTGCTCTGGTATACGTTTTAATGTTTCGTGGAAGAAACGCTCTTAGGTTCGAATTCCTACTACCGGTGCAGAAGAATAATTGTCAGTGCGAAGTTCTATGTTGTCTTCAGTGAAGATATACTGTCGTGCTGGCCTCTGATGTTTCACACTGTGTTCATGAAGTATAGATGAAAACCCGATATAATATGAGCTTAGGTTAAACTCCGCTAACAAGCAAACATTCTGATGGGGGCAGATAAAAAAGTTAATTTTTTTTCTTCCGCCATGTCAAAAGAAGTGCTTATACAAATTTTGGCCACTCGACTGCAATTACGAAGCCGTCCAGAAAGTGATTTTCCCTGGGGCCATTTATAGAAAAATGCGCAATTGCATGTAAATATTTATTGAAACAGGTACAGCAATTGTTGTGCTATTTGTCAACTTACCCCCCACTGGAATTGAGACATTTTTTGACATATCATGGGATCAATTTTTATGTCGTAGAAGCGTTTGACTGCGTCTGTCGATCTCATGGTATGAGAAATGTCTCAACAATTGCTGTGTCTGTTCCAATAAATTTGTCCGATAAAATTGTGTTTTCTTTTTCTGTTAACGGCGCCTGCGAACTTATTTTTTAAGGCCTTCGTATTTGCGGTCGAGAGGGCAAAATTTGTATAAGCACTTCTTTTGACATTATTAACGTGTTGGAATAAAAGAAGTAACTTTTTTTATCTGCCCCCATCAGAACGTTTGCTTGCAAGATCCGAAATTTCTCGAAAAACAAACATGATTATTACCAGAAGCAGTAAGAGTAGTAAAAGTAGTAATACGAAGGACAGAAGTAGCAGATTCTCTCCTGTAGTTCATGGAATAACGTTTTTATCTTCAACACCAGAGACGTGAATTCGATTATCAGTAGACGAATAGATCTACCAATATTTAATTCCCATTGAGACTGCGTATGTATTCTTTCCCTTATGTTTCGACTTTTATTCTGTTGTTTTAGGCGGTGACCCTGCGCTCTGCAGGCCAAATGACCAACAAGTGCATTGTTTTTGTGTCACTTGGCTTGGCTTTCTGAGGGCCGGACCCGAGATGTAGGCTTGAATTATACACAAAATTGCAATAAGTGCAATAATTATCCCACTCCAATAGGTGGCCCGGGTGGCATGTGTAAATCCGATACTCACAAATGGGCCATCCTGTCTCGTTTCTGGCACATCGCATCCTCAGACGAGTATCTGACAAATCTCAGAACACGGAATCCCAAGACCCTCCAATATCTGCATCATGCATCAGAAACCCGTACTACTCCAAGATTCCAAGATTTCATCCCTGGCCATTTTTAATGATTTCAGATAATAGACGAGATGAGGAAAAGGTGGCAAATGTTTGTGGCACGATAGAGAGGAACGGGAGTACCCCGAGAAAAACTCTGTACAACATCTGCTTTCCCCACGACATATTACAACATGACCTGGTCGGGAATCGAACTTGTGTCGCCGGAAGACAAGAGATAAAATGAGCTATACGAACAAATTAAAAAAAAATCAAATTATTACGTTCGTCTACTTCCTTCCATATCAGAGCCTTCAACTTAGGACGCAACCCTAGTCACGGCAGGCGGCCGGGCGATAGGCCGGTCTCTATAGCGGGAAAACCGAGCGGTGTTGTGCGGCTGCTGACAGGCGGGCGGGCGGACGGGGTATGTTAAAACGTAAAGTGTATGTGAACAATCCTCATATATTAGAGGAACCTCAAGAAAATTTTCGGGCGGCGATCTCCAGCATTTCAAGGCAGGAATTGGATCGCGTATTTCAGCATCTTCTTTGCCGGTGTGAGCGTTGTATTGAAGCTGGTGGAGGTTAGTTTGAACATCTTAAGTCTTAAGGTAAGGAAATAAACACAATTCAATTGATTTTACAGAAGCCAAACTCACACTAAAAATAGATAGAAAGAATGCATGCCGGGGCAGTTCAATTACCGCACAACGCCGCTGGGTGTTACCGCTTGAGAGTACGGCCCGCCTGCCAGTGCCTGGTTGCGTCTTAAGTTGAAGGCACCGTATTTAAGAGTGGAGCTTTACTGATTTCATTGTATCTGTGTCATGATAATTTTCCTGTGTAAATAATAATTTATTACCAGTATATGAAATAAAAAGGTATCCAGATATTATATCAACAGGAGATGATAGGCTGCAACGTTAATAAGGAGGAATCATATTGATTGCGTCATATGATTAATTATCTCATAATTTTCAAAGAGAAATTTAATACTTTCATTTCATGTGTCATTTATTACCAAATTTGTTACATATTTTCATCTGTACGGATAAAACTGATAGACACTGTATGTGAACTTTCTTGGCCGCGCAAGATCTCGAAATCTGCAAATGAATGCGTTTGATTCATATTTTGTTGGTTAATAAGTCGAATATATTTTTCCAAATGTCTAATGTGCAACAAAAAATTGGTCATTTTGCACCCAGGATAATACAGAATTCCATATTAAGGTTAGATTCGTGGCCTAAG
This sequence comes from Periplaneta americana, assembly GCF_040183065.1. Lineage (NCBI taxonomy): Eukaryota > Metazoa > Arthropoda > Insecta > Blattodea > Blattidae > Periplaneta > Periplaneta americana. The sequence goes on along the minus strand of NC_091122.1, from coordinate 70,128,171 downwards.
TAGCAATCGAACCCACTATCTGGATTCTAAGTAACATAAATATGGACGTCTTATCCGTTGCTTACACGAGGAAAGCTCGAATTTATTAGTAATTCTTATAATTTTGGATACCAAGAGCTTCTTTCCATTATTAAGTATGTGAAATTCGTATTTTTGTGTTGAAAATTCGTAAATCCGTTTCTATTGGCATTGCAATAATTTCATCACCTGTTCTTAACACAACAATAAAAGAAAGTCAAAAGGCACGGCAGTTTATGTGTAGCCTATATGTTGAAATGCTCGTTGTCCAATATCCAAGTCACTTCACGATTCAATGAATAATAGTGTTGATGTCGCTTCAAATCATATCATGATCTGTGTGCGCTGTGAAATCTGACAAAGGAATATGACATTATTCCTCAATTGAAAAGCCATCCACACATCTTGCTATTAAGTCAATTTGCGTTCTTGGTTGAACGTGTGTGGACTTCCATTGAATTTATAATGTTGCCGTTACTTTCGTTAATTTCGTTCCATGACTTACAGTTAGAAGTTTCTGTTATTCAACGATACAGCAAAAATGCTAAAGAAAAGTCGCCGCATCGAAGTGTACTGGCATAGAAAAAAAGTACTAAGATGGGGACATTTAGACCAGTTTTCCTATAAGATTCTCAATGATACTTTTGTTTTTAACTTATCATCTTTTATAGAGAGACTCGAATGTATGGAAAGTTACAATTTCAATATCGTATTGAATGAATTGTTTTTTAGGATGGAGTGAAAATATGAAGTTCGTGGAATCAAAATATAATACCAGGGAAAAGTTGTGGGGTGATATCATAAAGAACAATGGAAAATATTTTTTCTCTATATGAATATTTAGAGGTGCCCCAAGAGCATCATATTTTGAAAATTTCACAAAATTCTGAAGTTCAGATCTTTTAGCGAGAGAATATTCCCCAGTGATTTAATCTGAACAGGGTACCAGGAACATGTTAAAAAATACACGTTAAAAGATCTGGCATATTTTTGGTCCTCTGTTGTTTCATCTTGAAGTGTCACAAACCTCAATTTATAAGAAAATTGGGAATAATCACAAAACTCTTAGGCATGATATAATTAATATAATAAAGTTAATGGAAATTCATTCTTCTTACGTTCCAAGGTATTTAAATCAGAATATATTTAATTTATACAAGAAATCCTACCTTCTACCCTGTATTCGCAATGCCAAAGGGGCTGAACACATTACAATTACCTAACTATCATGACGTAATGAAATATTATCTATGAGTAAAAAATGAATTAAAATCTGACTTAAAATAAAAAAAAAACTATCGTTGGAGAGATTTCAGAAAGAGTTGCTATCAAATCTAAGGGAATCCAGGTAAAGGCATAAATTCCGAAAGTCAGTCATACAAGAATATTACAACTGATTCGTGCTTACCATGATCAATACACAAACTTAATGAAGCCTTGTAAGAAACGACATAGTAACGACTAAAATGACAACATTTCAAAATTAAAAGAAGAAGCAAACAAACTATTCGATATGTACAGCTGCAAATGCAAAAAAAAAAAAAATAAATAAATAAATACAAAAAAATAATAAATAATAATAATACTATAGGCCTAATTGTCATAAAGACCGCTGTTTTCCAAAACAAGAAATAATGTTTTACTAGAGGAAAGAACAGAAAGAAGGATGATAATTGGACCTGTTGATTTAGTTATCACTCAGAAATAAATGAAAAAGAAAACAAGAATAAATTCTAACTAAAAAAAATAAATGGACTGAAATGGAATTTTTGTCATATGTTATGTAAAATACTACATATATGTCGCTTTGGACTCTCTCAAAAATACTGTATACTGCAGCCTCAATTTAGAGACTTCCAAATAAAGTTCAAATATGTGATCTTACTGCAATTCATTAGATATGTAATGAGAAACAAAATAATAGAACAAATATACAAAGAGGAAAAAATAATAATTTTAAGAAACTTCAAAACCCTTGGGGCACCTCAAACATTAAATATAGAAACTCCATATTTTTCACATTCGTAAGTTAAGTGAAAATACTGATTTTTGCAACTATTACATTTAGAAAACAGATACAAAATAATTTCATGTATAGATTTACTTCACCCTATTGTTTATGCTTGTAATTTGAAGTAATTTGCATGATATGTACTATCAATTTCTATATATCTCAACTGATTGAATTGTTTATGCCTTTACATTTAATTAACTTACTTCCTATGTATTATATTTTATAGTTCAGCTGATGAATAATCGTTTGGGTTTGTAAATTTAATATTCTAATTGACTATGTACTGTATATTTTTAGTAGAGTCATCGATGTAGCTCAGTCGGCAGACTCGCTGCCTTGTGCTGGAACCTCCGTTTGATGTTACTGACTGGTTTCTTCCAAGGTTTCCCGAGCCGTGGGACTGATGCAGGGTGGTCTATGACGAGTCCACGGCCTCTCTTCATTTCACCCCCGTTTGGTCTGATTACCTGGTTGGGTTTTTTTCCTAGGTTTTCCCCAATCAGAAGGCAAATGCCAGATAATCTGTTGGCGAATTCTCGGCCTCACCGCATCTCACTACATCTCAACAAAAAATTATAAAAAATTTAAATTGAAATTTTAAAATTTGTAAAAATTTGACTTGTTCCACATCTTAAAGCTTCATTGCTCATTTAAGATCTATGGAATATAATAAACGAAATGAAATTTAAAAAAAATGGAAAACTTAATGATACCACGTAAGTTCAAATGGTATCAGACCGATGTACTTGGTTTCAATTACATTTTCTAAACAAACTACTAAATAAACATTTAATCCCGCTAATATGTTTTCGCGGGATATCAGCCGAGTTAAGATTTTGGAATGCTCCAAGCTTTCGACTGCTATCTCTGCAGCCATCTTCAGGGAAGTGATGTCCGAACAGAAAGTCGAAAGGTTATATAGATGTGGCTGTCTCAGGTGAAACGGGATTGGTTGGCGGATCGGCCAATCCGGGGCCGGGAATTGTCATCGCTCGTAAGCTCCGCCCCTCCCGGGATTACTGCGTGAAGTTTGGCGGGCGGCGAGCCCTGTTCCGCCGGTTGGAATCGGAGCTTACGAGCGATGACAATTCCCGGCCCCGGATTGGCCGATCCGCCAACCAATCCCGTTTCACCTGAGACAGCCACATTTATATAACCTTTCGACTTTCTGTTCGGACATCACTTCCCTGAAGATGGCTGCAGAGATAGCAGTCGAAAGCTTGGAGCATTCCAAAATCTTAACTCGGCTGATATCCCGCGAAAACATATTAGCGAACCAACGCCGAGAAAGCCTCAAATCATACAAACATTTAATCATTCAATTCAAGTAATAAACACGCCGACAAGACCAAAAATCAAATCGATCGATTTACCGACACAAAAAGTAACCATAATATAGTTTGCTTCTATTACCTATTTTAAAAACAGAGCAGGAAAGAGAACCGTGGTTTAAGAGGCACCGAGAAACCTTTAGAATTGACGGATCGAATACTTAATATAATTGTGAAAAAATATTCTTCTATAATATGAATCTTTCAGTTCTTGAGTAAATACATTTGCAGTAAATTCTAGACGTCCTCTTTTAGGACAACTTCTTGGTGATATGAACATGGCCTTGTTTCGCCTACTAAAGTAACAAAATACGTTGAGTTCTCAAATGAGAATGGAATCTTGGCCCACTGAATTATAGCTCCCTACCAAAACATTGCAAGATAATGTGGATACATTTTTACATACTTCCGAGAATATTTCGGCTTGTGGGAGTGCTTAACTTGCGTGCGTGTCTTGTTATTCATTATTGCGTGCGTCATGTTCGGTAATAGCGTTTTGAACATCTTTTGTTTAATTAATTGGAAGCCATGAAGAATGGTGCTATGTAGGAGTAGTTTTCACTTGGCAACATTTAGGTGTTGCGATGATGTATACTGTGGTACAAGTTGTATGATATATGGCTCGAAACGTACACAAGCGTCTGCTTCGAAATTTATTTGCTTGTATATGTCTATCCTACCATGTTTCTCAGCAAAATAAACGGCAATTAATACCGCCGCTCACCTCTGTGGAGTTCAACCGTCCTCCATGTCGCACACCTCAATCACTGAAAAAGGCTTACGTAATACATTAGCCTATCTCTGGTTTTCATTTCGGATAGCAGTCTTTTAAGTTGAACTGCTCATACAAAAGTGCATTGTAAGTTACGCCTAATCTAGTACACTACCAAATTACATTGTTGCCATAACATAATGTCCTTGTGAGTTATATTCAGTAAAATCGTCTTGGTAACTAACTTGGCAGAGCGCTGGCTTGCGACACCCGCAGGCCTGAGTTCAAATTTTTGAGATCGCCATTGTATATTTGTAGTGGACAAATCGAAGGTGAGGTTTATTTTTCTCACAATGTTCTTTTTTTCTTTTGCGATTCTTTCTTTAGTTGGTTATTTAACGACGCTGTGTCAACTACGAGGTTATTCAGCGTCGATGAGATTTGTTTATTATTTATTTATTCATTCAATTATTTATTTATTTATTTATTCTGGTGTAGTTAAGGCCATCAGGCCTTTTCTTCCACAATACCAGGAATACAAATACAATAATAGAAATAAACAGAAAAAAATACACTATATACAAAGTAAAGCTACACAAGAAATAAAGAGAGAGAAAAAAACACTATAAACAAAGTAAAGCCACACAAAAATATACATAGGTTGCAGTCACACAAACTTTAAATAGTGATTAAGTATCATAATTAATTGTATCCTAACTAATTAACTAACATAAACAAGAAGCTTGCAATTTTAATCTAGATTAAAAAATAAAAAGAGAAAAAAACACAAATCAATACTTCTAGCAATACCTAAAAACATTAACTAAGACAAAATTTTTCAATTTAATTTTGAATTGTGATGAAGTCCGGCAGTCCCTGACGTCATTAGATAACGAATTCCAGAGGCGAGGTATTTCTACAGTATAGGAAGATGAGTATAAAGACGTTCTATGATGAGGGATAGAAAGAAGTGCTTGATGTCGGTTTCGAAGAGTTGTAAGAAATTGAAAGCGCGTTAACAGATAATTCGGAGTAGAAGTATGCATGATTCTAAACAGAAGAGACAGTGAATGTATTGTTCTTCGTTCCTTCAGACGCACCCATGAAAGTAACTAGAGGGAAGGTGTTATATGGTCAAATTTACGAGTATTGCAGATGAATCGTATGCACACATTATGAACACGTCGTAGTCTCTCAGCTAAGAGTGAACTTACAATAGTTAGCAAGATTAGTGATAGCGAGATGGTATTTGGCGAGATGAGGCCGAGGATTCGCCATAGATTACCTAGCATTCACCTTACGGTTGGGGAAAACCTCGGAAAAACCCAACCAGGTAATCAGCCCAAGCGCAACTTCAGACCGGCAGGCAAGCGCCTTAACCGACTAAGCCACGCCGGTGGCTTGCGATTCCACAAATATTTCTAACAATTCACGTTTCATTATCATCTTCATCTCGAAAAGTAGAGCGCCACTTGTGTTTACAAGCCGTAGACTCGATCGTCCACCAAGGTGGGTGTTCTTCACGGTTTGTCTAAAGATTAGTAGATCGCAGTGGTGATGAATTCTAGAAGTCTCATAAATCTATATTAGAATATTGAAACCCTTCAAGATCTTACCTTCACTATGGGCGTGATCACATATACATTTGTAAGATACGGCAGACCGCCACCAGATGTATAATATAATAGAATTCATGGCTGGACAAGAATGCGAAGTGTGGCGGATGTTGAAGCCAGCTTAGCATGACAGCACACTCGACACGCAACTCGTTCCATCACGCGTGCACAAAAAAATCTATTTGCGCTGAAGCACTTAGAGTACTCCGTTCTATAACCATCTCTATATCTCTCTTCCTCTCTGTTGAGTTACATTAAAAATAATTATGAATTATAGAGAAAGTTTATGATGTTAAATTAATTTATTCTCTTATTTCGATATGAATAACAGTAAAACCGCCCTCTTAAAATGTATCACAGCCACAAACCTATACGATAAGTTTGTCTGCAACGGGCAGACACACGGAGACAGGAGTCAATTCATTGGTGGATCCAAATGAACTTAATGAATCCGCATCGACGTTCTGTCTTTGAGGAACACTTTGCAAGTTCTCATAAATTGAGAGTGAAGCTATTTCGAAGATAGGAATAATCTGGAGACGAGTCTAAAAAATGCTCGTACCTTACGGTCCACAAGCAGAATGTTATAAGTTGCTTGTTTCTAGGAACATATTTTGAAGATAAGAGGCAGCTTACTGTTAGTAGATGTCGTCATGTCTGCATTTCCTTGACCAGACTAGTCTCTGGTAGGTTCAAATACATACCATTTACTTATACTGACGTAAGAAAACAAAAGACAATTACTTAGATCAGAAGTTCTGAACTTTTTTTTCCCCTTGCTTAATACTTGGGAGTCCAATTTCATAAATTGTAGTCTACCCTTCGTAGAGGCAAAATGTAATTGGTGTAGTTACTGTTATTTCGATTTGGAGAAAACCTACTCAATTTGGGGCTATTCGCTGAAAAGTGTGTGCTATACACCTAATGGTACTCACATCCCACTATACTGAATCACATGAAATAGGCCTATCTCATTCACTTATTTACACTTACAATTTCTCTTTCATTCACTTCTCATTGTTCAGATGTTATTTCTCTTTAATTCTGTTTTAATCATTGTTTGTATATCTATCTTACTACACTCTTACACTATCTTCTTATACTTAATACTTTCTTCTCTATTCCTATTCCATTACTCCTACCACCTATGACTTTCTTGCAGTCACTTTTTAGCACTCTTCTTCCTCGTTAATTCCATCCTATTCTGTCCTCATTTCACCATTTAATAAACACTCAAAAGCCCCATCTATTCTGTTCTCACAATCACTAATATCTTGTAGTTGCTTCGTTTGCTCGTTATTATGGCTTCTCTTTCATTTCTGCCGTTAGTCTTGTCCAAAGACGTTATATAGTCTTGTCTATGCTCCTGACCTCAGACTTACAGCTGTTTCCATAATCCGTCGTCAGCAGTATCTTAGTAGCAGCATATAGTAGCAAGAGTATTTGCAATAGCGATGATAATTATAATAGCAATAGTATCAGTAGTACCGATTACACTGCACGCATTGTATTCTTCACCTGACATAATTAGGAACATTAAGTCCAGTTGAATGAGATGGGCAGGGCATGTAACACGTATGGGCGAATCCAGAATTGCATATAGAGTGTTAGTTGGGAGGCCGGAGGGAAAAAATCCTTTGGAGAGACCGAGACGTATATGGGAGGATAATATTAAAATGGTTTTGAGGGAGGTGGGATATGATGATAGAGACTGGATTAATCTTGCACGGGATAGGGGCCAATGGCAGGCTTATGTGAGGGCGGCAATGAACCTGCGGGTCCCTCAAAAGCCATTTGTAAGTACCGATAACACCAACTGTAGCGGAAGTGATAATGGTAGTAGTGTTATCAATAGTAGTAGTGACAGCAACGTAAGTAGCAGTATCAGCAGCAATATTAGTAGTTGCAGTAACTACAACACCAGCAGAATTAGCAACAATACTTAGTAAATTCTACAATTTAGAATTTCTCGTTAGAGATCTTTCCTTCTCCACTCTGTCCTAGAATAGTGATCATAGAGATCTTTCCTTCTCCACTCTGTCGTAGAATAGTGATTACTATTCTAGGACAGAGTGGAGAAGGAAAGATCTCTAACGAGAGTGGAGAAGTAAATATCTGTAACGAGAAATTCCAAATTGTAGAATTTGATACACATTTCTGTCGATCACTACTTTAAGACAGAGTGGAGAAGGAAAGATCTCTAACGAGAAATTCCAAATTATAGAATTTGATATACCTTTCTGTCGATCACTTCTCTAAGACAGAGTGGAAAAGGAAAGATCTCTAACAAGAAATCCCAAATTGTAGAATTTGATACATCTTTCTGTCGCTCACTATTCTAAGACAGAGTGGAGAAGGAAAGATCTCTATTTTCTGTCGATCACTAATGTAGGACAGAGCGGAGAAGGAAAGATCTCTAACGAGAAAGTCCAAATTGCAGAATTTGATACACCTTTCTGTCGATCACTACTTTAGGACAGAGTGGAGAAGGAAAGATCTCTAACGAGAAATTCCAAATTGTAGAATTTGATACACCTTTTTGTCAATCACTACTGTAGGACAGTGTGGAGAAGGAAAGATCTCTAACGAGATATTCCAAATTGTAGAATTTGATGCACCTTTCTGTCGATCACACTTTGGGACAGAGTGGAGAAGGAAAGATCTCCAACGAGAAATTCCAAATTGCAGAATTTGATACACCTTTCTGGCGATCACTACTCTATAACAGAGTGGAGAAGGAAAGATCTCTAACGAGAAATTCCAAATTGTAGAATTTGATACACCTCCACAAATGCTATTGCTTTGTCTTTTGACTTACGTCGTTTGACTTTGCTTTGCAAATGCTTTGAAGTATTACCTAGTACTTGCAGTAGTAGTAACAATTTTATTAGTAACAGTAGTAATAATAATAGTTAGCAGTAATGTGAGATGGCCAAAGAGAGTATTATATGGAGCACATAAAATAAGAATATAAATGATAATTTCCACAAGACTGTTTCTTTATTATAGTTCCAAGGAAAGAAACGGCAGCGCAGACCAATTGAATCGACTTTTTCTACAATTTATGGGAGGTATGTTGTACCTGGACAGTAGGTAGCTTATTAAAAGGAAGATGGCAACGATGAATGTAATTTCTTACGAATTACCATGTTTAAACTTTTACGATGGACGTTTGGAACAAGTTTTAACGAGTAATCTTGTCATCTGGTTTGTGTTATATTGCCGCTGTTCTACAGCGTTTATATCGCATTCACATAATTCGTGTATCAACTACATGCCACTAATATCCAATTACTTAATCAACATTAATTAATCCAGTAGCTTTCGCATAATTATTTTGTTTCTCCAGCTAAATTTCAAATTACACCATCATCGCCATCATTATACACGCCACTATCATTTGCAACATCACCTTCCTCTTAGCTATATGTTTATGTCCATTGCGGTCCCTGAGTAGACATTTTTATTGCAACCTTCACCTTTTTGGTAGTCCTACTGTTTTCTTGTTTTGTACAGCAATATATAATTAAATGCATCGTTCTGGCTTTCTTTCTAGACATTCAGACAACTTTATGCTGTGCTCTTGAATGTTTTTGTATCAAGCCTAAATACTGGATTTTTTGTTACACCCAATTATAAAAAATACCGGTATATATAGAATATAACAGTGAAAATATTTCCGAGATATTTTTATAATTATGTACACGTGTATTTGAACACAATATATACAATATGTACAGTTCGATTCAACGTTATTGGTCCCTGTCCTTGGTTGTTTGACTGGTGAGCAAGCTGTGTGTTACGTCATAAGAAAGAAATTTAATCACAAGTGTCCATAGGAGGGGAAGAGGGAAGAGGAAGAATGAAAATAATATCTATGCTCGCAGCTGAGGGACACTCATGTCAAGAAAATATAAGTCGTCATGACATTGCTTAGTCAACAGACGTAGTGGTTAGTAACTGGACGTGTGGAAGAATATTGTGTTTTTAAGATGGAGTGTACCGCGACATGATAAGAAGGAAGTGTTAGGTGTTATGACTGCGCGACCTTATCTGTGTAACCAAACCAGCCAGTAGTGATGAGAAACTCGCTCATAGTCTGTCTACTTACTTTTTGCAGGGCCAAAATCTCTGAATCAAGCTGTACTCTTTGCAGGGACCAAAATCCCTGAATCAAGTTGTACAGGGTTTTTTCCGATTTCTGATAAAGAATTTTAATGACATCATGTGCGTCAGGAGTCAAGACGACAGCTGAACTGTGGCGCGACGTGACAGACCAGTAGTGAAAGATCTCAGAGTGCACGGCGACTCACAGCAGAAATTCCCAACAAAATCGAGCCTTTTTGGGAGGGGTACATTACGATCCTTTCCAATGCCAAATACAGTTAAGTGAAAATAAAAGAAGCCTGCAAAAAAACGAGGTTTCGTTATTTCCAAGAAAGACATCTTCTGTGTACTTAATAAGATTGGTAAAACTCGAATGGACTTAAATTTGTATCATTTCGTGGGGTGCGGCGACTTGTGACGGGGGATGGATTTGCTTACTTTTTCCACTCTGGAATTAATCCCATCCAAGCTTTGCCAGTCTTATTAGGTACACACAAGATGCCTTTCTTGGAAGCAACGAAACCACGTGTTTTACAGGCTTCTATGACTTTCACGTAACTGTACTTGGCATCGGAAAGGGTTGTTATGTACCCTTCCAAAAAGGCTCGATTTTCTTGGGCATTGCTACTGTGATACACCGTGCACTCTAATTATGAAATCATTTACTACTAATCTGTCACCTCTTGCCGCAATTCAGCTGTCGGTGTGAGTTCTGACGCACATGACGTCATTAAAATTCGTTATCAGAGATCGGAAACAACCCTGTATTCTTAATTTTTATAAGAGTTGTGCGATGTTTGGCATCACATCTGTTTTCCAATTTCTGTACAGTTCCCCATGTTTGTCCATATTCAATGAAACTGAATCAATGTACGTAGGTCTAGCAGTTAAATACCAC